>NC_136325.1:4353304-5553304 GCF_964198595.1 Lampetra fluviatilis | reverse complement strand
GACATTCAAATTTGCATGTGGGGCATTTCAGCTATGCCCAATTCATACAAAACAGTCAACAAAGTCGGACAAACACCCAAGTATTACGAAAGAGATATCGACAATGCCAATCTGTCTTCACATGTCCCAGAAACACCACGGCCACTTCCTCTTGCCCAGTCATTCGCAGTGTTCAATCTGGGGGTATAAGGGTGCTGTCGTTTAGTTTTTTTCGAGGAAATTATTTGTATTTCTGTGTTTGGACACGTGGCAATTTGTCGATTCGTCGATGACAATGGAATCATGGCTCCAGTAAAACATAGTTACGCGTGCGAGAACATATTGCGTCTGATGAATGAACAGGATATGCAAATTGTGTGCGACGTTTAGTATCGGGGTTTTATGACGCGGAGCAAAAGATATAATGACTGCGCAGACGACAACTGCAACACGAACGAGATGGCGACGAGATAAAAAAAAGATCACGACGCTGCACCGTGACAGTTCATCGACTTTCCGAGGTGACGGAATAGTGACACCACGTGGTCGGAATGCTTCAAACGTTTTAAGGGTTCAGGATCACCTACGATGGAAGTTGTGTCAATATCAGGGGCGGTTTCTTCATTAGGGCGATTGGGCGACGCACCACCAAAGTGTGAAATGGACTTTTTCAATCACATTAACAATTTAATTCAACCACAGAGTTACGCTAGCCGTTACTGTGCCTCTGGATATAGTCCAATCAGCGTCATGTCACGTTCGGTGGAGTACCGCCTCTTTTTGGGCGATTTCACTCCGGCTGAGAATCGCCCCGAGTGGCCCCATAGACTTACATTCAAAGATGTTTTTTTTCGAACGGCGGGCGCTGCAATGCATTTTCTATGGCTTCCGGGAGGGCTCGCACTAACGTGCTTACGTCATCATACGTAAGCACGTTTCAGTCAACAATATTATTTGTCGCCACCTAGTGGAATCTTTAATAAAAGAAACTTTAGTGGTTTGTTTTAATAGTGAGTATAGAAACAAACAAGATGTATTGTAAGAGTCACTTTATTTTTCATTAATATTCAAGTAGTGAAGTTGCCTTTACATGCTTAAGCTGTTAATTTATCCATTGCATGGGTGGACCTTATCCTTATCAATCATCCAGCCATTTGCCCCCCCTGAGAGATTTTGCAGGAGCCGCCACTGGTCAATATTATGCAATATTTTGCTGTCTTTTCTTGGATTTTCTGTTTGCATATAGTCACTTTAAGATGTTTTCTTGTTCATGTTTTTGTTTTGTTTGTTTGTTGCGGTTGCACCTGATTCAAGAGCAAAGATTGGTGGTGCTTTCGTCCACCGGCCTATTCACTGGGTGTCTACAATCCAGTCTGGTTACATTTAGCAGCAAAATATGAAAGTACTTTTCCGGATCTGTAGATTCAAAATGAAATGTTTCAGTCTTTGGCACATTCTGTTTGCATATTTTAATCTTCGTAGACTTTCATTTGCGGGCAGTTGATCATCCAATGTTCGTGTGCACATGTCGAGGTTGCCGGCTGAGCCAGTGGACGTCTTCAGGAGAAGCCACGTGGTGACGATTTGACAGACGGCTGTCGGCAAGCGATATATTCCGATGGAGATCCGGCGTCAAGGAGGATGAACCATTATCACGCGATCTCCGCTCATCCTCGCAGCAGCGGCTTTTGGCCGGCCATCGAACAAAAACGGCGGTCACCGCATCGCGTGCTTTCAAATATGCTTCCGCGGCCGTCTGGAACGCTCTTCCTTCTGATATTAGGAAGTCAGTGGAGCTGTGCACTTTTAAATCATCTAGTTTGAAAACTATTTTTTTAAAGAACTGCTTTATGTGTTTAGTTCGTTGCCCTTCCACCGCGCCTCCAATGATCACAGTTGGCTACGTACGGTGGGAAATAAGTTAAACATACACATAAATCATTACGAGGTGATCCTGAGCAAGTGGGCGAGTACATACTGTTAGGTTTTTTCGGTAAAGTCACGTAGGTAAAAAATAAAATTAAAAGTTAATAAAAGTAATAATGTAAATGAAATAAAATAATAAATCACGACGTTTCGGAGGCAACACAAGTAAAGAGAAATTATCTTTACTTGATACAGCTATCGTTCTGTGACGGTTCCACCTGAAGACGGAAGCTTGTGTTGCCTCCGAAACGTCGTGATTTTTATTTTTATTTTACTTTTATAAATTAACATTTTATTTTTTACCTACGTGACTTTACCGAAAAAACCTAAGAGTATGAATCCTTGCAGTCACGAAAGCTTCAAATCTAGAATTAATTCCAGAATGAGTACATTTGAATGTGCGTGCACGCACCGCAGCAAGGCACAGGAACATATGAGGGCAAGTTTGCATATACTGTATAGACATGCGGTGTGCATCGTGTAGCATATACAGGGTGCGTCAAACAATTGATACAACTTTTGAGAATTTGCAACAATGCCACAAGAAATGTACCTCTGGGTTTGGAGTTTTCGTGACTGCAAGGATCTATACTCTTTGGTTCTTTCGGTAAAGTCACGTAGGTAAAAATAGTAAATTAAATCACGACGTTTCGATTGCAACACAAGCAATCATCATCAGGTGTGAAAATCACAGCTAGAAATGTTCACACCTGATGATGATTGCTTGTGTTGCAATCGAAACGTCGTGATTTAATTTAATTTAATTTATTTGTTATTTATATTTGTATTTGTATTTATTATAATTATTTTTTTAATTTGTTTTATTATTAAATAGTTTTACCTACATGACTTTACCGAAAGAACCAAAGAGTATGTGCCTCTGGGCTCTGGAGACCACCTGGATTCCAGGCACGTGTTGACAATGATGGCGACCAAGTGGAGACTCTTTGATTTTTTGAAGATATTAACATACATTTGATACCATGTTAAAGTGTATTAACCGTTCTTTTTCCATTAAAAACGATAGTCCCATAATAAGTGTTAACATGTTTTTGAAGCACCCTGTATATGATGAAGTATTCTCCTCGTACACAAACCGTTAGTCTCTATCCGCCAAACTTGAAGTTCTCTAGTCAGGACTCAATATCGGAACTCGGTATTGTTTTTCATTACATTTTTTTACCACAGATCCAGTGGACTATCAATGTCAATCATTCAGCTACTGTATGCTGATGTGGTTTGTTTGGAAGAAAGGCACTTGCAAAAGATCGTTTTAATGCAGACATACAGCAGATTTGCACCACGTGGGCTTCAGAAAAAACTTGTAATCTCATAATCCGCGAGTTTACTGCGGATTAATTTTGCCGCAAAAAGCAGTTCTACGATCTGCATAATTTTCGTGGATTGATAGCATCACGCGGCTCTTTTTACCAGACATCTGTGAAAAGATCTTTATAACTCATCGGATTGTTTCAGTCTAAATAAAGATTCTGATTCCAATTTATTTCTCCCATAATCCACAGCACAGCTTGGTGGCGTGAAACTTTTTTTGCCTGATTAACTACAGGTTACAGGATTCCCCAAGGAATTCCCCAAGGAAGTCCCCCCCATTCCCCCATCGCCCCATCCCCACAAACTCCTGCATATCAGGTAAGGTAGTAAACATCTCACCACCGCGGCGTTCCAGCAAAACGAAGCTATCCGTGTCAATGGAGCAACAGCCCCAAATGCCTTAAAGGTCCAGTAACACAAAACTAAGCACACAAAGACAAAAGCGATGGCCGATTTCCACTCAAGTTACCTCTGTAGTGGTGGTGTTGACGCGCGCCGACAGTGATAGATCACGGGGCGGCGCGGGGTGCGTGGTTGTGTGCGCTGACACAAGGTGGGAAATAGGATCGTGGGCAGCGCGCAGTGATTGGTCAACTGGGGTGGGTGCTCTCAGCGACGTCCGCATGAGGGACTATAAAGGAGGACGCGCGGGAGCACTCGGGGAGTTGTTAACCAGTTGAAGATCGAAGACGGAGTTCAGAGGTAGGCCCTGAGACCCCTAGTCCCGCTGTCCTTGTAAGGGCCGGGACCCTGTGTGGCTCGGAGGCGAGACTGTGGGACCCGTGGTCTGACGTCCATGTGGGACGAGGCTGTGGGACCCAGAGTCGAGACGGACACCCCAGCCGGGTGGGTTCCGAGACGCTACGGGGCGTAAGAGCCCGTGTGGGTGTAGCCAGGGGAACCCCGTGGGTTAGGCTGCAGTTAGCCACCCGTGTAATATAAGTTGGTGTTAATAAAGAGTGTGCTACCCGTAAGGTCGTCTCCCGCCAAGTTACTACATTACACCTCCATGACTCAAAGGGGTAGACAGACAGCGTTATGATTCCGGGAAACTGCCGTCTCGTTTGTCTCTATGTTGAACTTCTTTCGCACCGTACGTAGCCAATCGTGTTATTCACTTAAATTACCTTGTGCTTACACAGGGCAAGAGAGTAACACGTTTTGTTTTTTCAGTTATTTGTCACCTTTCTCCAAGAGGGGCTTACACGCATATTTTTTTGCGGAGTACATTTTTAAAGCGTCATCTACACCTAGACGATTGTTACATCATTCTTCTTTGCGGCAAAAAAGACCGTTTCCTTCACGGATATTCATTCGCATCTCCCTCTCCACTTCTCTCTGCCCGTTGCTGCATCTTTTACCTGAGATGACTTGTCCAGACGACTTAACGCGTAGCAGGAGGCTTCCACAATCAATATTATTCGTAATAAAGGTTTTTGTTGGGTTAGATCTCGTAAATATAAATGTGTCGTTAACCCACCACCGCCCGACACAGACAATTCGTCAGGTTTGTCACGTGAACAAAACGTGCCAATAAAGCTCTTCAGCACATCAGTGTGATGGCGAGTAAATTCACAATTGAGTACAACGTTTCGCTGGTGATTACAACCAGCTTCATCAGGCGAATTGCTAGAATTTTAGCGGTAAAGTTCGACAGAAATTAGTTTTCTATCTAGATTATAAAGTGCATAGCTCCAGTGGCATAATGACGTGGTGGTGATGATGATGACCACGTGGTGATGATGATTAAGTGGTGATGGCAATCTTGATTTGAAGCTTTCGTGACTGCAGGAATCCATACTCTTTGGTTCTTTCGGTAAAGTCACGTTGGTAGAAAATAAAATAAATCACGACGTTTCGGGCGCAGCACAAGCGTCCGTCATCAGGTGGGAAAACGTGGTCTGCTGCTGAGGCAGACTGCGCCCGAAACGTCGTGATTTATTTTACTTTATACCTACGTGACTTTACCGAAAGAACCAAAGAGTATGGTGATGGCATGTGTGTTGAACTTCTTTCGCCCGGTACGTAGCCAACCGTGCTAATCGGAGGTGCGGGGGAAAGACAACGAACAAAACATGACGTGAGCCAGGTACCTTGGGACGTCCACTCAAATCTGGGAGCCCGCATTGATGACTGCACGTGAAGAACGATAAGTCACAGCCGTTCTCTCGCACTGGTCACGTTGCCCGTTGTGCAAGTGCTGATCTGATCAATTTGTTTTGAAAAGCACAACAGAAATTACGCGTTCGAATTTTTCTCAATTGCCTAGCCACGACTGCTACATTACCCAAGTGTAGGAAATATTAAACTCCGCGATTGCAATGCTCTCTTGATCTAATTGCTGCATTCAACTCGATGCATGGAATGGCACTATTTATCGCTTACTCCAATTATAATTTTCTCATCACAAAAAAATAGAAAGTAAATATATATATACAGTATATATATATTTACACTCATTTGTGACGTTCACTTTTTTGGTCTTATTCCGAGATGTGGAAAAACCCACAGGCCACGGTGGCCAGGAGATGTTAACCACCTCGCCTGGTATACAGGTGGTTGTGGGTTCGATCCCGACCCTGACACCTGATGTATATGTGGAGTTTGCGTGTCTCTCTCTCTCTCATCATCAGTACGGTGGCTAAGAGATGTTAACTACCTCGCCTGGTATACAGGAGGTCGTGGGTTCGAGCCCGACCCTGACACCTGATGTATATTTGGAGTTTGCGTATCTCTCTTTCTCATCATCATCACGGTGGCTACGAGATGTTAACTCCCTCGCCTGGTATACAGGTGGTCGTGGGTTCGATCCCGACCCTGACACCTGCTGTATATTTGGAGTTTGCGTGTCTCTCTCTCTCTCTCATCATCAGTACGGTAGATAAGAGATGTTAACCACCTCGCCTGGTGTACAGGAGATCGTGGGTTCGATCCCGACTCTTACACCTGATGTATATTTGGAGTTTGCGTGTCTCTTTCTCTCTCTCTCTCATCATCAGTACGGTGGCTAGGGGATGTTAACTACCTCGCCTCGTATACAGGAGGTCGTGGGTTCGATCCGGATCCTGACACCTGCTGTATATTTGTAGTTTGCGTGTTTCTCTCTCTCTCGCATCATCAGTACGGTGTATACGAGATGTTAATTCCCTCGCCTGGCATACAGGAGGTCGTTGGTTTGATCCCGACCCTGACACCTGTTGTATATGTGGAGTTTGCGTGTCTCTCTCCCCGTTGTCGCGCGGAGTTTTCTCCGGGCCCTCCAGTTTTTCCCTCCACATTTAGAATCACCATCACGCGTTTCGAGCATTTGGCTGCTATCCATTTTTACGTGATGATAAGCCACTTCATTGAGCTATAATTTGTGTCTTCTTGGTTCTTTCGGTAAAGTCACGTAGAAGGGAAATAATAAAATAATAAAAATAGCAGGAGACTTGCAGCGGAGCAAAGGATCCATTCCCTGCGGAGTCAATGCCAGTGCCTTCCAATGATTGCTGAGCCAGAATCCATCTTCTCGGTTGAAATTATCTCTGTGTTTGTATTTGTGGATCGCCTCATGAACGAATCTCTCATGGTAGCCGGATGGCTTGCAGAGAACCTCTGTCTCGGAGAAGTCAATGTCATGTGAGCCCACTGAATTGTAACAATGATCTGCCACAATTCAGTGGGCTCACATGACATTGACTTCTCCAAGACAGAGGTTCTTTGCAAGCCATCCGGCTACCATGAGAGATTCGTTCATGAGGCGATCCACATATACAAAAACAGAGACAATTTCAGCCGAGATGATGGATTCTGGCTCAGAAATCATTGGAAGGCACTGGCATTGACTCCGCAGGGAATGGATCCTTGGCTCCGCTGCAAGTCTCCTACTATTTTTATTATTTTATTACTTCCCTTCTACGTGACTTTACCGAAAGAACCAAGAAGATGAATCCCTGCAGTCACGAAAGCTTTAAATCGAAAACTATAATTTGTGGTCGCCAGGTCGCTTCTGGAAAAGAGCTACGTAGCTCAGTGGGGCTTTGATGGTCAAATAAAAGTTGTTTAGTTAAACTTACGCCGCCAAGAATTGTCCAATCTCTGTTGGCCTACATTGGGATCTTTGGCGAACTTTATTAATAAGTTTAGATTTAAAGCTTTCGTGACTGCAGGGATTCATATTATTGGTTCTTTTGGTAAAGTCACGTAGAAGGATAATAATAAAATAATAAAACGTCGTGAGAATTTAGTAGTTTTATTTTTATTATTTTATTACTTCCCTTCTACGTGACTTTACCGAAAAAACCAAGAAGATGAACCAATAATATGTATTAATAAGTGTTTAGGGGCCGTCCATAAATGACGTCACACACCTAGGGGGGGGAGGTCAGACATTTGTGACGATGTGTGATGAGGGGGGGAGGGGGGGTTTGAGAAATATGACGTCACGTAAAAATGCGCAAACTTTACATAAATAGAAACAATAGAATTGTTATACCAACACTAATATGGATTAATTTTCATTATTAACTATTTGATTATTTAAATTTGCTAAGGTCACCTTTTATTTATTCCATGAACGAGCATTTTGCTTCTCCATGGGAGAATGGAGAAGCATACATTTTCTAAATTTTTTGAATGATTGTTTTAAACATTTAGATTTTAATTATTCTACCAGGGCTTTTCATTCTGTGGAATGAATATGTGATTGTTATAATTGTACTCTCCATTTTGCTTCGTTCTACTACAAAGTTTAAAGTTTTTTAATAGTTATAATTACTTTTAATATTTTACAAGAGAATTTCAATATAATATTCTGACCATCTGCAGTTTTTGTTAGACGTTGAATATTTTCAAGTGAATGTAATGCTCCATTTCAGCTTTCCAACGCCTCCTTTTTAATACGTGTTTTCTCCTACAACATCAGAGTGCAGCGCCACATTAAATACGCACTACAATGACAATAGTTTAAAGTGATTTGAAGCATGTTTAATTTTAAAAATGGAAATATGGTTGGGGGGGGGGGGCAGAGCTTTGTGACGTCATTTTCGAGGAGGGTCTGACTTTTTGTGACGCCGTGTGACGAGGGGGGGGGGGGGTAAAAAATCGGCAAAAATCGCGTGACGTCATTTATGGACGGCCCCTTATACACGTAGGAGAAAACAGAAGTACCCAGAGAAAACTCCCATTGTTGCAGAGGAGAGAAATACTCAAACCCCGCACAGATCAAACGCGGATGGGAAAAGAAATCAACTTTGCCGTACTGCAGTGTGCTCTGGCAAGCCAGGAGATGGCGTCCTCGCAGCCGGGAGGGCTCAAGATTCACGAGAATATGGTAGTGCTGTTGCATTAGCGAGTGATGGTGCTACGTGGAGTGCCCGTTTATGTATACGGCCATGGGCAGTACATGTTAGAATGCAAAACACTGTGATTTCGTGAATGACGAAAAATAGTGTTGCCCGCTACAGTAATTGCTGTTTCTTGCTGTGGTTGTCCCACCTGATGACGGAAGCTCGTGTTGCTTCCGAAACGTCGTGATTTAGTTGAGTTATTTCAATTTTTTATTTTTATTCTTATTTTTGTTTCACCTACGTGACTTTACCGAAAGAAGCAAAGAGTAGCGTTGGGTTTGTTTTTGTATGTAAATATATTTTGCCTTTAGTCACAGTAAAAAAGCCTTTTTTATTTGACCAGGTAAGGCCCGAGGAGCTCTTGTTCTGAAGTGACCTGGCCATGAATGATAGCTCAACAAGGTGGCTTATCATCACGTGGAAATGTAAAACAGCGGCCAGATAATCTAAATCATGTTGATTCTAAATGTGGAGGGGGAAAACTGGAGGACCCCGAGAAAAATCCACATGACCACGGGGAGAACATGCAAACTCCAAATATACAGCAGCAGGCGTCAGGGTCAGGATTGAACCCACGACCTCCTGCATACCAGGCGAGTAAGTTAACATCTCACTACCGTGGCGCTCCTTGCTGAGCACAGGCCCAAATGTTCAAAATGCCAAGTAGCCAGGAAACAAACAGCACTGTTGATTTTTGTTGTAACAACAAACGGTTGTTGCAACTTTCGGACTCGCCCCTACTGGACATAGAGCTTCATAGCTCATCGGATTCCTCCAGTATAAATAAAGATTCAGATTCTGACTCTTGAAGTTGTAATAGATACGCGTTAATACATTTCCTGAGTTGAGCAAGGTTATTAAGAGAGAATCTTGATTTGAAACTTTCGTGACTGCAGGAATCCATACTCTTCGGTTCTTTCGGTAAAGTCACATAGGTAGACATTTATTAATAGATCACGACGTTTCGATCGCAAGCGACCGTCTTCCGGTGAGGACAGTCGCTTGTGTTGCGATCAAAACGTCGTGATTTGTTAATCATTTTCTATCTACGTGACTTTACCGAAAGAAACAAAGAGTGCATTGATACTTGGGTTTTTACCCTTTTATCTGGCAACTAAACTGACATCTTTTTTTTACAAGGACTCATATTTGCATAGACCACAATACCTGCAGTCGTAATGCAAACAAAAAACACAACTCTGATAATGTATGCATTGTCCTTGAAGTTGATTGGTCCACACCCGAGTGCTTTCCTTAGAGCCTTTTGGCGTTATCTGGTCCAACACCATGTGAGACTAGGCTCTAAAAGGGTAAAAAAACAATTATCATATTTTACTACTGGCAAATGAGGTTCCAATGGTGTAAAGAGTACATTATTAAGAGAGAGTTTGGAAATCAGACGATGGGGGAGTGAATCCAAAGTGGAGCCGTGCGAGGGATGAAGCAGAAATAGAAATGTTTCGAGCTATTTGCGGATCGTTCTTCAGCATTAGGATGTTCGGCCAATACCATTTCCATCGAATATTGATTTAGCTGTGCAAGGGAGCAGGATAACCCGGAGGAATCTCTTGCGGAATAGAGGGAGATAAAAAACAACAACTCTTGAGTCGGAAATCGAACCAAGGTCCTTCTTGCCGTGTGACATGAGTGCAACCACTGTGCTTCCATCCCTGGCGCCCGTAAATTGAAATTTCAGACATTTACTGCTCACCTGTGTAGGGTGGCAAGGTGGCGAGATGTCAACTACCTCGCTTGGTATACATGAGGTCGTGGAGTCGATCCCGACTCTGACGCCGGTATATGTAGAGTTGTTCTTCCCGTAGTCGCATGGATTTTTTTTACCCGGGTCCTCCCTCAACATTAAAAAATGTGCGTTTAGAGTTATTGACTGCTATAAATTTCCACACGACAAGCCGCTTCGTTGAGCTATCTTCTGTGGACAGGTTGCTTCTGAAAGGGAGCTACCTAACTCAGTGGGGCCTTACCTGGTGACGTAAAAAATAGTTAAGTTTACAAAGTAGCCGGAAACGTAGAATGCGTCATCAGTGTTTATTGTTTTTATTTTAACAACACGGTCACGTTGACACCACGTCGCAGACCCTCGATGATTGAGGAGCGCGTAACAATTAAACCGGCGAGCGCGTTTAAAGGCGAGCATGGGCACAGCTAATTGGCTACAAGAATAACTCTCAGAAAAATGTAGCTCAGTGGTCCTGGCCCTATACCAAAAAATGCCCTGAGATCGACACCAGCGGGCAAATAGAAACTTGGGAGACCAAGACCATGGCCAGATTAAGGTTTTTGTAGGCCCTCGGCACAGTGCCTACTGTGGATTATGGGATAATACGGTCTAGGTGGGTGGGTGAATGAGTGAGTTGGTGGCTGGGTGAAAAAGTGAGTTGGTGGCTGGGTGAATGAGTGAGTTGGTGGCTGGGTGAGTGGGTGACTGGGTGAGTGAGTAGGCCCCTACGCACAGTGCCTACTGTGGATTATTGGATAATACGGTCTAGGTGGGTGGGTGAGTGAGTGAGTGGCTGGGTGAGTGGGTGGCTGGGTCAGTGGGTGGCTGGGTCAGTGGGTGAGTGAGTAGGCCCCTACGCACAGTGCCTACTGTGGATTATTGGATAATACGGTCTAGGTGGGTGGGTGAGTGAGTGTGTGGCTGGGTGAGTGTGTGGCTGGGTCAGTGGGTGGCTGGGTGAGTGGGTGGCTGGGCGAGTGGGTGAGTGAGTAGGCCCTCAGCACAGTGCCTTCTGTGGCCTCTTGGATAATACGGCCCTGGTGGGTGGGTGAATGAGTGAGTTGGTGGCTGGGTGAATGAGTGAGTTGGTGGCTGGGTGAGTGGGTGGCTGGGTCAGTGGGTGAGTGAGTAGGCCGCTAAGCACAATGCCTACTGTGGATTATTGGATAATACGGTCTAGGTGGGTGGGTGAATGAGTGAGTTGGTGGCTGGGTGAATGAGTGAGTTGGTGGCTGGGTGAGTGGGTGGCTGGGTGAGTGTGTGGCTGGGTGAGTGGGTGGCTGGGTGAGTGGGTGGCTGGGTGAATGAGTGAGTTGGTGGCTGGGTGAGTGGGTGGCTGGGTGAGTGGGTGAGTGGGTGGCTGGGTGAGTGGGTTGCTGGGTGAGTTGGTGGCTGGGTGAGTGGGTGGCTGGGTGAGTGGGTGGCTGGGTGAATGAGTGAGTTGGTGGCTGGGTGAATGAGTGAGTTGGTGGCTGGGTGAATGAGTCAGTTGGTCGCTGGGTGAGTGAGTAGGCCCAAGGCAGATTGCCTACAGTGGCCTATTGGATACTAGGCCCTGCCCAAGGCCACGTGGCGCAAGACCGCGAAGGATGAGCTGGTACCAGCAGTCAACCTCTCTTGGGGCAAGGCTCAACATGTTGCTAAGGACGTGAAGAAGTGGAGGGAACTCATTGCGGCTTCATGTCCCAAAGTGGGATGAATAGGATTAACTAACTAATGCGGAGATATAATCACGCAACGTATATTTAATCCCAGTATTTCTTTACGTACTTTTTTAAGACTCCACATATAAACGTCATTGTTGGTATTCTTTGGGTCTTTCGGTAAAGTCACGTAGATAGGTTCAAAGAAAACAACAAAAAACTACGACGTTTCGATCGAAACACAAGCGGTTGTCAACAGGAAAAGGGGGTTAGCTTCTCAAGGCAAACTGTTTATAAAGGTTTAAAATGGGCTAAGCTATGCCCATTTTAAACCTTTATGACCAGTTTTTGATGACGACCGCTTGTGTTGCGATCGAAACGTCGTAGTTTTTATTATTATTTTATTTGAACCTATCGACGTGACTTTACCGAAAGACCCAAAGAATATGAATTCCTGCAGTCACAAATTCTTTAAGTCGAGTAATTGTTGACATTTTTTTTGTATGCCAATGATTTTTTAAATTCAAATTTAGATTCCAGAAACACGGCCAACAATAAATTACAGGCATGGCGACGGATACAGTACATACTCCGGTTGAATTCACAACACGACTAAAGAAATATTCGTACGGCTTTTGTATATACATAAACATAATTGCACTTCGTTAGCCACACTCATAAAACGACACCAATCGGTCTCGGAAAGCAGCTTATTAAAACCACACGTAATTGCTATTGCTAAAATTTACAAACAAAGTTGGGAGAGCATTTCATGTGACGACTATGGTCCCGACGCCGTGTGGCAGGGTGACATCGCGGTGACAACACGCTACCTTGCTGTGGCACAAAGCCAGATAAAGAAACCAGTTAAGGCTGACACTCAAGCTTTACACTCTTGAAATAATAAATATATATTTACACAGCGGTTTGGAAATTAGGCCGGCCAAGTACGCATGAATGTACCCAGTGCCGGATTAAGCCAGTACGAGGCCTGTAGCATATGTTATAAAGGAGCCCTAAATAAAAAAAACATAATATTAAAACACCCATTTTTAACTTGCATAGTAAAGTAATTGTATGTTTTTTTATTTGCTATACAGCCAGATAATACGAAAAATCGCTAACCTTAAAACACCCAGTCGTTCATAAAAGTTGAACGCAGTATAGTACTATAGTAATAGAGTAAGTGCAGAATCACTGAACCGGAATTAATAGCTTGAAAGCATTTGTCGCGGGGCCCTTGAAAGTGCAGGGCCCGTCACATATGTAGCTACTTTTGCTACTAAGATAATCCGGCACTGAATGTACCCCTCTCTACAGGGAGCTCTGCAGAGCCCTTGATTTTATGACCAGACACCTTGTAACAGGTGAGAGTACCCGCACTCATTACATGCAAAGTGCTTTCCACAAATGAACCACGATACCTTGGTGATCTTGTTAAGGAGCATAAAACCATCAAGCGAACTCCGCTCATCCCCGCAGCGGTGGCGTTTGGCCTAACCATCGAACAAAGGCGGGCACCGCATCGCGCGCTTTGAGATGTGCTTCTGCGGCCGTCTGGAACGCTCTTCCTTCCGATATTAGGAAGCCACCGTAGACATGCACTTTTACATCATCATCTAGATTGACAAATTACTTTCTTGATCAGTGCTTTTTGTGTTAATTTGTTGTCCTTACCCCGCACCTCCGATTAGCGTAGTTGACTACGTACGGTGTGAAAGAAGTTCAACATACATGCATGCATGCGACCTGCCAATCAACTGTGGTTTATCATTTATACCACTGGGTGGACAGACGTGTGGGGGCGGGGTTAGGTTGGGGGGGGGGGGAATTAACAATCTTGCACCGTTGTTTCAGATTGATTCAAATCGAGCCGGCCACCTCTGCATTGCAAGTCGCAGTTTGCTGACCACTGCACCGCAGCAGGGACCAGTAACAACAAGAGCCAGTGGACATAAACACATTACGTAAAATTAAATGCCACCCTGTCTGCAGAGCGCAATGTTTTCTTTATTGGTGGCCAGTGCGCTAACCATGAGACCACACCAATAACAAAGATGAGAGCAGCAATCGATAATCCAGGTCAGATTGCACATACTAGGTAGATTTTATGCGCGCATTCTCATTTTATGAGGCCTCGAATGGCAGGAATGCATTTCGCATCCCTCCACTGCATCAGCGCCGCATCGTTTGGCGGTTAAGGGGACACTGCAGGGCAGAGGTCGCAAACGGGTTTTGATTCCTTACCCGTACCCGGCCGCACCAGGGTCGCAAACGGGTACCCGTACCCGGCCGTACCCGTACCCTACCCGTTACCCGGCCGGGTACGGGTAAGGTACTGGTATCGGGTACCTGATTGCGACCTCTGGGATGAAGCCATGTTGCAGGCGCGGGTTGGTTGATTCTAGGAACTTGAATTGTGAGAAGAGACAAGACGTTGGGAAATGAGTGACAAACGGTGACTCACCCAGTGACTCACGGCCTACCCGTACCTGGCCGCACCAGGGTACGGGTAGCCGGGTATCGGGTAGGGTACGGGTATCGGGTACCCGATTGCGACCCTGGTGCGGCCAGGTACGGGTACGGGTAGGCCGTGAGTCACTGGTGAGTAATTGTTTGTCACTCATTTCCCAGCGTCTTGTCTCTTCTCACAATTCAAGTTCCTAGAATCAACCCACCCGCGCCTGCAACATGGCTTCATCCCAGAGGTCGCAATCAGGTTCCTTAATCGTTGGTTCCCGGTGCTTGCGGACAATACCTGAGCCAGCAAGATATGCGGCAGATGCAAAATTGCCATAGGTCAGGGGTCAGAAGGCTTTCAAAGAAGAGCCATTTAGTTTTTTTTTCGTCTTTGACCCAAATAGTCCGAGAGTCACATCACAAGCAGAGCTGCTTGTACACACACGCAGCAGACGACGGGCACAAGCGGGAAGCCAACGAGCCAGAATGTAGGCAGCTCCTGAGACGCAGGTTGGCCACCACTCCACGCAACGCGGCTCATAATTCAAGTGGCAGACCTACGTGAGGTGACCTGGGCGAGCTGAACCCGCCGCCCACCTCTTTCACCTGTCGCCGATTGGAGAGGAAGATGTCTGGGTGTTATTTGGGATCGACAGAGTGTTCGAACCATAGTTGGCCCTGACAGTGGCCAAACGCCGCGTGCGTCTGCTCCGATGCGATCTGAAGTAGCTTACAAAGTACAGCGTCGGGTTGAGGGCGCAGTTGAGGCTGGCCAGAGGACGCACCGCCTTGTAGGCCTTGGACACCACTTCGGCCCCGCATTCCACCACGCTGCCCTGGTACAGGAAGAAGATCAGCTTGTTGATGTTGTAGGGCAGGTGGCAGACGGCGAAGATGGTGAACACCACCGCGATGGTGTAGATCGACTTCCTCCTCTTGGTCCTCATATGCGTTTGCGGGATGATGGCCTCGTTCAAGGACTTCTTCAGCGTGTGGATGATGCAGGAGTAGAAGACGAGGACAACGAAGAAGGGAATGATGAAGCCCACCACGGTGAGAGCGATGCCGTAGGGCAGATGCTCTGCCGCCTTGTCGGGCACGAAGTCCCAGCATTCGTCGTCGTCCGGGGTCAACTGGGTGACGCCGCCAAAGTACAGGTACGGCGCCGTCCAGAGCAACGTGAACACCCAGATGCCTGTGCAGATGGCAACGGCGAAGCTCAGCCGGTGCCAGCTACGGGTCGAGATGGGGTGGCAGATGCCCAGGTATCGGTACATGCTTATGGCCGTGAGAAACAAGATGCTGCTGTAGAGGTTGAAGTAGAACAGGAACCGGATGAGGCGGCACATGACGTCGCCGAAAACCCAGACGTCTTGGATGATGTAGCAGTGGATCAGGAAGATGAGCGAGATGGCGTAGAGGAAGTCTGTCACAGCCAGGTTGAGGATGTAGATGGAGTTGCAGCTCAATGTCTTCGTCTTGAAAGCGAGGCGCCAGAAGACGAACCCGTTAAGCGTGAGCCCAAAGAAGGCGCAGATGGAGTAGGCGATCGGCAGGTAGATGAATTTGTACGACTCGTTCAACTTGCACACGGAGTTGTTGGAGATGTTAGAACTATTCATTGTGCCTTGGCGCTGTCAGGACATTGGCTGTTTTACGGAGACGTGCACGGGCAGTACCTGTTAGGACACAAAAAAACAATATACAATGATTTAATCAATGATGATATTGCTGTGCTTTGTTGTTGTAAAGTAAATACGCTTTGATATTCTTTAGGTCTTTTGTTAAAGTCACGTAGATAGTTCGCGTTATTTATAAATGTGTCGTAACCCTCCACCACCTGACACGGCCAATCAGCAAAAAAGTGTCACGTTGACAAAAGACAAATAGTTCACTACTGTAGCCCACCGGTATGTTGAATAGTTAATTGCCCAATGATGCTGGATGTATTTACCAGCGAAACGTCGAATTAAAAAACTGTAAATGTTGTGGTTTCACTCTTCAACACACCGGTGGGCTAAAGTAGTGAACTATTTGTCTTTTGTCAACGTGACACTTTTTTGCTGATTGGCCGTGTCGGGTGGTGGAGGGTTACAACACATTTATAAATAACGAGATGTAACCAAAAAACGTATATTATGAATAATATTGGTCGCGAAAGCCTACGTGTTAAACTAACGTAGATAGGTTCAAATAAAATAAACAAAAACTACTACGTTTCGATCGCAACACAAGCGATGACGCCATTGCTTGTGTTGCGATCGAAACGTCGTAGATTTATGTTTATTTTATTTGAACCTATCTACGTGACTTTACCGAAAGACCCAAAGAATATGTATTCCTGCAGTCACGAAAGCTTCAAGTCAAGATTTAAATACCCTTTGTCTTTAATCACAGTTGCTGAGCACAGGCCGAATGGTCGAAAATGTCGAGCAGAACTGAGCAAACAAACGGCACGCAACTTTGGCTGTCCGCCTGATGATGCTAGTTGAATTACCAGCGAAACGTCGTACCCGAATTGTACATGTAGTGGGTTTACTCTCCAACACACCGGTGTGCTGAACTAGTCACGGATGATCACGTTTTATTTACTTGCTAATTCTTGTTACTAATACAGCACACCGGTGTGTTGCAGAGCAAATCCACATGGTTGTTGTGGATTTCACAAACCTTACTGATTGGCTGTGTCGGGTGGCGGCGCGATAAACGACACATTTATATTTACGCAATTTAGCCCAAAAAACTTTTATTATGGACGATTGGAGTCTTAACGCATGAGCGTGAACACGTTTCGTGACCCGAGCAAGGTTAGTGAAACTCAGAAACGTGGGAAAACGGACGGATGGCAGTGAATCCAAAGCGGAGCAGCGCGGGGGAAAATAAAAAGAGGAAGCAGAAAGAGAAATGTTCTCGATTGAGCGATTTGCGGGTTCTTTTTTGTTTTCATTTTGCGGCGTTTGGCCAATACCGGTTGCATCGCGTGGTTTATAGCTGTGGCCGAGAGGAACCCAGTTAACCCGGAGGAAACTCACAGCAGAAGAGGGGGAGAACAATCTTGATTTGAAGCTTTCGTGACTGCAGGAATCTACGTAGGTAGGACATGTGAGCATGAGAGTGCAATCCAAAGGACACGTGAGCATGAGGGTGCAATGGATTGCATTCTCATGCTTCAAATCGCTTTAAACTATTGTCAGTGGTGTGCCTATTTAATGTGGCGCTGCACTCTGACATTTATTAAAAAGTCTATTTAATTAAGTAGGACGTGTTGTCTATATTTATTTAAAGTTGTGCATTTTGATGTGACGTCACATTTCTCAACACCCCCCCCCCCTCGTCACACATCGTCACAAATGTCTGACCCCCCCCCCCCCTAGGTGCGTGACGTCATTTATGGACGGCCCCCATCCATTACGTTAACACAGTTCTGTTTAACCACGAGCAGGTGACCAGCCATCTGCTGCCTCTGTCTTTGGGTGGGCAAAAAAAGAGGGCCACTTTAACACATTCCTGCGGAGGGAGCTGGAAGGAACGTTGGGTCGCTCGGTCAATGGCCAGGGTCAACGGCGGCGTGGTGTATTCCGCAAATATGCCCGACTGTGAGGGCGGGCACAAGCCGGCGTAAGTAGGTTAAACGTTGAGTTTTATAAGGGCACCACGGTGTGACCAGCCCCTCCTCACCCAGCCCCACCCCTCCCACCCCCCACCCAGCCCCACCCTCCCCACCCTCCCCTCCCCAGTCAGCCCCTCCCTCCCCACCCAGCCCCTCCCCACCCTCCCCACCCAGCCCCTCCCCACCCAGCCACTCCCCACCCTCTCCTCCCCACCCAGCACCTCCCCACCCTCCCCACCCAGCCCCTCCCTGCATGACGGGCGGACGGACACAATAATCCCCTGTGGGCTGGTGTAACCAGGAGGTTCCTACCAGTAAAAGTTACAAACAGTCGACGGTGACACGACGCTTCGGTCGCGTCACAAGTGGACGCGATTGGTTCTACTTTACGTTAAATGAGCACATCTAATCTGGGCCCTCTCTCTCTCTCCGTGTTTTTTAAAACCGCGGCGTGTGGTCTGTGGGCTCGTTGGGTCGCCATTATGTTGAGGGACTACTGCTGCTGCTGCTGTGGTGTTGTTATCTTGGTGTGGTGTTTGGGACTGTTGTTGTTTTTTCTGCTGCCTTTCCCAATCTGGATAAATCGCACGCATATATACTAATCTATATTTAGTGACCTGCTTACCATTTTCTCTATTTTGCACTCCTATCGTTGTTGTTGTTGTATCTATTGCTGTTTGTAACTTTGCTCACCCCCCCCGTGGCCCATAATGGGGACATCTGTGCAAAAAAGAGCTTCATAGCTCATCAGATTCCACCTCCGCCTGTCTCAACAAAGATTCCGATGCTCCACGCTGCGTGGGCTTCACCGCAGCCATCACCCCCCCCCGCACACTTTCCCGGCACCTCCCTGCCTGTTTTTCAAAAATCTGCCGTCGTCCAGAATGTTTTGCCTCGGGGTTTCCATTTCGATCGAGAGGGGGGCGCGTCGCTCTTGTTGACGAACGAGTCGGCCTTTGCCGGCGTCGGCGTGTGAACGCCTCCCTCCACCCCCCCCCCCCTTCTTCTCGCAGTGGCAAACGAGTAGACAGCTCGTCGGTGGCACTCGAAGCTTGGTGCATTCTGGCAAACAACGTAAAACTTGGCGACGAGCACGTGCAAGCGTGCGCGCACGTGCTCGTCACCAGTGTGTGTGCGTGTGTGGAGTGATTGGAGGGCATTGGCCAGATCAGCTCAATAACAACGGTTAGGAGGCTGCTAGATTGTTGTGCAGCCCATGGGCTTGTAATTACCAACACGCTGTTCAGGCATTGGCGCATCCACACAACATCATGGATGCATGCCGGGTCCAAGCAAGAACATCTGCTGGACTACATAGTGACGGACCAGTGGATGCGAGCCCATGTCCTTGACACCAGGACCTATCCTGGAGCTGATCTGCCCTCTGACCATCGACTGTAAGATGCGCCTGCCATTCTTTCACTCCGGTGGTGGGTGTACACCCAGGACCCCATTCCAACCTAAAGTGGCCTGGTTTCAGTTAGCTGATTAAAGTTACAAGCGAGAATTTCATCATCGCTTGGGGCTGGGGTTGGCATCGTCCCCCCACTCCTCCTGATGTCGAGCGTAAATAGGCGAGGTTTAGGCCTGTGACTCATGCAGTTGCAATGGCTGCTTTGGGTACGCGGTCCAGACCTGCCCAGAGACCCTGGCTGACAGAGGAGGTGTTCAGGATAGTTGAGAAAAAGCGACAAGTCCACTCTCATCGGCTATAGCAGCCCACGTCAGAGAATGGCACTTTCCCCAACAGTCTGCTAAGGCTACACGGGGGATCTTTGTTGCTTACAAACGCGTTGAATGTTAAATGTCAACCCCGGGGTTACCCGTACGGAGGAAAGCGATTGCTCGAGTAACTTTCGGCGACTTGAATTACGTCTGTTTTCATTGCGCTAGTCATTGTGCCCCTCCGCCTTCGGACATTGGGAGCGATGCCCCGACCCTCACGAGTCAGAGGCACCCCGAATGCAAAAAAACGTCGTCCCCGTGTCAACATTGCAGCAAGCTCCGGCCTAAAAATAAATAAATGGGGATTGGGGGGGGGATTCCCGCGGCAATACAACACCCTAAGCACACGGTTTTCTCTTTGGTGTCAATTAAACAACAAAATTGTTTTCCAGTTTACTCTCCACTCAAGTTTCCTTTCTCGGATCCAGCAATTGTGTCAAGGCGATTGTGAATCGTGAGCCGTGGACGCGTGTGCCGGGAGACTGGCTTCTGGTTTTGAAGCGCCCACAAAAACAATTCGCTTTCTCGGCCGAATGCACCCAGGCCGCGCGGTTGTGCGCTCATAATAATAATACTTGATAATAATTTAAGCGTCTAGATTTGAAGTTTTCGTGACTGCAAGGATTCATATTCTTGGGTTTTTTCGGTAAAGTCACGTAGGTAAAAATTTGTAATTAATAAAAGTAAAATAAAATAAAAATAAAATAAAAATAAAATCACGACGTTTCGGAGGCAACACAAGCTTCCGTCTTCAGGTGGAACCGTCACAGCACGATTGCTGTATCAAGTAAATGAAGTGGCTTACTTGATACAGCAAGCGTGCTGTGACGGTTCCACCTGAAGACGGAAGCTTGTGTTGCCTCCGAAATGTCGTGATTTTTATTTTATTTTTATTTTATTTTACTTTTATTAATTTAAATTTTTTACCTACGTGACTTTACCGAAAAAACCCAAGAAAAATTTAAGCGTCATTCATGCCGACAGTATTTTCACAACGCTGTACATTAATTACACTGTGTAACAAAACATTTTTTTCCTTGGTAGTAAGTGTTATTTCCTAATTGCTTTTGCCTCAAAAGTAATGAAACTGGCTATTAATCCCCAAAAACTTTGCTTTTGTGATCAGGACAGTGATATTTTTTTAATTTACCTATTTTCAGTGCGAAAACGTGTGCATTTGTGTCATTCCTTCACAAAGTCCTGGTCACAAAAGCAAAGTTTGTGAGGAATAATAGCCATTTTATATACTTTTTAGGCATAAGCAATACAAATATAACAATTAGTACCCAGGAACAAAAATTGTGCTACATCGTGTTATATATAAGGGCCACATTCCATGTACGTGGTTGGTTACGCACACTAAACGAAACTTTTTCGATTTAAAGCTTTTGTGACTGCAGGGATTCATCTTCTTGGTTCTTTCGGTAAAGTCACGTAGAAGGGAAATAATAAAATAAAAAAAATAATGAAAATAAAACATAAGAAAATATTTTATAATGTTTTATTTTGATTATTTTATTATTTCCCTTCGACGTGACTTTACCGATAAAATATTTTATAATGTTTTATTTTTATTATTTTATTATTTCCCTTCTACGTGACTTTACCGAAAGAACCAAGAAGATAAACGAAACTTGTTTTTTTTATTTTTCCAGCTAAGGCCCACTGAGCGTGTCGAGCTCTTTTCCAGAAGCGACCTGGCCACAAATGACAGCTCAACGAAGTGGCTTATCGCGTGGAAATGTATCGCAGCCAAAAACTCCAAACGCACGTTTCTAAATGTGGAGGGAAAAACCCGAATACCCGAAAGAAAAATCCACACGACCACGGGGAGAGAGACACGCAAACTCCAAATACACAGCAGGCGTCAGGGTCGGGATCGAACCCACTAGGCGAGGCAGTTATACCGTTTTTTTTGTATTTAACACTTATTTATAAAAAATATCATTCTCCCTGTTGGCAATACGTTCTGGCGTGGGATCGTGTTAATCATTGTTGTGGTTGCTGCTCTGATACGTTTGCACATTCCCACCCTTTGATGTTATGCAGCTGCCCATGGTATTGGGCTGTGAGTCTCTGAGTCACTGTGCCACTCTATGGGTCTCTATGGAACTCTATCGATGGCGATGTTGCTCTATTCATCTCTATGTAACTCTATGGATCTCTACAGAACTATGTGTCACTGTGTCACTCTATGGGTCTCTATGGAACTCTATCGATGGCGATGTTTCTCTATTCATCTCTATGTAACTCTATGGATCTCTACAGAACTATGTGTCACTGTGTAACTCTATGGGTCTCTATGGAACTCTATCGATGGCGATGTTTCTCTATTCATCTCTATGTAACTCTATGGATCTCTACAGAACTATGTGTCACTGTGTAACTCTATGGGTCTCTATGGAACTCTATCGGTGTTGCTCTATTCATCTCTATGTAACTATATGGATCTCTACAGAACTATGTGTCACTGTGTAACTCTATGCATTCTAAAAAGTAGACTTTCGCGACCAATATCATCCATAATAGAGGTTTTTGGGTTAGATCGCGTAAATATATAAATGTGTCGTTAAAACCCGCCACTACCCGACACAGCCAACTAGTAAGGGTTGTCACGTTAACAGAACGTGGCCAATTCGTCACGAGTACAGCAACACCGCTGTGTTGGAGAGCCAAGCCACAACATTTACAATCTGAGTACACCGGTGTGTTGGAGAGACAAGCCACAGCATTTATAATCTGAGTAGAACGTTTCGCCAGTAGTTACAACTAGCTTCATCAGGTGACAGCCAGATTTGTGGAGAAGTCTAACTGTTTCGTTCCTCATATAGAGGCGTAGATGTGGTGACCACGCTTGTGCGCTCTTGCACAATGCGGGGGGGAGGGGGGTATTACTGAGGCAACGTGCATCAGGTTTGTGAATTTTTGGTTGCCCATTAAGTCTTGGTGGTTGTGATGCCCTTGGTTTGATCACGTATTGCTCTTCCTTGGGAATTGATGACTTGGCAATGATTGGCGTTGTTTTACGTTCCAACAAGGACGCTCAATTGATTTTGATAATGTTGAAGTGTTGTGCAAAACTAACTACGACTGGCCAAGACTCATTCGATAATATATCGAAATTGAAAGAAATCAAAATAACTTTAACTGTTCGGATAGCTACCGCCTTAGTGCTGCGTGGAAGCGAATCATCAAATAATACATTATTTAAATGCATGCCTACAAAGGCCAGCGCACTTCAATATGGATTACCGTTGGTAGGGCTATTTTAATAAACACAATAGACGGGAAGTACAAGTTAAAAGTGCCTGCATAATGCACATGCAAAATGTGCGTTGCCCCAGTAATTCCCCTCTCCACAAATCTGGCTGTCACCTGATGAAGCTGGTTGTACCTACTGGCGAAACGTCGTACTCAGATTGTAAATGTTGTGGCTTGGCTCTCCAACACACCGGTGTGCTGTACTAGTGACGAATTGGCACGTTCTGTTTACGTGACAACCCTTACTAGTTGGCTGTGTCGGGTGGTGGTGGGGTTTAACGACACATTTATATATTTACGCGATCCCACCCAAAAACGTATAATATGAACTCTATGCATCTCTACGTAACGCTATGGGTCTCTATGTAACTTTATGGGTCTCGATGTCACTCGATGTAACTGCGCTGTCCTGTAACTGCCAACGCTCCCCATGGTCGTGGCATGTGGTCGTCCTTGTAAAACACCTGCTTGTCTTAATGCTTCAACTCCACCGTGGCATTGAAAGACAAAAATCCCCCGTATAGCCTTAACAGACAGTAGGGGCAAGTGCTGTTAGCGAGTCGCACCTATGAAAGCCGGCACGGTACACGAGGGGGTGGGTGGTCAGCACCACGCCCGACCGCCTTTTTCTCCCCAGATATTTGCACACCGCACCAGGTACTCATTTGAGGCTGAGTCAACCTAGGGGAGGAGGCCAAGGACCGGTTCAGATAATCGTCATAGCGCAGTGTGCTAACCACTACCTACCATTCCGCGGCCTCGAAAGAGAACATATATATACACACATATAATAGGTGACGTTTCAGTCAATGGCCTTTCTTCACAGCATGTGTCAATAATAGGAGAGCAAGAGCTCTTATTCTTGGTTATTTCGGTAAAGTTATGTAGATATAAAAACAAAAAAATAAAAATGACAATTTTAAATAATATATATATTTTTAATAATAAAAGCAAAAAAAACACCATAAAAAAGAGTAATTTTTTTGAAAATAATAAAAGCAAAAATCCCACGACGTTTCAATCGCAACACAAGCGGTCTTCATCAGGCGGAAAGAAAATAGCTTTATTCTTATTTTTCGTGTGGCTGATGTGGGTGTAAAGCAAAGCCTACCGTTTTACTTTGGAGCGCATCGCTTCGATGGCTTCTTCATATTCACGACGAAAGGTCATCATTGCCTTATTATACCGTGCATATATTTCCCTTTTTGTGGCGCAGTGTGTTATCGACGAATGGATTGAATATTGGTGTTATTTATGCTTGTGCACCGATGCCAATGCACGAACCACCAAATCATTAGTAAACAACAAACAACATCAACAAAGTGTTTGGTTCATGCTCCGATTGCGTTGTCGCGAACGGGGGTCTGGCGGATTGTGAGTTAACCGGCGGAGCTCCGAGCAAATTTTGCGCGACATTGACGACGCAGTAGTGTAACGCTCTGCAGACTTTACCGAAAGCAAAACAAATTACAAAAGTTATTGGAACGTCCAACGGGGAGCAAAGTGCGGCACAAAAAACGCCAGGAGAGCTTAACGCAGTAAATACGGCCGCAATGTTGGACTTAAACATAAATATGGAGCCAAAGGCGAAATTTACGAACGGGCTTTGCGACAAGCAAGCCAGAGATGTCTGGCAGAGAGACGCAACTGGAAGACACAGCAGAGGATATTTCGGAAGGACACATTGTGGATAATATTGGTCGCGAAAGCCCACGTGTTAAACTTCGGAAGGAGAGAAATTATAAAATAATACAAATAAAACGTAATATAATACAATTTTCACGACGTTTCGGCCACAACGCAAGCAGCCGTCCTCAGGTGAAGCAACTTGAGCTGTTGGAAAGACAGCGTCTTAATGAATTTCATTGCTTGCGTTGTGGCCGAAACGTCGTGAGAATTTTATTATATTCTGTTTTATTTTTATTATTTTACTATTTCCCTTCTACGTGACTTTACCAAAAAAAATCAAGAATATGAACCCCTGCAGTCACGAAAGCTTTAAATCGAAATTTCGGAAGGAGAGTTGGGAAACAAGATGAGGATGGTAATAAATCAAGAGGTAATAAAGATGTCTTAGAGTGGTTTGGAGAACCTCTTTTGGAAAAAGTGACTTTTGTCAATGCGAATCAACGTGCCAATTTGTCTTAGGAATACAGATTTTTGTTGTTGTCATGACCATGCACCACCTGCAATCTCATGGACGAGGACGCTGTCCCTGATGCTCCAAAGTTCAAACGTTTACAAAATAATTCACAGGGCGGAGGTCGGCCGCATGCCGCGGCTCTTTAAAGGGCTACGGTGTAGCGCTTGAAATAATATAAAACGTGGCTCTTCTTGTTATTTTTTTTTGCCCATCCCTGGCCGTGAGAGTCCAGTTCACTATGAAAGTTTTTTTGGGTTTGATCGCGCAAGTATAAATGTGTCGTTAACCCGCCACCACACCACACAGAACCGGTAAGGATTGTCACACAAGCAAAACGTGCACCAATGAGTTTACTACTTCATACTCTTAGGTTTTTTTCGGTAAAGTCACGTAGGTAAAAATAAATAATAATTATTGCCACTTTATACAGTAAATTGATACAGTAAATTTAGCTGTGACGGTCCCACCTGATGACGGAGACTTGTGTTGTCTCCGAAACGTCGTGATTTATTCTTTAATTTCTATTATTATTTCTATTATTTGTATTATTTATTTTTACCTACGTGACTTTACCGAGTATGCATCCTTGCAGTCACGAAAGCTTCAAATCTAGAATGTACTACTTCAGCCCACCGGTGTGTTGGAGAGTAAATCCACAACATTTACAATTCGAGTACCGTGACATTTCGCTGGTAATTACAAACAGCATCATCGGGCGATTTCGCCAGATCTGTTTTTTTGTGTTGAGGTTGTTGTCCTTACCCCCGCATTTCCGATTGGCACGGTTGGCTACGTACGGCGCAAAAGAAGTTCAACACGCAGGAATACGATTGTGAAAAAGAAGTAAATGGGAGTGAGCATAACACGTCTCCACAAGGGACAATGGTGACAAGGAAAAGCCAGTGGCAACCGAAGGAGGGAATGCAGAGATGGAGCCATGAAATCGGCACCTATTTGAGGTGCCAGCTAGATTGCTACGTCGCAAGATCATGAAAGCTGACGGCGGATTGGGGAGGCCTTCATCCAGCAGTGGATTGATTACCGCCGATGCTGACCATTTTTTTTACTTAGCGTACATTAGCAGAGCATGTTTGTTTGCAGGTTCACCACAAGTACGTGCGATGAATGCAGACTTTGAACATCTTCACACATGTTGTGCTGCCAGAAAGGGTAAAACCCTATTCTTATTTTCCATACCCAAGAGAGTACATTAGTCGACGCTTGCAACACATAGCCCACACAATGCAAACAACCTTCACAGCAGACCCATCGTGACGCCACTTAACGGATCTGAATTCTCCAATCGACCGAAGACACAGCCGATTTTGCGGTGAAGACCCCCCCCCTCCCCCAAACAGTGGCGAAGTAGAATGAAGCGAAAAAAAAATCTCTTACCACCGTTTTGTTTCGCGAAGACTTCGAGACGCACCGACACCGCCGCTGCTGCTGCTGCGGTGTTTCCTTCACGTGGCTACGTTACCACAATGGGCCCATCGGCTCCTACCTGCTCAGGAGGGGGAGCCGCCGCTGCCACCACCCACCCCCCCTCCCCCCGTGCCAGCACGCGCACCCGTTCTCAACCCGACGATCTCCCGTCGGACAGCGTCCCCCGTTCAGCGAGCTCCCCGCGTTGGGTTTGATCGCAGTCCTTCTTCTTCGTGTGATGGAGGCGGTGAGGTTTCGGCGGGGGGAGGTAGGTGATGTTCGTCGAGTCACCGGTCAGAATCCAGCCCGGGGCCCCTCGGGGCGCATTCTGGCGTATAAATACACGCGTGCCACACTTCGAAAGAACTCGTATTTCTCGTCCAGCGCCGTCGCAATTGATTCGCGGAGGAGCCGCGGTGTCTCCGAGCGGCGTGGCTGTCCCACCACAGGGTTGAACGTCGACGATGTAGTCGTCCTTGGTTTTGTAATCTCGACGAGCGAGCTTTTAAAGAAAAACGCACGAAAGAAACTAATTGGTATTCTGTCTTCGTGATGAGAACGAGCGCAGAGCCAAACTGAGATGCATACCTCCCTGCCCGGTTGCTGCTGCTGCTGCTGCCAGAGATTTATGTACCCGGTTTATTGCTAATTTCTTTGACAGACGCTTATGTTAATTGGATACATTTTTTGTACCGAGACGCTTAAACACGAGAAGGCTCACCGACACGTATCGCTGGTGAGAACATCTTGCAGTGTTAGTCACCTGGCCCATGTCACTTGGCCCACTTCATCAACATTCGCTGTCAGAATTCTCGGCAGCGGTAAGGGATATTTATCGCGTGTGTGTTTTTACCGTGCGCCTGGTCGTTTTATCCCGAGATATTGTCGATTGTTGCTCATCGATTCACTGTTTCGTGGAGATGGATCGCAGCACAGGCGGTGGAGCGAGTGGCACAGTGGTCAGCGCACTGCGTCATCGATCGAGTTGGATTGTTATCGGCAGTGGCTAACACCAGCCGAGAATGACATCTGAAGATGTTCGTTTGCAGGTCTAAACAAAATAGTCGTCGTAAATGAGGAATAACATCATTGGATCGATTCCCAACGTTGGTCGCTGACTAAATAAATTAAAATGTTAACACGGACACATTGTCACTGTTGACAAAAACTCAACACGTTCATCAGTAACAACTGCAGCCTTCAAAAGACACCCTCATGTCCCAGGAAGACTGCCTCACACAGCGGATACTCCTGGGAAAACGACGGCAGGTGGCAAGCCGAGGAATAACTGCTTCCTTACGACATCCAGCAAAGCGCCGCGGTGGCGAGATGTTAACTACCTGCCAAGTATACAGGAGGTTTTTTTATGCCTGATGATGATTGCTTGTGTTGCAATCGAAACGTCGCTATTATTTTAATTTATTATTTTATTTTTAGACGTGACTTAACCGAAAGAACCAAAGAATCATACAGGAGGTTCTGGGTTTAATCTCGACCCTGACGCCTGCTGTAGTTTAGATTTAAAGCTTTCGTGACTGCAGGGATTCATCTTCTTGGTTCTTTCGGTAAAGTCACGTAGAAGGGAAGGAATAAAATAATAAAAATAAAACATAATAAAATACAATTCTCACGACGTTTCGGCCACAACGCAAGTTCATTCAGACGCTGTCTTTCATTCAGACGCTGTCTTTCCGACAGATATGTTCTTCATCTGAGGACGGCTGCTGACGTTGTGGCCGAAACGTCGTGAGAATTGTATTTTATTATGTTTTATTTTTATTATTTCCCTTTTACGTGACTTTACCGAAAGAACCAAGAAGATATGTCTCGTGTTTCAGAGACGAGGGAAGGAGACAGAGGAAGCCAGTGACAACTTCCCACGTACGCGGCCCTGATGACATTGTTGTGTGGGAGCGAGGCCAGGGGCCGGCAAACAAAAGTAACAATAGACTTTTGTTTTTGTATTTACGGGCAGTCCTCGGGTTACGAACCGAATTCATTCCCGAGACGCGTTCGTAAGTCGAACGGGATCGTAATTCGGAACACAATAGTGCACCCTGTTTAAATGCCCATATACGGTCGGTATTATGAAATGTGTTACGGTTCAACAAAAAGGGAATCAATGTTAGACTCATAAATAAGAATAAATATTGGGCATTTACATGTAACACTGTAAAAAAATACTCCATAGTAAATAAAAGAAAGTAACAAATAACTTTAATTTTCACTTACCTTGAAATCGGATGCTAGCTTGTAGGCGGAAAGGGGGTAATGAGTCACTGCAATTGCAAACACACGGACACACACACGGACACACACACAATACGATCCCCCGTGTAGCCTTTAACACAGGGCGTATGAAGGCCAGCACGGTACACGAGGGGGTGGGTGGACAGCATGACGCCCGCTGCCTTTGTCTCCCTCGTGGCGACGTTTACACACCGCACCAGCTACTCATTTGAGGCTGAGTCGACCTAGGGGAGGCCCAGGACCGGTTCAGATAATCGTCACTGGTGTTGGCCGTGAGCGGGAATCGAACCCGGGCCGCTGGTTTCGTAGCGCAGCGCGCTAACCGCTACACTATCGCTCCTCTGAACAAAATAGTTCCGCGGTTCAGGCTGAAATTGCCGGTTCGCGTTTTAAATAAATATTAAAAATATATATCTTTCATGGAAGCTGGTTCGTAAGTACGGGTGTTCGTAAGTACGGGTTCATAATCAACGTTTTTAGGTTTAGATCGCGTTATTTATAAATGTGTCGTAACCCTCCACCGCCCGATGATGCTGGATGCAATTACCAGCGAAACGTCTTACTACTCAAAAACTGTAAATGTTGTGTTTTCACGCTTCAACACACCGGTGGGCTAAAGCACTGAACTATTTGTCTTTTGTCAACGTGACACTTTTTTGCTGATTGGCCGTGTCGGGTGGTGGAGGGTTACGACACATTTATAAATAACGCGATCTAAACCCAAAAACGTTGATTATGAATAACATTGGTCGCGAAAGCCTGCTACGTGTAAGTACGGGTGTTCGTAAGTACGGGTGTTTGTAAGTTGTGCGTTCGTAAGTCGAGGACGCCCTAGTTTGGGATGATCCTGAATACATAAAGTCACGAAGCAACCCTTGAAGAGGCGGCATGCGGCTCGGGAGCCTCAGGGGTGCCGACCTCTGGCCAAGAGTGACCGCCACCATGCGAGGAGGCGGCGATGCTCAGAATATGGAGAGAGACACAGAGAAAGCCATGAACGTATTTTCGCCTGTGCCGGTGATTAAAGACCAGGAGTCGGAGCTGTTTTGGAGCTGATCGAACCGCGTCATCGGGTCGAGCGAGTTGAGACGCGCGACGGAACGACGTGCCTTGAGAAGAAACAAACAAACCGGACACGTCCCCCGGTGTGCACATCCGACAACGCTTGCCCATCGTCACCCAGAGCCAGGACTGTCCTGGATGAGCGGCGTTTCTCAGTAAGATGCACCGGCAAGCGGCCGCGTGTAACCCTCCCTCATTCTTCCAAAATTTGAAGCTTTTTCCGGTGAAGTCACGTAGGTAATGACGGAGACTTGTGTTGCCTCCGAAACGTCGTGATTTTGTATTATTTTATTTTTTATTAATTTTAATTTCATTTTATACCTACATGACTTTACCGAAAAAACTGAGAGTATGACTCCCTCATTCTGTCCTCTCACGCTCCTCCACTGCTGAACACTCACAGCAGCATCCAAAGCACCATCATTCACCCTCCAAGCAGACACGTGTATCTCTCTCTCGACCACTGCTGAACACTCACAGCAGCATCCAAAGCACCGTCATTCACCCTCCAAGCAGACACGTGTATCTCTCTCGACCACTGCTGAACACTCACAGCAGCATCCAAAGCACCGTCATTCACCCTCCAAGCAGACACGTGTATCTCTCTCTCGACCACTGCTGAACACTCACAGCAGCATCCAAAGCACCGTCATTCACCCTCCAAGCAGACACGTGTATCTCTCTCGACCACTGCTGAACACTCACAGCAGCATCCAAAGCACCGTCATTCACCCTCCAAGCAGACACGTGTATCTCTCTCTCGACCACTGCTGAACACTCACAGCAGCATCCAAAGCACCGTCATTCACCCTCCAAGCAGACACGTGTATCTCTCTCTCTCTCGACCACTGCTGAACACTCACAGCAGCATACAAAGCACCGTCATTCACCCTCCAAGCAGACACGTGTATCTCTCTCGACCACTGCTGAACACTCACAGCAGCATCCAAAGCACCGTCATTCACCCTCCAAGCAGACACGTGTATCTCTCTCTCGACCACTGCTGAACACTCACAGCAGCATCCAAAGCACCGTCATTCACCCTCCAAGCAGACACTTGTATCTCTCTTTCGACCACTGCTGAACACTCACAGCAGCATCCAAAGCACCGTCATTCACCCTCCAAGCAGACACGTGTATCTCTCTCGACCACTGCTGAACACTCACAGCAGCATCCAAAGCACCGTCATTCACCCTCCAAGCAGACACGTGTATCTCTCTCTCGACCACTGCTGAACACTCACAGCAGCATCCAAAGCACCGTCATTCACCCTCCAAGCAGACACGTGTATCTCTCTCTCGACCACTGCTGAACACTCACAGCAGCATCCAAAGCACCGTCATTCACCCTCCAAGCAGACACGTGTATCTCTCTCTCGACCACTGCTGAACACTCACAGCAGCATCCAAAGCACCGTCATTCACCCTCCAAGCAGTAGCTCAAGGCTCTCTCCCGTTCAATGCGTCACCCATCCAGCCTCTCATCTGGTCCAGGCTCCTACCTGCTTGAGGCTCTCACCTGGTTGAGGATCTCACCTGGTTCAGCTTCTCACCTGGTTCAGACTCTGACCTGGCCCAAGTTCTCACCTGGTTCAGCCTCTCACCTGGTTCAGCCTCTCACCTGGTTCAGACTCTGACCTAGCCCAGGTTTTCACCTGGTCCAGGCTTTGATCTGGTCGAGGTTTTCACCTGGTCTAGACTCTCACCTGGTCGAGGATCTCACCTGGTTCAGGCTCTCACCTAATTCAGACTCTCACCTGATTCAGGCTCTCACCTGGTTCAGACTCTCACCTGGTTCAGACTCTCACCTGGTTCAAACTCTCACCGGGTTCAGGCTGTCATCTTATTCAGGCCCTCACCTGTCGAGGCTCTCATCTGTTCATTCTCTCAGCTGTTCATGCCGGCATACGAGGGACTTTGAGCTTTGTCTGGCTCCCCGCCTCCCGAGTTTTCAATCGAACAATTGCGTCAGCTTCGTGTGACATACGCGCGTTAAAATGTGTGTTATTATCAGCATGTTCTGCACCTACAAATTAACTGTCACCATCACTATCACGATACATGGGCAAGATAGCGCGTAGGTGACCACTGCACATGTAGTAAATTTGTTTCCACTTCCTTCTGTTTTGTGCCAATATGCTCAAGTAGTGGCCACATGTGTGTGTATGTTGAACTTCTTTCACACCGTAAGTAGCCAACCGTGCTAATCGGATATGCGGAGGGGGAAGACAACAATGGGTCTCTGTGTGAGTCTATTGGTCTCTGTGTGAGTATATGGGTATCTGTGTGAGTCTATGGGTCTCTGTGTGAGTCTATGTGTCTCTGTGTGAGTCTATGGGTATCTGTGTGAGTCTATGGGTCTCTGTGTGAGTCTATGAGTCTCTGTGTGAGTACATGGGTATCTGTGTGAGTCTATGGGTCTCTGTGTGAGTCTATGGGTCTCTGTGTGAGTCTATGGGTATCTGTGTGAGTCTATGGGTCTCTGTGTGAGTCTATGGGTCTCTGTGTCAGTCTATAGGGCCTTGTGTGAGTCTGTGGGTGTCTGTGTGATTCTATGGGTCTCTGTGTGATTCTATGGGTCTCTGTGCGAGTCTATGGGTCTCTGTGTGATTTTATAGGACTCTGTGTGAGTCTATGGATCTCTGTGTGAGTATATGGGTTTCTGTGTGAGTCTATGGGTCTCTGTGCGAGTCTATGGGTCTCTGTGTGAGTCTATGGGTCTTTGTGTGAGTCTATAGATCTCTGTGTGAGCCTATGGGTCTCTGTGTCAGTTTATGGGTCTCTGTGTGAGTCTATGGGTCTCTGTGGGAGTGTATGGGTATCTGTGTGAGTCTTTGGGTCTCTGTGTGAGTGTGTGGGTCTCTGTGTGAGTCTATGGGTCTCTTTGTGAGTCTATGGGTCTTTGTGTGATTCTATGGGTCTCTGTGTGAGTGTATGGGACTCTGTGTGAGTCTATGGGTTTCTGTGTGAGTCTATGAACTCCAAGATTGATATTGTCATGGGGAGGCCTTCATCCAGCGGTGGATTGACAGGGGGCTGCACATCATGATCTAATCACAACAGTAAATAATCTGCCAGGTTACGATACAATCGATACCTTTTATTTCAGAAAACGTCATCACTGCTTATCTCATAAAATGTTACTTCTCGTACGAAGGTTTCTTAAAGGTTCTCTGAGAATCTAAGAGAGGCTCGTGCGACGCATGCATACACATTTTACGAGCAAAACCCAAAGCAATAAAACCGTCGGGAATAAAAAAATGTAGGCGGTGGTGGTTGGTGCACGCCTGTAACCCAGCGCTGGAGGTGATGGTTGCTGGATCACCGCACAGATGGTGTGTAAACCTGTGGATATTGAGGAGGAGAAATACGCTGTGCTCACCAGGAGAAGGCGGTACGGCGGAAATGTGGAATCCAACTTATTCCTGGTTCTTTGGGTAACGTCACGTAGATAGAAAAGAAAAATCTAAATTCAAAGCAAAAAACCCCACGACGTTTCGATCACAAGACCGCTTGTGTTGGGATCGAAACATCGTGGGTTTTTTTAGCTTTCAATTTAGATTTGTGTTTTCTATCTACGTGACTTTACCGAAAGAACCAAGAATATGAATTCCTGCAGTCACGAAAGTTTTAAGTCAAAATTTGGACTTCTCCTGTTCCGTCAGTATGGGATACAGTGTTACCTCCTCGCATGTGCAGGCTGCCTCTGGGCGCCACGGTGACGGTACGTTCACTTCCTCGCCTGGTACGCAGGAGGCCGTGGGTTCGATCCCGAACCCTGACGCCTGCTGCTGTATATTTGGAGTTTGCGTGTCTCTCTCCCCGTGGTCGCGTGGATTTTTCTACGGTTTTTCACTCTACATTTAGAGTATTTGCCTGCTCTACATTTCCACACGATGAGCCACTTCGTTGAGCTATCATTTGTGATAGCTAGGTTGCTTCCGAGAAAAGGCCATATAACTCAGCGGGCCTTACCTGGTAAAACACAAACAAATAGTTTACTCCGCCATATAAACACTCATTTGTTGACCTTCATATATAGAGGACCGCAGAGCTTGGGAAATTGTTGGTGCTGGCTCATCGTGTGGCTGCCTTCCCGCTTGTCTGTGGTTCCCCGCGCCTCTGAATAATTTCTCTGAATCATTGGAGAGTGGACGAATACTGCGCAGCATGTTACAAGCTGAAACATTATAATCATCAATCTTGATTTGAAGCTTTCGTGACTGCAGGCATCCATGCTCTTTGGTTCTTTCGGTGAAGTCACGTGGGTAGAAACAATTACACTGGTCAACAAAAAAAAAAATTCTGGCCTGGACTTTTGCAGCTGTTCTAGACTAATTTCAGGGTGCTGATTCCAAATCTGATCTCAGATTTGCTTTATCACATCATTTTATGCTATCGGCATACCCCATTTTTATTGATTTTGCCCGAAATTAACTCTGTCACTTATGATTGCAAGTTGTTGCGAGTCAGTGACTGCTTTAGTGTTAAAATATGGTGCTGTATTTTAATGATAGTGTGTTTATAATATAATTTAATGTAGATATCCACATTTATTTAATATTTTTCTTCTGCAGTTTTCATTGAAAATGCAATATTTGATATCTCAAAAACCTGATGTGATAGACAAAAACTGACGTCAGATTTGGAATCAGCACCCCAAAATTACCTTAAACCCGTTGGAATACCTTATGCCAGAAAAAGTGTGTTGACCAGTGTTATAATCAATCTTGATTTGAAGTTTTCGTGACTGCAGGCATCCATACTCTTCGGTTCTTTCGGTGACGTCACGTGGGTAGAAAAATAATAGATCACGACGTTTCGATCGCAACACAAGCAAATCGTCATCAGGTGGGACAACCACAGCAAGAAAAAAACTTCTTTACTTGACTTTACTGAAAGAAACAACGAGTATCATCATAATCACAGCAAGTACGAGAGAAGCCCTCTTAACGACGGTAATTGGTTCCACGAAACCGGTCGTCAAGTGATTTGGTCATCGAGTGAGTCTAGGAAACACACGGTAGCATCAAAAGTTACCTTTTTCTCCCCCAAAAACGTACTTTATAATATTTTAACAATGGATATTAATACATAAATATACTAACAACAATTATAAAAATAACATCAAAATAAACATGGTTAATCAATGCATTCATTAATATTTAGTGTACCTACAACAGCCCATCGTTAACAGGGGAATAGTCCGTAAGCGAACATATTGGGCTCTATGGAGGCACAACACCACTATACACTACATTATACACTACACTATACAATATTCTACTCTACACTACACATTCGGCTCTATGGAGGCACTACACTACACTATACACTACTATACACTACACTATAGACTACACTACTATACACTACACTACTATACACTACACATTCGGCTCTATGGAGGCACTACACTACACTATACACTACTATACACTACACTATAGACTACACTACTATACACTACACTACTATACACTACACATTGGGCTCTATGGAGCACTACACTACACTATACACTGCTATACACTACACTATAGCCTACACTACTATACACTGCACTACTATACACTACACTATACACTACACTACTATACACTACACTACTATACACTACACTATACACTACACTACTAGACTACACTGCTATACACTACACTATAGACTACACTACTATACACTACACTACTATACACTACACTATAGACTACACTACTATACACTACATTACTATACACTACACTACTATACACTACACTATAGGCTACACTACTATACACTACACTACTATACACTACACTATACACTACACTACTATACACTACACTATAGACTACACTACTATACACTACACTACTATACACTACACTATAGACTACACTACTATACACTACACTACTATACACTACACATTGGGCTCTCTGGAGGCCCGTTGTTAAGCGAATAATCGTTAACAGGGTGGTCATTAAGATGGGTTCTTCTGTAATGCTTTTTTTTTACTCATAACCAGGTGAGAAAGTCAATTGAGGCTACACATTTCAAGAGGAACCCGGCAGATGCAGATAAAAACAACAATATAATAGCAATTTGTTTAATCGCGAATGTCCTTTCAGGTTATAACCGGCACATGGAGCGAAACGTCGGACACCATTGCTGACGAACATCCCAGAGAGCCACACAACACGACCGCCATAAACCTACGCAGCAGCAGTAGTAGTCGTGAAATAATGTCTTCCTCTTGGCCTCCGATACCTCTTTTCATTTCCATTTGCACATCCGAACTGTGCCGGGGCCATGTGAAGCACCCGTCAGGATGCACGTTTTTTTTCCACTGCACAAGCCCGGGCCGTTCCGTGAGCGCTGACGCGTTTCGGAGTTGCACCGCCTGACGTTGCACGCATTTCGTGCGTCGTTGGCCCCGTCGCTAGCGCGGCTTGGACCCGAGTCGGATTCGGATGTCTTGTGGGGCCGGGAAACCATGGTTCGCTTCCAAGCTTGCCATGGTAAAATGCCAGGGAAAAACTGGCATTTTTACCATGGCGAGCCTTGGTAACACTATTAACTATATTTTTTATTGTACCAGGTAAGGCCCCACTGAGCTACATAGCTCTTTTTCAGAAGCGACCTAGCGACAGTGGCTCATCATGGGAGAACTTATAGCAGCCAAATACTCTGAACGCGTGACGTTGAGTCCAAAATGTGGAGGGAAAAATTGTAGAACCCGGAGAAAAGTCCACGCAACAACGGGGAGAACATGCAAGCTCCGAATTTCAGCAGGCATTAGGGTCGGGATCGAACCCACAACCTCCTGCATACAAGACGAGGGAGTTAACATCTCCTAGCCACCGTGGGGCACACGTGTGTGCCGGCCACGTGCTGGCACGGACCGGATGTGCGAGTGGAAAAGGGGTATCAGGGGGTGTGCCAGGAAGTACGATCTGTGACGGGTGAAGAGGAGAGGTTAATGAAGTCAATGCTGATGATGAAGATTACAGAAAATTGTCATAATTGAGATCAAAGTGCACTGTAATCCACGCGTTTCTAAGGAGGCGCTTTAGCACAGGGTAATCTATATTTAGATACCCCACTGATTGAAAATGGGCATCTCAATTCTTCTCAACAGCGGTTTGAACGCTCTGAAAGCGACGGATCCATATCTCACGGAGGAGAGCGTTGAAATATTGAATGCAGTGTGCGTGTATTTTGGTGGGGTATCTATAAATGGATCGCCATTCATTTTGCATAGAGTTGTGGTAACATTGTCAGCAGAGGTAGTTGTAAAATTAACCAACACACTAAATGCATTAAAAATAGAACGTATAAAAATCTAAATTGGCTATAATCAGCAATAAAATATAAAAGCATTTTTGATTTCTAATGCCACTTTTCAGTCTTTCGCACATTCTGGTTGGCACATTTAGAATTTCGTAGACTTTCATTTGTGGGCAGTTGATCATCCAATGTTCGTGTTCTCATGTCGAGGTTGCCGAGTGAGCCAGTGGCCGTCTTCAGGAGAAGCAACGTGGTGACGATTTGACACACGATGGAGACCCGGCGTCAAGGAGCATGAACCATCATCACGCGAACTCCGCTCATCATCGCAGCAGCGGCGGCCATCGAACGAAAACGGCGGTCACCGCATTACGCACTTTCAGATGCGCTTCTGTGGACGTCTGGAAGGTTCTTGCTTCCGATGTGAGGAAGCCACTGGAGCTATGCACTTTTAAATCTAGATTGAAAACTAATTTTATAAGAACTACTTTTTGCGTTTGCGTTGTTGTCCTTCCGCTGCACCTCCGATTAACACGGTGGACTAGTCGGAGGTACTGTGCAAAAGAAGTTCAACATACATACGTACTGTACTTACATAGATACCAATAGACTCACAGAGACATCCATAGGTTCACACTCACACATCCGGCGAATATCTGAACATCTTTAGGCGAATGATCGACGCAGCCAGTGGCATTAACTGTCTCCCCCTTGATTTTGAGATTGCCGCCCATAAGTCGTTCCCTGGGCTATTCTGAACAGTCCATCGGTGCGGGATACAGGCACAACATTTGCCGTACGATGCTCAGCTGGTGCAGTTCAATAGAGACCATTGCGCTTGCAAAGCGCTGCTGCGGTGGCCGCACGTGTCAACCTTGAAAGCTAAAGCCACTTTTAGGCCAATTGCTCGACAATCCCCTCCCCCCCCAGTCAAAAAAAAAAACCAATGGACCCATTACTAACAAACAAAACTGACCCATCAATAAAACCGCACGTAGGTGGACACGACGTCGCTCCCCAGCGCGTTGCTGGCGACGCACTTGTAGAAGCCCGAGTGCTCGTAACTGGACGTCTGAACGTACAGCGTCCCTGCGGGGTGCAAGTAGACGCCGCCGCTGCCGCCGGCCGCGTGCGCTCCAGCGCTCGCCGTCGACAGCTTGGCGCCGCTCGGCAGCTCCCACGCCACGTCGGCCTTGGGCACGCCGATGGCGGCGCATCGCAGCCGCAGCCTGGCGCCGCGCTGCGCCAGCACGGTCCGGGGCGGGCCCCGCGTGATTCGCGGCGGGTACGCCACCACGATGACGGGCACGGCCGCCGACGCGTGCCCGGCCGTGTTCTCGGCGTGGCACACGTACGTGCCGCGGTCGTGCGGGGTCGCCGCGCTCAGCGCCAGCGTGCCATTGGCCAGCAGCGCCGCGCGCCCGCCGGCGGCGGAGGCGCGGGACGTGCCGTCGACGCTCGCGCCGTTGGGCAGCACCCAGCGGACCGTGGGCTTGGGGTTCCCGCTGACGACGCAGTGCAGGAAGAGCGGTTCGCCGCTGGTGCTGCGCACCAGGCCCCTGTGGCGCAGCGCGATCACGGGCTTCTGGCCGACCTCCAGCGTCACCGCTTTCTCCACGAAGCCCGCGGCGTTCTTGGCCGTGCATCGGTAGGTACCGGCGTCCCGCTGGGCGGGACGGAGGATCACCAGGGCGCCGTCCTTGGCATGCCGGAAGTTTTCCATCTTCTGCCACTTGCTGACGAGGGTTCCGTTCGGGAACAGCCAATTTGTTTCTGGCGTCGGCACACCGGTTGCCGAGCAATTCAGCGTGACCACCCTGCCTTCTTTGGTGATGATTTTCTCGTTTTTTGGGTTCTTTAAAACCGGCTTTTCCAACGTGTCTGTCACGGCCAGCTTCACGCGCAGCGTCGCCTCTCCGGCTTCGCTGCGAGCGACGCACAGGAACTCCCCAGCGTCCGAGCGCCGCACGTTTTTGATTTCCAGCGTCCCGTTCTCGAGCACGGATATCCGGCTGCCCTCATAGGGCGTAGTCAGCACGACGTTGCCGGGCATGACCCATGCCACCCGTGGCTGGGGCACGCCGTCCGCCCTGCAGTTGATCCGCTTGCGCGAGAACTTGACGGCCGAGTCGCCGGTGACCACGTGCCTGTCCTGGTTCCCGTTTATGACGGGCTTGACGAGCACCACCTCGAGGCTGATCGCCTTCGAGTCCTCCCCGAGCGCGTTGCGGGCGATGCAGGTGTAGACGCCGGCGTCGGCCTTCCCGACGCGCTCGATGATCAGTGAGCCATCCTTCTGGACGCGCGGCCCGTCCGCGGACGTGAGCGGCGCCCGCTTGGACGGCAGCACCCACGCGACGCTCGGCTTCGGCTCGCCGGCAGCGTCACAGCCGAGCCGGGCCGCGTCGCCCCCCCGGACCTGCAGGGGCACGGCGGCGGCGGCCTTCTTGGCGTGGCCCTCGATCTTGGGTGGCCTCGCCCTCGGCGGCACGCTCAGGCGCACCGTCGCCTCGTCACCTCCGGCCGCGTTGCGCGCCACGCACGTGTAGACGCCCTCGTCCCCCCGCGCCACGTTCCGTACGAGCAGCGTGCCGTTCCCGAGGACGGTGCGCCGCCCGCCGTCCTTCCGCTCGCCATCGCCGTCCGCCATCGTGCCGTCGGGCAGGCTCCACGAGACGTCGGGCCGCGGGAGGCCCGAGGCGACGCAGTCGAGCCACGCCGTGCCGCCGGCGCCGACGACGAGGTCCGTCCCGCTGGCACCCGCGGCGCGCTTGTCGATCCGCGCCGCCTCCAGGGTCACGTTCATTGTGACCCCCTGCATGTCGTAGCCGAGGCTGTTGCGCGCCACGCACAGGTAGTCGCCCGCGTCGCCCTCGATCACCGTGCCCACGCTCAGTGAGCCGTTTTCGTGCACCGAGACTCGGTTGTCGGGGCTGCAAGTGCACGATGGGGGGGGGGGGGAATGAAATAAATTACCACCACGGTGGTCGATATTCGAAAGTATGTTGAACTTATTTCTCACCGTACGTAGCCAACCGTGCGAATCGGAGGTGCGGGGGAAGGACAAGAAACTAAACACAAAATTCAGTTCTAAAGAAAATAGATGAATTTAAAGTTCATAGCTCCAGTGGTCTCCTAATATCGGAAGGAAGAGCGTTCCAGATGGCCGCAGAAGTGCGCACGACGCGGTGACCGTCTTTGTTCGATGGGGTGGCACGTCATCTTGGCTTGTTAATTTTTTTGTCTGAAACGGGTGCAGTTGTTTTAAAAGACGTCGTTACTCGCCGCAGAGAATCACGGTGACACGATCGCCGCCACTCTACGATAGCTGGCGGCAAACCTTGCCTCGCAGTCGAGCAATGTTTCTGAGGTGCCGACCCCACACGACATCTGAATCTGACTCGAGTCCCAGCCATGCTACCGATGGGGCCAACGACGTGCACATTGCGTGTGACATCAGGCGGTGCACCTCGAAACCCGGTTGTCACCGCATCATCGCGTGTGACGTCAGAGCTCACGGCACGGCCCTGCTTCTGCAGTGAAAAAGGAAAACCCGTGCATCTCGCATGGCCTTGTGGGTGCCTCGGTACCGACAAAGTACTTGTACGTGATTGCAACAGAACCGGAAGAAAAACCGATGACGTACACGCGCACGTCATCAGAATGGGGAGAGGGTTAAGAGGAAAACCAAGTTTACCGTCACGTCTTTCTTTTCGTGCAGTCACTGGTGATGAGACTGAGACCGTCAGCTCACTGCAATTGAGAAGCCAGTTTACTCTTGGGTAGCTTCCAGGATACCAACTCAAAATCTCAGCGGTGCCAACTCTGGCCTTTTGAGTTTTCCGGACACCTTTGCTTCGCCTGCTCTAGCACGTTCCTCTACCCTCCTCTTACCCCAATGCAGCTCTTCACTTTTGTCGAGGCTAATTGAGATGAGGTTGCAGTTGATTTAGGAGCCACCAAACCAAAAAGGTTGAGAACCCACCGATTTAGGTGCTAGAAATAGTAAAAAAAAATTGTTTTACGACCTAACCAGACATGATCTCAGCACGTAAGCGGAGGTATGGATCGGCAGAACGTAACGAACTCGGTCCATTCCTGGTTGATCATTGGCTTCAGTCAACGAATGGTAAGTGTTTTGCACAGTACTGTGTGGAAGCTGGGCTTATTCATATATTTGGACTCGCACACTAAATTAAAAAGTCACTTTAGAACTGCTTTGTTTCGTTTGTTTTCCTTCCCCTGCACCTCCTGTTTACTACGTATGGTGCGAAATAATTTCAACATACATACACAGACTCACACCAATAGACTCGCACAGAGACCCATAGAGTCACACAGAGACCCATAGACTCACACAGAGACTCATGGACTCACATGGACACCCATCGACTCATCACACAGAGACCCATAGACTCACACAGAGACCCATAGACTCACGCATGTACCAGTCTCGGAACATGAATGGCAGCATAAATCTCTTTTTTCACCTGTACAGCGTATCGATCACGATCTTCGAGGGCAGCCTCCAAATGACTTTCGGCTGGGGGTCGCCGGAGGACACACAGTTCAGGAGCGCGACCTCTCCGTACCGCACGTCCACCGCGGCCCGCTGCTTGTTGCGGGCGATCTTGGCTGGCGAGAGGGGGCTGCTCACGCTGAGGCTGACCACCCTCCTGTCCACGCCCATGGCGTTGGTCGCAACACACTCATAGCTGCCGCTGTCGGCCGTCGCCAGCCGGGCGATGTGGAGCGTGCCGTTGGGGAAGACGAACAGCTTGCCCTTGAGAAACTGCGACGGCCTCACAACTGACCCGTCGGACAGCAACCAGCGGACGCTCGGTGTTGGAAAGCCACCGGCGCTGCAGTGGATCACGAGGCTCTGGCCCACGACGCCAGGGAGATCCTCTGTCTTTTGCTGCGCGATCTTGGGCGGCGCGGAGATCACGTCGAGCTGAAAGCCGACTGTGTCCGTCCCGGTGGGGTTGCTCGCGATGCACTTGTAGCTGCCGCGGTCGGACGCCGCCACCCGCCGGATGTGCAGGGTCCCGTCGGGCGCCAGCGTAACCCGGCCCTCGCCAAGGCTGGCCGTACGCAGGAACGAGCGGTCCGGCAGCAGCCACGACACCTGCGGCTTGGGCCGCCCCTCGGCCGGGCAGCGCAGCTCCACCGGCTCGCCTTGGTGTGCCGTGAGGTTCTGGAAGCGCGGCTGGCGTACCCGCGGCCGGTAGGCGAGGACTGTGAGAGTCACGGTGTAGTGGTCGGAGCCCCGGTCATTCGCGGCCGTGCACAGGTACTGCCCGCGGTCCTGCAGGTGGCCACTGCGGACGAGGAAAGTGCCGTTGGGCAGCACCTCGAACCGGCTGCCCAGCCTGGAGCCAGCCCTGATGGTGGCGCCTGGGAAAACCAAAGCCGCAGCTGTTCATTAGCACTGGACGAGTGTTTTTTGTTTGCAACGTGCTTATTGGATACACTAAACAAGGGATGCTGCTGTGTTGTGATGGATAGCACACTGGACTTTCCAACCAGAGGCCTCCAGATCAACTCGATCTCCTGGCACAGCAGTTTCCACGTGATAAGCCAATTTGTTGAGCTATCATTTGTGATCGCCAAGTCACTTTTGAAATAGACATATATGGCTCAGTGGGCTTTACCTGGTAAAATGTATTAGTTTATGGAAATAATTGGCTGTCCGTACAACAAAACAACCACGTGAATTCTGCAATATGTCACCTGTGGCCACTTTCGTCCAGCTGATGGTTGGCGGAGGATTGCCAATCGCAGGGCAATGTATTGCGACGTCCGAGTCGGCCACGATCGCGATCATCGTGCTCGCCTTGTCCACGATCACCGGCACGCCATGCAGGCTATCCTCGTCGGCATCGCCGTGGGGCCGCACGGCGTTGGACGAATCCGAGCCGCTCTCTTCCCTCCACGTGGTGGTCTTCTCGTCGCCGTGGTTGTGCTGGTCTTTCGGTGGAGGCCCCTCGGCAGATTCCGCCGAAGCTTCCCCCTGTCGGTCGTGAGCGTGATCCGTTTGCAGCACGGTCGTTGGGGCCGTCATCGCCGCCGCCGCCGCCCTGTTGGGAAACGCTCTCTTGACGTTGCGTGTGGTCGGAGCCGTGGGCAGCGGCCGTGTCTTGGTCGAGTGGGCGCCCTTTGGGATTAACCTCGTGTCGGACACGGCAGGACGTGGCAACCCATCCCAGGGAAGCGGCGCTTGGTATCCCTCCTTCACCGGCGGTCCGGTGAACGTGTTCTGCCAACGAGACGGAGGCGAACCGGCCGCCGGGTCGGATCCCGTAGCCGAGCGCGATTGTGCCCGGGCTGCTCTCGATGTGGACGTGGCCCCTTCCCTCTGGTCCGTCACGCCTGAGGGACGCCTCGTCATGCCGCGGGGTCGCTCGGAGCCCTCTGAGGACGACGTCGATGACGACCCATGCGCGGGCCCCGTCGGCGTTTGAACCTGCGACTCCAGCTCTGGATCAGCGGTGGCGGAGACGGCCGCCCGCACCGTCGGGTCCCCGTCCGTGCTGCGGAATTTCCCCCACGTGACTGGAAGGAGTGCCTCGGGCTGGAGGAAAGGCAAGAGGCTTGCGGCCGGAGTGCCCACGGCCGAGGCCCACTGCAGCTTCTCGTGCCAGCGTCCGTACGCGCTTCGCGGAGGACTCGGAGGGAGGAGAGCGCTGGGCACGGTCGTCGTGCTGGATATCCGGTGCCAGGAATGCTGCGCTTCTCTTGCGTGCTCCTGCACCTGCGGGCGCGATGGCAGCCTCGTGAAGGAGTTGTCGGGACCCCAGCCTGAGTGCTCTGGGTCCACGTTCGCGGGAAGCGCCCCCGCGCGGTCTCCCGCCGCCGAAGTCCGTCGAGTCAAGGCGACGTCCGATTTCTCGGTTGTCGCCGACGTGGTGGGGAAAGGGCTCAGGATCGTTTCCGAAACTCCGTAGTCGGCGTCTGCCGTGCTCGTGTGAATGGCCGCCCGCGCGCCGAGCGTGTACGTCTCGGTGTACGCGGCCTCGTACGCCGGCGTCACGGGCTCGTCGGAGGAGACCGTTTCCACGATGGCGGAGTGGTCGTCGGAGAGCTCCACCAACCCACCGGAAAATGTGCTCGCCCACTCCGGATCACGGCCACCAGAATACCCCACGGTGACCCCGCGGCTCGCGGCGCTCCCTTCAGTGCTTGTCTCGGTCTCGCCAGCAGCTGATGCCCCGGGCGAAGGGGCGAGGTCGTGTCCGGCCGGAGTCGCGGCCGCCGCCGTGACGGCGAGGCTGTCATTGTGGCCCCCCCGGCGCCTCCACTCTCTGTGCCGCCGCCTCACCTCCTCCAGCACTTGGGCCCACCGCTGAGGGTCGCGCTCCTTCACCGACACATTGTCGATCCTGCGTGGGCCCGCAGGTCCAGCGGGCCTTCTCCCGCGTGGCCCACTCTTCAGAGCATGCCCGCTCTCCTCACCCTCCTCGTCGTCCTCCTCCTCCTCCTCCTCATCTTCCTCCTCCTGCTTCTCATCCTTCTCCGTCACTCTGGCCTCGCCCGCCACGCTGTTCCCGTGCTGCTTTGCGCTTGGGGGATGCGTCAAGGAGGAATCGTTTCGCGTGGTGTTGTAAAGGTCCACGCGGGGCAGTCCGTCGTTTCCCGAGGGGAAATACGAATTCTCATTGTTTAGCTGGGAGCTCGGCCTCCACCCTCTTCTCGCGTCGCCACCATTGGCGTCCGGCGATGCGACGGTGACGTTCACGGACAGGACCTTGGCTCCGAGCCGATTCATGGCCACGCACCTGTAGAGGCCGCCGTCCCCAGCGCCGATGCCCTTTATGTTCAGAGTGCCATTCACGGTGGCCGAACCGTCCCCACGCGAAGGCAGGTCCACGGAGACCGAGCCGTCGGGGAAGACCCAGACCACTGATGGGTCCGGCGAGCCGAGCACCCTGCAGGGGAGCCCCAAGTCTCCGCCAACCAGCACCGACAAATCCTCGCCCGCTGCCCCCTCCGCGATTGCCGGCAGCACCTCGAGCCTGAACTCCGTCGCATCCGCGTCGTCTCTCGTCGAAGCGACGCACGCGTACACACCCGAGTCTGCCACCTGCGCCGACTTGATGAGCAGCTGCCCACCGCGGGCCGCCGTCACGCGGTTGTCAGCGCTCTCATAGGGCTCCCGCACCCGCGTGCCATCGGCGAGGGTCCAGTGGAGCGCGGCCGGCGCCCCCGGGGCGGCATCGACGCCACACAGCATCTGGACGGGCACCCCCTCCACCACCGCCTGGTTGAGCCGTGCGTCGCCGTCGCTGCCGCCGCCACGGATGAGCACCCACTCGGACGTGCCGTGGTCCCCGGCTCCATGGTACCCTGACATCGCCGTGGTGAGCGTCAGGTCCAGGCCGTCCTCCGCGCCAGGGGGGCCGACGCCGCCGCTCAGCGAGACGCCGATCGTCGGCTGCAGGAGCCAGTCGGCCTCCGTAGAGACGCTTGCCACGAGGGCCGCGCCGTCGCTCAACAGCTCCCCCCGCTCCGCCACGACGGCGTAGAGGCTCGCGCTCGCCTCGCCGTGAACCTTAGGCAGCTTCGTCAAGCGGAGCTCGCGCCGCCGCGGGCCGCCTCCCCCCGCCGCGTCGCCGCCCACCCTCGCCGCCGCCTCCCCCCCCGTCGCGCTCAGCAGCTGCCGCCGGCCGTCTCCGAGGCTCGAGTCGCACGCCAGGCGCGTCTCGAACGCGCCGTCCACGAGCACCGTCCCGTCATCCAGCCGCCGCACGGCGACCGGCGTGGCGGCGCGCGGTTCGCCCACGCGGCACCGCAGCGTCGCGGCCCGCCCGGGCCCGGCCGTCAGGTTGAGGCCGAGCGTGGCCCACGACGCGCGCGCCCGCAGGAGATGCCGCAGGGGCGGCTCGCCGACGCCGTCGCCGTCGGGTTTCCTCGGCGTCCCGGGAGCGGCGACGGACGGCGCGGCGCAGGCGAGCCGCCGTGCGGGGACGGAGAGCAGGTGGCGCCCCTTGTAGCGCGCGGGGCTCGCGCAGCGGGGACACCGCGAGTCTCCGTCTCGGCTCCCTCCGTCCACCGCCGTGCACTTGAGAACGTCTGCGGCGCGAGGGGAGACGCACACGGAGAGGTAACGGGTGAAGGCGTAGGCCCCGTTGAACCGCTCGCTTGCGCCACTGCTGGCGGAAGGGCCCTCCTCTGGCAGGAGCTCTAGCGGTTGTTTGGCCTACTCGTCCGCACTGGCGAGATGTCTTGGAAGAGATGGCAGTACCCATATTTTACCCCACCACACGCGACCTGCGGTTGTACCCAAAGAGACTGCCGAGGCCAGGGCGTGGATTTATGAAACTAGATCCGTTGTTTCATTCGCCGTGCCGGGAGATGGAATCGAAGCGGTGACCCCTGTATTGCAGGTCACAGCGTGCTGACCGTCACACCACGGCAGGGACCGTTGAGGCTAAAAAGGGTCGGTAGACATGCACACGCATGAAATGAAAAAAATGTGCTCACAAGTAAAAAAATTGTGCCTCTGTATAGATGAACGGTGCGTAGCGCTCTTCTCTATTGGTTGGCCTTGAGCCAGTCGTGTGACTTGTGCCTTCTCCAAAAGGAGATCTAGATGATCACCTTCAGTTCAAAGCAGGCGAGAGGTCGCTCAACCAAAGAGCGTAATTGTTAAAGGGAGACATGGGTTACAAATGCAGTCAAGCAAGCAAGTGGAACACAGGCTCGGGACTAACACAGGCTCGGGTCTAACACGGGCTCAATGCGAATGTAGAGCAACACGCATACAACCCCGTGCGATCTCTGCGATGTGATTGGAAGTTTCCATCCCAGTGGCCCACGAGGGGGAACAGTGTTCGGATTTGTCCAGCTCATCGGATTCCTCCTGCAGTCTAAATGAAGATCCTCAATCGCATATCAGGCGAGCTAATTAACATCTCGCCACCGTGCCGAGATGTTAACTAACCTCGCCTACCTTTGCGTGATCAAACCCGAAACACAAACACCGTGAATAACACAACGGTTTTAATGTAATTTTGGGGTGCTGATTCCAAATCTGGTATCAGTTTTTGTCTATCACATCAGGTTTTTGAGATATCAAATATTGCATTTTCAATAAAAAATGCAGAAGAAAAATATTAAATAAATATGGATATCTACATAAAATGATATTATGAACATACTATCCTAAAAATAAAGCACCATGTTTTAACACTAAAGCAGTCACTGACTCGCAACAACTTGCAATCATAAGTGACAGTTAATTTCGGGTAAAATCAATGAAAATGGGGTATGCCGATAGCATAACATGAAATGTGATAGAGCAAATCTGAGGTCAGATTTGGAATCAGCACCCTGAAATTAGTCTAAAACAGCTGCAAAAGTCCAGGGCAGAATTTTATTTTGACCGGTGTAATCTCGATCACGCGAAAAAGGCTCCGCGCGACATCTCTAAAATCCCCCCAAAAAAGTTCCCACGGCGACTCCGAGCCAAGGGCGCTGACTCACCGGCTGCATTCCCCGCGGCCCACTCGCGCAAGGGCCTCAGCGCGCAGTCGCACACCCAGGGGTTCCCCTGCAGCGTGAGGCTCTCCAGCGCCGGCATGGAGGCCAGCAGGGAGGGCGGCAGCGAGCGGAGGCGGTTGTCGGCGAGCGAGAGGTGCGCCAGCGTCGACACGACGGCGCCCCGCGCCACGAACGCCGTGGCGAACGCGTCGGCGTGCAGCGAGCGCAGCTGGTTGCCCTCGAGCTGGAGCAGCCGCAGCGACGTGAGGCCCACGAAGGCGTCCGGGTCGAGGCGCTCCAGGAGGTTGCGGTCGAGGTGTAGCCGCTCGAGCGAGCGCAGGCCCCGCAGCGCCGGCCTCCGCAGCGAGCGCAGCTTGTTGTAGCTGAGCTTCAGCACCTGGACGGAGGGCACGCGGCGCGATGGAGGTGTCACCGTTGTGGCAGCCTGCAGCTATGTAGTGAACGCCGCTTCTGATACGCGCGACCGGGTTTGTCGATGTCAAATGGTTGGCCATGTCGTAACGCCGCTGTCCACCACCGATGAGATGCTGGGTTCGAAACTGGAGCGGCCGCCCGTGACTAAACCAAGTTTGTCGCTTTAAAGCTTTCGTGGCTGCGGGAATTCATCTTCTTGGTTCTTTCGGTAAAGTCACGTAGAAGGGAAATAATAAAAGAATAAAAATAAAACATAATATATTAATATGTAGAACGTAAATAATAAAATAATACAAATAAAACATATTAAAATATTATGTTTAATAATAAAATAATAAAAATAAAACATAATAACATATTATGTTTAATAATAAAAGAATAAAAATAAAACAATAAAATATGTTTTAATTGTATTATTTTCCTTCTACGTGACTTTACCAAAAGAACCAAGAAGACAAGTTTGTCGCGTTGAATGAGGCAGCGGGGGTGGGGGGAGACATCAGCGCCGCGCCGCGAAGCGTCGTTCATTCACGCCATCACTTGTTCGCGATGGGCCGCGAAGCTTTAAACAACAACAGCAACAACACAAATAAACGTCGAGTGACCGAGGTGCTCGCAGTGGGGGTCACGGAGGGTCACCGTGACGCGCACCTGCAGCGCCCGCAGTTGGCCGAACACGCCGTCTGGCAGGAAGCGCATCTCGTTGCCGTGCAGCATGAGGATTTCCAGCTTCGCCAGGCCGGCGAACGATCCCTCGTCCAGCGCCGTCAAGCTGTTGTACCTGGCGCGCACACAGCAGGACGCAAGCAACGGAAGGTCACGCGACGTCATGGGCGAGACGACAAAGTCGCCGCTCCGTCGACGCTTCTCAACCGGTGCCCCCCACCTTAACAGCTATCCCCCCCCCCCACCAATGACGTTCACTGGTTACCCCCCCCCCCCACCATCTCCTGATTCCCCCCCTCTACCCCAGCATCGCCCATGGTACTTTAACAAACATTCTCGTCAACACTATGAGACCTCATTTACCAGTGGCAAAATATCGTAATAGGTTATTACCCTTTCAACGGGTACAAAACTGACACCTTTATACAAGGCATCATGTTTGCAATAACCACAACACAAGCAGTCAAAATGCAAAAAAAAGAAACAACTCTGATAATGATAATGATATGCACTGTCCTTGAAGTTGATTGGTCCACTGTCTTGGGTGGGTTCATGCGGAGAGGGGGGTGCGAAGGCGCTGAGGGGGGGGGGTGGAGGGTTGGAAGGCTTTTCATTACTTGCGTCAGGGCTCATTGCCAACCACGCAATGCCACCAGATCATCATCAAGACGCCCTTGAGAGACCCCTCTCGACGGCCAATGTCAATGTGGAACACGCGGGAGGAAGATGTCAAGGTCATCCGTAAAGCGGTGGAGGAGTGGCTGCTGCAGCCGACTCGGTCAAGAGGCTTGTAGAAAAAATTCCTTTTTTTTTAAAATCCTTTATATTAAGTTCCATTGCTTGCTTGCGTGCTTGCGTGCTTGTTTGCTTGCTTACGACTGTGCAAATCTTTCGGTCGTTTTTTATCCCACTTCCCGTGATCCAATCGAGCTGACATTTTGCACACAGACTCGTTGTGCGTGACAATTAATTTTCGTGAAATTTTTTTCTCCAAAATTTTACGCTGTTTAGGGATTTTTTTTTATATTTAATTACCAATTGCTTAATGGTGGCAGACAATCATCTGACCCATAGGTGGCAGCCATCTCAAGCCAGAGGACGAGAGGACTCTAGCCGCCACGCATATAAAGGATTTATAGTGAAAAACTTTGTTTTTACGGGTTAATTTTTAATCAGCATCAACAGCAGCAGCGGTACAAAAACACGAATCCCATCCAGCAGACGACCAACAACTTTTGCCCACAGTGCGGACGATGCTTTCGCTCAAGGGGCTGGTGCCTCTCATCCCACCGGCGTTCAGGAAAATGCTGCTGCTGCTGCTCGCTGTTCTTCGCAACCATCATAGTTTGCGTTGGACAGCCGAATTGAAGGACTCAACACCGTACGATGATTATCACCCAAGCGAGCGAGGGCTGTGGCTGGGCTGACTCTCAGACGATGATCACCGTACGATGATCATCACCCAAACGAGTGCTGTGGCTGGGCTGACTTTTAGACGATGATCACCGTACGATGATCATCACCCGAGCGAGTGCTGTGGCTGGGCTGACTCTCAGACGAACGCGGTTTCTGAGAGCACGTGTTTTCGCGGTTCGTGCCCCGTGTCGTTCCTCGCAATGTCCGATATTTAGCCTCGCGTGCGGGCGGGAGGGGTGGGGGGAGGGGGGACTTCTTCGGTTAAACTAAATCCAGAGTGGCGTGGGTTCTGGTGCCGAGAGAGAATTCGCTTTTGAAGACAGCTGTCACCCGGGCACGTGGAGCGAAACGTCGCAACATCGTGTCGAACAAGACAGCAGCGGACGGCTGCGCTGCAGAAGCGCCCAGCGCGTGAAGCGTCGTGATGCCCAACGTCCCGTCCCGTGTGTCCACGTTCTGAGAGCTTCTTCGGGAACTGAACTCTGCAGGAACTGAATGCAAACTGAATTTGGTTCGATAATTGTTTTTTTTACCCTTCTATCTGGTAACAAAACTGACACCTTTTTTACAAGGAGTCATTTTTGCATAGACCACAATACCTGCAGCCATAATGCAAAAAAAACATAACTCTGATAATATATGCACTGTCCTTGAAATTGATTGGTCCACACCCGAGACAGCTTTCCTTAGAGCCTAGTATTTGTTTGCATTATGGCTGCAGGTATTGTGGTCTATGCAAACATGACTCCTTGTAAAAAAAAGGTGTCAGTTTTGTTGCCAGATAGAAGGGTAAAAAAACAATTATCATATTTTTTACTGGCAAATGAGGTTCCAATGATGAATTTGGTTCATGAAGAAACTCCCAGGAACTGAGCTCTCAAGGGGCTATACATAAATGACGTCACGCGATTTTGGACGATTTTTGACACCTCCCCCCCCTCGTCACACGGCGTCACAAAAAATCAGACCTCCCCTCAAATATGACGTCACGAAGCTCTGACCCCCCCCCCCACCAAAAAAACATTTACATTTTGAAAAAAAACATGCTTCAAATCGCTTTAAAGTATTGTCATTGTAGTGCGTATTTAATGTGGCGCTGCACTCTGATGTTGTAGGAGTGTTGTTATAGCAATTAGTGTTATAACAATTCTATATTTATATTCTTGGTTCTTTCGCTAAGGTCACGTAGAAGGGAAATAATAAAATAGTACAAATATGTGAAATCCACAACAAGAAAATGTTCTTGCTGTGGATGTCACACCTGATGACGATTGCTTGTGTTGCAGTTGAAACGTCGTGAGAATATGTATTGTTTAATATTTATATTATTTTATTTTATTATTTCCCTTCTACGTGACTTTACCGAAAGAACCAATAATATGAATCCCTGCAGTCACGAAAGCTTTAAATCAAAATTTCATCTATATTTATTTAAAGTTTCGCATTTTTATGTGACGTCACATTTTTTAAACACCCCCCCCCCCTCGTCACACATCGTCACAAATGTCTGACCCCCTCCCCCTCTAGGTGCGTGACGTCATTTACGGACGGCCCCCAAGGAACTGAATGCAAACACAATTTTGTTCCTGAAGAAGCTTCCAGCACGCGTGGAACGAAACGTCGGACAATCCTGCCGAATAGCTCACGCTCGTTACGTTACTGATCATCAACAATAATCATCATCATCAATAATCATCATCAATAATCATCATCATCAATAATCATCATCAATAATCATCATCATCAACAATAATCATCAATAATCATCATCATCAACAATAATCATCAACAATAATCATCAATAATCATCATCATCAACAATAATCATCATCAATAATCATCATCATCAACAATAATCATCAACAATAATCATCAACAATAATCATCATCATCAATAATCATCATCATCAACAATAATCATCATCAATAATCATCAACAATAATCATCATCAATAATCATCATCATCAACAATAATCATCAACAATAATCATCATCAATAATCATCATCATCAATAATCATCATCATCAACAATAATCATCATCAATAATCATCATCATCAACAAAAATCATCAACAATAATCATCATCAATAATCATCATCATCAACAATAATCATCAACAATCATCATCAATAATCATCATCATCATCAACAATAATCATCATCAATAATCATCATCATCAACAATAATCATCAACAACAATCATCATCAATAATCATCATCATCAACAATAATCATCATCAACAATAATCATCATCAATAATCATCAATAATCATCATCATCAACAATAATCATCATCAATAATCATCATCATCAATAATCATCATCATCAACAATAATCATCATCAATAATCATCATCATCAACAATTATCATCAACAATAATCATCATCAATAATCATCATCATCAACAATAATCATCATCAATAATCAATAATCATCATCAATAATCATCATCATAATCATCTCGACGATCATCATGAAAGCAGCGAGGAGCTGCCGTGCCCTCGGAGCTGGCGCGCGCGCACGCAACGCAACCCACGCAAACTTCAAATCAAGATTCAACCCACGCAACTCACGCATCTCACGGCACGCACCCACCCCATGTTGATTCGCAGCGCGTCTCGCGGCAGCCCGGCCGGCACGGCGCTCAGGTAGCGGAACGTGCAGTGCACCTCTTCGCGGTGGTAGCAGGTGCACGCCCGCGGGCAGTCCCTCCCCGCTCGCTGCGCAGAGGCGACGCCGCCGTCACCGGGCAGCGAGAACGGCAGCAGGAGCAGCAGCAGCAGGAGGAGGAGGTGGTGGTGGTGGACAAGGTGGTGGAGGTGGAGTATCGTTGCTCCAGAGAGGGAGACACGGTGCGTGAGTCCAGCCATCGCGAGGAGAGGAGGCCGGCCCTCTTACACAGCGGCCCGTGCTGGCGAGCTCCTGTGGTAGCGTGTGCGTGCGTGTGTGCGTGTGCGTGCGTGTGTGGCACATGTTAGGTGCATGTGGGGAGCGGTGGCGTAGCGGTTAGCGCGCCGCGCTACGAAACCTGGAGAGCCGAGTTCGATTGCCGCTCACGGCAAACACCGGCGGCGATTGTCTGAACCGGTTCTGGGCCTCGCCTAGGTCGACTCAGCCTCAAATGAGTACCTGGTGCGGTGTGTAAAAACATCGCCACTGGGGAGACAAAGGCGGTCGGGCGTGGTGCTGGCCACCCACCCCTTCGTGTGCCGTGTCGGCCTTCATAGGTGCTCGCTAACAGCACTTGCCCCTACAGTCTTCTAAGGCTACACGGGGGATCTTTGTCTTTGTGGTGGCACACACAAGCATTGGCACACTTGTGTGTACCCGTGCCATGACATTGACATGCTTGTGCGAGGTTGTCTCTGCACTGACACCACTATGCGAGTGCGTTCCTGTGACACTGATTGTGTGTTTGTGTGTTACACTTCCATGGGGAGAGGTGGGATAGCGGTTAGCGCGCCGCCCTCTGAACCCAGCGACCCGGGTTCGATTCCCGCTCACGGCCAACACCAGTGGCGATCTGAACCGGTCCTGGGCCTCCCCTAGGTCGACTCAGTGCGGTGTGTAAAAACATCGCCACTAGGGAGACAAAGGCGGTCGGGCGTGGTTCTGGCCACCCACCCCCTCGTGTACCGTGCCGGCCTTCATTGGTCCTACTCGCTAACAGCACTGTTAAGGCTACATGGGGGATCTTTGGGGCCATCCATAAATGACGTCACGCGATTTTGGACGATTTTTGACTCCCCCCCCCTCGTCACACGGCGTCACAAAAAGTCAGACCCCCCCCTCAAATATGACGTCACAAAACTCTGCCCCCCCCCAAAAAAAAAACATGCTTCAAATCGCTTTAAACTATTGTCATTGTAGTGCGTATTTAATGTGGCGCTGCACTCTGATGTTGTAGAGGAAAACATGTATTCAAAAGTCTATTTAATTAAGTAGAACGCGTTGTCTATATTTATTTAAAGTTGCGCATTTTGATGTCACGTCACATTTCTCAAACCCCCCCCCCCTCGTCACACATCGTCACAAATGTCTGACCAACCCCCCCAGGTGCGTGACGTCATTTATGGACGGCCCCTTTGTCTTTGTTACACTGACAATGACACACCGCTCTGTACAATGGACTCACTGCCAACTCGCACAATGCATTTCTCGCTGGGATCTCGCACGGTTCAAATACAACACTTCGATTCATTATTAGACGATACCGTCTGATCTTCGATACTCAATGCGATGTGTACTCACCGCGGCTGTCGTTTGATGGCTGGCCATCAAACGAAGACGATCACAGACGCGCTTCTGTGGCCGTCTGGAACGCTCCTCCTTCCGATATTCGGAAGCCACTGGGAGCTATATGCACTTTTAAATCTTTTAGATTGAAAACGAATTTCTTTAGAACTGCTCTTTGTGTTTAGTTTGTTGTCTTGTTCCCTTCCCCCATCTCCGGTTAGCACGGTTGGCGACGTAAGGTGCGAAATAAGTTATACATACAATACATAGATTCACACAGAGACCCATAGACTCACACAGAGACCCATAGACTTACACAGAGACCCATACACTTACACAGACCCATAAACTCACAGAGATACCCATAGGCTCACACAAAAACCCATAGACTCACACAGAGACCCACAGACTCACACAGAGACCCACAGACTCACACAGAGACCCATAGACTCACACAGAGACCCATTGACTCACACAGAGACCCGTAGACTCACACAGAGACCCAAAGACTCACACAGAGACCCATAGACTCACACAGAGACCTATAGACTCACACAGAGACCCATAGACTCACACAGAGACCCATACACTTACACAGACCCATAGACTCACATAGAGACCCATAGACTCATACAGAGACCCATAGACTTACACAGACCCATAAACTCACAGGGATACCCATAGACTCACACAGAGACGCATAGACTCACACAGAGACCCATAGACTTACACAGAGACCCATAGGCTCACACAGAGACCCACAGACTCACACAAAGACCCATAGACTCACACAGAGACGCATAGACTCACACAGAGACCCATAGACTTACACAGAGACCCATAGGTTCACACAGAGACCCACAGACTCACACAGAGACCCACAGACTCACACAGAGACCCATAGACTCACACAGAGACGCATAGACTCACACAGAGACCCATAGACTTACACAGAGACCCATAGGCTCACACAGAGACCCACAGACTCACACAGAGACCCATAGACTCACACATATACTCATAGGCTCACACAGAGACCCATAGGCTCACACAGAGACCCATAGGCTCACACCGAGACCCATAGACTCACAGAGAAGACTTAGTTGAACGCGACACCAGCATCCTGTCGACCGAGACTCACAGAGCACCTTTCTCATCAGCTCGCGTGAACGCATCCCGACTTCTGCTCATTCACAAGATATTTGAAATGCCTTGTCGAGCTCTCTTAATTTACCTTTTCATGACGGCCGATGTCCAACTCGCTTCTTTTCTTGTTTGTTTGTCCACTCGCCTCTTTTAAACGAGAGAACGACGCAAGCCCCGTGGGTCGTCGCTTTGCAGAGTATCCACGGGAATGTTGTCGAGATTTCGCGTGGTTATGCCTGCGCGCGCGCGTGTGTGTCTGTGCGCAAGTAGATGTGTGTGTGTGTGCAAGTAGATGTGTGTGTGTGTGCGCCTGCGTGTGCGCGCGCGCGTGTCTCCGTGAGCGTGTGTGTGTGTGCGTGCGTGTGTATGTGTGTCTGTGCGCACGTGTGTGTTCGCATGTGTGTTTATTCTGTGCGCGCGTGTGTGTGTCTGTGTGTGCGTGTGTGTGTCTCTGTGCACGTGTGTGTGTGTCTGCGTGTGCGTTTGTGTCTGTGCGCACGTGCGTATGTGTGTATGTGCACGTGTGTGTGTGTGTATGTGCGCGCGCGCGTGTGTGTGTGTGTACGCGCGTGTGTGTATGTAAGTGTGTGCGCTATTCCCAAACACACGTCAGCAAAGTTGCTCGCTCGGAACCCTCCCAGCCGATCCGTGAAGTCGGCGTGAGCGGCGTGCAGAGGGCAGAGCGAGAGAGAAGCTGGTGGGGGTGGGTGGGGGGTGGTGAGCTCACAGGGTGAGCTTGTGTGTGTGTGAGTGGGGGGGTCTGGGGTATGGAGGAGTAGGGGGGTTGGAGGGGGGGTCTATTTGGTGGGGGAGGGGGGGATAGTGGAGGGGGGGGGGGTATCGGGTGGATTTGTGAGTGGGGGGAGTAGTGGGGGTATCGGGTGGGTTTGTGAGTGGAGGGGGGGCAGAGGTCGCAAACGGGTTTTCATTCCTTACCCGTACCAGGCCACACCAGGGTCGCAATCGGGTACCCGTACCCTACCCGATACCCGTACCCTACCCGTACCCGGCCGGGTATCGGGTAGGGTACGGGTACCCGATTGCGACCTCTTGGGGGGCGTGTTGGGGGCAAGTGAGCAGCACCTCGGAAGGGCGGCACGGCACGCGAAGGGAGTGGATGGCCATCGCCACGCCCGGCCACCTTTGTCTCCCCAGTGGCGATGTTCACACACCTCGCCGGGTACTCATTTAAGTCCGAGTAAACCTAGGGGAGGCCCAGCAACCGGTTCCAATAATCGCTGCCACCGTTGTTGGTCGTGAACAGGAATGTAACTGGGCCCTTGCCCGGGTTCGTGGTGGAGCACTGCGGTGTGACCTCGCCAAGAGGGCAACAGAGATTCAGTGGAAGCGTTGAATTCATTTCCTTCAGGGACGTACAAAGACAAAGATCCCCCGTATAGCCTCAACGCGCTGTTTGGGGCAAGTCAAGGCCGTAATTATAATATAAATTGGGGGGGACACATCCCCCCCAATATTCAAATATGCTCAAAATGCCCCCCCCCCAATATATTGCTATAAATAGATTTCTGTTTATATGATTGTGGTTATAGTTGTACTTTATTAATCCCTAATCTCTGCCGTTACATACAATGAAACAAGAAAAGGTAAAAAGAAAAAACAAAGCAATGTAATACAATACACTATTAGACATTGTATTTTAAAAAAAATAAAAAGTCCATCTTATGTGTTAGTGCATTTTTTTTATATTTTAGGCAGGGAATGAGTTTTCAAATTTAGTTTTTTTTCTGGGGGGGGGACCCCAGACCACCTGTAAGATTTGGTCCCCCCCAATGTTGATTCCATGGCTACGGCCTTGGGGCAAGTGCTGTTTAGCGGGTAGCATCGATGAAGGCCGGCACAGCACACGAGGGGGTGGGTGAACCAGCACTACGCCCGGCCGCCTTTGTCTCCCCAGTGGCGATGTTTACACACCGCACCAGGTACTCACTTGATGCTGAGTCGACCTAGGGGAAGCCCAGGACCAGTTCAAATAATCGTCACTGGCGTTGGCCGTGAGCAGTAAATTAACTAGGAACGCCGGATTCGTAGCGCAGTGTGCTAACCGCTACACTACCGCTCCCCACTATAACACCACTCACCCACTCAATAACCCACCCACCCACTCAATCACCTCCTTCCTCATCCACTCTTTAACTCACTAGCCCCCGAACCACTCACTTGCTCTCTCACCCACTCTTTAAATCAATGAATCACTCACCCACCTACTCACCCAACAACTCACTCCCCAACTTCCTCACAGACTTTTTTACTCACCCACCCACCCACCTCTCAATCACCTACTCTCTCTCCCACCCACGCACCCAATCACCAAACCACTCCCTCACTCACCCACCTACCTAGCTACCCACTCACCAAACTCCCTCGCCCACTCACCCACTCACCCACTCTGTCACTCCATGAGTGACGGAGGCAACACAAGCTTCCGTCTTCAGGTGGAGCCATCACAGCAAAATTACTGTATCAAGAAACGTCGTGATTTAATTCATTTTTATTTTATTTTTTACATACGTGACTTTACCGAAAAAACCAAAGAGAATTGAGGGCTCACCAAAAAAACAATAATAGCGCTGGGCCCCCCTCCGCCTCCCCCTCCCCTCCCCCTCCTCTCCCCCTCCTCTCCCCTCCCCCTCCCTCTCACAGCTAATCCGACTGTTCACTCCCGCTTATATAACGTCTCTTCGCGGTCCGCTGCAACGGGGTCGTTGTACACCACAGACGGAAGCCGCAGAACGTTACGGCCGCCCAAAGTGAAACGGACTCGTAATCCTCGTAAAAGGAGTGAGATGTCGAATGTTTACACGCGCCTGTCGGGATCACACGTGGTGCCCCCCCCCACAACCACCACCACCTCGTCGTGCCAAATAACCGGATGGAATGTCTTGGCCCACCTCGACGCGCGCACTTCGCAGCCGTCAAAAGTGGGCGGTTGGCAAACGTCTCGGCTCATCCACTCTCTCTCACTCACTCCTCTCTCTGGCAGCGCGTTCGACAAATCGTTCTAAATGTATAAATAGCGTCCGCACGGAAGCGACGTGGCTGTTGCCGCTGTTTGGGCTTCTTCTTCCTAGCGTTGTTCCCGCTGTGGCACAGGGTCCGCTTTTTGGCATTGTCTTCTCCATTTCGATCGGTCCAGGGCATCTTCGGGGGATGCGTTGCCGCAGTTTGGGCACGGCGGTGAAATTGTCTCAGGCCTCGCGATAAATTTCCCACGTGGATTATGATCCACGATGGCTAGCAGATGTTAACTGCCTCGCCTAGTATGCAGGAGGATCGTGGGTTCGATCCTGACCCCGACGCCCGCATATTTGGAGTTTGTATGTTCGTTCTCCCCGTGGTGGCGTGGATTTTTTCTGCAGGTCCTCCGATTTTTCCCCTCCACATTTAGAAACACGCGTTCAGCGTATTTGGCTGCTCTAACAATGTCACAAGCCACTTCATTGAGCTATCATTCGTCGCCAGGTCGCTTCTGAAAAAGAGCTGCATAGCCGTTGGCCTTACCTGGTAAAATAAAAAGTCGTTCAAGTCGTAGAACCCGGAGAAAACTTCACCTTGCCAACTTACAGGATGACACTGAGTAACTGCCGCCGCCTGGGAATACCTTCCTATTCAACACCTACAACACCTGGCAAGCCCTGGCGGTGGTCACTCATCCAAGCACTCACCAGGCTCAACTTTGCTTAGATTCTGAGATGTGACGAGATCAGGCACATGTGGCGATTTGGTTCTAGCTTTCTGTATGCGGTGACCCATTTTAAAATCAAAGTTATTCTCATTTACCGATACCCCCCACTCACAAACCCACCGACACCCCCCACTACCCCCCCCACTCACAAACCCCCCCCCCCCCACTCACAAACCCACCCATACCCCCACTACCCCCCCCCCACTCACAAACCCACCGACACCCCCCACTACCCCCCCCCCCCCCACTTACAAACCCACCGATACTCCCACTACCCCCCCCACTCACAAACCCACCCATACCCCCACTACCCCCCCCACTCACAAACCCACCCATACCCCCACTACCCCCCCCCCACTCACAAACCCACCCATACCCCCACTACTCCCCCCACTCACAAACCCACCCATACCCCTACTACCCCCCCCCCCCACTCACAAACCCACCGACACCCCCCACTACCCCCCCCCCCCCCCACTTACAAAACCACCGATACCCCCACTACCCCCCCCCACTCACAAACCCACCCATACCCCCACTACCCCCCCCACTCACAAACCCACCCATACCCCCACTACCCCCCCCACTCACAAACCCACCCATACCCCCACTACCCCCCCCCACTCACAAACCCACCCATATCCCCACTACCCCCCCCCACTCACAAACCCACCCATACCCCCACTACCCGCCTCACTCACAAACCCACCCATCCCCCACTACCCCCCCCACTCACAAACCCACCCATACCCCCACTACCCCCCCCACTCACAAACCCACCCATCCCCCACTACCCCCCCCCCACTCACAAACCCACCCATACCCCCACTACCCCCCCCACTCACAAACCCACCCATACCCCCACTACCCCCCCCACTCACAAACCCACCCATACCCCCACTACCCCCCCCACTCACAAACCCACCCATACCCCCACTACTCCCCCCACTCACAAACCCACCCATACCCCTACTACCCCCCCCCCCCACTCACAAACCCACCGACACCCCCCACTACCCCCCCCCCCCCCACTTACAAACCCACCGATACCCCCACTACCCCCCCCCACTCACAAACCCACCCATACCCCCACTACCCCCCCCCCCACTCACAAACCCACCCATACCCCCACTACCCCCCCCACTCACAAACCCACCCATACCCCCACTACCCCCCCCACTCACAAACCCACCCATATCCCCACTACCCCCCCCCCACTCACAAACCCACCCATACCCCCACTACCCGCCTCACTCACAAACCCACCCATCCCCCACTACCCCCCCCACTCACAAACCCACCCATACCCCCACTACCCCCCCCACTCACAAACCCACCCATCCCCCACTACCCCCCCCCCACTCACAAACCCACCCATACCCCCACTACCCCCCCCCACCTCACAAACCCACCCATACCCCCACTACCCCCCCCACTCATAAACCCACCCATACCCCCACTACCCCCCCCCACTCACAAACCCACCCATACCCCCACTACCCCCCCCCACTCACTGGATCTTCACCACCTTCAACGTCATCGTAAGCCATTGATCAATCCACTGCTGGACGAAGGCTTAGCCAAGCCGTCACCATCTCACACGGTCCTGCACACGCTGCGTCCATCGCTCCATCTCCGCACTGGATGCCCTCTCGAGCAATGCTCCCTCCTTCGGCTGCCACTCCGTCGCTAGTCTCGACACAAGCGGCTCATTGTCCCTTCGAGCAACGCGTTCTGCCCGGAGCTCGCCACACTCCTTTTCTAAATAAAATGATAACTGGGGTGGAATTTATCAAAAGTATTTTATTGTTCATTTAGAGCAAGGCATGTAAGTACGCGGCATAACCCAGGCGACAATGGTGATGTCTGTAAACATATTCCCCCGTTATCAACGCGACAGGCATTGTCTCATGAGCACACACCCACAGACCTTTGCATTGCGATGCTGTACAATGACACATGCGCATAATTAATTTACAACGTAAAATTAATTTAATTTGTGTGTGTGGGCTCAATCGATATGGCACGAAGGGTATCCGCGAAATAACATTTTACGATATAATGATACAGCGATTATCGCGATATAATTTCCCCATAACTCTGCATTATTGTTTTCGGAATTGTTATTATTGTTGTATTGCTTTTGTGCTTCGATGTACTTCAAGTACAAATAAAGTTCTTCAACTGCATGATAGTTGGTTTTTTACCCTTTTATCTGGCAACAAAACTGCACCTTTTTTTTACAAGGAGTCATGTTTGCATTGACCACAATACCTGCGGTCGGAATGCAAACAAAAAACACAACTTTGATAATGTATGCACTGTCCTTTAAATTGATTGGTCCACACTCGAGACAGCTTTTTGCCAAAAGGCGCCTTTTGGCGTCATCTGGTCCAATACGATGTGAGGACTAGGCTCTAAGAAAAGCTGTCTCGGGTGTGGACCAATCCATTTCAAGGACAGTGCCTACATTATCAGAGTTGTGTTTTTTGTTTGCATTCCGACCGTAGGTATTGTGGTCAATGCAAACATGACTCCTTGTAAAAAAAGGTGTCAGTTTTGTTGCCAGATAACAGGGTAAAAAAAACAATTATCATATTTTGCTACTGGCAAAGGAGGTTCCAATGGGGTTCTTTCAACTGCAGTTTGCTCGGCACAAGCCTGCCCCAAGTCTTCATAATCGTTGTGACTTTACAATGTATAATGGATGTAAATGCACACGATGTCAAATCACACAGGAACTAATCGAATGGACGATAAATACGATATCATAATTTCCACGCCATTAATTACATGGGGATTTTTTTTCAACAGAGCACCAATTTAGAACGTATTTTTCATTTTATTTGATCAAATAAGGCCCACTGAGCTTTGCTTTTCAGAAGCTACCTGGCCATCACAAATGATAGCTCAACAAAGTGGCTTATCACGTGGGCAATGATAGCAGCCCAATGCCGAATTGAATGACAGCAACTTATTTACCACTTCGATGCGATGACCGCCGGTAGAATATCGAACGCTCTTGTCGCGAAACATCGCCTGCGGTCGCGCGTTCGCCGCCCGTCGCGGATCAACCCGAGCGGCCGCCCTGGTCAATGCTGCGGTGATTCAGTCAACCCTAAAACGCCACGCGTCGCTTGCCTCCCGGACGTTAAAGATCCAGGGACATGACACGCAAGAGTAGGGCCACCGCCAAAATACGGGGTGCTTCAAAAAAATGTTAACGCTTCCGAGAATTTTCAACAAAACCCACAAAAGAAGTGTGCCTCCGGGCTCTGGAGACCACCTGGAGAAGATTCCAGGCACGCGTTGACAACGATGGCGAATAAATGGAGACTCTTGGACTTTTTGAAGCTATTAACATACTTTTGTTATCGTGTTACAGCGTTTTATTATCCGTTCATTTTCCATTAAAAACGACAGTCTCATGTAAGTGTTACCATGTTTTTGAAGCACCACGTATAATCAAAGTTTAGAAAACAAACAAAAAATCTCGATCGTCGTCTCCTTCTGTCAAAAAACTAAAAAAAACAACTTTGCAGGACAACTCCTGAACATCAGTGACCTAGACTCAGTGGCGGGGGGCTGTCCCGGGTCGATCGAGGAGAAATATCGCGACAAAACCCTCCGTGCCAAAACGTCACAATGCATGCGCCGTTGACCAATTTTGCGCTGTAAGGGGGGGCGGACGAACGAAGGAGCTCTGCGAGAGTTGAAAACTCAAGAGGCTGTGCGGTCTAGAACCATCATTATTCAGGACCCTGTTAAAGAAAAAAAAACCAGAGAAAAGTCTCAGTTTGTGCTGGACGTTGACGTTAAACACGTCTCCAGGCCACAGGGAATTAAATAAGCAGCCGCAAACACAAAGGCATCTTTGCTCGAAGCCTCTCTCTCTCGCGCGCGCGCGTTTCTTGAAATGTGCGAGAAATATTCGCCGTGCCGCGCGAAGATTTATTAGCCTTACAAAATAAATAAATAAAAGAAACGTGGAAAATACGAGCACGCGATTAATAATATGGAGGTCAATGCACACATTACGTTCAAATACTGTTATAAATCAGCGGTATTGGGACTGAAGTACATGACAGCAACATTGCATGGGAGGTCAAGCCTACTTTGAGACTGGAATAATGATTCTAAGGCCTGCTACATTAATAACACCGAGTTTGTGAATGACGCCCAGTATGATTTTTCTATTTGGCGAGTTGGTGATTCGCGCCTGGCGGTGTGAACTCGGCGGCCTGAGAGTTTGATTCCCGCAAGCCACCGCCCTCCCCGCCTCCGCCACGACACCATCACACACGGGTCAGCATGGTGAAGTATGGTCAAATACTCCCCCCACGACTGAGACAGCATGGGGAGGGCCTTCGACGCAGCAGTACACTCCAAGCGCCGCGCACTGCAAACAGCACTTGAAACGTTTCCACGTTGAGAGTTACATCATGGAAAATAATAATACAGAAAAATTAAATACCCACAGATCTTGACAAGAAGGAGGGGAAAACGATTACATAGGAGCACCTATTTGTTAAAATATTAACAATGTGTCAAAACGTAGGTGGATAATGTATCCCTGGTACGTTTAACACGTAGGCTGTAGCGACCAATGTCACCCATAACAGTTGTTTTGGGGGGGTTAGATCGCGTAAATATAAATGTGTCGTTAAACCCGCCACCACCCGACACAGCCAACTAGTGAGGTTTGTCAAATCCACAACAACCATGTATTGTTCTTCTTGGTTCTTTCGGTAAAGTCACGTAGAAGGGAAATAATAAAATAATAAAAATAAAACATAAAATAATTCTCACGACGTTTCGGCCACAACGCAAGCAGCCGTCCTCAGGTGAAGAACAGGTCTGTCGGGAAGACAAGAGTCTGAGGACGGCTGCTTGCGTTGTGGCCGAAACGTCGTGAGAATGATTTTATTATGTTTTATTTTTATTATTTTATTATTTCCCTTCTACGTGACTTTACCGAAAGAACCATGAAGATGAATCCCTGTAGTCACGAAAGCTTTAAATCGAAATTTAACCATGTATTGTATTAGTAACAAGAATTGTCACGTTCTGTTTACGTGACAAACCTTTACTAACTCGCCGTGTCGGCTAGTGGCGGGTTTAACGACGCTTTTATATTTACGCCGTATAACCTAAACCCCCCCCCCCCTCCCCCCCCTCTCTGTAATGTACCCTTGGTAGTCGACCAAGTCAAAGTACAGCGGCGCACACTGCACCCACTGTGTTGCGAGTCCTTGCCAGCTGTCGTTGATGGAACATTCTTAGTGCGTGCGTGTGTTTGGTTTTGCCGTCTTTCCCCCGCACCTCGGAACGAGTACGGTGCCAAAGAAGTTCAACATACGTGCATCAACTCATTTCTGTACAACTGCTTTTTTTGTCGCGTGCGTTTCGTTTGCCGTCCTTCCCCCCGCACTTTCCGATGTGCACAGTTGGCTGCGTGCTGTACGAAAGAAGTTCAACATACGTCAGCTCATTTCTTTAGCGCTGCTTTTCGTGCGTCTAGTTTGTTGTCCTGGCCCCGATTAGCACAGTTGGCTACGTACGGTGCCAAGCCCAAGAAGTACAACATACATATACATACATTTCGGAAGAAAGTGTAGTGTACTATGAGACATCTCCTTTACCAGTGCCAAAATATAGTAATAGGTTTTTACCCTTTCAACTGCTACAAAAACTGAGACCTTTATACAAGGCATCATGTTTGCAATAACCACAATACAAGCAGTCAAAATGCAAACAAAAAGAAACAACTCTGATAATGATAATGATATGCACTGTCCTTGAAGTTGATTGGTCCACACCCGAGACAGCTTTTCTTAGAGCCTAGTCTCCTTTGGTGTTGGACCAGATGACGCCAAAAGGCGTACAACTCAAAAACAGTGCACTATCTGAGTATTGAGAGCTCGGGGTAAGCATTTACACTATGAGACACCTCCTTTACCAGTGGCAAAATATAGTAATATAGGTAAAAACCTATTACTATAAGTGTAGTGTAGTAGAACGACACTACTGTATTGGCTCGATATGGGGGCTGTAGGCAGGTGTCACGGGGGTCGTGTCGGGCCGTGACACTTTACTGAACCCAACAGGACACGTGACCGGATAAAGGGGGGCCAGTTGCCCAGGGGGGTCACGTGGTTTGGGTTCGGGCCTTCCCGATCGAAGGATCGGGAAGGGGGGCGTGGCCTGGGGCGGAGCCGGCCACACGCGGAGTGGTTATGAGCGGGGCGTGGACGTAGAACGGGGCTGTTCTGGGCTGTGCTGGGCTGTTCTGGGCTGTGCTGGGCTGTGCTGGGCTGTTCTGCTGGGTCATCTCTGGGATGAAGCTCTCCGCTCTCCGCTAGTGGACCAGGCAGCGTGTTGGGCTGTCCTGGTCCAGTGATGTAGTACCCCCCGTGGGTTAGCTAAGTTAGGAACGGTGGCTACCACCTTAAGTCGTTATGTTAAGTGTGACCTGTTGTGTTAGCTAATAAATAGTGTTGCCCCCAAAGTCCAGTGTGCGCCTGAATTTAACTCACGACAAAAGCGATAAAAGTAGTGCGTCATGTAGTGCCAGTCCATTCGGGTGGAGGGCCGCCTGACCGCAACACAGCTGTGGGTGGCATCCACACTGACAACCCCAATGTTGTAATGCCACACAATCGACGGCACCTATTGACGTCTCACTTCACTCTGCGCACGAGGAGGGCCTCCTCCATCCGACAACGCCTCCCACGCGCCATCGACCTTCGTCGTTGCCACGTGGGGGAGGAGGTCGCCTCCGTTCTCGGCTGCACCGCCTCTGGCGGCCGTCTGGAATGCTCTCCGTGTCTTGAAATCGCCTTCGCGAGACTCAGCTGCTGCTGCCATTGTTCGAGTCAAGACTTAAGATTTCCCAACCCATTTGTTTGCACGTGCGTTGAAGCTTCTGGAGATATACGGTTGCATTTAGACGCTATATAGACAGATGTAAATGGTGTTGTATTTCATGGCTGTGTAAAATAATTAAGTTGGTAGGCAAATTGATCGTTCAAGTGACATTTGGTGGTGCTGTTTTAGATTCATGAGCTGTTCCTGTTGATTAGGACCTTAGCTCAAGCTGGTATTATTGTTTTACTAAGTAAGGCCCACTGAGCTATGTAGCTCTTTTTCAGAAGCACCGTGGCCACAAATTATAACCCAACGAAGTGGCTTATCACATGGAAATATATAGCAGCCAAATACTCTAAAACGCACGTTGAAAAACCGGAGGACCCGGAGAAAAATCCACGTGACCACAAGGAGGGAGAACATGCAAACTTCAAATATACAGGTGTCGGTGGTCAGGATTCAACACACGACCTCCAGTATACCAGGCGAGGTAGTTAACATCTCGCCACCGTGGCACCCCCCCGCTTGACGGTAACCGTCATTATCCGTGGATGTTCACACATCCTGCTGTACCGCAGTCACGCTGCCAGTCGGACATCATATACACGCAACGTTTCGCCGCACGTTGATTTCGACCGCCGTTCGAAAACCGCGTCGGGCGAAAAAAACCCGAAAAGAGACGGCGGCGAGTGTTGTCAGAAGTCACGGAACGGCTCTCTGTCCTTCGCCGGGATGACGGCGGCGTCCTTCCAGTCCTCCTCGGGGTAAGACTCAAAGTTGGAAATGTCCCCGGCGTGCGACACCTTGGGGATTATGGGAGGCTTCGACAGACGACAACAGGCACACACAATGCAACAATAAATAAAAATCAAACGAAGATTCCTCCATTGGGGAAAGTGCCGTGCAGAGAGCAGCACCTACGAAGGCCGGCACGGCACACGAGGGGGGTGGGGTGGCCAGCACTACGCCCGGCCGCCGTTGTATGTATGTTGAACTTATCTTTTTCACCGTACGTAGCCAACCGTGCTGATCGGAGATGTGGGTGGAGGAACAAAGATCCAGGACTTAAGAGTTGACAGTGCCGAGGGGTTTGGAGAAGGGAGTTTCAGGGCAGCATAGAGGAATGAGGGACTTCGCACTGAACGAAGGCTTGACTGATGTTTACACATCACACCAGGTACTCATTTGAGAAGGGGACCACCAGGGCATCCTTCCAATCCTGCAGAATCCGTCCAGTGGTCCAGACTGTTGTTATGATGTCATATAGGGTAGTCTGTGCACAAACGCCACCCTCCCTCAGCATTTCGCTTGGGAGATCATCTCTTCCCGGTGCCTTTCCTGGTCTCAGACTCTGGATCACCTTCAATACTTCCTCAACAGATGGCACCTCAGCCAGCCACTCACAGGGGGTGACTTCTTCCAATATTTGAGGCACCGCAGCCTCAGCAGGGTCATCCCCACTTTGTGTCATGATGTTTTCCTGGCTGAGGGATTTCCCCTTCCCCAGGACCTCACAGAAATGCTCAGCAAATCTGCAAACCTGTTCCTGGGGGTCGGAGATCGGATCACCGTTTTTTCCCCTAATAATGGTAATAGGTGTGGCGCTGCAGGTTACTTTTGTGATGGAGTTAAATAGTGATTTGTGATCGCGGGCCACTGAGGCAGACTCCATCTCCTCAGCAACCCACGACCACCACCCATCCTTGCAGCGCCTTACGGCTCTCCGAACCTCCGAGCGCGTAAGCCTCCTCGCACAGATGCGCAAACACACTCACACACACACACGTGGCACGAGGCGCGCGAGAGGAAACGGGAGCAAGTCAAGCGGGTACAAAAAAAACACATCGTGCGAGCATTCCAACTGCGTGTTCATTATGCCACACAGTTTGGGTGCTTGTCTGTGTCTAGCGGTGTGTCCGCGCGCAGAGAGACCGCGCATGTCCACGCTGTAGGTAACGGGGAATTTCCTTCACTGGCTGCGGCCCTGGGGCCACCAGCGGAGACGGGCGTTGCTGAAAGATATTCGTGGCGTGACTTCTTCACGCTCCACTCCTGGCTCTTTTCTTTCCTCCGCCCTTGACAAATGGGCAGTGCAGACTGCCAGAGGAAGAAGGGACCTTGAGAACGTTATTCCTGACGTTCACCAAAACTATTGGTATTTGTTGGATTATTTGTGAGATTGTGATGGGAGATTGTGATGGGATATCGCGATGGGAAATCGCGATGGGAGATAACGATGAGATTGTGATGGGAGATCACGATGGGAGATTGTGATTGGAGATTGCAATGGAGATTGTGATTGGAGATTAGGCTGGGAGATCACGTTAAGAGACTGTCTCACCTTGAGCTTGCGCTGTGGAACCAGCGCCCAGTCGATGTGTTTAAACCACCGGTGCCTCTTAACATCTTCTGCCCCATCCTGAATAACCAAACCACACCGCACATGGCTCCTCCATATCAATCGCAAATCAATTTTTTGCCACGGAGCAATAAATGACCGCTCCAATGAAGAAAATCGTTCAAGTTGTTTTATTTTTTTATGGGAGCCGATAGGTTACACGGTTGCTACGTCTGCAAAATATTAATTTCGAAGGACACCTTACAAGTTTTTCGCGAAGAAACAAACACGCTACAAGATATCGACAACCAATCGCAGTCAAACTTGCCACCCAACTTCCCATTGTCAATGCCCAGAGCGGTGTCGTCTATGGGCATGAGTGCCATTAAATCTCTTTCAAAAATATATTTTCTAAAAAACAAACATAACAGTCTTCTTGGTTCTTTCGGTAAAGTCACGTAGAATGGAAATAATAAAATAATAAAAATACAACATAATAAAATAATTCTCACGACGTTTCGGCCACAACGCAAGCAGCCGTCCTCAGGTGAAGAACAGGTCTATTCTTCACCTGAGGACGGCCATTCTACGTGACTTTACCGAAAGAACCAAGAAGATGAATCCCTGCAGTCACGAAAGCTTTAAATCGAAACATAACAGTATCTGTGTGCAACGCTATCGCTTAAGAACACAAATGATACCAAAGCGGATAAGAACTATAGTTTTTACACTTCATATAAAATTGGAGAAAGAGATGATGGGGTCAGTTGATCGGGGTGATGCCAGCTGACCATGTCTCAGTTGAGCCTCCCTGACATTTGGTAGCCTTTGGTGCTTTGAGGATCCGGTGATGTCTACACCTTTGCCCAGGGTCGGGTTGCCACCTGTCCTGCTTATACCAGGATACATTGTTCATGTAGCTGTCCTCAGAAACGTGTAAGTCACGGTGGCGAGATGTTAACTGCCTCGCCTGGAATACAGGAGGTCGTGGGTTCGATCCCGACGCCGATGCCTATATATTTGGAGTTTGCTTGTCTGTCTCCCCGCATGGTCCCGTGGATTTTCCTCCAGGTCTTCCGGTTTTTATCCTCATATTTAGAATCAACATCACGCGTTTGGAGTATTTGGCTGCTATGAATGTCCACACGATGACAAGCCACTTGGCCGAGCTATCATTTGTGGCCAGGTCACTTAAGATCTGTAAAGAGGAGTGGGACAAAATCCCTCCTGAGATGTGTGCAAACCTGGTGGTCAACTACAAGAAACGTCTGACCTCTGTGATTGCCAACAAGGGTTTTGCCACCAAGTACTAAGTCATGTTTTGCAGAGGGGTCAAATACTTATCTCCCTCATTAAAATGCAAAACAATTTATAACATTTTTGACATGCGTTTTTCTGGATTTTGTTGTTGTTATTCTGTCTCTCACTGTTCAAATAAACCTACCATTAAAATTATAGACTGATCATTTCTTTGTCAGTGGGCAAACGTACAAAATCAGCAGGGGATCAAATACTTTTTTCCCTCACTGTATGAAAAAGAGCTAAACAGCTCAGTGGGCTTTACCTGGAAGAATAACATTTAGTTTTATAATAGTTTAGTTTAAAGTATTCCTGGGACATTAACAGTCCTGGTTTTCGTCTGCTGTGTAACAATACGCTTCTCAATACAATACAATAAAATTCGATGCAGATCTCCCCTCTTTCGGTATTGTGAGGTGTTCTCTCCTTTTTAAACAACTAAAGTAGAATAACAAATAAATAAAAAATGTTATATGCACAGTTTTTCATTCGCTCTCACAGCAGAGAGAGAGAGAGAGACAGAATTGAATCAGAGGTTTGGGAAATCACAGACAAGCAGGAACGACAGCCAGACCCTGCGCCAATAATTGCCCGAGATCCGTGGTCCTACATTTGTATTTCTTTCACCAACTGATCTTTGTTCATGTGGGAGGAGTGCCTGGCAGAAAAAAACCCCCACACGTGCCAAGGCAGGGTAGGAACACTCGATCCCCTTACAGACGGAAACCAACCCACTTGCTACACTGCCACCGTGACCTCGCCATAAGCCAGGGGGTGGCTTAGGGTAAGGCTGTCTCTGGTATAGGCCAATCAGTTTCAAAGGCGCATATAATATCAGAACATCATTGGAACCTCATTTGCAAGTAGAAAAATATGATAATTGTTTTTTTTTACCCTTTTATCTGGCAACAAAACTGACACCTTTTTTTTACAAAGAGTCATGTTTGCATAGACCACAATACCTGCAGTCGGAATGCAAACAAAAAAATATAACTCTGACAGTGCATACATTATCAGAGTTATGTTTTTTGTTTGCATTCTGACTGCAGGCAGGTATTGTGGTCTATGCAAACATGACTCCTTGTAAAAAAGGTGTCAGTTTTGTTGCCAGATAAAAGGGTAAAAAAAAACAATTATCATATCAGAGCATGTTTGCTTGCATGTTTTACCACAAGTACGTGTGGTTGATGCACATTTTACGGACTTGCAATAGGTATCCATTTGGCGTTTGAACACCTGAACACCTCCTGTTTTATTGTCATCAAGGTTCAAGCCTATTCTTATTTTTTTTTAATATAATTTTTATGCTGGTAAAAAATTTAAATCTCCCGTGGATATAGAGGGAGGGCGTTTCACGAACGAGCGCCCACGATTCACCACGGCCCTCGCCGCTTCCTCCACGGCGCTGGAGGATGACGAGCAGCACCAAGGCTCAGCCAACCGGCACCTGGATTTTTTGACACCTCGGAGGTTGCAACAGTAGCCGAGCGGTCGGAAACCGAAACGGAGGCGGCGGTCGAGATCCGCCACAGAGACAAAGATCCCCCCTCGTGTAGCCTTAACAGAATCTTTTCACGCGATCTAACCCCAAAAATAACACCTGTATTATGGATGATATTGGTTGCGAAAGCCTTCGCGTTAAACTTAACTTGGGGCAAGTGCTGTTAGCGAATAGCAGCACCTGTGAAGGCCGGCACTGTGGCACACGAGGCGGTGGGTGGCCGTCTCCCCACCGGCGATGATCTTACACGCTACACCAGGTACTCATTTGAGGCCGAGCCGACCTAGGGGAGGACCAGGACCAGTTCAGATAATCATCACCGGCGGTTGGCGGTTGGCGTTGGCCGCGAGCGGGAATTGAACTCGTGCGGCCGGGGGTTGGTAGCACAGGGCATTGAGCGCTACTACACGACCGCTCCACTCCACACGGATGCCGCGTGTGCACGGACACACACACACACACCTGTGCTGACTTTGCGATGCGGCCGCATACCGTACCTTCATGTTGCCCAGCCGTCTGGTGCGGTCCGAAGCCAGGAGCTTCTTAATCAGGTCCCTGTGATTTTCGCGGGGAGTTGGGAGTGTACGTGGAAGGGGGGGGGGGAGGAAAGAGGTGTAAAAGTCAAAACGGCGGTGCGTGCCAGGTCAGTGCACGGGCGGTCTCGCTCCCTGCCGCGCATTCCTCCGCGTGTTTGTCCGGGGTAGCCTCGGATCAGCTCCGGCTGCAAAGGGAGAGTGCCTCACGGCAGCCCGCTCGCTGTACGTGTGTACACGCACACACGGTGCGACCCCTGGATGAGGGCTGAGCCCCCTTCTCCTCCTCCTCCCCCTATAAAACAAGCTTGGGAATTAATGTACTTGTGCAATTTTTACTTTTATACTTTTTATTTAAGGGGCGCCATGGTGGCGTGATTTTTTCTACCTCGCCTGGTATGCAAAAGGTCAGGGGTTCGATCCCAACCCCGACGCCTGCTGCTGTATACCTGGAGTTTGTGTGTTCACCCCGCGGCCGCGTGGAGCTATCATTTGTGGCCAGGTGGCTTTTGAAAAAGAAGCGTTTAGCCCAGTGGGCTTTACGCGGTAAAATAAAAAAAAAGTAATTTTTTATATCTTTTAGTTTGCACTCCAATCGTGTTTTTGTATTTGTTGTTGTAACTTTCGCACCCTCCCCTACTGGCCGTGATCATTTCCGTTGATTTCCGAGTCCGATTTTGTGCTAGCAAAAAATGTGTGTCGTGCACCCCCCCCCTCCTCCTCCACACTTTTTTAGTCGCTCGATCCGACCCAGAAATCACTCGCGAATCGAGCTGGTGGTCGCGAGAGATTCCGCGTTTAAATGTTCGACCATACTGCACCACGACGGTCAGTGTGGGTTCGGTGAAGGGACGGAGGGTTCTCAGGACTGGTTACAAATATCACTCTGAATTAACGTTGAGCTTGGGGGGGGGGGGGAGGGGGTGGCTTTTTAGGGGATGATGGCCATCAATGTTTTTGACTGCTTCGGAAGTGCTTGATCCAGCGGTGGATTGGTTGTGCATGATTCCATGTGAAGGTGATGAATTCCATGTGAGGGTGATGAACATTTCTGAAGCAGTGGTGGTGGTGGTGGTAGCCTTGTGTCTTTTATAACATTAACATCTCGCAACGATGGGGAGACGTCAACTCCCTCCCTCGGCTAGTATGCAGGAGCTCGTAGGTTCGATCCCGATCCTGACACCTGCACATTTGGAGTTTGCGTGTTCTCTCTCTCCTCATAGCTGCCTGGATTTTTCTCCGGGTCCTCCGGTTTTTCTCTCCACATTTACATTCAACACTCGCACATCCGATTGGCACGGCCGGCGGCGACCTACGGTGCGAAATAAGTTCAGCATACGTAGACGCATGCGCACAATTGACTGCTGTAAATGTCCACATGATAAGCTACTTCGTTGGACTATCATTTGTGATAGCTAAGTCGCTTCTGAGAAAGAGCTACACAGCTCGGTGAGCCTGACATGGTAAAATACTAAAACGTTGTTGAGTTTATGGCTTTTCGATTTAAAGCTTTCGTGACTGCAGGGATTCATCTTCTTGGTTCTTTCGGTAAAGTCACGTAGAAGGGAAATAATAAAATAATAAAAATGAAACATAATATAATTTTATTATGTTTTATTTTTATTATTTCCCTTCTACGTGACTTTACCGAAAGAACCAAGAAGATAGTTTATGGCTTTCAACTGGATACCTGACCTGCTGCAGCCTGCGACTGCTTAATATTATCCTCAGGTGGAAAATAAGTAAATCCATTTCATGGTCTTTCTCTGGGGTTTATCATGCGGTAAATCTGTTGCCAGCTGGTAACGTTGAGCGCCACCGTGGTTCACGTGCAATACAAACAGATATTTTATCGCCCGTCTGGGAATTACGCAGCTACCAGTACTGTTTCATTTCGTTTCGTCTTGAAAACGTTTACAATTTGTCACCGTGTGCCCGCGCTCAAGAGCAGAAATGCAATTCAGATTTTTTTTTACCGTTTCAGAGTCTCAATATGATCACGGTGCAATTGCACGGCACTACCGGATGATGCTATTCACCATACTTATTCATGATAATAATTTCTATCTATGGCATATCAACATCGTTATCATCAATCCATCACCATCATCATCCTCATAACTATCATCCTCATCACCATTGTCAATTCATCATTAATCCAGTGGAATGTAAGCATATGCTGCTTCTGTCAGAATTGTGCAAATACAAGTTGTGCTTACATCCAAACCAGTCACGTGTCTCCGTGGGAGATTTGGCGGCTAGCAATGGGACGGGTTGAGAGTTCAAATCCTGTTTGGGTTTTGTCTGACTCAGCCCAACATCCCTCCGGGGGTCAATAAATTGAGAACCAGTTTGCGGGGAAGTTGACAGTAGTTGCCCTATGGATAGACTCGCTCGCCACGACTGCAATGTGGAATTTCCACCATCGGCTCAGCAAGGGGGAGGGGGGGCGGAGTGCTGTATGCAGGAGATGAATATCTCCCCAATAAATCACTCAGACTTTTTAATGGACTACATCCAACTTGTATCGTTTAGAATATCATTTCTCTCCCCCCCCCGCCACCACCACCACCACACCGCACCCACCCACCCACCCACGCCGCCACGGCAATCGAATTAAACCAAACAAAGTCAGCGTGACACGTACGCAGAGCCGGCGCTGTTGCGACCGTGCCAACGTTCCGTGGCCTCATTGCGTCGGTGATGGACGGGCAGTTGGCCGTCGGAGAGTGCGACGGCATCAATGTCTGCGCGCGTCTCAACGACTCGGAGCCCGGGTGATGGCACTGTGGCACAGGTGGTCGTCGGGCGGGTAGGCCAGCGTCACCCACGCCCGGCCGCCTTCGTCAGGTGCGTACGCTCGGCCCTGCTGGGCGCAAGTTCGGTTAGCGAGTAGCACCGATAGAGCCCGGCACTTTGGCACGCGAACTCGGGGTCGACCGCAAGACGCCCTGCCCGCCCGCCCCCCCCCCCAGTGCCGATCTTTACACGCCTCGCTGGGTATACTCATTTAAGTCCGAGTCGACCTCGGGGAGGCCCACGACCGGTTCAGATATTCGTCACTGGGGGTCATGAGCGGGAATCGTACTCGCCGCTACCCAGACCTGCCCCCCAACCCCGCCCCCCATAGTTCAGACCGATACACAGAGCCTCTCTCTATCTCTCTTGAGAGTTGGGCACATCTGTCGGGCACATGCGGGGAGGAGGCGGGACTTGTGTTTGGCAGTTTTCTCACGAGCTGTGCACCCTCGCAGTGACGTCATAATGCTGGCGGGGCGGGGGGCGGGGGGGCGATATTCTTCACGAATTCCTTCTGTTTGACTTGTGCAGTAGCACGTGGCTCGTTTCTAATGCTCGTCTTGTTTGTTCCGTCCTTATTGCTCTATTGTCTGTATTGTCTGTTTCGTTTGTATTGTTTATCTAGTTTGTATTCTCTATCTCGTTTGTATTGTCCGTCTACGCACTATTGTCTGCCTTGTTTGTATTGTCTCGTTTGTATTGTTTATCTCGTTTGTAATGTTTGTCGAGTTTGTATCGTCTCGTTTGTGTTGTGCAAATCGTTTGCAATGTCAATCCCGTCTGTATCGTTCTCATTTCATATTTCGTCACTAACATTGTCTCGTTTGTGTTGTCTGCCTCACTTTGTGTTGTGCTGTCGGCCCTGTTCGTACTGCCCATCCATATGCCATATGCTCTTCGCGTCTAATGTGCATACGATTACCATTCATAAAATGTATTATTAAACGCACGATGGAGGTGCAGCAGTCCTACGTGGTGGTCAGTGCACTGCGCCATGAACCCAGAAACCCTAAATCCCTGGCCAAGACAAGAGGATAGAGGAATGTTGAATTTCTTTCGCACCCTACGTAACCAACCGTGTGCTAAGTAGATGTGCGGATATCTGCACCGGCCCTGGGCCTGGACCTTTACGTAGGAAGGATGTCATCAGGAGTGAAAGAACGGATTTGAATCGACGCATCGCCCTTGAATTATTTGGTGGGCGAATAGACGCCGCGTCGTCATGCGAGACCTTCTACCCGTGGCTGGGACCCCCTGGTGCAATGGACCCCCTGGTGCAATGGACCCCTGGTGCAATGGACCCCTGGTGTATAGGACCCCTGGTGTATAGGACCCCTGGTGCAATGGACCCCTGGTGCAATGGACCCCTGGTGCAATGGACCCCTGGTGCAATGGACCCCTGGTGCAATGGAACGGAAATCGGCTAATGCAGTTGTTCAGCACTCATTTTCAGAGGGGAGGGGGTGTCACTTTCACCGATAAGACATCATCAGTGAGAGGGCCGCTACGCATTTGAAACCAGCGGGGGTTTGACAGCACGATGATGATGGGTGGGGGGTGGGTGGCGTACATCAGGGGCCGCACTGAAGGCCAACAACGGCTGCCCGTGGCCCACGGTGGCCTTGCAACGAAGAGCGCTGGGGTCACAGGGCGCAAGAGAGCGAACCAGCATTGGTCAACGATCCGCCGTGTGAAAACGAGGGCGCGGTTCCACCCCGCGTTTAGTTTGTAGCGAAGGTCAGCACCTTCCCCCCCCCACCCGCGGAACATACCGTCCCGCGCGTGCATTATTTATTATAGTCATTTTCATGATTTTTTTTTTTAAACCGCCCTGTCCAAACATCCACTTAAGTTAGTATTATGTTTCTTGCTATGGCTGGCGCATTGCCAAGAGCCCTCTGGGGGTGAATCGCGGTGATCGCCGCCTGATGTACAAGAACGTATTAATTGCCATGGCACATTATATCATTATTACGGCGCGGTTTTTCAGTGCTATTTTTCTTTTTTAAAGTCTCGGGCTTTGCGGACGACGACGGCGGAGTATCACTGTGCCAGAGTGTACGGTGGGCTGTCTCGGCAAGCGGCGGCCCTACACGCACAGCCTCCCGTGCTCAACACACGGGGAGACAAAGGTAAAGAAAGACTGCCCTCACTGCTCCTCCAGAGATTCGCCTCCCACTTCCCACCTCAGCCCGTTGATTGGCTCTCAAAGCGCCACTTTCAAGCTACAACTATTTGTTTAATTTAAATTTAATATATTAAGCCAGAAGGACTGAATGAACACCTCCCTCATGATAATTGGTTTTTAGCCCTTCTACCTGGCAACAAAACTGACACCTTTTTTTACAATTGTTTTTTTTTACCCTTCTATCTGGCAACAAAACTGACACCTTTTTTTACAATTGTTTGTTTTACCCTTCTATCTGGCAACAACACTGACACCTTTTTTTTACAAGGAGTCATGATTGCATAGACCACAATACCTGCAGCCATAATGCATTATGGCTGCAGGTATTGTGGTAAAAAAACAATTATCATATTTTTTACTGGCAAATGAGGTTCCAATGGTGTAAATGCACCTCCTTCATATTAATTTAAAACACAACTTTGTTCTCTTAGGTTTTAACGGTAAATTCACGACGGTAAAAATAAATAATAATAGAAATAATAATTTTATTTATATTATTTTTACTATTTATTATCAATTTTTACCTACGTGACTTTACCGAAAAAACCTAAGAGTATGAATCCTTGCAGTCACGAAAGCTTCAAATCTAGAAAAACTGTATTCTTCAGTGGCCTAAACGTGTGCCTTTTTAGTTTAAAACTAAACGATTAAACTAAACTTTTATTTTTTATTTTATCAGTTAAGGTCCATTCAGCTATATAGCTCTGTTTCAGGAAGCGACCTGGCCACAAATGATAGCTCATCGAAGTGGCTTGTCATCACGTGGAAATTTACAGCAGCAAAAATACTCGACACCCACGCTCATTCTAAATGTGGAATAAAAAACCGGTGGAACCAGAGAAAAATCCACGCGACCACGGGGAGAAAGAGAGAGAGATGTAAACTCCAAATATTAAGGTGTCAGGGTACGGGATCGAACCCACGACCTCCTGCATATCAGGGGAGGGAGTTAACACCTCACCACCCCCCCAGGAACACCACTGCTCGCTTCCATCCTTTGCCGGCAGAGTTGCAGATAATTCACCACGGGAGGCCGCTTCTAAAGCGATGATTCTGGGAAGAGACGCGAATAACGAGGGAAAGGATGGGGCCCTAAGGAAATGGGCCGTACACTTGGGGCCTGCCAAGCGAACGGCAGGCAGGCGCGACGCACGAGGCTGCGTCCATCGGCCAGGGAAGGAGGCCCCCCCCCTGCGGGTGCCGTGGGTGTCCCGGCACAACCAGCGACGTTCAGGCCAAGAGACACCCACAACGAAACGTGGATATTTTTTTTTTTTGGGATTGTGCGTCTTGCCTCTCTTCAACACGGAGACGCGGATGCCGGTTACGCCGAAGACGGACCTTTTGAATACTGTACACAGCAGCAGCGTCGCTAACAGTGAAGCTCAGCAGTGAGTCGATAGCCAGTGGTTGGGTAGATGTTATATTTACATCGTGCAAGAGAACTCGTCTTTATCTGCAAGGAAGTTGGAAGGGTGGTTGGGGGGGGTGGGCGAACTTGACGGATCTTGTTTGCATTCTAGCCAATGACCACAGGGATCTGATCACTATTGGGACAGCCCCAACTACCACCATCGGCACACACAGCCAGGGCCCCCCGTCCATGGGGGCAGGGAAAGGTTTAGAATCATAATGTTTATTTATACTGCAGAAGGAATCCGATCAGCTATAAAGCTCTTCTTTCACAGATGTCCAGTAGGGGCACGGGGTCAGAACGTTACAACAACTCACAATATGTAAAAAAATACACGATAGGAGTGCAAAGTATAGAAAAGGTAAATAAATCGTTTAAAAAATACTGTATATACAAATACAACTAAACACATTTTTTCTTTATCTTACCAGGTAAGGCTCACTGAGCCATTATCTGGGGACTGGAGCAGATCACACCGTGTGGGCCACCCTCGCCCGATGCCTTCAAACTGAACCAGAAGTAGGACATCTAACACCGTGATATTGACCCGTGCCCCCCCCCCCACCAAAGCGCGGGGCCCAGGGCAGTCGCCCCGATGTCGCCGCCGTTGCCCCCAGAGGGACGTGGCACTCGGGGAGAGGAGGGGCCGAGAGTGGCAGTGAGCGGAGGCACTGACTTCGAGAAGAGGTCCAGCTGGGGCTGTCTTGGGAACTCCACTTTGCCGTCCAAGATCTTCTTGTAGATGTTGATGGGCACCTCGTCGTAAAACGGGGGGTACCTGCCAAGCACGCCAATGAGGACAAACATTCCTCCTCGTTAGCCTACACAGGCTGCAAGTGCCGCTGTAAAGTGCTACGAAGGCCGGCACTGGACACACACACCGAGGGGGTGGGTGGCTAACACCACGCCCGGCCGTCTTTCTATCCCCAATTAATTTGAGGCCGAGTAAGCCTAGGGGAGACCAGTTATACTGGTAGGAACCTCCTGGTTACACCAGCCCACAGGGGATTATTGTGTCCGTCGTGCAGGGAGGGGCTGGGTGGAGAGGGGCTGGGTGGGGGGGGTGGGGAGGGGCTGGTCACCCCGTGGTGCCCTTATAAAACTCAACGTTTAACCTACTCACACTGGCTTGTGCCCGCCCTCACAGTCGGCCATATTTGCGGAATACACCACGCCACCGTTGACCCTGGCAATTGACCGAGCAACCCAACGTTCCTACCAGCTCCCTCCGCAGGAATGTATTTGGTTGTGAGCAGGAATCGAACTGGAGTCACCGGGTTCGTAGCGCTCCGCCACTAACTGCTACCTCACCGCTCCCCAATAAACAATAAAGAGACAAAGATTCCCCCTATAGCCTTAACAGACTGTTGGGGCAAGTGCTGTTAGCAGGCACCTATGAAGGACGGCAAGGCACAAATGGACACATGCAGGAACGCATATACATATACACTTACAGACACACACACACACACAGGTCACATGAATTCACCAGCCTTATCCCATCGATGCGAAAGTAAGAGATCAATGCCCAGTCGCCCCGTGTTCAACAAGACTTGCGAATAACAACATTAATATTCAAACCTGCCGAGAGACCAATTAGCGGTGGGATTAGCGGTGCAGCGGTAAGCGCGCCGCGCCATGAACCTGGCCCTCCGAGTTCGACTCCCGGCCACAGCTGTATGCAATGGTGATGATATCGGAACTGACCGGTTGCGTAACTTGCGTGGGGGCAGGGGGTGCCTTGCCCCCCCCCCCGCGCTTGCCTTGCCCCCCCCCCTCCAGTGGCCAAAGCTACGAGTTGGCTCCCCGCCCTTGACAACCACCCCGAGATATTTTTTCAACAACAGTGTAAAATAATTTCGATTTAAAGCTTTCGTGACTGCAGGGATTCATCTTCTTGGTTCTTTCGGTAATGTCACGTAGAAGGGATATAATAAAATAATAAAAAGATTGTATTTTATTATGTTTTATTTTTATTATTTTATTATTTCCCTTCTACGTGACTTACCGAAAGAACCAAGAAGAAAAAGTGTAAAAGAACAAAAAATATATGTAAGGGGCCGTCCATAAATGACGTCACGCGATTTTGGACGATTTTTTACCCCCAACCCCTCCTCACACGGCGTCACAAAAAGTCAGACCCCCCTCAAATATGACGTCAAAAAGCTCTGCCCCCCCCCCCCCAAAACCATATTTCCATTTTGAAAATAAACATGCTTCAAATCGCTTTAAACTATTGTTATTGTAGTGCGTATTTAATGTGGCGCTTAACTGTGATGTTGTAGGAGTGTTGTTATAACAATTAGTGTTGTTATAACAATTATTTATTTAAAGTTGCGCATTTTGATGTGACGTCACATTTCTCAACCCCCCCCCCCCTCGTTACACATCGTCACAAATGTCTGACCCCCCCCCCCCCGAGGTGCGTGACGTCATTTATGGACGGCCCCTAATGATGTGATTAGGCAAGCGAAGCCACAATGTATAACAGCCGAGGTGCGACCGTGGGAGACAAATCAAACATTGGGACCCAATGGCGGAGCCAGAATTTTCAGGTAAGCGGGGGGGGGGGGCAACCCCTCCAGCAATGAGAAATGATAGAGGAGTTGTTAGTAAGTAAGGACTTGTCCCTTGGTTTTTGTTCGACACGTGTGCGGCGATGGCGCAGCCATCGATCGAGGGTCGAATTCGAACCACGTTGTGTGATCGCCATCGCGCTCGCTGAAGGTGTTGATGCCTTCAGGGAAGTCGTGTCCTGTTTACGCAACTGCGCACAATACTGTGAGTCACTTAGAACTGCTTTGCCATTACTTATTGCCAATTATGGACTCAGACTATTGTCCTATCATCTCATAGAGTCCCGGGCAAGTCATTATATTCTACAGTGGCAGTGGGGGTCGCAAAATGCCGATTTATGACTAATATAAACCCCAATGATCCGACCGAAATTAGGGATTTCGATCGGATCATTGGGGGGGGGGGGGGGGCACGTGCCACCCCCCCCCCCCCCACTGGTGTTGGGACCCCACCTGACCAATTGCCGCACCCCCTGAGCTGATGATGTCGTTACTGCGCCACTGGAACCGATCCTGGAACTCTGATCACCAACCCGCAGTGGCGAGCATGGCTCAAAGTAATCTCAAACAAACTCTTCGCACGGCTTCACACGGCATGGGGAGGGGCCTTCATCCAGCAGTGGAAAGACACACGGGCTCTCAACGGTTACCAATTGGTCAACCTGTCACTCTGGTTCATTGTTTGCGTGCATGTGTGGCACATTAGGAATGGATCAAACCAGCCACATGGTTAATGGCGTCTCGGAAGAATCGCTGCGTGTAACACACGTGTTGTTGCATTTTACAGAGTGACGGTGCTGTTCTTCACAAGATTAATATGAACCACAATAAATAAATGTGCTTGCCCTCGATTTGGAGCACCTGCCCACGTTCTTCATTTCGAGTGTGCAACATATGTATGTTGAACTCTTTTTTGCACCGTACGTAGCCAAACCGTGCTGATCGGAGGTGCGAAACATTACATTTAAAAAGCGCTTCATTCAACCCCGCAACTGCAAAGGCCATCGCTGCGATGAAGAAGACCCCATTAAGCTCAAAATGTCATATAACCACACGTATGTTTTTTAATTACCTTCAGGCCAGTCGTTTGGGTCGACGCACAAGCGGCGGTATTAAGCGACTAACTTTGTTGTTGGATTCGAATTTTTTTTCGGGATGAGCAAAAACCGCCCGCTCTGACCCCGGGAATATAGATTTTTTGTAGGAACGCACGGGCGGCCAGCTGGTTGTCAGGTGACGGCTGGGCGAGACTTCAAACGATGGCATGAAAAGCTTTCGAGCAGCGGGGGGGGGGGGGGGGATCGGGGGGGGGGGGGTGGGGGGGGGAGGTTGTCTAGCCATTGGGGATTTGGGGGATAGCAGGCGGAGGAGCCGGTCAGGTCGCGACGCTTTGGGGTTGCCTGCGTCACCGGACGTCTGAAAAAAAGTGCTTCATAGCTCATCGGATTCATGGAATCCAGTCTAAATACAGATTCCGATTGATTCTAACAACCTGTGGTGCCCATCGCCCCCACACAAAGACAAATATTCCCCGTATAGCCTGTAACAGAGTGTTGGGGCAAGTGCTGTTCGCGAGTAACGCCTATGAAGATTGGGGGTGGGTGGCCAGCACCACGCCCGGCCGCCTTTGTCTCCCCAGTGGCGATGTTTACACACCGCACCAGGTACTCATTTGAGGCCGAGTCGACCTAGGTGAGGCCCATGACCGGTTCAGATAATCGTCACTGGTGTTGGCCGTGAGCGGGAATCAATCTCGGGCCACCGGCGTTCGCTACCGCTCCCCAAAGACAAAGACCCACGCATCAGCCACCACAACTGCTAGGGAGCACCTGTGAAGGCCGACACTGAACGTGAGGGTGCAGCGTCGTCAGGACCGTGCCCGGCCACCTTTGTTTTCCCCTCCAGTGCGGAGATGTTTGCACACGGCACCAGGAAACACTCACGTCAGGCTGAGCTGACATAGGGATGGCCCAATAGCGGTTCAGATATTCGCCAAAACGATCATTGGCCAACGATCATTGGCCGTGAGCGGCGGTCGAACGGAGGACGGTGGGCAGTGCCGCTCGCCTAACCGCTGCACGAACCAGCTCCCCAGACAGACAGACAGGCCGCGGGGCATGTGGGTTAAGCGGGCAGTGGGTCCCGATGCGTTCGCAGGTGCGGGATGTTGACCCTGCGCTGTGTTTATTTGGTCGGGCGCTGTTTGGTCCACACCCTGTATACATGGGCACGTTCCGAGAGGCCGTGCACAGTCGCGCGATTGTGCACGGGCTCTTTGGTATTACCCTCGCTGCTCGTTTTCCAGTCTCTCTGCGATGACCCGCCCGCACCAGTCTGGTGGCGACTTTCTCATCGCACACGGAAGAAAGTGCTGCGCCTGGTGTCTAGTTTCGCTCAGGCAGTGCCAAACCGTCCACGCAATTTATGTATTTCACGACGCTCAAAGTCACGTATGTATGCATGTATGTTGAGATTTTTTCGCACCGCAGGAAGCCAAGCACGCTAATCGGAGGTGCGGGGGAAGGGTAACAAACTAAACACGAAAGCAGTTCTAAAAAAAAAAAGATGCGTTTTTAATCTAGATTTGAAAGCGCATAGCTCCAGCGGCTTCCTAATATCGGAAGGAAGAGCGTTCCAGACGGCCGCAGAAGCGCATCTGAAAGTGAGTGCGTTGCCGTGTACAATGTCGCGTCGAACTGGCGATGGATGGTGCTCACACGGACGCAAAAAGTTTTTTGGTTTGGCCATGTTTGTTTGTTGTAGTACAGAGTTAGACTGATGGCCTTAATCTAAGTTGTCTTGCGCTTGTTGTTGTTTGACTTGCATCCCACTGGGATTTTTGCACACAGTGTTGGTGTACGGTGCTTTTTCTGCAATATTTTGCTGCCTTTTCTTGGATTTTCTGTTTGCACATAGTCACTTTAAGATGTTTTCTTGTTCATGTTTGTGTTTTCTGTTTGTTGCGGTTGCACCCGATTCAAGAGCCGAATGGCTCACAGGGCTATACCTAATAAATGAACTTGAACCTCTTCATCTCCCTGCGCGAGATATTTTTTTTGCCTTCCTAGCGAGGGCGGCAAACATTGCGAAATCTGGCAGCGTAGTGCCACTTAATCGCCGCGGAATATTCACGCGCACTCACCCAGCAACGGCCGCGGACCCAGGGATAAAAAAAACCGAGCGAACTGAGAAAACTGAGCGAATGCATTGGGTCCCAAGCAGAGCCAAGGGCTCCTGGGGTTTCACGACAAAATAAATAAATAATCGACGGGTGCATCGAATATCGGCTGGGACTCGAATCTAATCAACACAACGAGAAACGTAACGCACAACAGCCAATCAGACTCTCTCATCCTCCACCTCGTCTGGGTCTCTTTTCACCGCGTTACATCTCGATCTTTACACCCCGATGTCCTCCGCTACTCTCAGCGCGGTTGCCTGGATTGACCACCCGAACGTGAAATTGCAGTTGTTGCTCTGTATCTCTGCCGCTGTCATCCCGACGAAAATTTCCTTTGTCGGAAGGGGGTGGTCGCCCTCCTCCGCCCCCCAAAAAGTTCACTGCCGAGTTCTACCAAATGGGGCCAGAACCCTCCAACGTGCCCCCCCCCCCCCCAGCTCCCATCGTCACAAGGTGCCCAAACATCGCGGGGCGCCCTCGCTCACACGCAGCGAGGGAATTTGTCGACCCGTCCCCTCGAACGCGTGCCAAGAAAGTGAAAAACCGCTCTCCCGAACAACGCTCGCCTCTCAGCGACGAGCTTCCCGAGAGCTGCGGACGTTTACGGCGGTTGGGCTGGAACCTCGTGTATGTGTGTATGATGTCGAACCTCTTTTGCACCGTACGTAGCCAACCACGTGAATCGGAGGTGCGGAGGAAGGACCACAAACTAAACACTAAAAAGGAATTCGAAATAAAAATTTGTTTAAAAAAGTGCGCAGCTTTCAGCGAGTTCCTAATATCGGAAGGACGAGCGTTCCAGACGGCCGCAGAAGCGCATCTGAGAGCACGCGATGTGGTGACCGTCTTTATTCGACGGTTAGCGAAAAGCCACTGCGAGGATGACCGGAGTTCGCCAAGTGGTGGTTCGCTCCTTGACGGGATCGGCGAAGTATTCGGGTTAATTTGTGGCAGCCGCTTTGTGTGCAATTGAGTTGCGACCTCGCAACGCATTCGTTCGGCAACCCGAAGCCAATCCAGCTCGACGGAGCAACTGGACGGACACGGTCGCTTCTTGCGGTAACCTCGTCAACGACACGTGCCGGAGAAAATCTTGTACAACACTCCACGGCCGCCGATTCGGTGGCACAGCCTCATTTGTACAATTACTTTGACGCACACTGCAGTCAATTAATTTCCATCTGTGCAGGGATCGAGTGTTAATCTCCCCTCCCCCCTCCTCACCCTCACACGTGTGTTTTCATCCGGGTACCCTGGCATGCACCCACATGTATAAAATTAATCAATGGAGTTGGCCAAACATCCTAATAGAGGATCACAGAGCTTGGGCAATTGTTAGCACCGTTTCCGCCTGTGTGCGGTTTCCCACATCTCTGAATCATTCGCTCTCCGTCACTGTGAGCGAATGAAAACTACGCAGCGCGTTACAGATGACGGTAAAAATGTATTTATTTATTATTATTAATATTACTTGGCCGTGGTCCGAGAGGCAATTATAAAAATCATCTCTGCTCACGCGCCCGGAATAATCAATGCTGAAAAGCACAGCGGTCGTTTGGGGTTAAAAAACACGTGGGAGAATGAAATCTCGGAGTCTGCATTCACTTTTATCACATTATCCCAGCCGCCTAAAGTCTCGGAATCCTTTCCAGGCGCATGCCTCCAACACTTTTTTCAGCCAAGAAAGACACGGGGAGCCAATGGACGGAGGGATACGTGGTCATCCTGCAATGTCCGTGATGGAAGTAAAGTATAAAATAAAATAAATCACGACGTTTCGGGCGCAACACAAGCGTCCGTCATCAGGTGGGAAAGCATGGTCTGCTGATGAGGCAGACTGTTTTAAAAAGGTTTGAAATGGGTGTAGCCCAAGGGTCATAAAGAAGTGGCCTGGGCTCGTGATGTTAATGTGAGAAATTAGCATGCAACTGTAAGATAGGAGGAGAGCGGCCTCGTCGACAAGGGCACGGAAGTGGCTATGTTAATGTGAGGGATTAGCATGTTAATGTGAAATCGAAGAGTGGTGCAATCCAAAGCGGAAGTGGCGCTTGTGATGCACCCGAAACGTCGTGATTTATTTTATTTTCTACCTACGTGACTTTACCGAAAGAACCAAAGAGTATGGATTCCTGCAGTCACGAAAGCTTCAAATCTAGATGGAAGTCAAGCACCGACTTGTTCAACCGAGAAACTACCCGGCTCCTCCTGATATAAGGACACTTAGCCGCGACAGAGAATGACGTGGGAGCTGCAGCTGCCTCCTCTGACTGGGGAGACAAAATTTGGCCGGGCCGTGCTGCTGACCAAACCGCCCCCACTCATGAGCCTTCATCGGTGCTCGCAAATTGGAACTTGCCCCAAGAAGTCTATTACACGGGGGATCTTTGTGGACATCGCCCACAGTTTACAAGCCTTTTGCGGCGATTAAACGGTGCCATCAAATAAACATTTAATTATCTCGTGCTTCAGCGCAGGCAGATTTTTTTTTTTATACGCGTGAACGTATTGGCGGTACAACCTGTACGCGGTATAAAAAAAAAGATATCGCAATCATTATTTATTTTCCCGCTATTCGCAAACCCGGTCAGAAAATCTCGCAGCATGGTGGCGGTGCGTCAGTCAGTTCTCGTGATGTCTAAGCAGTCGGAATGTTATGAGCAGCTAAACACGAAGCTTCACCGTCCGTTGCTGTATAGCAGCCAGCCGGATGGCGATTGGCTGGCTCCATGTTCCAAAAGCAGATTTGACTCGTGCCCTTTGACTTGGACCCAAATCAACGTTCAATATCGACCTTTTTTAGCAAGCCACCCTCGACTGATTAAACCCTCCAATCACGTCAAACTTAGTGATAGAGTCAATCGAAGAATAATAAACATATTTGCCGATTCAAATTTGTATTTCAGACTGTTTTACGAGGACCGCTGTGTTATGCTGCACCGGTGTACCGCCGAGTCAACATTAGGAGGTCAACTGTTTTCTTACGACTGTCGCTTGCATTCTGGCGGTGAGTCACACGGCACCCACCGGTGCAGCCACGCGCAGGGGACATGGGCCTTGGCTAAAGCACACGCGCGACTATTTGAAAGTGCCGCGAGCAAATATTTAAACCTCAAAACAATGTAACCTTTCAACCTGTGCTGAAACGAGGTTTTTCAAATGTCGTGAAACTGTGGCCCCAACCCGGTCACCAAGGGCTGCACTCTGAAACGAAAACACTAAACAATTTTTATATTCTTGGTTCTTCCGGTCAAGTCACGTAGATCGAAAACAAAAATCAAAATTAAAAGCAAAAAACCCACGACGTTTCGATCGTCTGAAGACGACCGCTTGTGTTGCGATGGAAACGACGTGGGTTTTTTGCTTTTAGTTTAGAGTTTTGTTTTCTATCGACGTGACTTTACCGAAAGGACCAAGAATATGAATTTCTGCAGTCACGAAAGTTTACGTCTAAACTAAACTATTTTTTCTTACCAGGCAAGGGCCCACTGAGATATGTGGCTCTTTTTCAGAAGCGACCTGGCGATCACAAATTATCGCTCAATGAAGTGGCTTATCATCACGTGGAAATGTTACAGCGGCGAAACTCTGAACGCGTGATGTTGATTCCAATTGTGGGGGGACAGACTAGAGGCCACCGGAGAAAAATCTACGCGACTTACGGTGAGAGAGAGACAGACACGCACACGTCCAAATATACAGCAGGCGTCATGGTCGGGATCGAACCCACGACCTCCCGTATACCAGGCGAGGTAGTTAACATCTCGCCACCGTGGGTCCCCCACTTGATTGGGAAACATAGCGATCATCGTCCGACTGCGACAGCTTCGCAGGACCCTCCTGCAAAGGAGTCTTGAGACCCAATTAGGATTTCTTGGGTAAACCAGCAGAATCACAACAAAGATAATACATTAAAGTAGGGTATACTATCTTACAGTTACATGCTAATTTCTCACATTAACATCACTAGCCCCGGCCACTTCTTTACGACCCTTGGGTTACACCCATTTCAAACCTTTTAAAACAGCCTGCCTCAGCAGCAGACCATGCTTTCCCACCTGATGACGGACGCTTGTGTTGCGCCCGAAACGTCGCGATTGATTTTATTTTATACCCACGTGACTTTACCGAAAGAACCAAAGAGTATGGATTCCTGCAGTCACGAAAGCTTCGAATCAAGATTAGGGTATACGAAACATGATATGATAGCTGACTGCGGTCACTCTGCGGGATGCGGGGCTCTTCGTAGCTCTCGATTGGACCAAGCCACAGCAGAAAGTGACCTCTTAAATGCACGCCGCAACGAACACAGATGCGCGCGTGTCCATTTACGACAGTGCCATTAGCGCGATGAGTAACGGATGCCGTGCACCTGACCCGAGACGACCCCGTGTGTGACCGCTCTCCCATGCGTGGTCTGGGAGTCGTTCCACGTGGCGTGTTGCTCGACGTTTCGCTCCACGTGCAGGGAGCTTATTCAGGACCTGAAGTCAGTCCGAGCTCCAATATAGCGCATGGCAGCCACTGCCGACAGTCTTGGGCTGTTTATTTATAAAAAATACCTCCTTAGCTCAGTGGGCCTTATGTAACTCAGTGTACTCCATGTATCTTAATGCAACTCTACGTGACTCTATGCGTCTCTGTGAATTTTTCTCCAGGTCGGGTGGTGGAGGGTTGCGACACATTTATAAATAACGCTTTCTCACCCAAAAACCTTTATTATGAACAATATTGGTCGCGAAAGCCTCCGTGTTAAACTGATCATTTTTATTATCACTATCATAGTAATAATAATAATAGTTCAATTTGTAATGCGCGCAAATTTGCAGACGTAGTGGCCGCAACTCAGGAGGCACGGAGCCAAGCTCAGAGTCGCTCAAAAGCATGATTGTAGAGGTGAGTTTTTAGGTCTCTCTTGAAGGAGGCGATTGAGGTGATGCTGCGAATGTGCAGAGGGGTGATGGCGTTCCAGACTGTTGGGGCTGCCACCGAGAAGCGGCGCATAGACACGATGACCATCCTGGATCTTGGTATCAAGAGGAGGTCGTGAGTCGCGCTGCGCAGGCATCTGCCATGTGCTGAGCTGCAAGTTGTCAATAATGAAGAGAGGTACGGCGGGGCAGGCGGATATGAAGGCATTGTGGCAGAGGCAGGCGGTCTTGTATGTGACCCTACTGGCGATGGGTAGCCAGTTGAGAGCACGGAGACTTGTTCTATACAATCGATTAACAGGGCACGGATGTCACCGTCGGGAGGGGAGGGGGGGTGGTCCCTCACCCGCACAGCATCTCGAAGATGAGCACTCCCAGCGCCCACCAGTCCACACCCTTCCCGTAGCCCTTGCTCTGAATGATCTCGGGCGCCAGGTACTCCGGGGTACCACACATCGTCCAGGTCCTGTATGGCACGCAGGGTGGCGGGGGGTGGCAGATGAAGGGAGATGAGATGCTGCTAAATTGAATGGGCACGTTGGAAATCGTTACATAAATCCATGAGTTTGCACACATGTTCCCAGCCTTACTGTTATCATTGTTTTAATATTGTTTGTAGCGTGCCTCGTTTATTTGATGTCTCATTCCAACAGTTTACTTTTGCTCCGTTAACCTAAAAGTAACGTTGAACTCAACTCGCCTAAATTAGGCGCAATGAGTTGTCTCGCACACGATACCATGCCTGTCTCCTGAGCAAATTATAACCAATTTCTTATTCGTGAATCTACGCATTGTGTCATTTAGGCATTCAGGTCTGGTAGGTCTGGCCTGAACATACCTAGAATATCTACGATTTTTTTTTCCGTGAGTATGTTGAACTTCTTTCGTAGCCAACCGTGCAAATCGGAAGTGGCCGGCCCTGCATGCGTTGCTGCTTCAATGGATCAAACAAATTCCGTACAGAAGGGTTAACATTTTATTTTTTTTAACGTAACCTTTTGGCTGACACAGCCTTCATCATCATGCGACATTTCCCATCGGCAAAATAAACAGACATTCACCGCTTGTGTAACCATGGCATTCAACAAACTGCCAAATTGATAGCAAATGCATATTGTCAAATTAGTGTATTAAGTTGCATTTCCTTTGAAAAATGCCAGTCGGTAATACAAAATAAACCGAGGGTTCACTGCATAATTCTGAGAATCCAGTCGCAGACTTGTGAACATGTACAATGTTTCAGCCTATATTTAACCTGTAAAATACCCAATCTACGACTTAAGACTTTATTTCAATGTAAGGCGCCATTGAGCTAATTAGTCTACGTTGAAAGGATGACAACAGCCCAAGGCCATCAGCAGTGGTGGCAGTTACAGGGCATCGCAAGGCCGGAATGTGCAATCGAAGAAGAGCAACAAAATATTTCTGAGATCTTGCAAGCCAAGTAGAGTTGATCCTGGTTAGTACCAGGATGGGTGACTTCCATAAATAGAAACAGGTGCTCTTGAAAAGAGCTTTATAGCTCATCGGATTCTTCTAGTATCAATAGACATTCTGATTACGATTCATGCTGTGGTCAGAAGCGGGCAGTACGCTGTTGTACAGTACTACGATACAATATCTATGCCCCCCCCTCGCCACGGCTGGCTTCAAGAAACCTTACTCACCAATGTCAGATAACCTCATAATGGCGTAGGGTTGCCCTCATCCAGCAGCGGATTGACATGCACACGCCTGATAAGTTTGACCTACTAGCATTCTGTGTGTTCGTGACAAGCGCACTGCAAACAATAATGATGTCTAAGTGTAGATGTCAACTGGAAGTGTCAACATTCTCTAATTCTGTCAACTTTACAAAGGCCCTATTATGCTATCACTGTCAACTAGAAAGTTAATTGAGATACGCTGACATTCTATCGGCCTGCGTACACGTACAACCCTGGTAGGATGTAGCCCTTGTCATTAACGTGCGGTGCATGGGGATTATTTGACCATGCTTTGCCAACGCTGGGCAAACCAATGGTTTTTGATTCTCAGAGCTCGCTTTAAGCAAAATTGTGCGACAAAGCCACATTTTTGCACGTGACCTTTATTTTTTGTGCAGTCGTTGGTGACCGGGTTGCGGCTATCCACTCGCTACGCTTGAGGATCTGGCTTATCCACGGGGCAACAGAAGCATGACATGAAGTTGCATGATACGAAGTCGTTGGTTGTATGAAACGAAGTTGCACGAGATGAAGTCGTGGGTTGTATGAAATGGAGTTGCATGCAATTAATTAATGATCCATATGGAACGAAGTTGCATGAAAATTAAGTCGTATGAAATTAATTCACGATCCGTATAAAATGAAGGAGTATGAAATTAATTCATAGGCCGACTGAAACGAAGTTGCATGAAACAAAGTCGCGGGCCCTATGGAACAAAGTTGCGTGAAAATGAAGTTACGTGAAATGCATTTACGAGCCACGTAAAATGAAGGAGTATTCAATGAATCAGCTTTGCCCACCCACCCCCCAACCCCCGGTCCACGCGCGCACGCGAACCCGTCGCCGCCACGCCACGCCACGCCACCCGCCTGTCCTGGAGGATCTTGGCAAAGCCGAAGTCGGTGAGCTTGACGTGCCCGTCGCGGTCGAGCAGCACGTTCTCGGGCTTGAGGTCGCGGTAGACGACGGCGCGCGAGTGCAGGTAGGCGAGCGCGCACGTGATCTCGGCGGCGAAGAAAACGGCGCGCGACGCCGCGAAGCGCCCGTCCGTGCGCAGGTAGGAGAAGAGCTCCCCGCCCGACACGAACTCCATGAGCATGTAGAGGAAACGCTCGTCGTGGTGCGTCCAGAACCTGCGGCCGCCGGGGGAGCCGACGCGGAAAACCGCTCGGTTAACGGTGCTCTCGCACCAGCGGTACGTTGGACTTCTTTGGCACCGTACGTAGCCGGCTGCGCTAATCGTCGGAGGTGCGGGAGAAGGACGACGGACACTAAGCACACGCCAAAAATGAGTTCTGAAGAAATTCGTTTTCAATCGAGATTTAAAACACAAAAAGCACTTTAACCAATCGGTTGTCTGATCAGCCTGGCGAATTATGGTCAAATGGTCCTCATGGACCACGTGTAGTGTGCGAAGGCCCTCTACGAACAGTGGATTGATAGTGCACTTTGTTAGATTACTTTTTTGTCTGACCTGCCCCTGACTGGACATCTGTGAAAAAGAGTTTCATAGCTCAACGGATTCCTCCAGTCTAAATAAAGATTCTGATTCCAATTCTATACAGGGGATCTTTGTCTGTGTGTGTGTGTGTATTAGTGGGGAGCGGTAGTGTAGCGGTTAGCGCTACGCTGCGCTATGAACCCGGCGTCCCGAGTTCGATTCCCGCTCACGACCAACCCCAGTGACGATTATCTGAACCGGTCCTGGGCCTCCCCTAGGTCGACTCAGCCTCAAATGAGTACCTGGTGCGGTGTAAACATTTCCACTGGGGAGACAAAGGCGGCCGGGCGTGGTGTTGCCCACCCACCCCCTCGTGTGCCGTACCGGCCTTTATATGTGCTCGCTAACAGCACTTGTCCCTACAGTCTGTTCAGGCTACACGGGTGATCTTCATCTGATCTTTATTGGAGGAAGTAGCTGCGGGCTGTCAGTGCCGTGGCTGATGTGCCATCTGTTGAGGAAGTGCAAAGGGAGACAAAGGAGGCCGAGGACCTCTTGGCGTGCCGTGCCAGCCTGCAAAGGTGCTTGCTAACAGCACTTGCCACAACAGTCTCGTAAAGGCTTAGCGGGGGGATGTTTGCCATCATACCGTACAATAGAGATTTATTCGTAATATAAAACGACCACATTTCTGGGGGAGGCTCCACCGGGACACATGGTTCCCCATCAGCCAAGCCCAGTTGTACATAGCCACGCCCACTCAATCACTAGCCCCGCTCACACAGTGGCCTCCTGCCTCCGTTCTGACATTGGCCCTGACCACTTTTCAAGGCTCCACAAACTCCACCAGCCCCACCCACCAGATGTCGCAATCGGGTACCCGATACCCGTACCCTACCCGATACCCGGCCGGGTACGGGTACCCGATTGTGACCCCTGGTGCGGCCGGGTACGGGTACGGGTAGGCCGTGAGTCACTGGTGAGTAACCGTTTGTCACTCATTTCCCAACGTCTTGTCTCTTCTCACAATTCAAGTTGCTAGAATCAACCCAACTGCGCCTGCAACATGGCTTCATCCCAGAGGTCGCAATCGGGTACCCATTACCCGTACCCTACCCGATACCCGGCCGGGTACGGGTAGCCGGGTATCGGGTATCGGGTAGGGTACGGGTACTCGTTTGCGACTCTGGTGCGGCCAGGTACGGGTAAGGAATCAAAACCCATTTGCGACCTCTGCCACCCACCCCTTGAGCGCGAGTACGGGAAATGTTAATCTGGGAAAAAACATTTCTTTTTTTCTCTCTCTCAAGCTTTGAGACACGACCGCAGACGTTTCTGTAGCTATTAGGGTTGTCCTGGTCAAACCAGCATGTTTGGTAGCTTTACCACTAAGCATTGCCCTGGCATTAGCATTAACCTCGGACTTTGGTAGAATGTTGACCAATGTTTCTTGAAATTTCAAGTTAAATTTCAAGTACGCCGATGTGGGTTTTCACAACTCGATGGATGAGACATTCTCATGAAAGCTGCTCCTTCGGGATAGCCGTGGCGAGCTCTGCTCCTTTCTCCTGTATGCATGTTGAACTTATTTCGCACCGCATGTAGCCCACCGTGCTACGAATGTGTTGAACTTCTTTCGCACCGTACGTAGCCAACCGTGCTAATCGGGGGCTTCTTCAGGCAGGCACACTGCCTGAATACGCTTATCCCGAAAGGAGCAACTTTAAGAGCATTTCTCAAAGTGAACATAAAAAAAACGTCAACCCTTTTGTCAATCTACTGCCAGATGAAGGCATCCTCATATGGCAGGGCTGCTCGTGGGGATTTTTGTTGACCATACTTCACCATTGTCGTTCAACTCGGGTTGATAAAGAAGGTATTGTTGCCCGGACCGGTAGAGGTATCACTCATCACTGGTGTGAGCCATGCCTGGGAATCTAATCTAAACTACAGCAGTTTTTATTTTTTATTTAAAGCTTTCGTGACTGCAGGGATTCATATTCTTGGTTCTTTCGGTAAAGTCACGTAGAAGGGAAATAATACAAGAATAAAAATAAAAAACAATTAAAATCTCACGACGTTTCGACTGCAACACAAGCAATCATCATCAGGTGTGAAATCCACAGCAAGAAAATTTGAAAAAATGGCGTTTTTTTTCTGCAAGGCCCACTTTATCTTCTTGGTTCTTTCGGTAAAGTCACGTAGAATGGAAATAATAAAATTATAAAAATAAAACATAATAAAATAATTCTTACGACGTTTCGGCCACAACGCAAGCAGCCGTCCTCAGGTGGAGAGTACCTCTTTTATTCAGAAGCAACACGGGCCACAAATGATAGCTCAACGAAGTAGCTTGTCACGTGGAAATGTATAGCAGCCTAGCAGCACTCTAAACGCGTTCCGATTCTAAACGTGGAGGGGAAAAACCGGACGGACCCGGAGAAAGATCCACGTGACCATGGGGAAAACACGCAAACTCAAAATATACAGCAGGCCATCAAAATCGGGATCGGGTCCACGACCTCCGACATACCAGACGAGGCAGTTAACATCTCGCCACCGCGGCGTCGAATAAAACCCTGAACACCGGGTACACCATAGCGTCCCAGTGCGACCGCCCCAACGCCCGTGTTAAAGAACAACGAATCACCAAGCAGCCGACCAGCACGTCGGTCTGGGGTGTAAATGATTCACCCCCCCCTCGGGTGACGTGCGCACGGCACGCGATATCGTCGCGATGGGCCAAGGTGCCCGCCTATTCAACGAGAGTTTTGATAGCTTAGCCCTCGATAGCAACCAGAGGTCGCAAACGGGTTTTGATTCCTTACCCGTACCCGTACCCGGCCGCACCAGGGTCGCAAATGGGTACCCGTACCCGGCCGGGTAAGGATAGCCGTTCCCTACCCATAATCTACCCGAAATGAGTGACAAACGGTTACTCACCAGTGACTCACGGCCTACCCGTACCCGGCCGCACCAGGGTCGCAAACGGGTACCCGTACCTGGCCGGGTACGGGTAGCCGGGTATTGGGTAGGGTACGGGTACCCGGTTGCGACCTCTGATAGCAACCCATCTTTGTGCTTGTGGGTTAGTTCGCGTTCGATATTCCTTTCGAGAGTTACCGTGCCCTCCCGGTACAGACGGATGGACAGAAGGAAGGGCAGGAGACACACGGACACATGACATACGAACCGACAGACAGAAGGACGGGACAGGCGGATATGACAAACGACAGATGGACGTACGCCGACAGGCTGACGGACAGAGCTGACGCGTCGGTGCTTGCGAGTGGCTCACAGCTGGATGATGAACGGGTGGGGCTGCACGTCGCGGAGGATGTCCTTCTCGCTCTGCACGTGCCGCTCCTGCTTGAGCCGCAGCACGTCCGCGATGCTCATCACCTTGAGCGCGTAGAACGCCGCGCTGCGCCTGTGGCGCACGAGCAGCACGCGGCCAAACGTGCCCGTTCCTGCGGGGTGACACGGGTGCACACACACACACGGCGACACCGCGTCACCCGGGGGCGTCGTGGGTATCGTCGTCCGCACCTCCGATTTGCACGGTCGGCTCGGTACGGTGCGAAAGAAGTTCAACGCACATACGTACATGGTCCAAATTTGGCGAATGCGATAGCATTACTTACATTACTCGTAATTAACGTCCGAAATAGACACCGCACTTCGCATTGTCAGCGGCACTCCACTCCCGTGGCTTCCCGTGCAGTTGAACACCGCCCGAGCCAACATCTGACGCGATGGCATCACGACCCGGGGACTACTACAAGACTATGGACAACAGCACTCTGACGTTACAACAAGACGTCGAGAAAACCCCCACGCCATCGGCCGAAATCCAGGAAACATTTTCTATGGACGTGGCAATAAACAAGAATGTCATTGAGCCACCCGCTGTGGAAGCTCCGTTGCTTCTTGCCCCAGGACAACCGTGGACCTCTCTACGCCGCGCTCGAACACAGTGTGGGAGACGCGCGCCCGTCCACCTTCCACAAATGGAAGATCAAATGAGAATCTTCACTGCCTTGCTGATCTCGTCAAGGAGCATAAACCATCACTCGAACTCTGGTCATGCTCGAGGTGGATTTCGGCTGGCCATCAACCAAAGGGGGTCGCCGCATCGCACGCTTTCAGATTCGCTTCTGCGGCCGTCTGGAATGCTCTTCCTCCACTGGAGCTATGCACCTTTAAATCTAGATTGAAAACTCATTTCTCTAGAACTGCTTTTGGTCTTTAGTTTGTTGTCCTTCCCCACACATCCGATTAGCACGGTTGGCTACATGTGGTGCGAAACAAGTTAAACATGCACACGTCAAAGAATCGCTGACCCTGCGAGTGCGGTAAAACCCAAGCCATCAAACAACACAACACCGGCGAATGCGCGATCCATGCACATTCTGGCGTTGTCGCTGCGATGCGCACAACATCTACAACTACCCCTTTGGATTGGTCGAAAAAACCTATAATTCAACGAAAAGCTGTTGCTTTTCCCTCGCGCTATAAGCAAGGAAATAGTTAATTACTGAAAGCAGCCATGTGCTGAATGGCGTTGCATTCATGTTGTAAGGCACAGGGACAGCTGGCTGCCTCTGTAATGGCCCCTCTGTGGTTAGAATGCCGTAGGGTGCCTTGATTACTGCATGGGAGGTCCATTATAAATAATGTGATGACGATGATGATGACGTCGACAGGGACACGTGGACATCCGGGCACAAAATACTATCCAGGCACGAACTTGCTTAGCTTTTAGAATTAGACGAGATCTGGGCGTGCATTCCAAGCGGTTTGGCGAGTGACAGACGTGCTGCTACAGAACAAACACGACCTACCGCTGACGTCTGCCCTCCAACCAGAAAGCACAAGGCCGGCTCAGCAGAGGCCATAAAAACATGCACACTTAAAGCATACACGTAGGGTGCATTCAAATCACAAACTGTCCATTAAGGAAATGTGTGAATCATAGCCGAGGGTCAGGGAATCTGGGTAGGCAGGCTGGGACATGCGTTTCGTCTACTCTGGTATCATGCAGTCTTACGATCGCTGTTCCTATCACTCTCCTTGCAGAAAATCGTGCAAAAAATTGTTGCTACAATTTTCTCGCAGAAACATTTCTGCGAGTATTTGGTGATGCTGCTGCCGCTGCTGCTGCTGCATTGGGAGCGGTGCACAAGCACAGATGATGAAGCAAAGGTCAACATATTCGTCAATCAGAATCAGAGTTTGTCTCCCCAGTTAAGCCCATTGTGCCAAGAAGCGCTTTTTAATGGGCGAGTCGGCCGGCAAACAACATCAAAGCATTCCACAAGTTCAATAATACTGAAGCCTTGCAAGTAAAACTATACAATAGGCAAAGTGTCAGGCAAATGGTCCCTTTTCACTTGACATAATCTATTAAGTTCATGCCACTGCGGTCGAAAACTTTAAAGAGTACGATGCCCGATTTTAACAGTGTTGGTGACAACCAAGACTACGATTAAATAATCGATTAAAATGTTTAGTCGATTAATCGACTTAACCAAAGAATCATCCCAGCTATAAAAAACCGGCACTTTTTTTCAAAATTTCTTGCTGTGGTTTTCACACCTGATGACGATTGCTTGTGTTGCAATCGAAACGTCGTGAGAATTTTATTGTTGTATTTTTATTATTTTATTATTTCCCTTCTACGTGACTTCACCAAAAGAACCAAGAATATGAATTCCTGCAGTCACGAAAGCCTTAAATCAAAATATAACTTTAATTTGAGCAAAATATTCTTACATTTGTAATATACTGATGGCACGTGTTGAAATATCAGAATCGGATTTTTTTATTTATCCTGGGAAAAATCCGAGGAGCTATGCTCGTTTTCACAGATTCCCAGGGAGGGCCAGGTCAGAAAAAAACCATCGACTATTTGACCATACTTCGCCAGGCTGGTCAGAAACCGGTTGGTTAAAGTGCGAAGCAAAGACATGGGGGGGGGGGGGAGTATGGAAGTATAGTACAATCAGTGGGTTAATTATGTTGGTTGGATGTGGTTACTGATCTTTCCTTCCTCCACATATCCGATCAGCACGGTTGTCTACGTGGGGTGGGAAAAAAGTTCAACATACAAAGATCCCCCTTAGAGGTTTACCAGACTGTTAGCGAACAGCTATGAAGGCCGGCACGGCACACGAGGGGGTGGATAGCCAACACCACGCCCGGCCGCCTTTGTCTGCCCAGTAGCGATGTTTACACACAGTACCAGCTCCTCATGAGGCCGAGTCGACCTAGGGGAGGCCCAGGACCGGCTCAAATAATCGTCACCGGTGTTGTCCGTGAGCGGGAATCGAACTTGGGTCGTTGGATTCGTGGCGTAGCGCGCTAACCGCGACACTACCGCTCCCCACATACACAGCATGCACATACGCACACACACAATGAGCAGATTCATATGTTGAGGGTTATTTCTTCAGCTTCATGAGTGGGACAGGGGCCTCACGACCAGCAGCCACTGCAGAGGACAACAGATTTTTTTGCTGCACGACCCCTCCCCGATGTCAACCACGGATCCCGTGAACAAATAACTTGCAGGCCGTGCCGGGCGGACAGGATGCCCTGCACTTGCTGGGAGAAGAAGCGGCAAATTGACTCTGTGGCTATGTGGGCCGACGTCCACTCAAAAACTGTCTTTAATTCATCTGTTTCGTCAATGAATCTGGTGTTTTGATGGTGGGAAGTCGCGTAAAATAGCAGTCACTAAAAAAAGTTACAAAAAGCTGTTCAGAGCAATGGGGATCGACAATGCAAATTAATGTACCACAATAAACACCCCGGATTAGGGCGGCTGGCTATGTACGGTGCAAAAAAAGTTCAATATACATAAACACACAGAGAGCAAAGATGCCCAGTCCAGTGATGTGATGCCAGGGACTCCTAGTGGACGATATGTAGATGTGGCCTAAACTAAAAAAATATTAAGAGTTCATAACAACTTCGGCACGTTTTATATACCACTGCGAAATCTTCCTCATCATTACAAAGACTGTGATGATGTCGTTCTACGGCAGACGGATCTTCCTGCAGCCAAGCTCCGCGATTGTAGAATGTTCTTCCTCGGTCCCTTCGGGGTTCCGAGTCGGTGTCACTTTTTAAATGACTATCTTAAAACTCACCAATTTGTACTTACTTCCCTGTAACCTGAGCTTTAAAAAAAACACTCTTCTGTTGCCCGATTAAATTACTCTGCAATTATTAGTATCTCTTTTATCATAGTTCTTCATGTTAATGGAATTTCGAGTCGCCATTTATATTGTTATTAACACATTCCTGCGGAGGGAGCTGGTAGGAACGTTGGGTTGCTCGGTCAACGGCGGCGTGGTGTATTCCGCAAATACTGTATGCCCGACTGTGAGGGCGGGCACAAGCCGGCGTGAGTAGGTTAAACATTGAGTTTTATAAGGGCACCACGGGGTGACCAGCCCCTCCACACCCAGCCCCACCCTCCCCTCTCCACCCAGCCCCTCCCCACCCTCCCCTCTCCACCCAGCCCCTCCCCACCCTCCCCTCTCCACCCAGCCCCACGCCTCCATTTTTGGATACACGATGGATGGACGGACACACTAATCCCTTCTGGGCTGGTGTAACTATGAGGTTCCTACCAGCATCAGCTATTTCACTTAGATCAGGGGTCGGCAACCAAAATAACAAGAAGAGCCATTTCTTTCCAATTCGGTACAAAATTCAGTATTTCAAGAGCCGCAATGCATCTGAGTACATACTGTACTCACGTACATATCGTCAAGAAGCAGTCCGTAAAGAGCCGCATGCGGCTCCGGAGCCGTAGGTTGCCGACCCCTGACTTAGATTGTATCTATAATTATGAGTGTAGTTGTATTTTTACGTCCAGCGTGCTGAGATACTTCAATATGAAAAGGCGATTTATAAAATAGGTTATTATAATAATACGTATTTCCAAATATGAGCCCATTCTATTACCGGATCACAAAGAATATATGCGCCTCATCTCATCAAATCTTGGAAGCTAAGCAGCTTTCAGCTTGGATAATGCTTGGATGGATGGACCGCCACGCCTAAAGTGATTGTCACCCAACAAACTCACCCTCGTTAACGTAAAAAAACGCGCTATGAAGAAGGACCATTGCCTGAAACGTCCCCAATTACATGTGCTTATTTTAAGGCCACACACTATTGGTGACGAGTGAATTGAGCTTTTTTTTCATTTTGCCTGTGTACCACTGCCAGCGCATCACCACCACCGCCACACAATGTGCCCTAACCCAGGGTCGCCCTCGAAAGAAACAACGTCACGACGGGACACTTACCAACGACGGTGAGCATCTCGATCTGCTCCAAGCTGTACGCGGCATCTTCGCTCGCCCCGGGGCTGTCAGCGCGTTGCTCCGATGTCGTCCCTCCTGCCACGTTCTCGTCCGTCTCGCCCGCTCCTCCCGTCTTGTCCACCACAGTCTCCGCCATCGTGCGCGTCTCCTTTCGGCTCGAACCGCACCAGTCGTGAAGTCCGCCCCCCACAGCGTCGTTGCCCACGGAACCCGCCCCCGATCAAACGCTTTGCCCTCCTGGTCGCTCTCAATGGCGAAGCTTCACAATTATGGAGCAAATCCGCTCCCCAATTCATTCAGCTGCACGGCACCCGGCTATGCCGCGAGTGTGCCACTCGACCTTTTACGCCGACAGTCGGAGTGGAGGCCCGCTACTGCGGTCGCATATCCACCTGCCCTGCCTGGATGTTCATAGTTGAGGCTTATTGCTCACGTGAGAGAGTGACTAAAAATTGCGATCAATGAGATTATTACAAGCGCCACAACAAACAACAACTCAGTCGAATTGCTTCGTCGTTGCAACGGCATGCACACATTCTAAGTCTGTGTGACACACTTCTCTAAAGCAAGCGCGAGCATCGTCAGTGTGCTGTAACCTTGGCGTCAGTCACTCCTACACAGACACACACACCGCCGCCGTCAGGACTGTTGTTAGTAACGGTTTTATTGCTAATGATCAACGTGAGAGAGCGAGAGAGCAAAGGGGGGAAAGGCAAGAGAGCGGGGAAGAGAAGCAAAATAAATAAAGCGGGCTGAGGTCATAGACCGCAACGTTGTGTTGTGGCCTTTTATTGGCCCACCTGAAGCCCCCCTTTCTATGGAATACCGCGAAAAAACAAGCCTCGTCAATCGGAGGCCACCCACTGCCTCCCTTAAAAGGTCACCGGGAGATCACACGCGGCCTATATAAAAAGGCTCGGCATGAACGTCTCCATGTGCTTTCATTCATTAATTCTTTAAAGGGGTCCTTTAATAGCGCGGTCCAGCCAAGTTTGAAAGCGTCGACGCATTATCTGTCTCTCACAGATTAATTGATTATTTATAATATAAAAAAAATATTTAAGTCGTATTAAAAAAAAAACATTTCTACCGATATTGAAAGCATGCACACATAGTGTTACCTGGTAAAATAAAAATGGTTAACAAATAGTTTAAACAGCTTTTAAATGTAATTCAAGTGATTTACGGGAGCCGTTGGTCGATCTAGAGATAAATATTGTGCGAGTTTCAAACAGCAGATTGAGACAAAGGGAATTGAATCGCGACATCCGGTGGAACATCTCAGGTTTTAATGCAACGCAAGAATGTACGGTGGGACAAGAGGATGGGTGTTCAGTTCACGTGAAACAAAACAAACCCATTAACCCGTAACGGTGCTTAAGACTTTAGAAAGAAACTATCTAATTATAATGCAGAGGTGGGATTATTGCAACTTTACCCTTCGAGAAAATAAATCTCAGAGCCTTATAAAAAAATCACAAAAATGCTCTCTCTTCCAGAGTTACATTTGTCAGATTTTCAACCTCACCAGGGAGGGCAAATAACAACAATTCTATTCAGCCCTTTGTTAATCCACTTCTGGATCAAGGCCTCCCCATGCCGTGTGAGGCATGAGGGTTATTACTGCGTATTGGTGGGTGGGGGGGGCGCACGTTGTTCTGCACGCTGCAATTTTTCCTCCACGAAACGTCAGACATCGTGAAGAAGTGTACGACGCGGTATACCCCCCAAAACAAAAACCATATCGACGAAGACCTAAGTCGTGGAGAGTTCTTTTTTTTCCCCCCCCATAATATTACACAACGCTGGTAATTGAGGATTGGTGAAGTAGAGAGGGGAGATATTTCAGATCAATCCCAACCGATGTCATTTGCTAGCTGAGAGTCAAACTCGACCAGGCTTCCGAAAACAACGCGCGGAATAAACTGCACCACTTCGTTCCAACATCATCATCATTGTTATTTTGGTGACAATTCATTTTTGTCCACGATTCTGTACGATGGAATAACGTGTTCTTAAAATTAAATACGAGATAAATGTTGAGTCAGTCGTAAAAAAGTACAAAAATGTGAGCTAATAAGAATAATAATTTAGCTTTGGGTCACTACCATTAGTAAAAAAAAAAGCCTGTCATTACTTTTGATAGTATCATAAAGGTGATGCCCAAGTTGATTCCACCCAAACAATTACATTCAAGCGAGACGCAAATTGGCATCAACAAAGTGCAGCAAATTGAGAAAATATACACTGCTATTTCCTCTTCTGTGTCTCTCCACACCAAAACAGAAGCGTGCAAAAAAGTGCATTTAGCCATCAATAAATATACGTCACGTCACCAAAAGCAAATCTCAAAACGGAACACCGTCGTCTAGTAATGCACCCATTAAATAAATTAAACGAGGATGGTGCTCACAACATATTGCACTGGTTTGGTTATAACAGCCCTGCTCCTCTTACCCCAATTCACAGCCGTCTCGGGCTACTGTCAGTTTTCATTTGAACGATACCACTCAGTACACACGGTACACTCTGCATTCGGTGCGAGCATTTTAACCTTTTCTTTGTTGCTGCCAAGGACTTTTTCTTTTGGTTACAGGAGGCTGCCGAAACAATACGTGGCAGAGAGGAGGGGGCATCTCCACAAGACGGCATTGTACAGAAAAGTGGTAATTCTTAAGTACATTTTCCCCCCACCCCCTTCTCTGTTTTCTTTAAGTTTGCAAAACAACTGCAGGCAGGAAACAAACAACAATCAAGCCAGGTCCAAAAAGCACAGTGGTATGGGAGTGGGGATGGGGGGGGTGGGTAGCACATGTGCCGAATGTGTGCTACTCACCGTGGCCAGGCACGATACAGAAATCAGCTTCCGCGAGCTGTAACCGTTCATAAGTGAAATGGGCACTCAAGGGTTGCACGACATACATTTTTGCACGTTAGGGTCCGCACGATATAAATTTCGTCGTGACGACAACTTGCCGGTTAGCTTCGCACATTTTGCTTCACAAATTCACGAGTGCAAGTTTGCTCTCCGTTCAACTCCCAGTATGAATTGAGATCTGCTTAAAAATTATGCCTTCGGCTGCAGTTTGCACAACGTAACCCTCGCCGCGAAGTATTTCCAAATCGCTGGATGTTGACAACCTATGAGACGCCAGTAATGCACTCTAACAGTTACGCAATAAATAAATAAATACACGTATAACCACATCATGCTGTCGTTTACTTCGGGAAAAGTTTTTGCAAAAGCACTAACGTGATGGATAATAGCAACCACGGCATTGTATCGTGCCCCTTCCAACATTCACCGTTCCTTCGCACGGCTCCCTTGCGCCCCCCCCCCCCCAACGTAGCCAACAAAAACAAATACAATTCAGCCCGTCTGCCCACACTAATAAAGACAAAAAGAACGCTCACCCGCACCGCAACCTCTTCAGGCTTTTGGGAGGCGGTGCTGGGGGGGGGGCAAACGCTGTTAAGCGAGCACTTATGAAGGAGACCGGCAAGGCGCAAGACGAGGTGGGCGGTGTTGAGTTATCGAGGAGAGTTGACTTCGGCACCCACCACAAACACCACCCACCACCATTGCACCTCGCGCACTCCCCCCCCCCCCCCCCAACCGTTAGCACCGGGCAATGGAGGATGCGATGGCCAGGGTCTTATTCTCGGCAAACAGCCGGGCGACCTCCTTGCTGAAGAAGAGGCCATCTTTGTCGGCGATGACCCTCGCGATGCCGTCCCTCAGAGGCCGTGGCGTCGCCTCGTAGCTCATCCTGTGGCGACGGGAAACGGTGGGCGGGCGAGCGAGCACGAGGTCAACCGGTTGGGACTCCACGTTGTTAGTTGTGACCCGTGCCCACTGTGCCTCGATGTTTGCTGGCCATGATCGTGTTTCGAGGACACAGGGAAGTCAGTCATCAATAAATGATAAAATCAAAGTTTTTGGAGCACTCCTGCGTTGTTTTCCTTGGTTACACTGCCTGATCCTCCCTTTCGTTGGCTGCGACACGACTCGCTTTCTCTCCCAAACACGGCCACGTGCACACAAGAACCTTCTACGGGGGTGACGAGGTCCGGTTTATTCGAAAGGCTCCCAAGCACATAGATACGCCAACGGACCTGTAATATCGATGTGTTGGCGTCACGATTGGTTCCCGATACAGGCCTCCCTCTCTTCAAGATCCCAAGGGAATATTGTCTAGTGGCCACGTGGCTCTGTAAATCGAATCACGTGGCTGACTAACCTGCATTTGACGAAGGGCATGACCTAACGTACTGGCCCATCTATCCTAAACCAACAGTGACCCGGCAACATTGACAAGGTTTAACACCCACAAATTATACTGTAGTGCGAATATATTCACCATTCATTCGCAACACAACCACTCTGGTTACATTAGGGACTCTTAAAGTTAGGGGGGGGTGACGTTTTACATTAATGTGCAAAGTGCTTTGAAAATAATATTAGATTGTTTTTTTTTTAAATAATGGGGGAAGTATTCGTGGAAAAAAAAGGTCTCAATAACAAGAGTTTTTGCTATTCCCCGGCTCCCCAACCTTTACAGACCGATGGACAAAGCCACCAAAGCGTTCATGCGCTCAACCCAAGGTGCAAAGCACTACAAAAGTTAAAAACGTAGGTTTACTGCCAACCGGCAGCTTAAATCGATGCCCACCTGCGGTGATGCGAGCTGCCAAGCTCCACACGGTACGTGAAGGATGGAGCCAGGTGGTCAGGCCCCACAAGCAGCAGGGAGGTCGCAAATCGAACCTCCTGCGACACAGTGCGTTTCTCGAGGGCCAGGATGAATTGGTGGCCCAGGCACACCTCGAACCAAGAGGGGGGGGGGGCACAAAAGCATCTTGTATTTCAGTTTCAGTACTGGGTTTTCAATGAGGCAGGAGAATATTTTTTTTTTTGCTTTGACCCAAAAACGTCTGGCTTTGTGTGTTACAATTTATGCATTGATTTTTAAGTAGCCTTACCAAGATGTGTGCTTGGGTGGGGAAGAAGGCACAATACATCTGGATTTCATTTACAGTACTGGGTTTTCAATATCAGAATCAGAATATGTATTTATACTGGACGAATGCAATGCCCCTTCTGGACACCACAGATGTCCAGAAGAAGAGGCACAGGGTCAGACGTTACAACGACAAATAACAAACAATACAAAAACAGGAGTTAAAAGTCGAGGAGAGGTAATCAAATCACTTGAAAAATAAAACGTAATTGTTTTTATTTTACCAGGAAAAGCCCACCGAGCTACGTAGCTCTTTTTCGGCCACGACCTGGCCACAAATGTCAGCTCAACAAAGTAGCCAGAGGTGTGGACTCGAGTCATGTGACTTGGACTCGAGTCAGACTCGAGTCATGAATTTGATGACTTGCGACTCGACTTGGACTTGCATAACAATGACTTTGTCCCACCTCTGAAAGTAGCTCATCACGTGGAAATGTATAGCAGACGAATATAATCTAAAACAAATGTCGCATTTTGACTAAAAAAATGTCTGCCTTTGTTTCGGCCACTAATGGCAGCGTGTGCTACAATGTGTGCATTTTCTTGGTTATTTCGGTAAAGTCACGTAGAAGGGAAATAATAAAATAACACAAATAAAATAATTCTCACGACGTTTCGGCCACAATGCAAGCAGCCGTCCTCAGGTGAAGACCCCGACAGACCTGTTCTTCACCTGAGGACGGCTGCTGGCGTTGTGGCCGAAACGTCGTGAGAATTATCTTATAATGTTTTATTTTATTATTTTATTATTTCCCTTCTACGTGACTTTACCGAAATAACCAAGAAGATGAATCCCTGCAGTCACGAAAGCTTTAAATCTAAATGTATGCATTGATTTAAAGTTGCTTTCCAATTATAAGGGTATGGAACCCAACACACGTAGATTATTTAACAGTAGCATTTGGAGAATAATCGATTGGCTAGAATACAATGTGGTGGCTCACATAAACTAAAAATGGGGACGAAGCCACAATATACTGGAGCTGGATTTTAGACTTGCTGGGTGTCCAATAAGTGGGATAAAATTTCAGTTTACTGGAATCAAAATGTGTCCGTGAAACTCGGAGTAACTTGACCGTTTTTCGGAAATGTAATAGTTTTTCTATAGCATCATGAATGTGCTCATCCGACAATACAGAGAACACTTGATTTCTTATGTACAAGTAGGATAATAACACAAAAAAAATGTTGAAAACAAGTAAATTTCATTCGTCTGTTCCGAAGATGGCTAGATGACCAAAGCACAGCGATATTAGGAAACCACTGGAGCTGTGCACTTGTAAATCCAGATTGAAAATACATTTCTTCAACAGCTTTGTGATTCATCTTCTTGGTTCTTTCGGTAAAGTCACGTAGAAGGGAAGTAATAAAATAATAAAAATAAAACATAACAAAATAATTCTCACGACGTTCCGGCTACAACGCAAGCAGCCGTCTTCAGGTGAAGAATGAGACACTGCTAAGCTAGGAGCTTATATATAAGCTGGGTTGGAGGTGGAAGAAGAGCGCCTTAACAAAAGAATGTGCATATCAAGAGGAATTTAGCATATTTATTTAAATCGAAATTTAGCTTTGTGATTATATTGTGGTCCTTCCCGCCGCACCTCCGATTAGGACTGTAGGCTATGTACGGTGCGAAAGAAGTTCAATATACATACATAAATACGTAAGAAATGAAGCAAATCGGGATATGGGCCTTGTGGCTGGACTAATAATTCCCAGTAGCATTTGCTTAAGATGCCAAACTCTTGTTGGAACTGTTGCGATGTTCAGATAATTATCAGCCTGTTAAACATTTATATAATATTCAACAGGACTGCTTCTCGTAAAACTACACTATTAACTAAACTACACTATTAAAGTTCAACATACAGTAGAACCTCTGGTCACGACCATAATTCGTTCCATAACTTTGGTCGCAACCCGATTTGGTCGTGACTCGAACCTAATTTCCCCATTGGATTGTATGTAAATACGATTAATCCATTCCAGACTTACGAACTGTAAATAAATATTGTTTTTTAAAGGGTTTTAAGCACAAAAATTGTTAATTATGCCATAAAATTCACAGTGTAATAGTAAACTAAATGTAAAAACATTGAATAACACTAAGAAAACCTTGAACAGAGAAAACTAACATTGCCGCGTCAAGGTTTAGAATCGTTCAACAAGATGATTGCTTCGTCTGCTACATCAGTCGGTCGATTCTGAGAGAGAGAATATTCGCATGAGCAATTCATGTTTCTATTGAAAGTAAGTTAACAGTAATATTTGGGTACAGTATTGTTTTTGGAAGCATTCACCGTAATATCGTATCAACGTTTACTTCACCGCATCATTGTATGAATGATGTGAGAAGAGATGAACGGGTTCTTATGCTAGCAATTTATGTACTCGGCGCTTTCGATCTCTAAATTACGGCTTGAATGAGGGGGGAGGGGTATGACTACACTCACAAAATCAATATCTTACTAGGAATTTTATATAACAAAAGTTATATATATAATTTGGCGCTTACAAAAAAAATGGCGCGGAAGGGGAAATCGGCTGCGGCCGTGTTTGATCGTCACCCGAGTTTGCGTTCGTGACCAGATTAAATTTTTTTGTTATTTTTTGGTCGTAACTGCAACACAGGCAATCATCATCAGGTGCGAAATCCACAGATCAGAATCAGAATGTGTGGATTTCACACCGGATGATGATTGCTTGTGTTGCAGTCGAAACGTCGTGATAATTTTTATTGTATTATATTAATATTCTTTTATTATTTCCCTTCTACGTGACTTTACCCAAAGAACCAAGAATATACACACGTACGTACACCCGCGGACCCGCGGACCATCCGTCGGGCCAATACCTGGACCATGAGCCAGAATGTGGGCGGCGGTTTCTCGAGGTTGGTCGCCTGGAAGAGGACGTCTGTGCCGCACAGCTTGGGCACTCTGGGATGAGCCTGCGCCAGGTGTGGAAGCACACCACGCAGGGAGCCCTGCCAGGTGCAGGCGGTGGGGCCATAGCACGGGCACTTGTAGGGCCTGAAGATGCACCGATCATCGTGGGGCCTCCCGTAGCACATGGCGCACATCGGAGGGCGAGCCGTTCTGGAAAACTGCCCAGGGAAAAGCAGCGTCATGATCAGAATGTGTATTTCTACTGGAAGAGGAATCCAATGAGCATTCAAAGCTCTTTTTCAGATTTCAAGTAGGGCCACGGGGTCAGAGCGTTATAACAAATCATACAAATACAAGCGAGTGCAGAGTATAGGCAAGGTAAACAAATCACTTCCAAATAAAAACACAAATAAAAGTAAGCTGTGATAATTGTTTTGTTACCCTTTTATCTGGCAACAAAACTGACACCTGTTTTTTACAAGGAGTCATGTTTGCATAGACCACAATACCTGCAGTCGTAATGCAAACAAAAAACATAACCCTGAGTACACATGCACGTTTACCAATGCACCACATTTGCACGTCATCATCATAATCATCAGCCATGGTCAATCCACTGTTTGGTGTCCTCTTCAAGCCTTGGTCATCTCATGATGCTGCAATGTTAAAATACATAGGCACATAGGTGGCCAGATGTTAACTACCTCACCTGGTTTGCAGGAGGTCTTGGGTTCGATCCCTACCCTAACGGCTGTATATATTTGGAGTTTGCATGTTCTCCCCGTTTTTCTGTATTTTTCTCCGAGTCCTCCGGTTTTTCACGCCACATTTAGAATCGACATGTGTGGAGGGTATTTGGCTGCTAACACGTTCCTGCGGAGTGGGCAGGTAGGAACTTGGTTGGACAGCGCGGCGTTCGGGGGGGGGGGGGGGGCAGTTGAATGAGTGGGCGTGTTTACCCTTCCCCCCCACCCTCCCCGACATCGTCAACCAATCGTGGCGTTGCTCGGCGGTCGGTGGGGGGGGGATTGCATGAGTGGGCGTGTTTACCCTTCCCCCCCCACCCTCTCCGACATCGTCAACCAATCGCGGCGTTGCTCGGTGTTCGGTGGGGAGGGGATTGCATGAGTGGGCGTGTTTACAACCCACCTCTACCAATGGCGGCCCCGCTCGGCGTTTGGGGAGTGGGGCAGTTGGATGATTGGGCGTGTTTACCTTCCCCCCACCCTCCCCGACATCCTCAACCAATCGTGGCGTTGCTCGGCGGTCGTTGGGTGGGGGGTGTGAATGCATGAGTGGGCGTGTTTACACCTTTCCCCCCAACATCCTCAACCAATCGCGGCGTTGCTCGGCGGTCGGTGGGGAGGGGATTGCATGAGTGGGCGTGTTTACAACCCACCTCTACCAATGGCGGCCCCGCTCGGCGTTTGGGGAGTGGGGCAGTTGGATGATTGGGCGTGTTTACCTTCCCCCCCACCCTCCCCGACATCCTCAACCAATCGTGGCGTTGCTCGGCGGTCGGTGGGGGGGTGTGAATGCATGAGTGGGCGTGTTTACACCTTTCCCCCCAACATCCTCAACCAATCGCGGCGTTGCTCGGCGGTCGGTGGGGGGGGGCATGGGTGGGCTGCATTCCGATGCACAACAGACAAACAATCCATGGTAGGCAGTGTGGAACCTGTTGTTCCTACCTGTGTAAATTTCCACGTGACAAACCACTTTCGTTGAGCTGTCATTTGTGATGGACATGTCGTTTGTGAAAAAGAGCTAAATAGCTCAATTGGGCTTTACCTGCCAAACTAAAAATATAGTTTAGTTTATTGATGTTATTGCCATGGTGGATATCATTAGTGCATAACTTGCAATTCAAACAGTACACGGTGTCTAAAATATACGGATACCATTAGGTTATACAAGATTGTGTTCCTGTATTGTATACTTATTTTGCAGGTAATGAGCAGTTATGAGCATTGTACGAGAAATCCGCCAACACTAGTTTGATTAGACGTTACCCTTTTTGGCAATAAAACAGGTTAATATGTTCAAACACCAAATAGAAACCCTTTGCAAGGAATCAAGTCTTGCGTTAACCACACGTACTTGCGGTGAACATACAAACATGCTCTGATAACACTGGTCAAAAAATAAAACATGTTTTTCTGGCCTGGGCTTTTGCAGCTGTTTTAGACTAATTTCAGGGTGCTGATTCCAAATCTGATCTCAGATTTGCTCTATCACATCTCATTTTTATGCTATCGGCATACCCCATTTTCATTGATTTTACCCGAAATTAACTCTGTCACTTATGATTGCAAGTTGTTGCGAGTCAGAGACTGCTTTAGTGTTAAAATATGGTGCTGTATTTTTAGGATAGTGTGTTTATAATATAATTTTATGTAGATATCCACATTTATTTAATATTTTTCTTCTGCAGTTTTTATTGAAAATGCAATATTTGATATCTCAAAAACCTGATGTGATAGACAAAAACTGATGCCAGATTTGGAATCAGCACCCCAAAATTACCTTAAAACCGTTGGAATACCTTATGCCAGAAAAAGTGTGTTGACCAGTGTAATATATGCATCGTCTTGGAAACAAACTGGTCAGTACAAAATACGTTTGACGGCGTTTCAACTAGGGGTCGGCACGGTTTGGCTCAAACCACCAAACCGCGGTTTGAACCGAACCAAATCGGTTTGGTTTGGCTCTGTTTGAACTGGTTCGGTTTGGTTTGGGGCTACGAAAACCGACTCGGTTTGGCTCGGACAGGGTGGAACCGGCTCAAACTAGTTTGGTTCAAGCCAACTTAAGAGGTTTGGTTTAGCTTAGTTTGGTTTGGTTTTGGTTTGGTTTGGTTCAGTCGTCGCTGGTTTGGTTTGGATTGCTCAATTTGAAACCAGTTTGAGTCGGTTCAAACCGTGCCGACCCCTAGTTTCAACTCCTTTCCACGAGCCGTTTCAAGAATATTTATTTATTTATTCAAGATAAGCCTGCCTTGTCCTCAAGACTTTCATGATAATCCAGAACGAAGATATTTTGGCCAATCCAAATGATAAAGTCCACTACCTCTCTGCATGGCTTATGTGCTGTAAAGGAGGGCCATTGCCCGAACCGTCGCCAAATTAATGTTGTCATTTCAAGGTGGCGTTATTGACGGTTTATCAATACGTGCTTGGGTACAACACTGCCAATGCATTATCACCAATGCATTGAAATATTGTAGAGTACTGCCCTCTTCTGGCGAAAGGGCTACACTTATTTAACAATTATATTGACACAAACTGGGGCAGGGCGAGGCAGCCAGCGAAACAGCAAGAAACATCACCTTGCACGAGAAATTGGGTCCGCTGAGGCAGGTTGCGACGACGGCGGCGGCTGTTGTTGTTGTTGCTGCTGCTGTGTGGTGGTTGTTGCTGTTGTGGTGGTGGTTGTGGCGCATCATAAGGCAATGCTTAGATTGAATTTCCCGCGCTGCTGCTGCCACCATCAGCAAGCTGCTGCCACCACCACGCTGTTCCTGCTGCTGCTGTTCCTGCTGCTGCTGTTCCTGCTGCTGCTGTTCCTGCTGCTGCTGTTCCTGCTGCTGCTGTTCCTGCTGCTGCTGTTCCTGCTGCTGCTGTTCCTGCTGCTGCTGTTCCTGCTGCTGCTGTTCCTGCTGCTGCTGTTCCTGCTGCTGCTGTTCCTGCTGCTGCTGTTCCTGCTGCTGCTGTTCCTGCTGCTGCTGTTCCTGCTGCTGCTGTTCCTGCTGCTGCTGTTCCTGCTGCTGCTGTTCCTGCTGCTGCTGTTCCTGCTGCTGCTGTTCCTGCTGCTGCTGTTCCTGCTGCTGCTGTTCCTGCTGCTGCTGTTCCTGCTGCTGCTGTTCCTGCTGCTGCTGTTCCTGCTGCTGCTGTTCCTGCTGCTGCTGTTCCTGCTGCTGCTGTTCCTGCTGCTGCTGTTCCTGCTGCTGCTGTTCCTGCTGCTGCTGCTCCTGCTGTTCCTGCTGCTCCTGCTGTTGCTGCTGCTCCTGCTGCTGCTGCTCCTGCTGCTGCTGCTCCTGCTGCTGCTGCTGCTGCTCCTGCTGCTGCTGTTCCTGCTGCTGCTGTTCCTGCTGTCGCTGCCGCCGCTGCTGCCACTGCCGCAGCCGCTGCTGCCGCCACAGCCTCTCACCTGGCATTGCTGACGTCACTCACAGGTGCGCGCCCGGTGGGATGCGGGAGGTCTCTTAATAAAGGCGACTGTGTGGCCAATCAGCGACGAGAACGAGCATGCGTGTGTCTGTATGTGTGTCTGTATGTACGTGTGTCTGTATGTACGTGTGTCTGTATGTATGTACGTGTGTCTGTCTGTGTTGTTGTATATAAATAGGGCTTTTTCCAAAAATTTATATTAAAAATAATTCTGTAAATTTTTTTAAATAATAATAATAATCAATAAAAAAACACCCTCAAACCCCGCTACCTCCCGCAAGCACCAAGCATCTGGAGGTCGTAAAAGGCCATTACATAATAAACTCCGGGGAAAAGGAAGGTTCACGACAACCTGCAAAATCTCCAGATTGTCAAAGGACCATATGACATGACCCCAACGGACGTTTAGGACAGTTGACAAACAAATTTTCAGAGCCATAAAACACAGGGACCAACGGACATTATAACTGATATTTTTTTTTAAATACGGTAAAATTTGAAGCTTAGCTATGAGAATAAGTCGAGATTTTTGACTGCAGTATTACTTATTTTATTTTGTATTGCATCTTTCTATCTATGTGACTTTACCAAGAGAACCAAGGAATATGAATTCCGGCAGTCAAGAAAGCTTAAGTGGAAACTTCGTTACATCTCCAATCTCGGGAAATCAAAATAGAACTCTAGAATAAAACACTCCGATCCCTGGTGACACAGACTAACAACAAAGCTTGGCAAACCCTCGGAATAATGGTGGTAACAACAAGGGGCATTACGAATCTTGGTTAAACATAAATCAAATAATAACCACGAGATATTTGACAGGGGGTAACTCATAAGAGATATAAGAAAATAGGTAAAACACAGAAGACTAGATAATATGTATTCCATGAAATCAGAGCCTCCCCGGCCACCTTTGTCTTCCAACAATTTGACACAAACACATGGTAGCCATAAAATACGTATGGAGGGTGTCTGGCCTCAAGATAACAAACACTATGAAGAAGGGGGGGGGGGTGCAAACAAAAACTTAGCCAGTCAAATGTCAAAAAGGAGGGGGGGAGGGGGGGCCGCTGCGGCCACGGGAAAAAACGAGACAGAGGGCATCTGTTTTTTTTTCGCAAGAGACGCGCAAAGAGGGGAGAAAATTTCACATTTAAGCACGGACACAGATCATGCAATTCAGTCTTGCAAAGGGGTAGGCTCCGGGGCATGGCCTCTAGATCAACCATGGGTGTCGTGTCTCGCAGAGAGAAGGGACGATGTGTTGTTAAGAGCCGAGTTCGGCATGAACCGACAGAGTATCGCTGAAAGTTTTATTCTACATTTATCTTGATGTTTTGAGTCACTTTGCGGAATCGAGAATTGCAATAAGTTGTATTGTACTACGCTATCAGAGTTGTGTAAGAGGTGTGCTAATACAATTTACAAGTTTTGAGAGTGAGTGATCCAGCCAGCGACGAGCGGCTCACAGCAAGAGCCCTCTTGGAAGAAGGGCGGAGAGCACGAAAGTTGAGCAACGACAAGGCGAAGCCCTGATGGAAGGGTGGAAGAGGCAACACTGAACGCCAGTGCAAAACTGGCAGCTGAGAAAGATTGACGAGCGACGACAAGCAATCAACCTGGAGAAAGGGCGGAAAGCGGCAAGCATCGACCAAGCGAGCATCGCAGAGGAGCAGCAGCAGCGGATGAGCGACGAGAGCCATCGTGCATCGCCAGAGAGAACGGAGCAGTGGAAAGAGCCTGAGCCAACGCAGCCCTGAAGTAAGGGCGGGTGTCCGTGTGAAGCTGGCAGCTTCACGATCAAGGAGAGAGCACGGGGCTGGGGAAAGAGCCTGACCAGCCCCCCATGAGCAAGTGTGTCAGCGCCAGTGAGAGCGCCGTGGGTTCAACCCACACACACACCGACCAGCACCAGCTGGGAACCAAGACAAGAGTTAGGAACGGCGACCAGCAGACGAGCTCCAGCAACAACGGAGGTTAGAGGAGCGACGCTCACAACAACGAGCAGAGCGCCGGGCGGATAAGACGCAGCTGGGCACAGTGGGGAAGCACAGTGGGAAGCACATCTGCCAGTCATCTCAGTCAACCCACGGCTACCCGGGTCTGTTTCGTGGCCCTTCGATACTGCACGTGGCGTCAAAGTGCACCTAGCCTGGCACAAGCGCCGTCGTGACGTCACCGCCACTTGTGGTGAACGGCGGTTGATGTTATTGCTGCTTACATGTGTATGATTTTTCAGTTCATGATTGTGTCCGTCATGGTATGTATAGGCATGTCGGTGTGTGCTTTTTCTAGTATCTGCCTTCATGCCATTGTGTGTGTGTGTTTGCGTGTGTGTACGTGTTTGTGTGTACATTAGTTGGCAACTGACATCAGGATTATTCCTGGGTCTCCGCTGGGTCGACTCAGTCTTGAATGGTGTGTACCTGGTGCGGTGTGTAAACATCAGCACTGGGGAGACAAAGGCGGCCGGGCATGAATTTCTGGATACACCACCCCTTCGTGTGCCGTGTCTTAGGGGCCGTCCATAAATGACGTCACGCGATTTTGGACGATTTTTGACCCCCCCCCCCTCGTCACACGGCGTCACAAAAAGTCAGACCCCCCCCCCTCAAATATGACGTCACAAAGCTCTGCCCGCCCCCCCCCCAAAAGATTAAACATGCTTTAAATCGCTTTAAACTATTGCTATTGTAGTGCGTATTTAATGTGGCGCTGCACTCTGATGTTGTAGGAGAAAACATTTATTAAAACGTCTATTTAATTAAGTAGAACGTGTTGTCTATATTTATTTAAAGTTGCGCATTTTGATGTGACGTCACATTTCTCAACCCCCCCCCTCGTCACGCATCGTCACAAATGTCTGACCCCCCCCCCCCAAGGTGCGTGACGTCATTTATGGACGGCCCCTTAGGTGCTCGCTAACAGCACTTGCCCCAGTTTAACACGTAGGCTTTCGCGACCAATATTATTCATAATAAAGGTTTTTGGGTTAGATCGCGTTATTTATAAATGTGTCGTAACCCTCCACCACCCGACACGGCCAAACAGTAAAAAAATGCGTCACTTTTCAAAGAACAAAAAATGCACTACCTTAGCCCACTGGTGTGTTGAAGAGTGAATCAACATCATTTACAATTTGAGTAGTTCGACGTTTCGCTGGTAATTACATCCGGCTTCATCGAGCAATTTTCCAGAATGAGCACCTGCCCCAACAGTCTATTCAAATCAACACGGGGGATCTTTGTCTCTGTGTGTTTTCGGATGTTTTTGTAAATTAGACCACCCAATAGCACAATTACATGGCGTGATGCAGAGATTAATTGATCACGATACACGAATCTAGCGGAGACAAAATTGCAAATGAGACAAAACCGAGCAGTACATAACGGAACAAAGCAAGACCGGGAAAAAATAATATCGATTATTATCGGATCGATTGAACTTGAAGCCATACACGTGACACAAGCGAGGGCCCCTTACATTAGACATGGGTCGGCAGTTGTGGGGGTGGGGGCCTTTTTCAATCAGTGAACCAACCTCATCAATTAACTGGGGGCACATTTCACACCACACGAAACCAGCTTCTGTGGAATTGTAAATAATCCGGCTACACCTCACGGTTTAAGCATTCCAGGTGGTCGAGGTTTGGGAGGAGGCGCTGTTTCCATAAATAACACTGGTCAACACACTTTTTCTGGCATAAGGTATTCCAACGGTTTTAAGGTGATTTTGGGGTGCTGATTCCAAATCTGGCATAAGTTTTTGTCTATCACATCAGGTTTTGAGATATCAAATATTGCATTTTCAATAAAAACTGCAGAAGAAAAATATTAAATAAATGTGGATATCTATATAAAATGATATTATAAACACACTATCCTAAAAATACAGCACCATATGTTAACACTAAAGCAGTCACTGACTCGCAACAACTTGCAATCATAAGTGACAGAGTTAATTTCGGGTAAAATCAATGAACATGGGGTATGCCGATAGCATAAAATGAGATGTGATAGAGCAAATCTGAGATCAGATTTGGAATCAGCACCCTGAAATTAGTCTAAAACAGCTGCAAAAGTCCAGGCCAGAATTTTTTTGTTGACCAGTGTTATTCATCACGTCGAGTGTTGCTGAAACATCCACAAGCTTCGCTTGGTTGGCGCGCGTATCTTTTTCCGATCGGAATTTGCCGAAACTGGATCGAGCAGGTTTCGGCGTTAGAAGTTGAATTCCTGGGACCGAAGATTTGGAAAAAGAATGCGATGGTCAGCGAACTCTGCTGAAGTCATACCCATGGGCGTATCCCCCCCACCCCTCCCCACTTGCACACACATACACACGCGCGGACATAAAACCCAGTCGAACAAGAAAAACCGGTCAATGCCACACACACACGCACGTGGTCCTGCGATGGCAGAGCACAAAGAAGAAGAAAATCCACTCAACACATTCGTTAATAATAGTGGCCTTAAATGCCTGCGGCGACCCCAAACAGACTGGTCAAGCAAATCCTTACGATCCACTCCCACAGCGTGCGGACGGGCCTTCATCCAGCAGTGAATTTAAGCCCCAAAAAACCCCCAGTACTAATGTAATGGACAGAGTACGGCTCTGCCTCAAGCCAGCAGTTGAGACCACGGGAGTCCCTCAGGGCAGCAGTGGGCGGAGCACGGCTCTGCCTGTCACTCACCCGTCCCCCTTAGGGCAGCAGCGGACCGAGCACGGCTCTGCCTCAGGGCAGCAGTGGAGAGAGCGCGGCTCTCCCTCATTTCTCATTCACCCGGCTGCTTTGCTCGCGGTCACGCGACGCACTTCAACCAATCCGTGGCGCGTTAATAACAGAATGACAGTCACAGAGTGAAGTTTTGATTTGAAGCCCTGCGGTTTGGGGGGTGGGGGGGTCTGCACCTCGACGTCACGTGTCGGATGTAATGTTTCCCGTGTAATTTGAAGGCGTCAGGGGAGACAAAGGTGGCTGCCACGGTGGCGAGATGTTAGCTGCCTCGCCTGGTGTGGATTCGATCCCGACCCTGACGCCTGCTGTATATTTGGAATCTGCGTGTGTTCCTTTCCTGTGGTCGCGTGGATTTTTTTTGTCGGGTCCACCGGTGTTTCCCTCCACATTTCGAAGCACGCGTTTAGAGTATTCAGTTGCTACTCTTAGGTTTTTTCGGTAAAGTCACGTAGGTGAAAAAATAATGATAAAATAATAATAATAAATGAAAATAACTCAATTAAATCACGACGTTTCGGAGGCAACACAAGCTTCCTTCATCAGGTGTAAAAAAGGCACAGCAAAATAACTGTAGCGAGCGAGTTATTTTGCTGTGCCTTTTTTACACCTGATGAAGGAAGCTTGTGTTGCCTCCGAAACGTCGTGATTTAATTGAGTTATTTTCATTAATTATTATTTTTATTTTTTACCTACGTGACTTTACAGAAAAAACCTAAGAGTATGAATCATTGCAGTCACGAAAGCTTCAAATCTAGAATATTCGGCTGCTAAAAATAACCACGTGAGCCACTTCGTTGAACTATCATTTGTGTGCCCAGGTCGCTTCTGAAAAAAGGTCATTTAGCTCAGTTTGGGGGCCTTCCCTGGTAAAATAAAAAATAGTTTATGGACGGCCCCATCTACATCATGAACATGTTTACAGGTGGCGGTTCAACATTTTAATGCTATGCTTAATATATATATTTTTTAAAACAATATTACATTTACGGCCCAGTATACAGCAGCATACGACTGATCTACAGGGCCAACTCACCACGCCACTCCACTGGGTTAAGTTTAAATTACTACGTTCATAAAAGCCAGCAGCTATCAAAGAGTCCAGTGTTAATTTCTATTTCATGAATCCGCAATTACCTATCACCGCTAATGGATTTTAGCGGCACAAAGAGGCTGATATAAAAATCTTCCACGTGCCACTACAAAGACAAATATCCCCCATATAGCCTTAACAGACTGTAGGGGCAAGTGCTGTTAGCGAGCACCTATGAAGGCCAGAACGGTACACGAGGGGGTGGGGTGGCCAGCACCACGCCCGACCGCCTTTGTCTCCCCAGTGGCAATGTTTACACACCGCACCAGGTACTCGTTTGAGGCTGAGTCGACCTAGGGGAGGCCCGGGACCGGTTCAGATAATCGTCACTGGTGTTGGCCGTGAACGGGAATCGAACCCGGGTCGCCAGGTTCATAGCGCTACACCACCGCTCCCCTACACACACACACATTCCTTACACGTGCGTGTGTGCAGTTGCATGCGATGTGTGTTTTAACGCGTCTGAGCACATGACATGCTTGTGCCGACAGAGTAAGCAACACGGATGGAGGAAAGCTGACTCATTGTCGCGTGCGTGAGTTAACGCAGCGTGTGCTACTACGTCTTCAATGGGCACTGCGATCGTTATCAGCTATGGCTTACGTGATAAGATAACGCAGGCATTAGTCATCGCAGAGTCACGAGCAATCCACTGCTGGATGAAGGCCTCCCAAATCCGACCACGACATCTCGCAATCCTTTGATGTAATTGCAATACAAAGGGTCCCCGTATAGCCTTGACATACTCTGGGGCAAGTGGTGTTAGCGAATACCTATGAAGGCCAGAACGACACACGAAGGGGTGGGTGGCCAGCACCACGTCCGGCCGCCTTTGTCTCCCCAGCGGCGATGTTTGCACACCGCACCAGGTGCTCATTTGAGGCTGAGTCGACCTATGGGGAGGCCCAGGACCGGTTCAGATAATCGCCACTTGGTGTTGGTCACGAGCGGGAATCGAACTCGGGTGGCCGGATTCGGCGCGCGGGGCGCTAACCGCAGCACCACCGCTCCCCACATTGATGTAATAATACACGGAGCACCTGCTAATTTAATGTACTTTAGTAGCGTTTCATTCTTTGGGAATTCACATATCTCTCCCCAATGGTGTCAGTATCAAGAACGTTCATTTATTTTTCTGTCAATCACTGCTGGATGGGGGGGGTCTTCCCATGCCGTGTTAGTCGTGTAAGATGTTGACCATACTTCACCACGCTGGTCATTATAAGTTGAACTAGGGGGGGGGGGGGGCACTGATGTTAACCGGAGTCAAAGATTTAAATCAAGTCGACGAGTTCAGAGCTCAGCGCGCCAATCACTGCGCCACCGCTCCGACCGGATTAGGTTGCGATGGGGTGATCCGTTTATAGACACGTTTTTTTATTAGGACTCACTTCCTTTCTCAACAAGCGTCTGCTGAACATTGTGAAAGCGATGACTCGAAATCGAGCAGAGGGATGAGTGTTGGAGCGTGATCGGGCTGGTGAGACGCGTGCAATGGCTTTCATGTTAAAGCGCTATCGTCTTCATAATTGTCTCGCAATTACTCTTTGGTTCTTTCGGTAAAGTGACGTATAAAGATAAAATAATAAATTAAATACTAGCATACGACGTTTCGATTGCAACACAAGCAATCATCATCAGGTATGAATGAAATAGAAACACAAATCTAGTATACTTAGAAATGGAATGTAATACAACAGAGAGTCGGATAACATAACAGTCAACACCCTACCTGGTTGATTACGTTCTTCCTGAGAATGCTAAATTTGAGAGCTAAAACACAGAACCAGAAACATATCTTTATCTCTCTCTCAAATTTAGCATTCTCAGGAAGAACGTAATCAACCAGGTAGGGTGTTGACTGTTATGTTATCCGACTCTCTGTTGTATTACATTACATTTCTAAGTATACTAGATTTGTGTTTCTATTTCATTAATACCTGATGATGATTGCATATGTTGCAATCGAAACGTCGTATTCTAGTATTTAATTTATTATTTTATCTTTATACGTGACTTTACCGAAAGAACCAAAGAGTAATTCCTGCAGTCACGAAAGCTCCAAATTAAGTTTGTTTCGCAATTGTTATGTTTTAGTGGGGTTTTTATACATGGATAACGATGTACATTTTTTTTGTATATAAGGACAACGTCAATCCGAATCTGTATTTATACTGGAGGAATCCGATGAGCTATAAAGCTCTTTTTCACGGATGTCCAGTAAAAGCACAACGTACTTCGAACAAAACGCAAACTACTTGGACATCTGTGAACCTACTCGGACATCTGTGCAATAAAAAGAGCGTCACAGCTCATCGGATTCCTGCTGCAGTCGAAAATTAAGAAGCACCGATCAATAATTGTATCAATGCCGAGTTCATAGTCTTGGTTCCTTCGGTAAAGTCACGTAGATAGAAAATACAAATTAAATTAAAATGTTAAAATAAATTAAAGAAAAAAATTAAAGAAAAAAACCCACGACGTTTCGATCGCAACACAAGCGGTCTTCATCAGACGTTTCGATCGCAACACAAGCGGTCTTCATCAGACCGCTTGTGTTGCGATCGAAACGTCGTCATTTGTTTTCTTTTATTTCTACCCACGTGACTTTACCGAAAGAACCAAAGAGTACGTTTCAAAACGGCTGTACCGCCGTAGGAAAATGTAATTTCCCTGTCCAAGAATACGGCGTAGACCGTCTGGGCTCTCACAGGTAAGCCAGCTACCCCGCCCACCCACAACTCACTCACTCACTCACCCACAACTCACTCCCCCACCCACAACTCACTCATCCACCTACAACTCACTCACTCACCCACAACTCACTCACCCACCTACAACTCACTCACTCACCCACAACTCACTCACCCACCCACAACTCACTCACTCACTCACTCACACAACTCACTCACCCACCCACAACTCACTCACTCACCCACAACTCACTCACCCACCCACAACTCACTCACTCACCCACAACTCACTCACCCACCCACAAGTCACTCACTCACCTACAACTCACTCACTCACCCACAACTCACTCACCCACCCACAACTCACTCACCCACCCACAACTCACTCACCCACCCACAACTCACTCACTCACCCACAACTCACTCACCCACCCACAACTCACTCACCCACCCACAACTCACCCACCCACAACTCACTCACCCACAACTCACTCACCCACCCACAACTCACTCACCCACCCACAACTCACTCACCCACCCACCCACAACTCACTCACCCACAACTCACTCACTCACCCACCCACCCACAACTCACTCACCTACCCACCCACAACTCACTCACCCGCCCACCCACAACTCACTCACCCACCCACAACTCACTCACCCACAACTCACCCACCCACAACTCACCCACCCACAACTCACCCACCCACAACTCACCCACCCACAACTCACTCACCCACCCACCCACCCACCCACCCACAACTCACTCACCCACCCACAACTCACTCACCCACCCACCCACCCACAACTCACTCACCCACCCACAACTCACTCACCCACCCACCCACAACTCACTCACCCACCCAACCCTGGTCGCGACGTCACATGAGAGAGTGGCGTATGAACAATGCACCTGCACGCCAAAGCCAAGCCAAGCCGTCTCTTGCTGCGTTTTTTGGTTTGGCCATGTTTGTTTGTTGTAGTAGTACAAAGTTAGACTGATGGCCTTAATCGAAGTTGTCTTGTGGTTGTTGTTGTTGTTGTTTGATTTGCATCCCACTGCGATTTTTGCACACAGTGTTGGTGTACGGTGCTTTTTCGGCAATATTTTGCTGCCTTTTCTTGGATTTTCTGTTTGCACATAGTCACATAGTCACTTTAAGATGTTTTCTTGTTCATGTTTTTTTGTTTGTTGCGGTTGCACCCGATTCAAGAGCCGAATGGCTCACAGGGCTATACCTAATACATGAAACTTGTCTCCTCCCACCGTGCCGACCTCCCCACCCCACCGTGCCAACATAGCTTCGGGCTAAGACCTCCCTCCTCATCATCCCCCTTCACACACAGGCACACACACACAGAGAGACACACACACTCGCTCACGTTGAGCGGACAGGACGCTTACCTGCGCAGTGCACAGCAACAGCGGAGGCGAGCACCATCGGCGTCTCGTTGCGTTTCAAGGCGATAAGAGGGACACCTTAACGCGGCCAAGTCAAGGCGTAAGTATTGAGACGCACTTCAGAGAGAAAGAGAGAGAGATTCTTCAGCAATGAAGACGAGATGTTAAGTACTGTACTGTGGAAGTGTGTGTGTGTATCTCGACTGCTACAATTGCGAGGGAGCGGTGGAGCGCGATTCGCTTATACAAGAGCTATAACTCGATGCTGTATTCTATGTCAGTTTAACACGTAGGCTTTCGCGAACATCTATAATATAGTTTTTTGGGGGGGTTAGATCGCGTAAATATGAATGTCTCGTTAAAACCGCAACCACCCGACAGCAAATTAGTAAGGGGTTTGTCACATAAACAGAAAGTACAAATTCGTCGCTAGAACAGCACTAGTGTATAGTGTAGTGTATAGTGTAGTATACTAGTACAGCACTAGTATATAGTGTAGTGTATAGTGTAGTATACTAGTACAGCACTAGTGTATAGTGTAGTGTATAGTGTAGTATACTAGTACATCACTAGTGTATAGTGTAGTGTATAGTGTAGTATACTAGTACAGCACTAGTGTATAGTGTAGTGTATAGTGTAGTATACTAGTACATCACTAGTGTATAGTGTAGTGTATAGTGTAGTATACTAGTACATCACTAGTGTATAGTGTAGTGTATAGTGTAGTGTATAGTGTAGTGTATAGTGTAGTGTATAGTGTAGTATACTAGTACAGCACTAGTGTATAGTGTAGTGTATAGTGTAGTATACTAGTACAGCACTAGTGTATAGTGTAGTGTATAGTGTAGTATACTAGTACAGCACTAGTGTATAGTGTAGTGTATAGTGTAGTATACTAGTACATCACTAGTGTATAGTGTAGTGTATAGTGTAGTATACTAGTACATCACTAGTGTATAGTGTAGTGTATAGTGTAGTATACTAGTACATCACTAGTGTATAGTGTAGTGTATAGTGTAGTATACTAGTACAGCACTAGTGTATAGTGTAGTGTATAGTGTAGTGTATAGTGTAGTATACTAGTACAGCACTAGTGTATAGTGTAGTGTATAGTGTAGTATACTAGTACAGCACTAGTGTATAGTGTAGTGTAGTGTATAGTGTAGTGTATAGTGTAGTATACTAGTACAGCACTAGTGTGTAGTGTAGTGTATAGTGTAGTGTATAGTGTAGTGTATAGTGTAGTGTATAGTGTAGTATACTAGTACAGCACTAGTATATAGTGTAGTGTATAGTGTAGTATACTAGTACAGCACTAGTGTATAGTGTAGTGTATAGTGTAGTATACTAGTACAGCACTAGTGTATAGTGTAGTGTATAGTGTAGTATACTAGTACAGCACTAGTGTATAGTGTAGTGTATAGTGTAGTATACTAGTACAGCACTAGTGTATAGTGTAGTGTATAGTGTAGTATACTAGTACAGCACTAGTGTATAGTGTAGTGTATAGTGTAGTATACTAGTACAGCACTAGTGTATAGTGTAGTGTATAGTGTAGTATACTAGTACAGCACTAGTGTATAGTGTAGTGTATAGTGTAGTATACTAGTACAGCACTAGTGTATAGTGTAGTATACTAGTACAGCACTAGTGTATAGTGTAGTGTATAGTGTAGTGTATAGTGTAGTATACTAGTACAGCACACCGGTTGTGTGTTGGAGAGCCAAGCCGCAACATTTACAATCCGAGTTCGACGTTTCTCCAGTAATCACAGCCGGCATCATCAGGTGTACAGCCAGAGGTTGTTGTTCTCTGCTCTGACACTGATGAGACTCGGCCATCAAGACACAAGGCTGTTTGGTACAATACGTCAATAATGATCGGACCACGTTGGTTTGCCTGTTCACCACAGGTACTGGTGTGGTTAATGCAGACTTGATTCCTTGCAAAAGGTTTCTTATTTGGTGTTTTGAACATCTTAACAGCTCTCGTATTATTGCCGGAAAGGGTTAAACCCATTCTTATTAAATCCTTTATATTAAGTTCGCTTGCTTGCTTAGGACCGTGCAAATCTTTCGGTCGTTTTTTCACCCACTTCCCGTGATCCACGGGAAGTGGGTGAAAAGACTCGTTGTGCGTGACAATGCATTTTCGTGAATTTTTTTTCTCCAAAATTTTACACTGTTTAGGGGAAAATGTTTAAATATGTAATTACCAATTCTTTAATGCTGCCAGACAATCATCTGACCCATAGGTGGCAGCCATCTGAAGCCAGAGGACGAAAGGACTCTAGCCGCCCCGATGCCACGCATATAAAGGATTTATAGTGAAAAACTTTGTTTTTACGGGTTAATTTTTTTTATACCACCACCACCACAACAACCACCGCTCTGCAATTGACGGCAAACAGAGTGTGTCGTCGTCGTCGTCGCTACGATGTCTCCTCCTTCTTCTTTGTGAATTGAGGCGTTGCGTCATTACACGTTGATGCACACACACACACACGGTCTGTTCTGGATGACCACAGTCGCACCTAGGCCTCGGCAAGGTAAGGTAATTTACCCTTTTTACTGGGTGAAAGGGTAAAGGTGTCGACATGCCAAGGGGTAAGGGTAAAGGGTAGGGTAAAGGTAGGCTCGTTGCTTTTTACCTTTTACCTTACCTGCCAAAGGGTAAAAGGTAGGGTAGAGTGATTGTATTGTGGTAAGGTAAAGGGTAGGGTAAAGGTAGCCTCGTTGTTTTTTACCTTTTACCTTACCTGCCAAAGGGTAAAAGGTAGGGTAGAGTGATTGTATTGTGGTAAGGTAAAAGGTAGGGTAAAGGTAGGCTCGTTGTTTTTTACCTTTTACCTTACCTGCCAAAAGGTAAAAGGTAGGGTAGAGTGATTGTATTGTGGTAAGGTAAAAGGTAGGGTAAAGGGAGGCTCGTTGTTTTTACACTTTTACCTTACCTTGCCTAAGCCTAGGCTCGCACCACTACGACTGGAGCGTTTTTAATCTTCCATCTGTGCATCAGGTTGTCGGCATCTACTGCTCTGCCATGGTTTGTGCAGTGGGTGATGCGATTTAGGGTGGACCATGAGCAGAATGGCTCACAGGGCTGATACTCCGACTGATGCTCCTGCTGTTGTGGAGTGACTCATGCAGCCAGCTATGGCTGCAGAGTTTGGTAGTACAAGTTTTTATGGCTTGATTTTGGTGATTTTCGAAAAGTTTTTTGCTTTGGCCATGTTTGTTTGTAGTTGTAGTACAGAGTTAGAATGATGGCCTTAATCTAAGTTGTCTTGTGGTTGTTGTTGTTTGACTTGCATCCCACTGGGATTTTTGCACACAGTGTTGGTGTACGGTGCTTTTTCTGCAATATTTTGCTGTCTTTTCTTGGATTTTCTGTTTGCACTCAGTCACATATTCACTTGAAGATGTTTTTTGTTCATGTTTTTGTTTTTTTGTTTGTTGCGGTTGGACCCGATTCAAGAGCCGAATGGCTCACAGGGCTACACCTAATACATGAACTTGACCTTGAGTTGTGTGGAAGATAAAAACCCAGGGATCATCTGAGTTTAATGGATGATGCATACCTGTCAAACCCGTATCAGTGCCCGACCTTATTACAGACGAATTAAGACCTTTTTCGTCATCGCGTGCCCCCTTATACATCTCAATGTTTATCCTACAAAGTCCCATCACAACGGAGAAACACAAACGAATGGACACATACTATTTTTTTTATTAGTACACGCTTTTATTTAACTCACTCCGACTGTTGTCGTAGCCTTAAAAAATATTGTAACTTAAAATGTACCCACTTTCCAATGTGCTATCGACTGCAAACTTGGTATACTAATGTCATACTGATGACAAGACTTTATTCTATCATTAACATTTAAAACAAAGATTTTTAACATTTTACACGGCTTTTTATTTAACTCTGTCAGTTGTATCCTCAAATCTTGTAACTCTATTTCAACCGTCTTCCCAATGTAGTATCGACTGCAAACTTGGTATAGGTATGTCATACTGATGACCATACTATATTATATCGTGAAAATTTTAAAAATTATATTTTTAAACAATCTTTTTTACGGGTCTAATTGTCCACGCTCAATCACCACGGCCCCTTAAGCTATGGCAAGCTGCGGGGCCACTTCCTGGAGTCGTGGAGTTTTGTCATTACGAGGACGGTACATTTAATTAAAGCGTGTTTAAAAAAAAAAGTATTTTTAAATATTTCGATTTAAAGCTTTCGTGACTGCAGGGATTCATCTTCTTGGTTCTTTCGGTAAAGTCACGTAGAAGGGAAGTAATAAAATAATAAAAATAAAACATAATAAAATAATTTTCACGACGTTTCGGCCACAACGCAAGCAGCCGTCCTCAGGTGAAAACCAGGTCTGTCGAGGCGACAGCGTCTGAGTTTTATTTTTATTATTGTATTACTTCCCTTCTACGTGACTTTACCGAAAGAACCAAGAAGATATTTTTAAATATTTTATTTAGGCCCGTATTGAAACGGGCTGTACGCCGTACGGACCTGAAAACAACATTTTATCTGTACAAGCACACGGGGTCAACCGAGTGGGTTGACACGGTATGATGATGGGTGGGGGGACCGGTGCTTTGGGGACGGACGACCTTCATCCAGCAGTGGAATGATCGTGACTCATGCTCACATATGTTTGTAGATTCGTTGTTATAAATCTATCAAATCAAAGCCGTAAAACTCGGAGGCAACTAAGACTCGCATGAGAGCTCTTTAAGGACCGGCTCCTGCTCAACGATATTCACACCCATCGCGGCTCTTTAAATATTTGCGTTTTTCTTGTTTAATACCAAATTCGGATGTTTTTTTGCCTCTCGTTAATTTGGTTGCCCACCCCTGAACTAGTGTGCTCAGAACGCCTCTCTGCAACGTACAGCCCGGTAAACATGCCAACGTTGGGGTAACGTTGCCCCAGTGTTGTGGCAACGTTACCCCAGCGATGGGGTAACGTTTCTCTAACGTTGCGGCGATGTTGCCCCGACCTTCCGATGTGTTACGGGGAGTGTGGCAATCGATATTCTTTGTCCGGTATTTTTCGTGCGGATAATTATTCGCAGAGCGTGTGAAGTGGAGTCTCTTCAGCGTAGTAACCCAAGGAACAATCAATATTTGTTCCGGTTGTGGGGTTGTTTTTGTCAACACAATTTCCTGAGCGCTGCCGCCTCCCTCCAACGACCCAACACGTCAAACGACCAGGGACACACAGCACTAACCAAAGTACTGTAGAAGAAGATAGTTCACACTTTTCTTGCATCGAACAAGGTTACGTGGGACTTGGGAGAAGAGACGATGGTATGAGGAAGAAACCGGGATCTATGTACTTTTAAATCTAGATTGAAAACTCATATCTTTAGAACCACTTTTTTGTTTGGATTTTTATCCGCCCCCGCACCTCCGATTATCACGGTTGGCTACGTACACTGCAAAACAAGTTGAAGATACACACATTAAATCATCTCTGAACTGCGATTGCGGTGAAACCCAAGCCATCAAACAACACAACACCGGCGAATGCGCGATCCATGCAACATCCTGGCGGTGTCCCTGCGGTGCGCACAACATCTACTGCTTGGAATTTCTCTCACTTGATACAGCTGTCGTGCTGTGACGGTTCCACCACCTGAAGACGGAAGCTTGTGTTGCCTCCGAAACGTCGTGATTTTTATCAGATTTTTATTTTACTTTTATTAATTTAAATGTTTTACCTACGTGACTTTACCGAAAAAACCTAAGAATATGAATCCTTGCAGTCACGAAAGCTTCAAATCTAGAATCTACTGCTGCCCCACAAACATGATGGGAGGGAATTCCAAAGCGGAGGAGTGCGAGAGGGATGAATTGGCGAGAGAAATTGCTATGACGTGCAGTTCGGATGAGACGAAACGGGCAAGTCTGGAAGGCCGAGTCCCCAATAGTTGTGTAGGAATCAATGAGGGTAGTTTATGGGAACAGTAACCATGGTAGTAGCGATAGACGAGTGACACGGAAGCAACTGACTGCCGGTGAGTGAGTGATTGGCTCGATTTAGTGAATGCCGGATCATTGATCAATCTGGCTGGGCTGTGTGTGTGTGTGTCCGCAGTGCCCATCTCAAAATTCCAGACGAGACGAACGTGAGACAGCTGACCCGGTGACATTCCACGATGGGAGCCGGGACCAGATCTGATGGTGGTGGCGGCGGTGGCGGCGGCGGCGGCGGGGTCACCTTGGCCATGCACGTCGTTGGGTTTGCGCTGTCCACGCTTGGCTTTGGCCTCACGGTGATGGTCATCTATCTCAACTGCTGGAGCATCTACAGCCACGGGCCTGGCACCTACATGCAGAGCGGCCTGTGGAACATCTGCATGAGGAATGCCAGCACGGAGCGCGGCGAGGTCTGCAGGCAGTTCTACACGACGCTGTCGCAGCCCAGTAAGTGCCCACCCACCCCGTGAGGTCGCGTGTCCGGTGAGCGACCTCGACGTTCGGAGACTCGGTGATCATCTTCCCCGCGAGTTGGAGTGGCCTTCATGTCTCGCCGAGTGTTGGTGATTGATCACCGGCGAGTGGCCGTCATGTCCAGCGTCCGCGATGAATGCCCCTGCGAGTCGGCTCAATATCCGGTGACGATTTTGGTGACCTTAATAGCCAGTGATTATCTTTTTCATGATGTTCAGTGAGTGAACCCCGATGCTCAGTGTGTGTTTTAATTAATGTCCAGTGAGTGACTTTGAAGTGCACTGTGAGTGATAAATAGTTCAGCGGTATTTGTGTAAAGTGAGTGATCTTATCCACCAAGCGTCTTTGATTTATGGCCAGTATTTTAAAGTCCTCTTTGTCCAGGGATTCGGGTGAGTGTCCTACATGCTCATTGGGTGGGCACTTCTTCCAAGACATTCAGCCAGCACGGAAGAGTGGGCAAAGATTCTCCCTAAGGCGAACTCTCTCGAGCTCCTTCTGTCTTGACGCCCATCTGCCAGCAGTGGCAGTGATCAAGTACATTACAGCGTTGCACCTTGACCTTCGACTGCTTATTATAGCCCAAAGCCAGCGTTCGTGACGATTAGCGATGTTGTAGACAAAACCCCCCATCATTAACACGGGCTTAGCTGATTCAGTGTGTTGCTGGCGAGGGCAGGATTCTATTTTTTTTTGTACAAGATTGCGTTGTGGCCGAGATCCACACTGCATTAAGGCATTACCCACACTGCACATGCACGATTGCTGTAATCGTGAAGATTAACAAAAACTCCTCTGCCCACCCCGCTCTGCCCCTTTGCCCACATCACGCGTCAAGCGTGAAGCCGTTTTTTCACAAAAAGCTTTGGCGACGCTGGGGGACAGCCTTTGTGGCGCTACGGCTTGATCCGGAACTCTATTTTGGTCGCTTTAGGTTCACCTCAAAAGCTGGTGTAAGTCAAGAGTAGTCTCATGACTCTGGTGTACTGTTGGCCGAGCGGAAACTTGCGAGGGGACCCGTACCTTTCGTGACGACAGCAGCTGGCAGCGGTGTGTGCGTTCAATGTCACCTGTAGGGTAGCGATTTTTTTTATTGATGAGATAGCTCATAATGTACCTTGTGTTGCCGTGACACTGCCCTTCAGAACTACCGTATAATCTGGTTGTAGATTAACAGATTATGGTCTTGTACAACTTCGGTAAACGTATATAATGCAGTGAAGCAGCATGATTGGTGTGGGTCCACGTGCAAGGAATTGAATGGGACCCCCCCACCCGTACAATTTCCACAGGTCCTACCGTCTCGCATTCACGTTGTATTGTGGCTATTGAAATATCGAGGGGGGGGGGGGGGAGTTTGTTTGTTTGTTACCGAATTGGAAGAAAAAAATGCCCCTCATTGTTATTTTGGTTGCCGACCCCTGGCCTAGGAATATTATTAAAACTACCTTATAGATATTAATGAAATTCAATTCAATCCCAGTAGGTACCAAGATCTCAGTAGAGGCATAATGTGCCTCCCTCCACCACCCTATAGGGCGAATTTGCAGTTACGTGATTAATCTTTTAGGGACAAACTCCGCACTTACGCTGTGCATTTCACAGTTAAGCGCTCAAGGAAAAAAGAAACAAATTGTAAAATGTGATTATTGTTATTTTTTAATAAAAAAAACTAAAATATTTCGTAGGTTAACCGACAAAAACTCAATACGATGGCGTCACTGCGTCATTCGATTTTCGCAGAAGCAGCTCACAGAAGCAGCTCACAGAAGCAGCTCACAGAAGCAGCTCACAGAAGCAGCTCACAGAAGCAGCTCACAGAAGCAGCTCACAGAAGCAGCTCACAGAAGCAGCTCACAGAAGCAGCTCACAGAAGCAGCTCACAGAAGCAGCTCACAGAAGCGTTCAAGAAGCCCTGAAGTTACTCCTTATGAAGTAATCTTTGTTAGTAGTCATCTTTTTAATCTTTATTTTGTTATTAAGTAAACAACTGTACTGCCACCCGAACACAGGTGCCAATTCCCCAGACTGTCCGGCTCAACTCAGTTCGGACAGTCCAGGCAATCCAGACAGTTCAAACAGTCCAGACAGTTCAGACAGTCTGGGCAGTTCAGACTGTCCGGACAGTTTGGACAGTTTGGACAGTTTGGGGAGTTTGGACAGTCTGGACAGTCTGGACAGTCTGGACAGTCTGGACAGTCTGGACAGTCTGGACAGTCTGGACAGTAAAGCCTGTTTGGACAGTTTGAACAGTTTGGACAGTTTGGACAGTTCAGACAGTCTGGACAGTCTGGACAGTTTGGACAGTTTGGACAGTCTGGACAGTCTGGACAGTCTGGACAATCTGGACAGTCCGGACAGTCCGGACAGTAAAGACTGTTTGGATAGTTTGGACAGTTCGTACAATTCGGGCAGTTCGGACAGTTCGGACAGTCCGGACAGTAAAGACTGTTTGGACAGTCCGGATAGTCCGGACAGTCCGGACAGTTTGGACAGTTTGGACAGTTCGGACAGTTTGGACAGTCCTGACAGTCCGGACAGTCCGGACAGTCCGGACAGTTTGGACAGTTTGGACAGTTTGGACAGTTTGGACAGTTCGGACAGTTTGGACAGTCTGGACAGTTCGGACAGTTTGGATAGTTCAGACAGTTCGGACAGTTGGGACAGTTTGGACAGTCCGGACAGTCTGGACAGTTTGGACAGTTTGGACAGTTTGGACAGTTTGGACAGTTTGGACAGTTCAGACAGTTTTGACAGTTTTGACAGTTCAGACAGTTTGGACAGTTCAGACAGTTGGGACAGTCCGGACAGTTTGGACAGTCTGGACAGTCCGGACAGTTTGGAAAGTTTGGACAGTCCAGACAGTAAAGACTGTTCAGACAGTCCAGACGACAGGTGGAAACCCTTAGGCTGCTCCCCTCTGGCCAGTGGATCCTCATGTGTCGCACCACCTGCACAATAATCCATAGCAGCGTCACCAATGTACGTGCATATGCCGCTGTAATCTGAGACCTTTATTTGAGCAGTAGCAGTGGTCAAACATGGGGAGGGAGGTGGAGTCCCATTTTTGCTGCCCATTGTGTTTGTGAACCTGTATATTTGTACGCAGTGCAGCGTCTTATTTGTTGTTTTTAGACAATAACAAACGTCCGACTTTTAAAGACACTATCGTCGACTGCCCAATGATTCAGGGCGCTCACCCAATGAATGCCACCCCCATTGCTTGCTTGAGCTTGGGAGACATCGATTTTGTAATACGGTAACAACAACCATTATGAATATGCACAGCCCCCTTGTTATTCCACTGCTGGAATAACAAGGGGGCTTGTCCACAGCGCAGTCACACAGCCCTGCGCCATGCCTGTGTTCATCCGATTCAGTTTCCGTGATATGACGACATTGTACTGTATGTTGAACTTATTTCGCACCGTACGTAGCCAACCGCGCTAGTTAGAGGTGCGGCAGAAGGTCAACGAATGAGTTTTAAACATAGATCAGTGGTTCTTCACCTGGGGTGCATGCACCCCCTGGGGGGGGCGAGATGCCCTTTCTGGGGGTGCGAGACGTGGCCAGATTTTTTTCGAAGGCAAATCACCGAAACCCAAATTAAGCACGGACACGTAGGTGCAACTACTTTGTTTCGTCAAACACAAGTATTTAGTATTATACATATTTTTTACGATTGAGAACCAATGGGGTGCAAGGCTGCAGTAACGGTTAACAACCACTGATCTAGATGATTTCAAAGTGCATCGCTCCAGTGGCTTCCTAATATTCTAAGGAAGAGCGTTCCAGACGGCCGCAGAAGCGCTTTTGAAAACGCGCAATGCGGTGACCCGCCTGCGTTCGACGGTTAGCCAAAAGTCGCTGCTGTCAGGAGGTTGGTCACATTCCACGTGATTTGGCCACAGGCAATAATCATACCAACATATTTTACAGTGCATGCCGGAACTTAGGGTTAAGCATATAAAACAAACTGCCACCCAAGGCTCCAAAGCCGTAATAACTGGTGATGAAACTCGTTGATTTGCATTTTGCGAAGATTCCACCCCTAGTTTAACAAGTGTGCACTCAAATGGTTAACAATCTCACACGAGTCACGTGACCAGGAGATGCCAAATGACTTTGGTTATTGCCAGGTAGTGACTTTCAAGGGGGCACTAAAAAGGTTTTGTTTGACCCAGGTGCCGTTTACATCGAGTCTGGGACGTTTTACTGCGGGGGAGAGCGGGGGGGGGGGGGTGCCCTCATGTCCGCCTGGCAAATGAGATGACAAGGATCGATGGGCGTTGCTTCTCAAGCGGTGGCGTAACCATCCGTGTTTAAACCGTGTCCTCGAGTGAAGTAGGGTCCAACACATAAAAAAAACTCCGTCGATTGACACAGCATGGCCAGGCCTTTATGCCGTAGTGAGTTTACATTGGGCTGTCAACATATTCGGTCTCGACACAGTAGAAACAACTTGTTCAGTATCTGTTTTTTTGGAGGTGAACAGGTGGCTGCGACATCAGAGTGGTAAGCTGACACAACTGAGCTTCTGTGTTCGAATTCACTCAACCGCCCTTTGATTAAACTGTAGGGTTCTCAAGTGCGCCGAGTTGATCATCTCAGCCAGGTCACCGATGACAAAAATCCACAACGTAACATTTTCTTCTGCGTTTCATTTTTGCTCAATTCAAGCCCTGAGAATAAAGAGTATAGCTTTCACCCTCACGTGACAAATATTACTCTCTTTACCAGGGCAGGTGGGAAAGCGCTGCACCCTGCTATGTGTAAGAGGTCACTTTCAGGAGGCATCTTGGAGGTAGCTCTGTAATATCTGCTTCTGTGGGCCGTTCTCCAACGTGAAGGGTTGCACTGCTCGGTGAGAGATCTGGACGGATTCTACATTTCGTGACAGAATGCTGATAGTACCTATGTATGTATGTTGAACTTCTTTCGCACCGTGCTAATCGAAGGTGTAGGGGAAGGATAACAAACAGAAAGCAGTTCTAAATAAATAAGTGTTCATTCTAGATTGTTTAAAAGTGCACAGCTCCAGTGGCTTCCTAACATCGAAAGGAGGAGCGTTCCAGACGGCCGCAGCAGCCGTGACAAGAGTCCGCGTTGCGATGATGCTGACTTGCGCTATCGCGCGGGCTGCAGGGTTCTTCCAGGTGGTGCGTGCGCTGATGCTCATGGCCGTGGCGGTGGGCGCCATCGCGCTCTTCGTCTCCACGCTGGGCACGGCTTGCGCCCGTCGCTTCAGCGAGCACGCCAGCACCAAGACCAAGCTGACCTGCGCTGGCGGTGCCCTGTGGCTGCTCTCGGGTTCGTAACGGACGGACGGGCGGACGCATGGACCAACGGATGGATGGACGGACTTACGCACGAACAGCTGACGGACGGACGCACTCATGCATGGACGGATGTGACGGCCGCAGGGATGGATGGATGCACGGGTGGATTGATGGATGCACTGACAGACGGACGGACGGATGGATGGACACGGTGATGGATGGACAGACACATGGATGCATGCGGATGGATGGACGTGCGCCCGGATGCGCGGATGTGCGGAAGCATGGGAGGACTGAGCAACATCACATATCCGACTCGCTGCGGACTGAGCTCTTAGGCAGATCTGTTCAAAGGTCGGATATGTGAACAGCGATATAAAACGTCATTATGTGGCGTTTTCATAAGCAAAATACATTGTTGTGCAATGCTATGCTCTCGCGTATATGTTCCTCGCGGACCAGCGCGGTGTAGTACGGTAATTTAAACCCGCACGGCGTGGCGTAGCGTAGGGAGGCCCTCATTCTGCCGTAGCGGATTAATAAAAAGGGTTTGCTGCACATGCACGTACATGTATGTTTCGTAAGGGAGCAGCGGCGTTGTCTTTCCCTGTACCCTGCAAAACCTGTTCCCCCTTTGTTGAGACCAGAGGAGAAGGCATTATTAATGCAGCAGTGTCCATTCAGCCACGCTGCTCCGCCGTGCACAGCTCCGGGGGTCAGCCTCGTCACGAAGTTTCCAGGGTGGCTTCGCGATTCTCCAACCTCGCTGAGACAGACAGACAGAGAGAGAGAGAGGGGTCACGGGTAGACCCACGGCAGGGATTTGATACCCGTACACTCGCGACGAGAAGGCAACCGAGCTGAACTGCATTCTGTGCAGCTTCCCGTGACGATATGGGATGCGGTTATTCAAACATTTTTTTTTTAACCCGTGTTACGGTGTTGATTTACACGACCCGTGTAGTTCACCCGGAATGCACCCAATGCCATCAGACCTCAGAAGCTAAGCAGGTGTGTTGAGCCTGGAAAATGCTGTGACGGGCAACCACCATGGCCATCGTTCGTCGTTGTGGGCAGTGCAGCAAAATTCCATTGTGCTTCTGTACTCCCTCTCCGCCTAACTTCCGCAACGCACACTGACCGGCGTGGTGAAGTATGATCAAACAAGCCTCACTGGCTGCACGGCGTGGTGTTTGGCCCTCAGCCAGCAGTAGATTGACAAACGGGGCTGTCTGCGTGGGTTTCACACGTCGGCTTTCCCGACCCATATCCATAATAAAGTTTTTTTTGGGTTAGACCGCGCACATTTATATTGACGATGCATTGATATGTACGCGATCTCACCCAACAAGTACCTTGATTGTGGGTTGTCTTTGTGCGTGTGCGATCGATTCGATAATCGGCGCTTGAAAAAAAAAGAATCGATGGCGTGGAATGTTGCACGTGACGTTTTCTCTCGTGCTAAGCTTTGCCGTGCTACTCGCAGGTCTCTGCGTGATGCTGGCCGTGTCCCTTTACGCCAACTTCGTCGTGAAACAGCTGTACAACCCGCTGGAGCCCTACGGCGTTCGGTGGGTACAAAGACGAAGATCCCCCGTGTAGGCTTAACAGACTGTCGGGGCAAGTGCTGTTCGCGAATAGCACCTACGAAGGCCGGCACGGGCACACGAGGGGGTGGGTGGCCAGCACCAGGCCCGGGCCGCCTTTGTCTCCCTAGTGGCAATGCTTACACGCACCGCACCAGGTACTCATTTCAGATAATTGTCACTTGTGTTGGCCATGAGCGGGGATTGGTCTCGGATTACCGGGTTCGTACTGCAGCGTGCTGAATGCTACGCTACCGCTCCCCACTCTTTGTCTTCCTTCGGCCGGTACACACACACACTCACCCGCCTGGGACAGTGGCCACGCATTAGTCACGTGTTTGCCTAGGCTGCACACGCACGATTTTCAGCAATCGTGGAAAAAAAACTTCCCTGACAACCTTGGGTAGCCCTCGCCCTTTGTCCATATCAAGAGTCGAGTGTGAAACCGGAAAATTCCAAACCGGGACAAAATCCCATTTCCCCCCAAAAGATACGGGAAACCGGGGACAGCTGTTCTGCCTCTAGGGCTGTACGGACCAATCCAGGGCATGTTTGGTAACTTTTACTGGAAATTTTTATAAAGGAGCTCCATAGCTCGTCAAATTCATCGACATTAAATAAAGAATCTGATTCTAAGCTACAGATTGTAAAGATGTATGTATTTTTCGATTTAAAGCTTTCGTGACTGCAGGGATTCATCTTCTTGGTTCTTTCAGTAAAGTCACGTAGAAGGGAAATAATAAAATAATAAAAAATAAGACATTAGTATGGGAAATAATGAAAATAAAACATTATGTTTTATTTTTATTACTTTATTATTTCCCTTCTACGTGACTTTACCGAAAGAACCAAGAAGATGTATGTATGTTGAACTTTCGCAATGTACGTAGCCAACCACGCTCATCGGAGCTGCGGGGGAAGGACAACAAACTAAACACAAAAAACAAAGGTTAATCGCAAAGCTGGTGTAAGTCACAGTAGTCTCATTGCTCCAATGTACTTTTGCCCAAGTTGTAAAAGTGGAGGGCAATTTGCAACGGAACCCGTGCCTTCCTTGACGACAGCAAACTGCCAGCAGTGTGTACGTTAAATATCACCTGTAGGGTAGTGTGTGTGTGTGCGCTTTTATTGATGAGAAAGCTCTGAAGGTGGCAGGTGTTGGCATTACACCGCATCCAGCACCACCATATAATCTGGTTGTAGATTAACAGGTAAACGGATTTATGGAACATTGGTAAACATTGTACACCAGGGGCAGTGGCAGTTACGTTGCACGTGGCCTGTAAGTGCATCGCACACAGACGTATGTATGTTGAACTTCTTTTGCACCGTACATAGCCAACCGTGCTAATCGGAGGTGCGGGGGAAGGACAGCAAACTAAACAAAAAAAGCAATTCTGAAGAAATTAGTTTTCAGTCGAGATTTAAAAGCGCTTAGCTCCTGTGGCTTCCTAATATGGGAAGGAAGAGCGTTCCAGACGGCCACAGAGGCGCATCTGAAAGCGCTCGATACAGTGACCATCTTTGTTCGATGGCCAGCCAGAAGCCACTGCTGCTGCGAGGATGACCGGAGTTCGCGTGATGATGGTTCATGCTCCTTGACGAGATGGCTACGAAAGGGCTCAGTGTGTAATGAACACTGATGCTGCTGGCATAGTATGGTTGGCACGGGGGCCCCGGCCCCTTTCGCCCTGTCCAATTTTCTACCCCCACCCCCCCACCCTACTTTGTATCCTGCCGCCCCGGGGGCCCCCTCCCGTCCGGCCCCGTTGGGTGCCTGTGCAGTTGCACCGCCTGCACGCTCGGGCAGCGAACTCCCCGTGCGTGTCGTGCTGAACGGCGTGCGGCGATTGCTTTCGCCGCAGGTTCTCGTTCGGTGCTGCGCTGTACACCGGCTGGCTGGCCGGCGCCTTCATCGTCATCGGCGGCGCGCTCATGGTCGCCGTATTCTTCAGGAAAAATTCCCTCCGGACGACGTGAGTTCCGCGTCTCTACGTGTGCCCCCCCCCCTCCCCGCTCCGTCTATGGCACAGCGGTGGCCAACTGCCATACAAGTTGAACGGCTCACACAATTTCACAGGCAATTTAACCCCGCACCCACTTAGTACAGGAAACTTGCAACGCATAGCACTCCATTGTGTGATTTGGCCAGGACTGAAAATGAGGGCACGGTGCCGTTGGAAGATATTTACCTTGGACAGTTTAACTTCGAGGCTCTCAACGTGTCTCGCTGTCATTGGCATGAGGCGCCGTGGTGGCGAGATGTTAACTACATTAGCTGGCATGCACAAGGTCGTGGGTTCGATACCGACCCTGACGCCTGCTGTATATTTGGAGTTTGCATGTCTCTCCCCATGCTCGCGTGGATTTTTCTCCGGTTTTTCCCTCCACGTTTAGAATCAACATCATGCGTTTCGAGTATTTCGCTGCTGCAAATTTCCACTCGATAAGCTGCTTCATTGAGATATCATTTGTGGCCAGGTTGCTTCTGAAAAAGAGCTGTACAGCTCAGTGGGCCTCACCTGATAAAATAAAAAGTTGATAGTTTTGTTTGTTTTTTTACTCGAGCAGCCGTGTGCGGCTCTTTAACCCACCGCATGCGGCTCTTTGAAAGGGGCATTAGGCACAACGTACCATCGCAGTAGCAAGGAATAACGAAACTCTGCCGTGCTGTGCCGAAAACTGTCAATATGCGTACACCCTTAGCCGAACTCAAGGGTACTTTTTGGCTCTCAGTTTGTAAAAGGTTGGTCACCCTTGGACTATGGGTTTAGGTTACCTCTGGAGCGAGACATGGGTAATCATTTTGCAGGCATTGCATTACTCTTTGCTGAATGAAAATGAAATGGTGTTGATGAAAAAGTATCGTAATGATGTTAAATAAGAATGTGGAGCTATTTGTCAATCTGCTGCGGCTGCTGCTGGATAAAGGCCTTCTTCACGCCGTGAGGGTTGTTTGACCATACTTCACCACACTGGTCAATGCGTGGGGGGGGGGGGGTTGAATCGGCGGGGGGTGGGGTTGGCGCGAGGTTGTGCCCTGTACCATGCTCGTCATTAATGTTCTCCGTGGTTGGGAATCAAACCAGGCTTCGCCAGGTTCACAGCACAGCGCATTAACTAACCACCGCCAATCATGAAAAAACATGTGACTGTTAATACAAATAATACTTTCATTTTATGTAGCGTCATGAATGCTAACAGCATCCCACAACGCTGTACATTAGTTACGTACAAGGACCAAATCGGACATACGCTTTTGGCGAACGGCTCGAAAGAAGCACAACACACACACACATACCAGGCAAATGAAAAACCCGACTACCAAGCAAAATCTATAAATGAATAAACAAATTAAGAAATGGCACCAAAAACAAAAAGCGCTAAGCATTTAAACAATAAGCGAGCACGAAAACATTCAAATGAACTCACAGTTCCTGATTCCTCTCCACCCACAGGTACAGATTCGTCATCACTGACATCATCGCGTCCCCTTAAGGAGCAGGCGAACCAACAGCCCACGCTCGCAGAGGACACTTCTAGACCGGGCGGAGAGAGGTTCAAGTTCAAGTTCCCACACTCATCCAACCCTTGTCCTCAAAGGCGGCTAAGGGAGCAGCAATGCCGCCTTAAACGCGCGGCAAACGCAGAGCACCATTGGACTAACGGTTGTTTACCGCCGGGCTCGGTGAGCGTGGTCCTTCCAACCCATCCGTCTGTTCGTGGCTTGGAATGTCACGGATTCATTTGAACTCTTTCCCGTTGCCGAGGCATCAGCAATTTGCAGGGCGTGGGTGGGGGGCGGTCCCCGTTTACCGCTGAATCTCGGAACGCGCGAGCGGTTCGCCGTTAATTTCATTTAGAGGGGGCATAGTAGCGCCGTTGTTTTTTCAGGTATCGTTACTCGCCGCAGAGAACCGCAGCGACGCGACCTGCCGCCACTCCATGATAGCCGGCGCCAAACTGTGCCGCACGTCCTCCCGCGTGGCCTTTCACTTCCGATTCCGTTCCAATGACGTGCACGTACGTACGCGCGCGTCATTGGAACGGGAAAGGTTTTCAAGAGAGCTGCGCGCGTCCTGATGCGTTCTTGCTGGGCGTCGCGCGTTGTTGCTTGACACGCGCGACGTTTCCCCCCGCGCACTGGGAGCTTCTGCAGGAGGCGAAAATTTCCGAGCGGCGTGTTGTTCGGCATCGAAGTCTCGGCCACGTCGCTTTCACGTGTTTAGTGGAAGCTTCTTCGGTCACTGTTTGTCCAGTTCACGAAGCGCCTGGAGCGGAAGGTCGGGACGATGTGCCCAAACGACACGCGGTAACAACTTCGAAAACACGTCGGAGCGTGCGGGGCAAACGCGAAAACCTACCCAGTAAAATGTGCGCTGCGGGATTTCTGATGTTTGTTAAGTAAATGTTTCATTTCATTGCAATATATAGCACATGTATATAGCAAATACACGTGTACAAATTAGCAAATGACGAATGATATGCTTTTGTGATTTCAGGCCGAAGTGTGTACAGTAGGAACTGTGATAGTGATACATTTTTTTAGGAAAACTATTTAATATTTAATTTGCCCCCTCTTTTCGCTCCGCCTGATGAAGACCGCTTGTGTTTCGATCGAAATGTCGTGGGTTTCTATTTGTACATTATAAATTTTATTATCTTTTATTTAATTTTAGTATCTTTAATTCTCATGTGTACTTATCACGTGAACCACCATAATTTATTTAACCTGATTTGCAATGTCCATAATGATTTTGTACCTGATTAGTGTCACTGTGGAGAATTTTCAGTTCCAAAATAAATAAGTAGACCTAATATCTGTTCCTCCACGTAATTACAGTTGGTCATCGATTATCCGGCTTCCAACATTATCCGGCGATCCCGGACCGATCCGGGCAAACCGGCAAAATCCGCTCCAGTCCGGCATTCGTCAAACACACATGGTTGTTGAAACAAGAGCGTAGTACCTACATCACCGCACGCGTAGTCTTCGATATTGGAGTGGCAAGTACGGCAACAGTAAATACGGTAACTTTTTTACAGTAGGATATTCATTTTTTGTCTATTTGTACGTTTATTTATGCCAATTTCATATAGTGAACACATTTAAACACGCGAAAAAACATACACAACACCTTAAACATTAAATGTGGCACCCAAATCCCACCGAAGCCGCCGGATAATCGATGATCTACTCCATGTACGTGTTTATATTTATGCATTACATCAGCCACATTGCCTTCTCGTCACAAGCATTGGCTCGAGCAAGCTTGGCTGCTGATGAGGCACCGAATGTAAAAACTGGTTCTGAGTTTGAACCGATGTTGCTGAAACGATGCATTCCCAGAAGGCGGTATGTCTGATGAGTTGTGCAAAACAGCACCGTTTCTTTTTTTTAAGCGGAGGGACAGATATTCGAAGGAGGCATATTTTCAACTGATTTACTTTGTGCGTACGTGTTTATATTCGTGATTGAGGATAGGAATGTATACTGTTATCTTTAACAGTTAACGATTGTACCTAAATCATTGTCGTCAGCCACGGTCAGTCCACGAGTGGATGAAGGCCTCCACATGCTGTGTGCGTCTTGGGGGGGGGGGGGGGGGTGATTGACTACACTTCCCCAAGCTCATCAGCATGGCTTGGTGAAGGTGAGGGAGCATAGCAGACTTTGCTGCGCCGTGCTCTAAGTCGCTCTCGCAAGCCCCTATACCAGGGGTCGGCAACCTACGGCTCCGGAGCCGCATGCGGCTCTTTACGGGCTGCTTCTTGACGATATGTACGTATGTACAGTATGTACTCAGATGCATTGCGGCTCTTGAAATACTGAATTTTGTACCGAATTGGAAAGAAATGGCTCTTCTTGTTATTTTGGTTGCCGACCCCTGCCCTATACCAACCTGCTTTTGTACAGAGGTCGACCATCCACACTCGCAAGTGCTGTTACCGATTGCCCACGAAGGCTGACATGGCAATGGTGTGGCCAAAACCACGCATGTCTCCTTCATTGGTGTGTTGTTTACACACCGCGCCAGGTATTGCACTGGTTTAAGGCTGAGTCTACCTAGGGGAGGCCCAGGACCGGCTCGGATACCACTCGCCACTGATGTTGGTCGTGAGCGGGAATCGAACTGCCACTCTCCAGACACTCGCCACTCACTCGGCAAGGTTGCTGCAATGGTAATATTTTTTTTAGACGATTATTGCGATCCGTAATAGAGTTTCTTTGGGGTTAGACCGCTAATCATTAAGGGTTGTCACGTAAAGAAACGTTTCGATTTAAAGCTTTCGTGACTGCAGGGATTCATCTTCTTGGTTCTTTCGGTAGAGTCACGTAGAATGGAAATAATATAATGAAAAATATGAATGCAGCTTGCAAGCTGCTTGCGTTGTGGCCGAAACGTCGTGAGAATTATTTTATTATGTTTTACTTTTATTATTTAATTTTTTCTCTACTACGTGAATTTACCGAAAGAACCAAGAAGATTAAAGAAACGTGTCAATTCTTTACTAGTTCAGCACACAGCGGTGTGTTGGAGAGTAAACGAACAGCATTTACAATTGCAAACCTTACCAATTAATGGTGCCGGGTGGCTATGGGTTTAACGACGCATTCCTATTTAAATGATCTAACCCAAACAAATTCTACGTATTAAACTGGTTATTGCGATATCCGTTGCCCATAACTTTGTATTATCATGTTATCGTCTTGTTTTTGTGCTTTGCTGTACTACCAAGTACAAATAAAGACTGATGAAAAGTTATTCAACTGCAGTTCACTCAATATAAGCACGAACAACCATGATTGTACGTTTCCTAGAAGTACAATATATCCATAAGATGTTTTTTTTGGGTTAGATCGCATAAATTGCAATGTGTTCGTAAACCCGCCAAAACATATCCAATTCGTCACTAGTTCAGCACGCCGGTGTTCGCTGGTGATGCTGGTTACTGGCGAAACGTCACAGTATTCGAATTGTAAATGTTGTGGGTTTACTCTCCAACACACCGGTGTGCTGAACTAGTAACGAATTGGCACGTTCGTTTACGTGACAAACCTTACTAGGTGGCTGTTTTGTGTGGTGGCGAGTTTCACGACGCATTTATATTTACGCGATCTAACCCACCAAACCACTTATGGATAATATTGGATGGGGCAATGCGTACGAATGATCCTCCCCACTCCCACTGGACATGTTATCCACTCCCCATTAAAATAACATCACTCACACTGCTAATTTTTGACTTGTGTTAGGTGGTGGTGGCGGGTTTAACGATACATTTATATTCACAAGATCTAACCCAACAAAACCTCGGTGGTGGATAATATTGGTCGCGAAAACCCACTCTGTCTAAAACTAAGTAGAATTTTGATTTGAAGCTTTCGTGACTGCAGGGATCCAAACTTTTTGGTTCTTTCAGTAAAGTCACGTAGGTATAAAAGAAAATAAAAAACGTATTTTTTAATGTATTTTTTATACCTACGTGACTTTACTGAAAGAATCAAAGATTAAGTACAATATATTTTGTCGTCGAACCTTTTGCATATGAAAACAAAACAACACCGTTTTTTAAACAAGAGTCCATGAAAAAACAACTGCGTTTACCTCCATGTACAATGAAATGTAAGTAACCAACGAGGCATCAGTGGTAGGGGAAGGGACAGAGAATAAGTGTTTCTCATTTCATGGCGAGAAACCGTAAATGAAACCTAAAATATGTTTAGGAGGTAGGTATCATACCTAAAACAAATCGGGATACAAGATGAACATTGGGAGGATTTTGGATTAATTGGAACCCTGTCTGTTTTGATTAAACATTCGTAACGAGCAGTTTTCTCTTACCCCCTGAGAGTGAATTATTTGGAGTCACGGGAAATCACGGATGGGAAGGCATCCAGAACGGCACCAACAATTGCCTAAGCTCTGTGATCCTATATTTGGCTGTTCGTCTTACCCCTTATAACTGAGGTTTCGAAAGTCCTGAAAGGCTACGGAAAAATTGGTCCCTAGACCCGTGGAGAACTGTCAAATTTCAAATAGCTGTACGACCAGCACGCAGTAAAACATCGGGTTATTTGTGAAAATACAAATCACATCTGCAGCAGTTTCGCGGACCACTTCCCATCCCGTGGCTTTGCGGAGTGCAGGTAGTGACGCGCTGCAATGGACCTTGCTCGCAAACCTGCACCCGTGGTGCACCGTGGGAAGAGGAGTGGAGTCCAGGATGTGCTTTTACTGGTAGGAACCACCTGGTTCCACCAGCCCACAGGGGATTATTGTGTCCGTCCGTTTGTCGTGCATCCAAAAATGGGAGGCGTCGGGCTTGGTGGAGAGGGGAGGGTGGGGAGGGGCTGGGTGGGGAGGGTGGGGCTGGGTGGGGGGTGGGAGGGGTGGGGCTGGGTGGGAAGGGGCTGGTCACCCCGTGGTGCCCTTATAAAACTCAACGTTTAACCTACTCACGCCGGCTTGTGCCCGCCCTCACAGTCGGGCATATTTGCGGAATACACCACGACGCCGTTGACTCTGGCCATTGACCGAGCAACTCAATGTTCCTACCAGCTCCCTCCGCAGGAATGTGTTCTTCCATACGGCTGATGTAGATGCAGAGCGATAACTACAATGTGACACTCAGGGTGGTCAAGCCAGACAGCCGCGTCGTGAGCAGCAGGGGAGAGCATCGCTGTGACGTTTCCTTCGTATTTGTGGATGTATTCATGCACGAGAAAAGAAAAAAAACGAACGGGAGCTGCAAGAGAGAAGAGAAAGAATTGAACATTTAGAGGAAAAGGATGGAAAGTGAATGGAAAAAAAACAGGAGCAAAGGGCTCAGGAGTGATGAGGATATGGGCAAGGCAACAGAATGGCCTCAACGGTGCTGCACGGAGCAGCGTCTGTTTTCTCAGCGGGCGGCGGTGAGAGGGGAGGGATTCAGAGTGGGGGTGGCCACACGGAGGTCACGTGGTTTGCGGGAGGCTTGATCTGGTTTACGTTTATAGATTTGTCCAGTGGACTCATGAGGAGTGTTTTGCTGGGACTTTAGTTTATGTAAAATTAAATATATATAAATGTATAATTATTATCAAATGATCAAGAAAAATCATATCATTGCGATTGAAACGATCTGCAATTGTTCTGGGTATTTATACGTTCATCTACAGACCTTTCATCAAACCACCGCTGGATGGCCATGCTCAGTTATTTAACCATACTTCACCATGCTGGCTAGTGCGGGTTGGAGGAGGTGGGTAGAATGGACACGTGGACATATATGTACTCTGCACCAATGTATGTTGCCACGCTGCCAAATGCTGCCCATCACGTAACCCTGCAGCCTATAGCACCTGTCATACATGGCAGTCACCTATCCAGCCACTATCCAGGCTCAACGCTGCTTAGATTTCTAAATCTAGCGAGATCGGCGCCCATTTAGATTGTAGACATATTTGTGATTTAGTGGACCCATTTGTTTTAGTGATCCCGTTTTGATGGTGCTCATATGCACAACTAAAAAAACCAAAACATCCCGTGACTTTTTAGGCCACTATGTATTAACCCAATCAGTCACCGCGTTGAATAAAACACGGCACCGTTACTCAGCCTCCTTTGCAATTCCACGTTTAATGTGCAAGGCACCTCCTGCTCATACACATCTGTCCCCACTCTGCTTAGCATGCATTTTTAATGTTCTGACAAAACGGGAGCTTCGTGTTCATTAGTGCGTCGCGCGGCGTTTTCCTTACCAGCTCACGTCCGAGTCCCCGAGTTTTTGCTGAACTCACGACCGTCATCAGTCACTGACACGTCGGCAACTTCAGCAACACGAGTGACGTCCACGTGTTGCGTTATACTGGTAGGAACCTCCTGGTTACACCAGCTCACAGGGGATTATTGTGTCCGTCCGTCCGTCTGTCGTGCAGGGAGGGGCTGGGTGGGGAGGGCAGGGTGGGGAGGAGGGGCTGGGTGGGGAGGGTGGGGCTGGGTGGGGAGGGGAGGGTGGGGAGGGACTGGGTAGGGAGGGGCTGGGTGGGTAGGGGCTGGGTGGGGAGGGGAGGGTGGGGAGGGGCTGGGTGGGTAGGGTGGGGCTGGGTGGGGAGGGGAGGGTGGGGAGGGGCTGGGTGGGGAGGGTGGGGGTGGGAGGGGTGGGGCTGGGTGGGGAGGGGCTGGTCACCCCGTGGTGCCCTTATAAAACTCAACGTTTAACCTACTCACGCTGGCTTGTGCCCGCCCTTACAGTCGGGCATATTTGCGGAATACACCACGCCGCCGTTGACCCTGGCCATTGACCGAGCAACCCAACGTTCCTACCAGCTCCCTCCGCAGCAGGAATGTGTTCACCAGGGGGCGGCCCTGGTGCCCAAAGGCGAACCATGCAATCAGCGCCCCCAAACCCCCAAGGGCAGATCTATGCTGAGTTTTTGAGTTTTTTTTGGTCGAATGGGAAACATTTTGCCCCCAATTTTCCATTTAATGTTTTTGTAAGCGTCTATATACATTTTAAAAATAGAGACGCAGTCTGTCCAACAAATACATTCTCAGAAATGTCGAGAAATTAATTACAAGTCATGTACACCCTCTGTGCGCGCGCGGGGTGGAATTGACGTGATGACATCGTCGTTATTTTATATTTATATATGTTTTACTTGTATGTTTGTCCTCGAATTTGGCGCAAACCCACCCCACTTAACTTGGGCCCCCTAGGCGACCGCCACGTTCGCCGATATGGAGGCGCCGCCCCTGGTTATTAGTGCACTCCATTATTTCCACATTATAAGACACTCTTTGGGGATGGTGGAGTGGAAGGTGTGGGTGGGGGTAGGTGTGCCTATGACAATATATTTTCGTTTAACACGTAGGCTATCGCGACCAATATTGTCCATCAAAGAGGCGTGTTGAACTCGTAACTAATTGTCATGTTTTGTTTAGGTGACAAACCTTACTGATTTGGCTGTGTCGGGTAGGTGGCGGGTTTAACGACACGTTTATATTTACGCGATCTAACCCAGCACAATTTCCCCACCCCCTCTATTATGTATACTATATCTTGTCTACCGAAGAGAACTGTTTTGTTGTTGATAATTGTTTTTTTATCCTTCTATCTGGCAACAAAACTGACACCTTTTTTACAAGGAGTCATGTTTGCATAGACCACAATACCTGCAGTCATAATGCAAACAAAAAACACAACTCTGATAATGTATGCACTGTCCTTGAAGTTGATTGGTCCACACCCGAGACAGCTTTCCTTCGAGCCTAGTCTCACATGGTGTTGGACCAGATGACGCCAAAAGGCGCACAACTCAAAGACAATGCACCATCAGAGTATGAGAGCTCGGGGTAAGCATTTACATCATTGCATTGTTCTCGCGTCTGTTGCCAGATAGGAGGGTAAAAAAACAATTATCATATTTTGTAATGGCAAATGAGGTTCCAATGGTGTAAATGTTTTGTTGTTGTTTATAAATATCTTCTGTAAGACGTTCTCCGCAGCAGTTACAGAGTGCAGTGATCCGTTTAACTGGCCAAGACTTTGGGTTGGGCAAATGACACTGCCACCACCCACGCAATCCACTAGAAGGATTGTCTGAGGGCGCCTGAGAAATGTAACTTTCATTATTATTATTATTGAGGCGCAAAGCTGGAGTGGGTGACGACACTCTTCGATTGCATTGTCCTCGCGTCTCTCTTCACCCCGGTTTTGCAGCGGGCGGTCGTACGGTGCGCAACTTAAAAACGTCTAACAATCTCACGCGAGCTCAACGGCAGGAGATGGGCAAATGACCTCGGTTATTGAAATGGTTATGCATTTCAAAGGGGCGGGGGGTGGGTGGATGGGGGGGGGGGCATGAGAAGACTTTTTTGTTAGACCCAGGTGCCGTTTACATCGAGTCTGGGGGGAGGGAGGAGTGGGGGGGTCCGCCTGGCAAAAGCGATGACAAGGATGGATGGGCCTTGAATCTGGTGAGAAATCGTCGGTGTTTAAACCGGGGTCCTCAAGTGAAGTTGGGCGTTCTCCGGTCTAACACTGGTGGTGAGGCAAGGCCATAAGGGAGGCTGTCTCGGGTGTAGGCCAATCAGTTTCCAAGACAATGCCATAGTTAATTATTATCAGAGCATGCTTGTTTGCATTTTTTGTTGTTGCTACAAGTACGTGTGGCTAATGAAGACTTGATGCCTTGCAAGCGGTATCTATTTGTTGTTTGGACATCTTTACACCGCCTGTTTCATTGCCAGAAATGGTGACGCCTATTTTTATGTTTTCATGATTTGATAATGGCAAAAAGGTCCCATTGCTCGAGCCAAAAAACACTCCCACGTTGTGGATTGAAATGGTTCTATGAACAAATTCTGCCTCAACGCAATAGATACAATTTGTACTGGTAGGAACCACCTGGTTTCACCAGCCCACAGGGGATTATTGTGTCCGTCCGTCCGTCGTGCAGGGAGGGGCTGGGTGGGGAGGGAGGGGCTGGGTGGGGAGGGGAGGGGCTGGGTAGGGAGGGTGGGGCTGGGTGGGGAGGGGCTGGGTGGGGAGGGTGGGGAGGGGCTGGGTGGGGAGGGTGGGGAGGGGCTGGGTGGGGAGGGTGGGGCTGGGTGGGGGGTGGGAGGGTGGGGCTGGGTGGAGAGGGGCTGGTCACCCCGTGGTGCCTTGATATAAAACTCAACCTTTAACCTACTCACGCCGGCTTGAGGGGCAATTAATCTTCACAACTGCGATTCTGGGTTCGAATTCAGACCACTGCCACACCATCATGGACACGTGATCCGCCCATCACAACATTATATCTGCGATCAGCATCTATAATTATTTCCAAAGCTGACGAAATTACGCATCCAATATGCGATGTAATTAAACATTCCTACCGTACTGCAGTTCAATTTTAGATCAGGTTTATTTTTCCTGTGCATTATTCTACTGCCCAGCACTGTATTTAAGCTGTGGCCAATGTAGTTTTCATTTCTCTCCACAAGATGGCACCATCAGCCCACCCACGCGATCTTAGCATTTTAAGAAAATAAAACGATAACAGCTTTAACGTTTGTCTTTTTTTGGTGGGGGGAGGGATTCAACTATATCATACTGGTAGGAACCACCTGGTTCCACCAGCCCACAGGGGATTATTGTGTCCGTCCATCCGTCGTGGATCCAAAAATAGGAGGGGTGGGGCTGGGTGGAGAGGGGAGGGTGGGGAGGGGCTGGGTGGGGAGGGTGGGGCTGGGTGGGGGGTGGGAGGGGTGGGGCTGGGTGGGGAGGGGCTGGTCACCCCGTGGTGCCCTTATAAAACTCAACGTTTAACCTACTCACGCCGGCTTGTGCCCGCTCTCACAGTCAGCCATATTTGCGGAATACACCACGCCCCCGTTGACCCTGGCCATTGACCGAGCAACCCAACGTTACTACCAGCTCCCTCCGCAGGAATGTGTTCATGAATACTCGCTTGCAGTTGTAAATCGTTACAATGAAATGCAACTAAGTCTAAAATTAACACGGCTTCACTGTGAACATCCTTGAGCCAGTCACCGCAAAGCCTATCATGGCTTTTCCGATCTGTTATCGGCTTATAAAGCGTGCTTTTCGGCACAATGTCCGGCATTTTACTGGCACGGTGCTTGTGAGCCTCTGCAGAAACTGAATCGGCTGGCCTGCATCGAACATCAACAGCTGCCGATAAGGCTACATTATCGAGGGAGCCCGTGTGTGTATATATTTATATACTGCTCAATGCATGCAGTTGCTGAATAAGCTCCGAGCACGTGCGAGCGAAACGTCGGCCACCATGCCCAACGACGCGCGGCACAACCCTAGAAGACATCAGAGAGCTACACATCAACACAACCTTGAAAAAACTACAATAGTGGTACAAAGATCATGTTGTAAGATCATGTTGTAAGATCCTGTTGTAAGATCATGTTGTAAGATCATGTTGTAAGGCAAGCATCAGCTGTAACGCTTCGCATTTCCAGTAGATGCATGCGTGTTGAACTTATTTCGCAGCGTACGGAGCCAACCGCGCTAATCGGAGGTGCGGGCGAAGGACAACAAACTAAACAGAAAAAAACATTTGTTAAGAAATTGGTTATCAAGCGAGAAGAAATTGGTTTGCAATTGAGCAGTTGGCCCAGCCTATGCTCAACTCAAGCGTGTATCATCTTTCTGTAATGGATCTAGGGCGCCAATTTGGGATCGGCCATTCACAGGTAAAGTGTTGTACCAGACGTTATAAAGGGGCCTCCATAAGCGGTGACACATGAAGTGGGGGTGGAGGGGGGGATGTAATGCCGACAGGGGCACAACAATGGGGTATATTTCGATTTAAAGCTTTCGTGACTGCCACTTTTTTCTAAATTTCTTGCCGTGGTTTTCACACCTGATGATGATTGCTTGTGTTGCAATGAAAACGTCGTGAGAATTGTATTGCTTTATTTTATTATTTCCCTTCTACGTGACTTTACCGAAAGAACCAAGAATATGAATGGGGTATATGGCAGCGTTATGCGACGCACAAGGGGGGGGGCAGTCGGCCACAAGATAAACAAGCAATAAAAATTTAAAGAAAATGTATTCCCAAAAAAATAAATATGAGAACAATAACACAGTATATATAGTTATAGCCTATGTATTATTGTATAGGGAATAAAGACATCCACAGCGATTTCAGTTAAAGTGTTTTGAGAGAAAGGAAGGGGGGGCCCACAGTCGTATCTTGCATCGCCCCCCCCCCTGTTGAAATAGGTCGTCGTGCCTCTGAATGCGGATATTGCTGTAACACCTGGCAGACAGGTGGATTGATCGATTGAATACAAGACAACAATAACAAGAGAGATTGTACCACTCCTCCGGCACCAAACGAGGTTAAGATGCAGCCCCGCAATTTCTCAACTTGCTGCTGCTGGTGGTGGAATGGCCTCCGCTTGAGGGTGACCCAGAGATTTCAGTTTCAGTTTTCAGTTTCATTTATTTGGTAGAGCCCTGTGAGCCATTCTGCTCTTGAATCGCGTGCAACCGCAACAAACAAAAAACAAAAAACAAAAACATGAACAAGAAAACATATTAAAGTGACTATGCGCAAACAAAAAAATCCAGGAAAAAACTGGGGTGCAAGTCAAACAACAACCACAAGACAACTTAGATTAAAGCCATCAGTCTAACTCCGTACTACAACAAACAAACATGGCCAAACCAAAACACGTTTTCGAAATCACCAAAATAAAGCCATAAGCAATGTAACAGAGATGCCCTCTCCCTCTCTCTCTAAGGAATTTTGTTGACCTTCGCTTCTTCTTCCACGCTGAGCAATACTTCTTGGATGAGTTGGTAGCCACCCACACTTTTTGTACGCAAACCACATGTAACCTGCCGATCGGATGGACCGTGGTGTAACCCATTTATAACTGCTGGGTAAACAGAGGAGGGAGAGATTAACCGCGGGATGAAAGCGCCAAGACCCGGTTGGTCCGTTTCCAATTAGATCAGGGCTGTACTAACAAGCATTTGCTCGCAAAAGTCTGCCAAGTGTTTAGGAAACGGACTGCTTAGCCAAAGAATAAAATCGCGTCTGTTACTGCCAATTAGTATTTCTATTATTCATGTGCAATGAGGATCAGAATGGTGTGTGCTCAAGCATCTAGTTGGGTTATCATTATGGGGCAGGATTTTTTTGGGAATATCTGTCAAGCAGTGCTGATGTTGGCAAGTGGCTCTTATCAACGCAAATAACTCGACGGCGCCACCGTTGTTTGGAACGATGTCCAATTTATTTCGCGTGACATTTGTGCACAAATATCAAAGATGTTGTGGTTGACGTGGCACGGAATGTTCCGCCAAAACATCGGGGCGGCTGTCGGCGGCACCACGGCTAACGCAGCTGCGTGGCAGCATGCTGATGGCGATACAATTATGGAAAAAAAAAAGATTCAACACATTCGTCAATAACACTATAATAATAAAAATGCTTTACATTTTTATAGCGTCATTCATGCTAATAGCATCCCGTAACGCTGTAAATTAATTATGCTACTACCAAGCAAATATAAAATGAATAAACAAATTGATAAATGGCACCAAAAAAAAATGACAAACAACAAAAACGTTATCACAACAAAGAAATGAGTCCATGATGTCTACTACACATCCCAGACCACAGTCCCAATTTCCCAACCAAGCCAGGAAATCTTCACAGGTTTCTTACCACCTTAATAAGGAAACACATACAATGTAAGTTAAAGGGAACTCCGACTTCTGGAGGTCCACAATCCAGTGGATATCTGAGTCCCAAGCCTGGCTAAAAAAAGGAATAGGGGGTTCGGACGAAAGGGTGCCAACACTTCGGCCGTAAACACCCAAAAAATTAGACCAAAGTAATTAAATGCACGTGATAACGACACAAGAGATTGGTTGCCAGAAAGATGTGGCACCACTTTGAGAATACTGGCACCGACGGGGCTATCTGCCCAATGGCTCGTGATGATGATGTATGTTAAAGGAAACGATTTGGGCATAGTCCCTTCTTCACAGCTCATCAAAGGCCATTGCCCAAAACATTGCCAACTATAATAATTTACATTTATCTGTAAGGCGTCTTTGACGAATGTCTCAAGGCCTACTTGTAAGAATAAGTAAAAGGCCAAGAGAGAAAGAGATGCTAAAGAAAAACACATTCCTGCGGAGGGAGCTGGTAGGATCGTTGGGTTGCTCGGTCAATGGCCAGGGTCAACGGCGGCGTGGTGTATTCCGCAAATATGCTCGACTGTGAGGGCGGGCACAAGCCAGCGTGAGTAGGTTAAACGTTGAGTTTTATAAGGGCACCACGGGGTGACCATCCCCTCCCCACCCAGCCCCACCCCACCCACCCCCCACCCAGCCCCACCCTCCCCACCCAGCCCCTCCCCACCCAGCCCCTCCCCACCCTCCCCACCCAGCCCCTCCCCACCCTCCCCACCCAGCCCCTCCCTCCCCACCCAGCCCCTCCCCACCCTCCCCACCCAGCCCCTACCCACCCTCCCCACCCAGCCCCTCCCCACCCTCCCCTCCCCACCCAGCCCCTCCCTCCCCACCCAGCCCCTCCCTGCACGACGGACACAATAATCCCCTGTGGGCTGGTGTAACCAGGAGGTTCCTAAAAGTATAAACTTGTAGAGGAGTAGAGAAGAGTGGTGGCGTCGCGTGCGCTGTCCGGTGCGGTGACATCACGGGACGTGGGGTCGCACGCACTGGGCAGTGCACGTGACGTCTCGCCTCAGAGGGTATTTAAGGGAGACCCCGTGACGTAAGCGGGGTCACTGGAGGAACGGGGATAGTGGAAGGGGTGAAGAGGGAACCCTTTATAGTGATACTTGTTAATAAACCCTGGCGGAAGCCCCTAACTCACCTCTGTCTCCGAGTACCTCCGTCTACAACCACAACAACTATTCAACAACTGGTGTCAGAAGTTTACACCATCGCCAACATGTCAAAAGCGGGCGCACGGCGTAAGAACCCACCGGCACATGACTTGGAGGGTGCCGAAGGCGGAGAGGAGGCTCCAGCAGTGACCCCGGAGCCCGGGACCCCGGTGACGGTCCCCACGGAGACGAGCGGGCCGGAGCAGGAGGAGTCGGCTGCGGGGAGTGCCAGCTCACCGCCGCCGCCAGAGACGGAGAGCGTCCCCGCAGCTCTGCTGTACCAGCTCCTGCAGGCGGTGGGGCAGCTGACCGTCAGGTTGGCCGAGGTGGAGGCACGGACGCAGCCAACCGCCCCGCACTCGGGACAGGAGCAACTGTCAACTGCCAACGTTGAAAGCGCCGCCGTTTTCCCAGCGACCGCTCCACCGGAAATGGCCGCCATGTTGGCTGCGACGCAATCCGCGGCGGCCATGTTGGCTCGGGAACCATATGCGGCCGCTACTACGGCTGCGACGTGGCAGCCGGCGGACATTGTTGCTGCGATGCCGCAAGTCGGCGCCATGGCTGCCATGGCGACCGCGACGCCGCGTCTCTCCACCGACGCGGCCGGAGTTTCTCGGCACGCCGCTCCTGCGGGACCAGCCGCCGGCGACGACGAGGCTCTACATCAAGCTGCGCCCGCCGGGGGGGCCCCGGGTAAGTACGTGCGTGCCGTCCTCGCCGGGCCGCCGGGGTGGGCAGCGGCGGCTGCCGCTGCCCCGTACATCGCCGTGCCGACGGAATGGGCCGCGGGTGCTGCCGCGGCTCCACCTGTCGCCGCGCTCACGGGGCCGGCCACCGGCGATGCCGCGGCTCTGCACCACGCCGTGCCTGCGTCCCTTGTCATGGATGCCGCCGCGGCTCCGTGTTATAACGCCGCGTCTTCGGCGTGGGCCGGGGAGGCCGTAACGCCGTGGTGCCTCGCCGCGTCGCGAGAGGTTGCCGCGGCTGCGGCTGCTGTCCCGCACCTCGCTGCGCCGGCAGGGTGGGCCACGGGGGCCGCCGCGGCTCCGTGTCATACCGCCGCGTCTTCGGCGTGGCCCGGGGAGGCCGCAACGCCCTGGTGCCTCGCCGCGTCGCGAGAGGTTGCCGCGGCTGCGGCCGCTGTCCCGCACCTCACTGCGCCGGCGGGGTGGGCCGCGGGGGCCGCTGCAGGCCCGAATTATACCGCCGCGTCTTCGGCAACGCCGTGGTCCCTCGCCGCGTCGCGGGACGACGCCGTGGCTTCGTACGCCGCCGCTGACAGGTGGGTCGCGAAAGCGCAGGTGCCTTCACACCTCGCTGCATCTACGGCGTGGCCCATGGGGGCTGCAACTCAGCCGCAATTCGCTGCGTCTACGGCGTGGCCCATGGGGGCCGCAACTCAGCCGCACTTTGCTGCGTCTACGGCGTGGCCCATGGGGGCCGCAACTCAGCCACACTTCGCTGCACCTACGGCGTGGCCCATGGGAGCCGCAACTCAGCCACACTTCGCTGCACCTACGGCATGGCCCATGGGAGCCGCAACTCAGCCACAATTCGCTGCGCCTACGGCGTGGCCCATGGGGGCCGCAGCACCACCGCACCTTTCCGCGTCTTCGGCGTGGCCCGCGGGAGCCGCAATGCTGCCACCGCCGCACCACGTCGCGTCCGCCGGGTGGCCCGCAGGTGCCGCTTGGCTTCCACACCTCGCGGCGCCGCGCGGCCAATGGCAGCGCCGGTTACCCGACGTTGCGCCGTTTGTCGCGCAAGGGGGCGACTGGTCGGCCTTCCAGGACCGGTTCGACGCGGCATACATGTCGGTCGGCTGGTCCATGGAGGAGGCCTTGCCGGCGCTTCCGACCTGCTTGGACGAAAGGGCTCTGCAGGCCTTCAAGTCCATCCATCCGGCCAATCGGGCTACATTCCCGGCGGCCTATATCCAAATGGCCAACGTTTTTGAGCCGCCGTCCACCGCGCAGCTAAAGTTTTCATTGCGGCGGCGGGAGGAGGGGGAACTGCCGCTGGCCTTCCGCTGCTCGCTCCTGGCCCTGGCACAGGCTGCATACCCTGACCTGTACGGCAGGGCACTTGATTCTATGGCCTTGGGGAAGCTGCTTGACCTGGCAAGGGAGCTAGGAATTGCTCTGTCGATCAACAATGATCGGCAGATCACATCCTTGGCTGTCGCCGAAAACATTCAGGCGCACCTCTCCCTCCGCAAACGGCCTCAGATGGCGGCGTGTGCGGGGGTCCCGGCGCCGGACGGGGGGGTCGCCTCTCAGGGGGTGGACACCCTCGCGGCCCTGGCGATGCCCGATCGTCGAGGAAGGGGGGCGGGTGGTCGCCGTCCGGAGCAGCGGGGGCGGCCGGGACCTTCCCGTCCACAGGAGGCGGACACGGTGGCCTGCTTCCGCTGTGGTCAGCGGGGCCACATTGAGCGGGGCTGCCGGTTTGCCAGGGGGCCTTTGGAAAAGGGACTCCACCTTCTCCCAGACCCTCCTTGGCATCGGGTCCGGGGCCCCAGGCGAGTCGCGACGCATCATCTGCGCGCCGCTCCCTTCACCTCATGCATCTAGCGGGGCTAGGGCCCATCGTCATGAGGTTGTCCTCGAAGGGTCGGGTGCACCATCGTCATCACCCCCTCAATGGCCCAGACAGACCCGCCACTGGGATGCGCTTGCGCATAGGATGGTGGCGGCAGCTGCCGGCTCCTCAGCGGTGGCAGGATATGTGCAAGGGGTGCACGTTCGCCTCCTGGTGGATACGGGGGCGTCGGCCACCATTATTTCGGAGGCCATTTTTGGGCTGCTACCCCGCAGCGTGGGTCCGTTAAGGCCGGTTCGCGGGGCTTGTGTCACCGCGAACGGTGGCAGTTTGGGCATCTTGGGCCACGTTGTAGCGTCGGTTCGGGTTGACGAGATTGAGTTGGCCGGGCCGATTTTGGTCTCCAGGACCTTGGCAGTGCCATGCCTCTTGGGGACCGACTTTTTGTCTAGGATGCCCATCCGAATTCTCGTTGACCAGGGCTGTGTGGAAATGCCGTCAGGGAGGCGGCTGAAATTCCTACAATCGCTTACCGTCCTGTCTCCCTTGGTCGCCGGTGTACGGGCCTTGAATAAAGTGCCGGTGACCGTACCACCGGCGTCACAAATCCTGATACCCCTTAGGTTGCGCAAACCGCTCGAAATGGGCTCCACGGAGACGGGTATCCTCCTGTCCCCGTCAAGCTACTTTTCAAGGACGAAGGGGTTGGTGGGCGCCTTGACAGCCGTGTCGGGGGGCCAGGACCTTTTTTTGCAGGTCCTCAATTCGGGACCCTTGCCGGTCGTAGTCCCGGCCAGCGCCGTCCTGGCACACGCGACCCCGGCTCCTCCACCCGAGAGCGCTGCCCCGGATGGAGGGGTCGTGGCGGGCGTGATGCGCACGGGGGACCCCGACGCATCATGGATCGCCACGTTGTGCGACGAGAATGCCTCGTTGTCCTCCGGGGAACGTCGGCAACTCCGCGACCTCATCGAGCGGTTCACTGATGTGTTCAGCCAAAGTAAGTTTGATCTGGGTCGCACTACTCTTTTGGACCACCACATAGACACGGGCGACGCGGCCCCTATTCGACTTAATTCCCACCGCTTTAGCCCAGCGGAAAAAGATCATGTCCGCTCGGCTGTCGAGGAAATGTTGGCGGCGGACATCATCTCCCCATCTACTAGCCCTTGGGGTGCCCCCATTGTGCTAGTCAAGAAACGGGACGGGAGTCTCCGGTTCTGCGTCGATTTTCGTAGATTGAACAAGATCTCGGTGGCTGATGCATATCCATTGCCTCGCATGGATGATTCCCTGGACGCCCTCTCGGGCGCGCGGTTCTTTTCAACTTTAGATTTGCTCTCTGGCTTCTGGCAATTTCCACTGGATGAGGCCTCTAGACCCAAAACAGCGTTCCGCACGCCCCAGGGTTTGTTCGAGTTCAATCGGCTTCCTATGGGTCTCCATTCGGCCCCGGCCACCTTCCAGCGTCTTATGGAGATGGTCTTGGTGGGGCTGCAGTGGGAGTCTTGTCTAATCTACTTGGATGACGTTATTGTTTTTGGTCGTACGTTTGGCGAGCACTTGCAACGCCTTGAGGCGGTGTTCATCAAAGTGCGTGCTGCTGGCTTGAAATTCAAACCCCAGAAATGCCACTTGCTACAACCATCGGTGAGGTATTTGGGACACATTGTTAGCACGTCAGGTGTCGCCACGGACCCGGATAAAACGGCTTGTGTCCGGACGTGGCCGACTCCCACATCTGTCGCGGAGGTGCGTAGCTTCGTTGGCTTCGCATCGTACTATCGCCGGTTTGTCCGCGATTTTGCGACCATTGCGAAGCCACTGCACGCCCTTTCCGCCAAAGGCCAAAGGTTTCACTGGGGTGCGGAGGAGGAGGCGGCTTTTGCGGCGCTTCGCACGGCCTTGGCGGATGCGCCGCCCTTGGGGTACCCGGATTTTACGAAACCCTTCCTGCTCGATACCGATGCCAGCGACACGGGAATTGGGGCTGTCCTGGCCCAGGTGGTCGACGGGGTTGAGAGGGTGGTAGCCTATGGCAGTCGCGTTCTGTCCTCGACGGAACAGCGATATTGTGTGACCCGGAGGGAGCTTTTGGCCATAGTTTATTTTGTTCAGTTGTATAGACCATATTTGTACGGTAGGCTGTTTACGGTCCGAACCGACCACGTGGCCCTGCAATATTCGCTGAAGATTAGTCAGCCCTCGGGTCAGCTGTCTAGCTGGCTCGAAGTGCTCCAGGATTACCCCATTGATGTAATCCACAGGAAGGGGACACAGCATGGAAATGCGGACGGTTTATCCCGATTGCCGGCAGGCGGCAGGTGTGCTTGCGCCCTGGGCTCTAGCCGTTGCAAGGCCCCAGGGGATGCCGCGGCCCAGTTGGTCGTGTCAGCCGAGGCGGACACCCCTCCAGGTGCGGCGGCGCCCGCGGATTTCGGCCTTGGACTTCTCCGGGAGGTATGGTCCGGCTTGCAGATGGAGGATTCCTCTCTGCTGAAGCTACGGCGCCGTGTCGGACATAAGGCCCGGAGCTCAGCTTCGTCGGCTGCCCCGGCGATCGCCGTGCATGACGGACTACTCATGCATTGGGATGCCCAATTGGAACGCTATTGTGTGGTTGTGCCCACTAGCCTGCGTGGTAAATTAACCCGAGCCATTCACGAGAAGCTTATGCACCTTGGCTACCACAAGACCTTATTGACCCTTAAGCGGGACTATTACTGGCCGGGTGTTGAGGGTGACGTGGCACTGATTTTGAAGGGTTGCCACGACTGCGCGCGGAGGAAGGCCCCAGTTGTCCGGGACCGGGCCCCGCTGCAGTCCATCTGGGTTTCTCGCGTTAATGAGCTCGTGGTGCTCGACATTTTGGGGCCATTCCCTGCATCCCAACGGGGCCACAAATACCTCTTGGTGGGCGTTGAGTACCTCACACGTTGGCCCATGGCATGGCCTTTGGTAGATCAGTCGGCCTCTTCTATCACCGAGGCCTTCGTCCAGGGGTACGTGTTTGACAAGGGCGTGCCGGAACAATTGTTGACTGACCAGGGGCGGAATTTCTCATCTAGGTTGCTCAAGGAGGTGTGTGACCTCCTTGGCACCAAGAAAATCCGCACCTCGCCCTACCACCCCCAGTCAGACGGGATGGTAGAGCGCTTGAACCGCACCCTTACGTCCATGCTGTGCCACCAGGTGAACACGTCCCAGTCAGACTGGGACCTGTTCGTCCCGGGGGTCTTGGCGGCGCATCGGTTGGCCCCTCATGCCTCCACGGGATTTTCGCCTTTTTATTTGATGTACGGTAGGGAACCGGAGCCCCCGGTGCACGTCCAGATGGACGTTGGCTCCTCCAAGAAGGGGTCGGCGGTGCCGACCCCTTTGAAGGTCGCGCTTGACCGGCTGCGCGAGGCGCGACAGGCCGCTGCCGAGAATTCCGCAAGCCGGCAGGCGGCTAATGAGTGGCTGCCCAAACACCAGGCAGCTGGCCTCCCGTGGGTAGCGGGTCAAAAAGCGTGGCTGCATTGTCCCCAGGTCCCCGTTGGCACATCGGCCAAATTGCATCGCCCTTGGCAGGGCCCCGTGGAGGTTGTGGAGGTCCGCCGGCCGCAATGTGTCCGGATTCGGTTCGGTCGCCGGCAGTGGATAGTGCACTCGTCCCGGCTCAAACGTTATGTTCCATCTACCCTGGGGGATCCACCCCCAATTCCGGAGCGGCCGGCTGATGATGTGTCCGGCGTGCCTGACCGGCCAGGTCTCGTTGACGGAGGTGACGTCCGACCTGTGTGTGTGCCCCCAGGCCCCTCCCGAGTGAGGCCGACAGAGACCCCCCGGTCACCGGAGGCCACGGCGGTGGGCCTGTTGCCCGCTGACGGGCCACCTGCACGGGAGGCGGACATCATACGGGGGAGCGGGCCAGCAGCGCATACCCGCTCGAGGGGGATGCGGCTCCGGTGACAGCCCTGATGGCCGTTCAGCGGGCCCAGCCCCTGGCGCCCGTTCGGCGCTATCCGGCGGATGAGGCCTTCGGGGTCTATTTGTTTTCTTTTTTTGTTGTTGCTGTTCTGCTTGAGGGGCCGTGCTGCCCTAAGGTTTAGTTTCTAGCAGCCGGTTATACCTTCAGGCACACGAACTCGTGAATATTCGGTCTTCGGTCCGGTGTGGGGCCCCGCTTGCGGGGTGCTTGCAGCCGGGTCGGCTGTTTTTTTTTCACGGGGGGGGGGTGATGTAGAGGAGTAGAGGAGAGTGGTGGCGTCGCGTGCGCTGTCCGGTGCGGTGACATTACGGGACGTGGGGTCGCACGCGCTGGGCAGTGCACGTGACGTCTCGCCTCAGAGGGTATTTAAGGGAGACCCCGTGACGTAAGCGGGGTCACTGGAGGAACGGGGATAGTGGAAGGGGTGAAGAGGGAACCCTTTATAGTGATACTTGTTAATAAACCCTGGCGGAAGCCCCTAACTCACCTCCGTCTCCGAGTACCTCCGTCTACAACCACAACAACTACTCAACAAACTTAAGACGATGTGTCTGTAAGACGAGACTTAAGAGTATTCACATTATCGTAGAAACGAATTTCCAACGGTAGGGAATTCCACAACCGTGGCACAGACAGAGCAAATGCCCCCACACCCCAGAAACGCACAGAAGGGTGGAGTCTGCACATCTTAACAACCTTCAGGGTTAAATTTCGATTTAAAGCTTTCGTGACTGCAGGGATTCATCTTCTTGGTTATTTCGGTAAAGTCACGTAGAAGGGAAATAATAAAATAATAAAAACTAAAAGAGAATAAAATAAAGTTCTCACGACGTTTCGGCCACAACACAAGCAGCCGTCCTCGGGTGAAGAAACATTATACGGATGCATTACCTCGTGAATATATGGCGGTGCCAGCCCACGCAAGGCTTTAAAAAAAAATTGTAGAGGGTTCTTAAACCCTACCCGTTTTAATACTGGAAGTCAGTGTAAAATTATATGAGAACCGGAGAAATGTGTTCAAGTCATTATGTTATTCTTTTTAAGGCTACAGTGTTATTGACAAATGTGTTGAGTTTGTGTGACTTGTGTTCGTGCCCAACTGCCAATGGAGTATGAAAAAAAATAACACGTTTAATTTTGAAGCAATTTGAGATAAATAAATAAATAACCCGAGTGCTGCAGTCATAGGTTATTGCTTTGTTTCCCAACATCGTACTGGAGGCATTGATCAGAGAACCCAACCGTTATTAACGCAGCGGTGCATTGGACAGTTATTATCCATTGATGCATTATCCAGGTCACCGATTGAATGTGCTTGCGAAACAGAGACGACACGTGGCGATGGGTATGTGCGTTGAACTTCTTTCGCACCGTAAGAATAGGCGACCGTGCCAATCGAAGGTGAGGACAACGTCCCGTGAAGAGATGCCAACCACACGACATCGCTTCCGCACGGTCCTTTCTACCAAAAGTGCCACTGTGTCGTGGTTTTTACCTACACCAAGAGCCCGTCCCGAGGGTACACTGCTAAATGGGGCGACTGCCCTGGGCCCTGCGCTCTGGGGGGCCCACACAATGCGATTTACCCTGGGCCCCGCACTCCCCCCATCGATGGCCCTGCTTACAACATTAAAATATTTAAAAATGTTTACAGGTGGTGGTTGAACATTTTAATGCTACTATTAATATATATAAAACACACTTGGATTACATTCAGTGCATAAACAATTTAAGTTATTAAAATCTAATAGCTTCAAATATGAAAATGTGAAATTACGAAATAAAATCCGAAATTGCGCCCTGAAGACAAAAAAATCCAATATCTGAGAAAATATAATTCGATACTCTGCCCTTCACTGTACAAACACTGTACTCACCAAATCGCTACACACATCTTAATATGCACGGTGCTAAAGTAAAACTAATTCACATAATAGAATAAAACTTTATATCTTTAATATTATAAGGGTAAATCAAGGGACAATTGATTCACTTTTTAACCTTCCCCCTCAATAAACACAAAAAGCAGTTCTAAAGAAATGAGTTTGCAAATCTAGATGATTTCAAATTGAATAACTCCCAGTAGCTTTCGAATATTGGAAAGAAGAGCGTTCCAGACGGCCGCAGAAGCGCATTTGAAAGCGCCTTGGGCAGCAGTCCTTCATCCAGCAGTGTATTTATTATGACTGACGATGATGATTATAATGATAGCTTGCATATTAATTCGTACGGTATTTAATGTATCTTTAGTTGCTATGAATCCTGAACAGAAGAAATCAACTCACCCTATTATTCGAGTTTTCTTAACATGAAACCATCACAACATTAAAACAACCCGTTCCATTTTCCTAGGACTGCTTTTGAAATTCAAAATCATGGTGGCTTTGCGAGCGAGGCCTTCATCCATCAATTGATCGACTACGATTCGAATTTAAAGAAAGCATTGGAAACAGATAACAGTCTGTTGGTGAACAACATGTGTGTGTGTGAACGCATAGCAGCGTGCGTCCGATATAGCCAACAGCAGAGAATCCTTATTATGTTTAATTAGGCGATGATAAATATTATGACGTGCGTTTCAAGTACAAAGGAGAAAGCAAAGGCATCATCTAATGAAGAACATCTGCAAGAGCAGCGCAGTGTTTGACCGTCGAAGGCTGTTTGGAAATGCCACCGCATTAACTTCTGGTAAATCCGGCACGCAGCAAGTTCTTGCCGATTGTGTGAGAAATTAAAACGTCTCTATTCACTCCGCGGTGCCTTTGTTCTGCAACGACTATTGGTTGTTTACCTGATCATAATGAACCGTTATTACCGTGTTCTCCGGCAGTACGTGAAATGCACGTTCATTCGCGTCCACAAATCGCCGTGCGTAATTTACCAAACACTCTTTTTTTAAACCAATGGAAGCCTCATTAGAAAACAAACAGGCGTAGGGTTTGCGGTACAAAAACAGGAGAATAATGCAAAATAGGACATGTCGCGGTATCATGTTTGTCCTTTAATGAAGGGTGAATGATAACGGTGATTATTATATCGGGATTTAACTGCATACTGCAAATGTTTACTTTCGCTTACCCCTGTGAAGTACACATACCTTACCCGTGTGTAGATAGTAGTGATAAGCTTTGTATTTTTGAGGACAGTTTTGAATCTTTTTTCAGATTTTCACATGTATCATGTGCGTACAGTGAGGGATAAAAGTATTTTATCCCCTGCTGATTTTGTACGTTTGCCCACTGACAATCTATAATTTTAATGGTAGGTTTATTTGAACAGTGAGAGACAGAATAACAACAACAAAATCCAGAAAAACGCATTTTAAAAATGTTATAAATTTATTTGCATTTTAATGAGGGAAATATGTATTTGACCCCTCTGCAAAACATGACTTAGTACTTGGTTCTAGATTTGAAGCTTTCGTGACTGCAAGGATTCATATTCTTAGGTTTTTTCGGTAAAGTCACGTAGGTAAAACATCAAAATTAATGCAAATAAAATTTTTAGTACTTGGTGGCAAAACCCTTGTTGGCAATCACAGAGGTCAGACGTTTCTTGTAGTTGGCCACCAGGTTTGCACACATCTCAGGAGAGATTTTGTCCCACTCCTCTTTCCAGATCTTCTCCAAGTCATTAAGGTTTCGAGGCTGACGTTTGGCAACTCGAACCTTCAGCTCCCTCCACAGATTTTCTATGGGATTAAGGTCTGGAGACTGGCTAGGCCACTTCAGGACCTTAATGTGCTTCTTCCTGAGCCACTCCTTTGTTGCCTTGGCCGTGTGTTTTGGGTCATTGTCATGCTGGAATACCCATCCACGACCCATTTTCAATGCCCTGGCTGAGGGAAGGAGGTTCTCACCAAAGATTTGACGGTACATGGCCCGTCCATCGTCCCTTTGATGCGGTGAAGTTGTCCTGTCCCCTTGGCAGAAAAACACCCCCAAAGCATAATGTTTCCACCTCCATGTTTGACGGTGGGGATGGTGTTCTTGGGGTCATAGGCAGCATTCCTCCTCCTCCTCCAAACACGGCGAGTTGAGTTGATGCCAAAGAGCTCCATTTTGGTCTCATCTGACCACAACACTTTTACCCAGTTGTCCTCTGAATCATTCAGATGTGCATTGGCAAACTTCAGACGGGCATGTATATGTGCTTTCTTGAGCAGGGGGACCTTGCCGGCGCTGCAGGATTTCAGTCCTTCACGGTGTAGTGTGTTACCAACTGTTTTTTTGGTGACTATGGTTCCAGCTGCCTTGAGATCATTGACAAGATCGTCCCGTGTAGTTTTGGGCTGATTCCTCACCGTTCTCATGATCATTGCAACTCCACGAGGTGAGATTTTGCATGGAGCCCCAGGCCGAGGGAGATTGACAGCTCTTTTGTGTTTCTTACATTTGCGAATAATCGCACCAACTGTTGTCACCTTCTCACCAAGCTGCTTGGCGATGGTCTTGTAGCCCATTCCAGCCTTGTGTAGGTCTACAATCTTGTCCCTGACATCCTTGGGGAGCTCTTTGGTCTTGGCCATGGTGGAGAGTTTAGAATCTGATTGATTGATTGCGTCTGTGAACAGGTGTCTTTTATACAGGTAACAAGCTGAGATTAGGAGCACTCCCTTTAAGAGTGTGCTCCTAATCTCAGCTCGTTACCTGTATAAAAAACACCTGGGAGCCAGAAATCTTTCTGATTGAGAGGGGGTCAAATACTTATTTCCCTCATTAAAATGCAAATCAATTTATAACATTTTTGACATGCGTTTTTCTGGATTTTGTTGTTGTTATTCTGTCTCTCACTGTTCAAATAAACCTACCATTAAAATTATAGACTGATCATTTCTTTGTCAGTGGGCAAACGTACAAAATCAGCAGGCGATCAAATACTTTTTTCCCTCACTGTATGTTGGGTTTAGCTTGCTGTCCCCCCCCCCCTCCGCTCTTCAATTATCACGGTTGACTGTGTACGGTACAAAAGAAATTCAACATTCATACGTACATAGACCCACACAGAGACCTATAGTTTGTTGGCTGCGTACGGCGCGAGAGAAGTTCAACATACATGTTATCGGCCAATTAATGTTGAGAATTTAATAATACCGCTGTTAACCGGATTTTGGAAAAGACCGTGGAAAAAGACTGCATTTCAAACAGCGCTGTGTTTAGTGTTGGTGGAAATTGACGCAGTTGTTCAAGCTCTCACAAATCTGGGCCTACACACACAAAAACAAATTAGACGTCCTCAAATATTCGACTAAAATACGTTTTTTTGTGTTCTCCTGGTATAAGTGTGCCCCTATTACGCTGGGAATTGATTAGCGTTTTCAAAGTCGGTGCAACTCCCCTTGATTTATTGCTAAATATCAGTCGGGCATTTGGCAGTGGAAATATGTAGTTCATATATATTCATGAGCACTTTATAAAAAACTAACATTGGCCATTTCACACACGTACAATTGGATTGCCTCTCTCAGGGCATGCATTTTCTCGCCGATATTTTAACGTGCATATTATTTAATAGCCACATGTAAAGCAGTGACACTGTTAATTTTCACTCTATATATTTTATCAGAATCCTACTGCAAAACAATCAAAGGACAGATTCTTTGCAGAAGTATTTACGACCGGTAATTAACAAAAAACTTTTAGTTTATTTTTTATGTACCCATGTATGGATGTTGAACTTCTTACCGTAAGTAGCCAACCGTGCTAATTGGAGGTGCGGTTTAAAGAGTTAAACGTTACGACAGCAACATGATTCTTCCCAACTACTGTTGGGTTGTCAGATATATAACCAAATTTATTTTTCTCAGTTCACCCTGCAACAAATAGATCTCATCTACAGCGCATCTCAAACATGCGACACGTACATATATTGACCACATCACACACACACACACACCTTGATATTGCTTATTTATTTATACTGTACCGCATGAATTTATGTAGGATCATGCTCTGGACCAACTTGACACAGTTATAGGATGTGACGGGGGGGGGGGGAAAGGTGAGAATTGAAGAAATATTACTCTCTCGGAACTTGCTATCTGCGAAACCACGCACACACACAGAGAGAGTGGGCGTCCAGATGCCCTGGGTGGGAACACGCAGTCCTTCTATTTACATGCAAATGCGGGGAGCGAGAACAACACGCTGCCAAAGCAAAGCCTTATGAATCCAAGCAAACTGGGCTTGGCCATCGCCGCCTGATAATGGTGCTGGCAAAGCCACCAGGAACATCGTTTGTAGCCACAGGCGTGTACATTGCACAAGGAATACACTGTACTCCGTATACCCTCTGCTTCTATTTTTATCGGCTGAGAGACGCATTCATAGTCTGCACTTGATTCGGTTTACCTGTTATGTGCGTATGCATGTACGAGGGATGCCCTTCCGATTTTTAGTGTTAATCCATGAATCGGAAAATCAGGCTTAGGTATGAAATGTCAGAACGTGAAAGTTTTGTTTCGGATTGATCCGACAGGCAGACATGGCGTCACTTCCCTCCTTTTCCTGCCAAAAGTGGGTGACATGAGGTGACACCGCTGTTGTGAGCACGAAATACACGTTATACGAGTACATCACGGGAATGATCTAAACATCTGAAAGAGATCATCAATTGTCCTTAAAAATCAATTTATCCCAGCAAAAATCCAAAACCAATTCCTCGTGTGTGCTAATATGGAGTGTGGTGACAGTAATGGGAGTATAGACCAACAATTCCACTAACAGTAAGGGTGCAGTCCTATAAGTTCTCACTCAATACCTCGCCTGGTGTGCAGGAGGTCGTGGGTTCGATCCCAACTCTGACGCCTGCTGCTATATATTTGGAGTTTGCGTGTCTCTCTCCCCATGGTCGCGTGGATTTTTCTCCGGGTCTTCCGATCCCCCCCTCCCCACATTGAGAAGCACACATTTAGAGTATTTGGCTGCTATACATTTCCAAGTAAATATATTCCTGCGGAGGGAGCTGGTAGGATCGTTGGGTTGCTCGGTCAATGGCCAGGGTCAACGGCGGCGTGGTGTATTCCGCAGATATGCCTGACTGTGAGGGCGGACACAAGCCGGCGTGAGTAGGTTAAACGTTGAGTTTTATAAGGGCACCACGGGGTGACCAGCCCCTCCCCACCCAGCCCCACCCACCCCCCACCCAGCCCCACCCTCCCCACCCAGCCCCTCCCTGCACGACGGACACAATAATCCCCTGTAAGCTGGTGTAACCAGGAGGTTCCTACCAGTATAAGCCACTTTGTTGTGACATAATTTGTGACCAGGTCGCTTCTGAAAAAGAACGATATAGCTTAGTGGGCCTTACGTGGTAAAATAAAAAAGAGTTTATAGTTTAACACATAAGCTTTCGCGACAAATATAATCGATAATACAGGTTTTTGGGTTGGATTGCGTCAATATATTTATCTGTATTATGGAAGTTTTATAGTTGCACTGTTGACAGAAATTCATCCACTACAGGGAGCGCTAGAGAGCCCGTCTAGCGGGATTTAGGTATTATATCTCCATATATAAAAAGGCAAAGTTGTGATTATGTGTGTCTGTTCAAAATGTTTAGCGTACTTTCCGACATGCAACAAACTTCAAATTTGCCATGTGGGTACTTTCCAGACTGTACACCATGCAAAACATATAACAATACACTTTTGTGTTTTTTTAGGTGGGGTGGGAGCTAAATAATGCATATATTTTTTTCACGGCAAGTGAGCTGTGACGTCACATCTGTCACGTGACCCGCGCATGCAGAAGCGTAACGCATTGTAGTGTAGTGGTTCGCGCGCTGCGCTGCGAACCCGGCGACCCGAGTTCGATTCCCGCTCACGGCCACCACCGGTGACGATTATTTTAACCGCTCCTGGGCCTCCCCTAGGTCGACTCAGCCTCAAACGAGTAACTGGTGTGGTGTGGAAACATCGCCACTGGGGAGACACTGGCGGCCGGGCGTGATGAATCCAAGTCCCGGGCGAAGCCGGGTAGGAAAGCTAGTTTAATATATAATATTGAATATATAACATTTACCATATAATATTTAGAAATAATATTATTTAGGTATAATCTTGCACGCTGGTCAGGCATCTTTTAAAAAAGGTTGGAGTACCCACACTTAATACACCACCACTAATGATCTGCCAATGACCCATTTATAGTGCATGCTGGATGGGGAAGTATAAAGCGTTAAGAAACATACCCCGTTGTTTGTACCGCCACACCAGCATCCCCATTTGGTAGTACACTGCTGAAATCAGGGGGGGAAATTGACAAAGAGTTGCTTATACTCTTTGGTTTCTTCGGTAAAGTCACGTAGGTAAAAAAAGAAAATAAATAAATTAAATCACGACGTTTCGGAGGCAACACAAGCTTCTGTCTACAGGTGGAACCGTCACAGCAAAATTACTGTATCAAGTGAAGAGAGACTTAAAGCTTTCGTGACTGCAGGGATTCATCTTATTGGTTCTTTCGGTAAAGTCACGTAGAAGGGAAATAATACAATAATACAAATAAATCAATAAAATACAATTCTCACGACGTTTCGGTCACAACGCAAGCAGCCGTCCTCAGGTGAAGAACAGGGCTGTCGGAAAGACAGCATCTGAATTACGCTATATTATTCCTAGAACGGCTGCTTGCATTGTGGCCGAAACGTCGTGAGAATTGTATTTTATTATGTTTTATTTTTATTATTTTATTATTTCCCTTCTACGTGACTTTACCGAAAGAACCAAAGTGTATGGACCTTTGCAGTCACGAAAACTTCAAATCTAGAAAGAATTACTTCGTTTATATTTTTTACCACAGTATAAAATTGGCCGTATCTTTCTTTGTTGCCATCATTTTTGTTGTTTGTTTGTGCTTTAGGTTTTGGTGGCATTTCTTAATGAGTTTATTCATTTTTTATGTTTCTTGCTCGTAGGGTCTCTATTCGCTTGGTAGTGGGTGTATATGGGGATTTGGTCCCCATATATATTATAAATGAATGTACAGCGTTATGGGATGCTATGAGCATGAATGACGCCATTTAAAGTTAAAGCATCATTATATCTGCGGGTGTGTCAGAAAGCTGATAAAAAATAAATGCATTAAGGAGAAAGTGGAGGCTTATAAATATCTTTGGTGTTGAATGTTGATTGCCTACACTACCCCACTCTTACTGGACACTTTTAACTCAGAGCTCCGTGGCATAATTTGGAATTGGCTGCGGAGGGCTTTTGTGTCGACGCCTTAAACGCATTCATAAAAAGAAATCACAGTCCGGAATTGGCATACAAGTACAAAGAAATACACAATTTCACAGGCAACTTAACACTACACCCACTTACTACAGGAAACTCGCAACATATAAAGCACTCCATTTTGTGATTCGACCAGGAGTGCACGGTACCGTGAGAACACATTTTACCTTCCACGGTTTAACTTTAAGGGCCCTCAACGTGTGCGGCTGTCATTGGCATAAGGCGCCGTGGTGGCGAGATGGTAACTCCCTCGCCTGGTACACAGGAGGTCGTGGGTTCGATCCCGATCCTGACGCATGTTGTGAATTGGGAGTTTGCGTGTCTCTCTTTCTCTCATCATCATCACGGTGGCTAGGAGATGGTAACTCCCTCGCTTGGTACACAGGAGATCGTGGGTTCGATCCCGACCCTGACGCATGTTGTGAATTGGGAGTATGTGTGTCTCTCTCTCATCATCATCACGGTGGCTAGGAGATGTTAACTCCCTCGCCTGGTATACAGGAGGTCGTGGGTTCGATCCTGACCCTGAGGCATGCTGTATATTTGGGGGTTTTGCGTGTCTCTCTCCCCCCAGCCCTGGTCGCGTGTATTTTTCTCCGAGTCCTCCGGTATTTCCCATCCACATGTAGAAAGAACATCACGCGTTTAGAGTGTTTGGCTACTGACAAAAACGTCCACATGATAAGCCACTTCATTGGGCTACCATTTGTGATAGCCAGGTCCGCTGCTGAAAAAGGTTAAATATAATAACTTGTGATGTTTAATTTACTTACTTTCATCCCACATATTTGCCCAATGCCAACTCCATCCACCCTCTCAGCGGTCATTTTACTCAGTAAAACAAATAAAATGTGAGGGGGAAAAAAATACAAATCTGGGGTTTTGGCTTTGATATTAATTGTTGAGCCCACATCGATTTTGCACGTTCGCACAGCGTACGCGATGGGTTTGCCGTGCCTTTGAACGAGACGGCACGGGGGAAACAAAAAACACCCTGCTACATTAAACCCCTTCTACACACAGAAGGGAATAACACCCCCGCCACTACTAGGTACTGCGTTAATCACCCTGCGTTCAAAGTGAAACAACGTCATTTGCTTCACGATTCCTGCCGAGGCGAGGCGTTGCTCGGGAGCTGCCCTGAAATCCGACAACGACGACGACAAAAACAAAATCAAACACGAGGGAGAATCCGCTGCGGCTAACGCGACACTGCTTCCCGGCTCGCGATGGCGCTCTGGAATGGGTTAAAGGGAGGATGACGGGGTGAGGGGGGCCTTTCATGTTTCCGCGTTACGCTAAACGTTAAGCGAAAACAAAGTCGGCGTGATCGCTTGACACTTTTTTGTTTGTTTTAATCCCCTTGGACACAGTTCACTCGGCTGCGGCCGATAATAATTGCGGTGACGTTCTCTTAACCCATGACACTCTCTGCCGTTGCGTCATCCAAAGTCTGCCTCTCACCACCAGCGAGCAAGGCCGTAGCCATGGAGTCAACATTGGGGGGGACCAAATATTCCAGGGGGTCGCCCCCCCTAGAAAAAAAATCTCAATTTTATAACGAAATTCCTGCCATTTCCCGCCGTAAATATTTAAAATATTCACTAACACATGGGTTTGACTTTTTATTTACTTTTAACAATAATGTCTAATAGTGTATTGTATTACATTGCTCGGTTTTTTTTTATTTTTTACCTTTTCTTGTTTCATTGTATGTAATGGCAGAGATTAGGGATTAATAAAGTACAACCATAACCACAATCATATAAACATAAATCTATTTTATAGCAATATATTGGAGGGGGGGGGACATTTTGAGCATATTTGAATATTGGGGGGGGGATGTGTCCTCCCCAATATAAATTATAATTACGGCCTTGCCAGCGATATATTGAAACATGTGGACTCCAAATCTTGACTCTAAAACTTGACGAAAGACCCGAAGAACAAGTGACTCTAACGATGCGTTACTTCACCAACCGCAACTTGAACACGAGAGAAGAAATTAACCCCTACGACCAGAACTAGTTCACGTGCGCGGCTTCTTCTATTTTTGCTCGAGAGAGCGGTCAAATGCCGTCGACCCGTGACAGCGGAGTGATTTCTTTCGCGCCTTTAAAAAGTTTCAACTTGCGGTGGCGTGGGATAATTGATGTGAACTTTATAATAGAGCCGCTCATTTGCAACCCCCCCACCACCACCGCCCACAAAAAAAAAACCCGTCGGAGTTTAAACAAAAGTTTTGCTCATTATTATGACTTCTTCACGTGTTGCGGGTGATAGCAGAGTGCGATGCTGCAACAGCACGACAAAGAGAGAGGGCTTAGAACAGAACGGTCTATTTCCCGGCTGATTTTAATGAGGGCGGTCGTTTTGCAAGTTGAACAAATTAAATGCAGTGGTCATTAAAAAAAAAAACACCGCTCGGTAAAATGTGGCCCTATACTGTAAATTAAACCAAATAGCGCACGCTGCCGATGATTGTTAAATCGCGTGTTAAATTAATAGGGAGCTAAGCTCGTATCGAGAAGCGTACGTCCATCGCGGACGAAATCGGTTTGTGCAAGTTTTAGGTGGATTATTACATTGCCTATCATGGAAGGAGGTGGTGGTGGCCTTCATCCGGCAGATTGACCATGGCAGCTGACGATTCAAGTGAAATAAAAAAAAATCAATTTGTTCTGCTCTGCTTAGGAATGGGTTTGATTAAGAGGGTTAGTATAAATAGCCCCGAGCCTAATCATAGATCATCAACAGCCACGATCAATCCACCGCTGGGTGAAGGCATGTGAGCCTAATAAGGAAATATCAGAGTCCGCTGATGAAGAAAATATTTTATCCAGCATACTCAAAACACCGAGGGCACGCACACACACACACTGTTTGTTCGCTGTCCTTCGTCTATTGGAGGTAGATGATGATGGACGATTAGAATCACACCATCAATGATCACGCTGTCATTAAAGTGCTTGGGGCAAAGCGCATGAAATAAAAGGCGATGAAGGTTTTTTTTTGGGGGGGGGGGGGGGCGGTTAAATCGCGTACGTATAAAGCTGTTTGTTTTAATCACCAGCGAAACGTCGTTAACTCATTCTAAATGTGTGTGGGTTTACTCTCCAACACACCGGTGTGCTCAAGTAATAACTCATTTTCTTGGTTCTTTCGGTAAAGTCACGTAGAAGGGAAGTAATAAAATAATGAAAATAAAACATAATAAAATTATTCTCACGACGTTTCGGCCACAACGCAAGCAGCCGTCCTCCTTGCGTTGTGGCCGAAACGTCGTGAGAATAATTTTATCATGTTTTATTTTTATTATTTTATTACTCCCCTTCTACGTGACTTTACCGAAAGAACCAAGAAGATGAATCCCTGCAGTCACAAAAGCTTTAAATCGAAATTTAATAACTAATATGCACGATCTGTTCACGTGACGAACCTTTTAAATTGACCGTGTCGGGTGGTGGTGAATTAACGACACGTATTCTTACGCGATCTAACCCACAAAAAACCCCCTTCATTATGGATAATATTGGTCGCGAAAGCCCAGTACGTGTTGAACTGCATGTTTTAAGTGCTTGGGGCAATGCACCACCCTGTGTAACAACAGCATACGAAGGGGCTGCACAAAATCAATGTTGTGGAAACAATCCTTGACGGCGACCCCCCCCCCCCTAGGTCAGGGCAGCCCGCAAACCCGCATTGAATGAGGGAGTGGGGGGCGCGGGGGGGGGACACACATCAATGCCGTGGAGGAAATCTGCGATTCCATTGCGCAGCTTGCTGACACTTTGTCGATTTGCTCCGATGAAGAGAGTTTCTGTGATGTCTCGGCGCAGGGGTTGGGGGGTTTGGGAACTCCCGCAGCTGCCGACACCTTAACAAGGAGGAGCTGAGCCTGCGTTGGCAGCACGACTTTCAAGGCTGGAGAGGAAGTGGTCATCCGACCCCCCCACCCATCCTGCGAGGGGGGTAGATGTTGTGCCATTTTGCTGAAGGGGTTTGGGTGCAAAGGCACGATCGAGAGCGTTGCGACCACTGGGCAAAGGTGCTGTCAAGGGAGAGTCTCTCCCTTTGCTCAGAGAAATAAAGGCACCCAAGAAGGCTGAGGAGGTGGACTGATGAGATACGAGAACAAATGGAGGTGACTCGGTGGAGTGGAGATATTCACCCGGCAGTGGAATGATCGTGGCTGTGAAAAGACCAAATCAAGGGTCGCCCTGCATGCAGCACGAACGTGCCGGAATGACGCGGGGCTCCCACAGCTGACGTGCTGGGTGCTGCCGCCCTAGATTTGAAGCTTTCGTGACTGCAAGGGTTCATACTCTTAGGCTATCTAAGAAGAAACCAGAGTCACACATCACAAAGCTGGATGTCAACAAGATAGCCAATGTGTTCATGGAAAAGTTTGAATCAGACGCCATCCAGACGTCCACCCTACGTCCTTCCCTGTGGAAGAGGTATGTGGATGACACTTTCGTCATTTGGCCACATGGCCTCTTAGCATTGAACCATTTCCTGGACCACATCGATTCCAGACACCCATCCATCAGATTCACCATGGAAGTGGAGAAAGATGGCAAACTACCATTCTTAGATGTTCTGTTTGAGAGGAGACTTGATGGATCCTTGTGACATTCTGTCTACAGGAAAACCACCCACACAAATTCCTACTTAAAACCTGATTCCCACCACCACCCAGCTCAAAAGAATTATCTACGGATACTCTGACCGATTTTATTTCTATTATTACTTCTATTATTTTTTTTTTATCCTTTATATTAAGTTCACTTGCTTGCTTGCTTGCATGCGCGCTTACGACCGTGCAAATCTTTCGGTCGTTTTTTAACCCACTTCCCGTGATCCAATCGAGCTGACATTTTGCACACAGACTCGTTGTGCGTGACAATTTATTTTCGTGAAAATTTTTTTCCAAAATTTTACACTTTTTAGGAAAAAATAAATTATATTTAATTACCAATTGCTTAATGGTGGCAGGCAATCATCTGACCCATAGGTGGCAGCCATCTCAAGCCAGAGGACGAGAGGACTCTAGCCGCCACGCATATAAAGGATTTATAGTGAAAAACTTTGTTTTTACGGGTTAATTTTATTACCTACGTGACTTTACCGAAAAAGCCTCAGAGTTTGCTGCCGCCCTCTCAACTGATTTACCGGGCACCTGTAAAACAAACAAGAGCTTTATAGCTCATCGGATTACTCCAGTCTAAATGAAGATTCTGATTCTGAACCGCCGAGGGAGGGGTGTTGATTGTGTGCGGGGCTCCACTTATTCTCGTCATCATCAGTCATTGTCAATCCACTGTCGTATGAATATCTCTGAAAGCCACCGCCTGCCATCCAGGAATGGTAGTCCCATCAGCACCTGGCAACATGCTACCACCGTTCAGACTTCCTTAGCTGCCTCTGTTCGCTTATATTGACCACCAGCCATCAGCTATCCCAGTCACGTACGTCTCGCCAAAGCCCACCTGCTTCCATGAAGTTCATACGTTGCCTGTAACATGTGCATGTAACATGTGCATGTAACACGTGTATTTAACATGTGTATGTAACATGTGTATGTAACATGTGTATGTAACATGTGCATGTAACATGTGCATGTAACATGTGCATGTAACACGTGTATTTAACATGTGTATGTAACATGTGCATGTAACATGTGCATGTAACACGTGTATTTAACATGTGCATGTAACATGTGCATGTAACATGTGCATGTAACACGTGTATTTAACATGTGTATGTAACATGTGCATGTAACATGTGCATGTAACACGTGTATTTAACATGTGCATGTAACATGTGCATGTAACATGTGCATGTAACACGTGTATTTAACATGTGTATGTAACATGTGCATGTAACATGTGCATGTAACACGTGTATTTAACATGTGTATTTAACACGTGTATGTAACATGTGCATGTAACATGTGCATGTAACATGTGCATGTAACATGTGCATGCTCTGTCATTCACGAGTTCCTCTTTCCACCGACCACATACCGCTCGCTGACCACGTGACAATTATAATTTAACCGCTCACCAGATAGCCCACACCGGACCCTGGCCAATCACTCGTCTCCTAATCACACTCACCAGGCACTCACCACCAGCTGTATGACGCTGATAGGCACCACGCGCAGGCGTTTGGAGTGTGAACGCGTGACATTGTGTCCAACATGCCAGTCTTGACCAATGTCAGTGGTCGTCCTGGGGACCTGTTGCGCTGCTAAGTTCGCGTGCGCCGTTACCGATGCGAGGGCCCTGTGTTCAGCTGTGCCTCTTCATTCTATTGGCGCTTCGCGACTTGTTTTATACTTGGTAGTGATGATGCCTCCATGGGGTTGCCAACTTTTTTTATTAGCAAAAGTGTTCGGGATACTGCAATCTAGTTCAAGACAATACGTTCTGACCCGTTTTATAGCTGTATAAATATTGTCATTCTGCACCAGATCTCGGTACGAGTCAATTGCGCGTCACCCAAACACTGCTGCCAACTTCTAGACTATCCAGGTCATATCGGGACAGGTGGCAACCGCAGTGCAATGATATCCAGTCACAAACGACGTTGCAGACCGGGCAACACGTGGTCACAAACGTGAATAGCAGGCTCCGTCCAGCAGGTGGCACTACACTCATTGCGAATCGCATTGCATTCGCCTCTGTTTCTAACAAGGGGGTCACGTGATCGGCCTCCAATGTCGCCCTCGCCATTTGTATGCACTGTACGTTGACCTTCTTTCGCACCGTACGTAGCCAACCGTGCTAATCGGAGGTAACGGGGGAAGGACAACAAACCAAACACAAAAAGCAGTTCTAAATAAATTAATGTTCAAGCTACATTTAAAAGTTGCAGCATGGCTCCCAGCGGCTTCCTAATATCGGAAGGAAGAGCGTTCCAGACGGCCATAAGAAGAAGCGCATCTGAAAGCGATTGATGCAGTGACCGTCTTTGTTCGATGGCCAGCCAGAAGCCCCGCCCCCTACGTCCCACCCCCTCTTCCACCCCCATGCAAGTCCACAACCCGTGTCACGCGTGCTCTCCTTGGCCTATGTCAAAGGTGATCGTGGCACATGGGTCCAATTAAGTCCCACCGGTCTCTTGGATTGCTTTGTTCCGACAGAAAACTTAAGCTGCTGCGTGTATTGGTCTGGGGACGTGACGCCCACCGTCATTCACCCACTAAGTGGCGGTGATGTCACCATCTGCGCTTGTGCCAGATGAGGTGCACCTTGAGGCCGTGTGAAGTGTCGAAACCCAGGTGCCATGGGTTGACTGACTGAGATGACTGACAGATGCACCACCTACCCATGCACCCCACTGTGCCAAGTTGCTGTGCTTTAACCGCCCGGCGCATCGCCCGTTGTTATGAGCGTCGCTCCTCTGCCCTCCGTTGTTGTTGGAGGGCGACTGCCTTCACCTGTCCAGCAGCGTCCTTCATGAGCTTCCTCCAACGAGGTCACTCTTGACACCGCTGGTAACAGTCAGCGGAAAGTCCAATCAGCTACACATCTTTCTGTACCACATCAGCCCATCTCTTCTCTAGCCCCTTAAGCCCCAGCCAACGCAGCCTCGCCTGCCGGAGGAGCTCACTGATGGGGCTGTGTCCATATCTTTAAAAGATCTCCCCACACAATCCAGTCTGCTTAAACCCAGGATGCATCGTAGGCATGACCAACCGGAATGGCGCAGATGTTCCAGTAGAGGGGTCCACATTTCGCAAGCATAGATAAGGGAGAGCATAACTGTTACTGAGAAGACCCGGAGCGTAGTGCGGAGCGACAGACCAAGGTAGCTTTCACACAAAACAAAGACAAAGTTCCCCTGTATAGCTTTTAGGAGACTGTTGAGGCGAGTGCTGTTAGCGAGCACCTATGAAGACCGGCACAGCACACGAGGTGGCCAGCAACCACGCTTGGGCCACCCTTTGTCTCCCCAGTGGCGATGTTTGCACGCCGCACCAAGGCACTAATTTGAGGCACACGACCACGCTCACGCACAACACACCCCCACACGTGGCTTCAACTGTGGCGAGGCTACGGGAGGTGACCGACCACTCTTATTCGGAGAAGACGCCATGGTGCAACGTCAACAACAGTCTCCACTCATACACTCACGCACCCACCAAGCGACAAGAGACATGGGTCTAAAGCTATTCGTGGTGATGCTATGAGCAGGTTTACAAACTAAGATCGTGATGCCATCATTGCCATAGCCACCGACGGCTGTGGCAATGCTTTCTACCCTCCGCCAGATCCTACGGCTGAGATTGCTGTCCTCCCAACCGCACCTCCGTTGGCTACGTACGGTGCGAAAGAAGTTCAACATACGCACATGAAACCCGTGACCTCCAAGATCGGCTCTGAGAGTACCCACCACCATCCGCTCCTGGGACTTTCCGTCGGTCTCACGACTTGTCGTGGAGACCACTCGAATGTCTGTCTGGATAACTGACCTTGCTCCGTCTGTCACACGTGTCCGCACCTTCGATTTGCACGGTTGGCTACGTGCGGTGCCAAAGAAGTTATTTTGGTAAAAAAAGAAAAAATATATCGTTTTAGTGTTTGAGTTGTACCGTGGATTGTGACATGCGATGTTTCGCCCAATGTGCTGGGAGCCGATTCGTGATTAACTTTTAGGGGTCAGATCGCCGCTTGAGTAAAATGTGTGTCGTGAGCCATCTTCCAGCTAATTCATGAATTTATCACGGGTGTCTGTGTGTGTGTGTGTATGTTGAACTTCTGTCGCACCGTACGTAGCCAACCGTGTTCATCGGAGGTGTGGGGAAAGGGCAACAAACATACATGCCTCCACACATGTGCCACTCAGCACAACGTTTTTAGCGTGATAATATCGATTACGTTTCTTGGTTCTTTCGGTAAAGTCACGTAGAAGGGAAGTAATAAAATAATAAAAATAAAACATAATAAAATAATTCTCACGACGTTTGTTTGCGTTGTGGCCGAAACGTCGTGATAATTATTTTATTATGTTTTATTTTTATTATTGTATTACTTCCCTTCTACATGACTTTACCGAAAGAACCAAGAAGATGAATCCCTGCAGTCACGAAAGCTTTAAATCGAAATATCGATAAAGTTTACCTGCCATGTTCTCTACTGGACTTCTGTATTTCTTAAAATGAACTTCGGCATTGCATGACGGTGGTCGCCACGAGTTGACGATGCAGTGGATAATGATAAACATCATAAAATGCGCACACCACGCGCCACCAAAACGTGATAATATAAATGCTATTCTGCTAGCTGGTATATTCATGAGTAGTTATAATGAATAATGCATATAGTGTCAATAATTGGCCCAGAAGTTTTTTGAATAAAAATTCGAATACATACATTTGTAATGAATAATATCTCGTTTAAGTCTGATTGGTTGTTCCTGTGAAGCCGAGTCAGTTGATATGGTGACTAACTCTCCCTGATTGTTTTTCCAGCTCTGATGTTGCTGAGTGTAGTTTAAAACAAAACTTCGTATCTCATTGCTAATTTGGTCTTGTGAGGGCTTCGGTAAAGTCACGTAGAAGGGAAGTAACTTTACCGAAAGAACCAAGAAGATGAATCCCTGCAGTCACGAAAGCTTTAAATCGAAACTTGTGAGGGTTGTTCTTCAACATATCCGTGAACCATAACAATAATAACTGGCTCGTTCAACGCTTGCGAGTGTGACAATTTTTATTTTGGCCAGTTCAAAAAATATTTACGAATCAACGAGAAACATGAATTACTTTCTTTTCGAAGAAAATAATCCAAATTAGATCGTCGATTTCTTCGTACGATTTTTAATGTCCATGGTGAAGCACAAAATGGAAATTATGCCAGTAGATGACACTCAAAAACATTGACATTCTGGTCGATTCACAGAGGGCTTTCAAAGGAATTAAGATAGGAAGTTCCGACGACAAAAAAAGTTAATAGTGTAGTTTTACGAGTACAGTATATAAGAAGATTGTTGACAGATAAGGTCCTGTTGAAATTTATAGAAATATTTAATAGGCTGATACTACTCAGAACGTCGCAAAAGTTCCAACAACAGTGTTGGCATCTCAAACAAGTGCTACTGTGAAATGTTGATGCAGCCACAAGGCCCATTGCACGATTTGCTCAATTCATTACGTATGTACGTTGAACTTCCTTCGCACCGTACGTATAGCCAACCATGCTAATCAGAGGTGCGGGGGGAAGAGCATCAAACTAAACACAAAAGGAAGCTCTAATGAAAAAGTTTTCAATCGAGATTTGAAGATGCACAGCTCCAGTGGCTTCCTTAACATTGCAGTTATTTTTTTACGTGGCAAGACTGACCTTCATCTCGGTAGCGGTAAATGTGTGGCCCTGCAATTCCTTGCCCATGTCACTGCTGGCGGAGGGGCCTCCCCTAGAGGGCGCTCTAGAGGGCCCCTCTAAATGGTATTTGGCGCACTGAGAGATAGAATCGAACCGGCGACATCTGGATTACGAGTCTAGTGTGCTAACCATGATACCACGGCAGCATCCCTTTATGGTACGCGGGAGGTCGTGGGTTCGATCCCGACCCTGACAATGCCTGTATATTTGTAGTTTGCGTGACTTTCTCTCTCCGTGGCCGCGTTAATTTTTCTCCGGGTTCTACGATTTTGAGAGTATATGGCTGCTATAAATGTCCACGTGATAAGCCAATTCGTTGAGATATTGTTTGCGGCCAGGTCGCGTCTGAACGGAGAGCTATATAGCTCAGTGGGCCTTATGTGGTAAAATAATAAATAAAAAAGATCTGGAGAATTTTGTTTGCAAGAGTGGATCATCGTGTACAGTACTCGTAATGTGACCAACCACTGCTAGCAATGGCACAACCGACGTCTTTCAAAAGAGACGATTTCTATTCATGTAAAATTTAGCGTTCTCGTGAGAATATCAAAGTGAACGCAAAATAAAAGCCTTGAGCCCGCAAATCAAACAAGCACATCAGCTCTCGATTTCGGCGGCTCTTGACGCATTCTCTATCGCCTCATCCTCGCCAAGGAAGGAGGGTTTTTCTTTTCAAGAATGAACGAGGAGAAATGAAGGTTTGGCATCTTAGAGGCGGGGTATTGAAGAAATTATGATATAAATAATATTATATTATATATTTCGATTTAAAGCTTTCGTGACTGCAGGGATTCATCTTCTTGGTTCTTTCGAAAGAACCAAGAAGATATTATATATTATTATAATATATAATGTAAGCTAATTTTGTATTGGTTAAGTGGATGGTTTCCTTTTTTTTTCATTCAGACGCTGTCTCCCCGACAGACCTGGTCTTCACCTGAGGACGGCTGCTTGCGTTGTGGCCGAAACGTCGTGAGAATTATTTTATTATGTTTTATTTGTATTATTTTACTACTTCCCTTCTACGTGACTTTACCGAAAAAACCAAGAAGATGGATGGTTTCCTATTTGTTTCGGCATTTTCGAAATTCAAAATTGCGTTTGTGTTTAGTTTGTTGTCCTTCACCCAACGCCTCCCGAACAGCGCGGCTGGCTACGTGCTAGACACACACACACGTACGTGCGTGCGTGCGTAGCCTCCTTGACGAGGAGAGAATCCGTCGTGCGGGAGCACAGCAACAACAAAACAAGGACGAACATCTGCATTCGTATTGTGGGGAACTAGGGAGGGAGAAGGGTGAAGGTGAAAGATGGAACTAATGGGCACAAGGAGGTTCTCTCTACGCGAGCAAGATTAATGGACTGTGGGTCGCAAATGGGAGAAATAAAGAAATGCTATGAACCCATTTAGGGTCATACTTTCCCATTAAGGGTCATCTCATTTGTAGGCGGCACACTCCCGCACGCTCACCTAATGATTGGTAATGCGTGCTGATTGCTCGGGCTACGACGCGTTTGAGGACAACAATTTGCGCATGAATGATGTGTGTTTTTTTATTCGCTTGCTTGTTTGTTTTTCTGCAAAGACGTCAACGTAGACTTTGAGCCGTTGGGGAACGCATCTCTGCTGTGAAACCGACTGGGCAGCCTTATGTCGTTTCAGGCCGATATGATTTCTGTGATTCTCCAGCGGTGTAATGGTTTGAAATGCTCGCGCTAATTACACACACACACGCACGCAGTGCTCGCCGCAAATGGACCACAATGCCGTCAAGGAGCATAAACCATCACGCGAACTCCGGTCATCCTTGCAGCAGCAGCTGATCATTGAACGCAGATGATCACCGCATTTCGCGCTTTCAGATGCGCTTCTGCGGCCGTCTGGAACGCTCTTCCTTCCGATATTAGAATGCCACTGGAGCTATGCACTCTTAAATCTAGATTGAAAACTCATTTCTCGGGAAATATTTTCGTGTTTAGTTTGTTGCCCTTCACCCCGTGCCTCCGATTAGCGCGGTTGCCTGCATACGGTGCGAAAGAAGTTCAACACGCGTAAATAAGTCTGCAATGACCAAAGTGTGGATCTCATGCATCGCATTTTTATTTGAAAACAACAACAACAACAAAAATCTCTGAACTCAAACTATAACCTGATAACCACGTATCTATTGGTATGTATGCAAGTTGAACATCTTTCACACTGTACATAGCAAACATGCAAATCGGAGGTGCGGGGGAAGGACAGCATCTCCAAGGTGTCTGACCAGCGTGGAAGAGTAGGCGAACATATCTTGCAAATGGTGGTGGCGATGCACGTGGCCCCTAATCCAGCACTGTGGAGGCGATGGTTTGCGGATCACACACGGACGGATTGCTGTGGAACTCCCCTCCCGTTGGTGTCGAGGAGCTTCCGTACCCTGGCTTGTCAGAGGAGAGCAAAGCCAATATGTTGCACTGTCAATCAATGGATCAAAGTTAATTCAAAATACAGGGTTCATATTCTTGGTTCTTTCGGCAGTGATAAAGGGAGGGAAATAGGATTAGCAGTAATGAATCACTGCTAATCCTACATAATACACTAGCATAATATGACTTTGAGACCCCACCACCTACACATTCCACAAGTAGTGACGAATCCCATATCTGCATTTGTCATCAATATGCTAAATTCCTCTGTTGATATGTAAACTCCTTTGTCAAGCCGCTCTCCTCCTCCGATCCAGCTTAAAAATACGCTGCCAAGCTTGGCGGTGTTCATTAGGACGCTGTCTTTCCGACAGCCCTGTTCTTCACCTGAGGACGGCTGCTTGCATTGTGGCCGAAACGTCGTGAGAATTTTATCTTATTATGTTTAATTTTTATTATTTTATTATTTCCCATCTACGTGACCTTACCGAAAGAACCAAGAATATGAATCCATGCAGTCACGAAAGCTTTAAATCAAAATTTAAAATACAGGGTGTTTCAAAATATACCTTCACAATGAAACTGTCACAGAGCGCTTCACAATTAAACATAATATTCCCTAAATAAAATGTAAGTTACTCAAAACAATAGGTAGTACAAGCATGTGTTCAAAATATATCAAAGCGATTATGAAACACATCACTTCAACATGGAGGCAATGCATCTTCAGTCTGATTTTTAAAACCGTCACAGCTTGCTCATCAGATGGTATTCATGGTAAACTCCACGTCTCCATCTGTTCCATCTGTATGGGATCGAGCGTTACCCCCTCGCGCGTGCCCACACACACACACGGTGCTCCGGTTTCCTCCCACGAAGTGCAACCGCTCAGTCATCGGCTGCAAGCATCTCAACATACAGATGATCACAGAGATTGGGGCAATTTTCGGTGGCACCGGCTGACCGCGTGCGTAGCTGCTGCCTGCTGCTGCTGCTATTGCTGCTGCTGCTATTGCTGCTGCTGCTGCTATTGTTGCTGCTGCTGCTATTGCTGCTGCTGCTATTGTTGCTGCTGCTGCTATTGTTGCTGCTGCTGCTATTGTTGCTGCTGCTGCTATTGCTGCTGCTGCTATTGCTGCTGCTGCTGTTGTTGCTGCTGCTGCTATTGTTGCTGCTGCTGCTATTGCTGCTGCTGCTATTGTTGCTGCTACTGCTATTGTTGCTGCTGCTGCTATTGCTGCTGCTGCTGCTGCTATTGCTGCTGCTGCTATTGTTGCTGCTGCTGCTATTGTTGCTGCTGCTGCTATTGTTGCTGCTGCTGCTATTGTTGCTGCTGCTGCTATTGCTGCTGCTGCTATTGTTGCTGCTGCTGCTATTGCTGCTGCTGCTGCTGCTGCTATTGCTGCTGCTGCTATTGCTGCTGCTGCTGCTATTGCTGCTGCTGCTATTGCTGCTGCTGCTATTGTTGCTGCTGCTGCTATTGTTGCTGCTGCACGCCGGTTGCGATTCACTTTTGCTCGGTCGTTGTTAGCCGCCGAGCGCGTGACGGGTTTCTCTTCTCATTCCTGTCGCTGTATTCCCCCTGTAAGCGTTCCCTTTCCGCTGCAACGTTGCACCGGTGCCTACGTTATCGAGGGCGATATTGGCACGCAAAAATAAATGCGGATTGATTGTTTTTTTTTGTCGCCTTCCCGCTTGGCTGGCGGTTCCGCGCACCTCCGTGCGTTGCAAATTGCAACGCGATGCGAGGATGCAATCCGCATCTCTGCCACAGTCGCCGGCAAGCCGGTTGTGAATTTCAAAGAGACCCCCTCTTCCCCCAACGTGTCTAACATCGAAGTGTAAATAATTCAGCGCATGCAAATGCTGCAGAGTGGGAGTCTGTGCTTAAGCGCGAGGCGGTGGCATGAGTGGGTGAGCTAGCATGCAAATGAGAGTGTGTGCGTGCATGCGTGCGTGTGCGTGTGCCTGTGATCTCTGTGACCGATATCTGAACTGGAGCCTGGGCTTCGTCAAATGAGTACCTGTTGTGGTGGTGTAAAGCATCAACACTGGGGAGACAAAGGCGGCCGCGCGTGGTGTTGGCCACCCACCCCTTCGTTTGCTGTGCCAGCCTACAGAGGTGCTACTCGCTAAGGGGCCGTCCATAAATGACGTCACGCGATTTTGAACGATTTTGGACGATTTTTGACCCCCCCCCCCTCGTCACACGGCGTCACAAAAAGTCAGACCCCCCTCAAATATGACGTCACAAAGATCTGCCCCCCCCAAAAAAAAATAAAAATAAAACATGCTTCAAATCGCTTAAAACTATTGTCATTGTAGTGCGTATTTAATGTGCAGCTGCACTCTGATGTTGTAGGAGAAAACATTGATCAAAAGTCTATTTAATTAAGTAGAACGTGTTGTCTATATTTATTTAAAGATGCGCATTTTGATGTGACGTCACATTTCTCAAACTCCCCCCTTCGTCACACGTCTGACCCCCCCCCCAGGTGCGTGACGTCATTTATGGACGGCCCCTAACAGCACTTGCCTCTACAGTCGAAGGCTGGGGGATCTTTGCATTTTTCTTTGACCTCCGCATGGCACAGCACATGCACACGGAAGCCCTGCATACTTAATCAAAGGGTTCGAAGAGACATGCTACATTTAGGAGTTGCAATAAGCAGCGTATCACGATTCATGTATAGATACCCCATTTGTAGATACCCCGCCCAACTAAAAAAAGAATATATAGGAAGAAATTAGAGAAAAAAACACGTTTTATGTCAAGACCTTCCGACTTCCTCCAACCAATCTCAATACAACTCATTAACTCTCCCCTCGGGAAGACTTGGAGTCAACTCCTTCACAAGATCCCATCAACCTGCCGAGTGGCTGAAAGCAAAGCGGGTCAATAGAAATAAGCGGGGCTTCTATACTATAAATGCATCACACCGTACGTCCAGAGAATAATTGCACGGCGATTCAATTCAATTTCTTTTATTCAACCAGCTGGGATCCCAAGGTGTCGGGTGGACGAGGCTGCGTGTCACGGGGTCACGGGGTCACGGGGTCAAAATCCGAATTTCATCCGGCGCAGTTGCCGGAGTGAGTCGATCGTGATCGTGGGGTTATGAGTTCAAATCCTGGTTTGGCGGGGGGTGGTTGAGTTAGTCCATCATTACTCCTGGTTGATAAAATTGGTACCACTTTAATGGGGAAGTCAACAATGTTTATGCTATGAATAAATAAGTGTCCCTGCCATAGGAAAGTAAGAGTTTCCACCACTGTCTCTGGACATGATCTCATGCCAATCTGTGCATGAGATCACGTTGTCCTCTTTCCAAGTTAGCAGCCAAAGTGATTCTAGTTTTACGTGGTCCCCTGCAGATGTGGCACGTTTGGCAACACGGAGCTTGAACTGAAAATATTCCTGGAATAGAGGGTCATTATTTGTTCACGATGGTGAACTCTAGTTTGTTTTATAGTTTGCAAATTTGAGACGTTCCACTTGCAACGAAACGCTTTCTTTAAAGCAAAAATGAGCGACACGGTTTGACACGTTCCATTTTGTTGTTATTGATGTTGTTGATGTCATTGAGCATGTGCACGCCGATTAATGTGACGTGCATTTCCTTAACAAAAAAATGTTGGGAAATGGAACGCGAGAGATGGTGAACGGGCTACAAGTGGCGTGTAGAACAAACATCAATGTATATACGTTGTATGTATGTTGTACGTATCTTGCACGCATGCGTATGTGTGTTTGGGGAGCGGTAGTGTAGTGGTTAGTTATGCTGCTCTATGAACCCGGCGATCCAAGTCACGGGGTTCATACAGCAGCACCAGTGACGATTATTTGAACCGGTCCTGGGCATCCCCTAGGTCAACTCAGCCTTAAATGAGTACCTGGTACGGTGTGTAGACATCGCTACTGTGGAGACAAAGGCGGCGAGGCCACCCACCCCCTCGTGTACCATCGCGGCCTTCATAGGTGCTTGCTAACAGCACTTGCCCCAACAGCCTAGGCTATACGGGGAATCGTTGTTGATTTTTTTGTATTCTAGATTTTAAGCTTTCGTGACTGCAAGGATTCATACTCTTGTTTTTTTTCGATGAAGTCACATAGGTAAAAAATGTAATAAAATAAATGAAATAAATGATGAAATAAATGTAGTTGTTTTCATGTATTTTATTTCAGTTTTTACCTACGTGATTTTTTTTTTTATGTTTGTTGCACTTATTTCGCACCGTACGGAGCCAACCGTGGCTCAAGGTGGCCCCGAAGGAGCGAAGACAAAGCTTGCCAACATTCGTGTCGCCTTTGAAGCAGGCCGGTGTGGCGCGCGGAGATATATTGCGATCCACGGAACTCTACCCTCCGCAGTAGCCGCCTCGCGGAAAAGATTAAAGTGAACCCAGCGTTAATGACGCTCTTTAATTTTCCGTTTCGCATTTTTGCTTTAGTTTATTTTAAAATGTTACTCGCGATGCGCCAATTTTAACACATTCCTGCGGAGCGAGCTGGTAGGAACGTTGGGTTGCTCGGTCAATGGCCAGGGTCAACGGCGGCGTGGTGTATTCCACAAATATGCCCGACTGTGAGGGCGGGCACAGGCCGGCGTGAGTAGGTTAACGTTGAGTTTTATAAGGGCACCATGGGGTGACCAGCCCCCCCCCCACCCAGCCCTACCCCTCCCACCCCCCACCCAGCCCCACCCTCCCCACCCAGCCCCTTCCCACCATCCCCTCTTCACCCAGCCCTACCCCTCCCATTTTTGGATGCACGACGGACGGACGGACACAATAATCCTCTGTGGGCTGGTGGAACCAGGAGGTTCCTACCAGTAAAACTTGCATAACGGTGTCACTCATTTATTTTGGAGAGCGTCACTTGAGACTCTTTTACAGGAGAGCCAGCCACCAGGATGTTTGGCCGTATGGTTATATGATTATTAATATGCATATTCATACGTTTGCCGATTCTATTGGGGAATATATAAATGTCAAAGCACAAACGAATCCACCAACTTTTAATAAGATCTGGCAACCTTTCAACTCTGTCCCCTGCCAAATTTCTTCGCCTGACAAATCTCATTTTTTCCTCCTCATGTGGGATTTTAATCAATAGGCAAGAAAATCAAAATCTCCGTTGTTGACTTTCCCATGAATTTGACTCCTTTCTCAAATATGCACACTTTGCTCTCAACTTCTGTCCTCGCCCCTCCGCCCGCCTCCCTTAATAATAATGCAAATGATGCATTGTCAGTGATGCAAAATTGCGCGTCTTAACGCTGCGGCGTTTGTAGCGCGCCCAATTTCCACGCGTAGGCGCGGAAGTTGACAGACAAGCGACAAGACAGCCCGAACTGTGGGCGACAGTCGGCCCCAAAGCTCCGTGCCCCGATATTTGGATGTCTGTCCAACTCCATTTGTGAACATTTCTTTGTTCTTACACTTGGGAGGAAACCTGGAGCACTTGGATTAAAAAAAAAACACACACGTGCGATAGGGGTATAACACTCCTTCCCTGGAACACAAATGGAAGTTAAATCCGCTTGCTGTACTGCCCTGGCAAGCCACAATATGGCACATTTCGAGACCATTAGGTAGGGAGTTTCGCGAATGTGTGTGAGCCACAAAACCTTGGCCCTACAGAGTGCTGGCTCAGAGGCGTTCACAGCCACCACACTTCTCCCCCCCGAGCCTCGCTAGGGCCCCCTTCTCTCCAAAGATTTTTCCCAAATCACGGCCAGGGATTACAGCAAATGTAATACGGTGCTAATTTTAATTAACAAATTGTAACGCGCCGCGAAATTCGCTCGCTGTTGTACACACACAGAGAGAGAGAGAGAGAGCGACTCAAGAGGCGCGATGAGCCGGCGCCAACGATTTCCCAAGCTCTGCGGTCCTCGACATATTGAGGTGTTCTCAACGTGAGCCCAGTGCAAAGCACCGATCACGGTACGGAGGGATAACAGAAACTCTGCGAGCAAAAAGCTCGCATGCCTGTCAGCCCCTCATCAGTGCCCTACCTTGTTACAGACCAATTAAGATCTTATTGGTCACCCCGTGCCTTTATAAATGTTAACGTTCATCCTAGAAACTCCCATCACAAGGGAGAAACGCAAACAAATAGACACTTTTTTTTCCCCGTACTGAAAAGGCTGTATCCTCACGACACACGTCAGGACTTGGTCCAGTCTCGCTGACCATTGCGCCACGGGCTCACTTTAATAGCAAATGAGTTGTTTTCGTAGCCTTTATACTTTAGTAGGAGTTGTAGAATTTTTGAAAGGGCATAATAATATTGACCGAAAAAACCCGTGTAGAATGGACAACATCCCCGGAGGAGGAGAAGCGGTGCATACTGTTCGGTAAATTTTCTGGACTGAGTGAAGGTTTCGAAAATCGGTGCCTCACATCTTTGGAAAAGTTCCAGGCAGGGCAGCATAGATCTCGTTGGCCTTTTTATCCCCTCCCCCCCATCCCAGCCTTTAATCTTGCCGAACGCAACAGATGTGTGCCTCACGCAGAGTTAACCTGCGGCGGAGATGACCTGATGGGTTGAAGGGATCATTTTAAAGATTCAGGAATGTCAGTTGTACCAGGTCAATTCAAATATATGCCACAGAGATGGAACATGTTCACACAACTTCAATAAGCACTTTACACACCCCCCCCACCGCGCCGATTTAATAACAATGTTGGCGAGATGTTCATTACCTCGCCTGGTATACAGAAGGTCGTGGATTCGATTCCGAGGCTGACCCTTTTATATTTAGAGTTCTCATGTCTCTCTCTTCGTGGTCGCATTGATTTTTCTCCGGGACCTGTGGGTTTTCGCTCCACATTTAGAATTAAAATGCGACTAGAGTATTTGGTTGATATAAATTTCCACGTGATAAGCCACTTCGTTGAGCTATCATTTGTGGCCAGGTCGCTTCTGAAAAGGCTATATAGCTCAATAAATTGAAATATTGTTTACGGATTAAATAGTTTTACAGGATCTTAAAACTCTTAAAACACATCGCTCGCTGAATTAGTTTCATAAATGTGTGTCGATTGCATGTGTATTGTGTATGTAAGATTTTGTATGACTCGCTATATTGGTTTGCTTTGAAGTATTTAATAAAAATATTCTTACATATAAAAATAAAATTCTGCTTGTGTGCCAATAAAGAGGTTTTCTGTAGACGCACAAACTTCAGATTCTCTTTGATCTTTCTAGCCGTGTTTTTTTATGCTGGATGTTAGGGCTTTTGAAGAAATTTGTTCACACGCGCACACAATGACCACAATGACAAAGATTCCCCGAAAAGCCTCAACAGACTGTTGGGGAAAGTGCTGTTCGCGAGCACCTATGAAGGCTGGAACGGTACACGGACGGGGTGGGTGGCCAACACCACGCCCGACCGCCTTTGTCTCCCATCGTGGCCATTGTACTCATTTGAGGCCGAGTATACCTAGGAGAGGCCCCACCCTCCCCACCCAGCCCCTCCCCACCCTCCCCAGCCAGCCCCTCCCCACCCTCCCCTCCCCACCTAGCCCCACCCTCCCCACCCAGCCCCTCCCCACCCTCCCCTCCCCACCCAGCCCCTCCCTCCCTACCAGCCCCTCCCTGCACGACGGACGGACACAATAATCCTCTGTGGGCTGGTGTAACCAGGAGGTTCCTACCAGTATAAAATAAAAATGTCAATCAGTCTATAGTATTCATTCATCAGGACAGCTGCAAGGAGAGGTGGCAATGCTAGCACGAGAGGTGGCAACGCTAGCACGAGAGGTGGCAGGGTTGTTTGCCTGCTCGTTGTCAAGGTGCCGCTGGGTTCCTCCGCCTGGAGACACCGGTGACTCTGAACAATGTTAATTCCGTTGAGTATTTTTGTTTCTGCTGTTTGGAAACGAGCGATACATTATCCCGGTGATTTCGCGTTGTCAAACGTCGTCGCTGTGTGGTTGGTATTTTTTTTCCCTTCCGCGAGATTCTGTAATTCGCCTGGAGTGCAGAGCCGTGAATATTTCATTGTTTGCCTTTTTTTTTTACAAGAGTCTAGCAGCGACCCTCTGGCAAAACGATGAGAAAACAGATCACCACGTTCGTGACACGCACGCGCACCCACACACACGCGCTCTCTAACACACAATCTGATGCTGCCACTTCAGCCTGCATCATCGTCATCATCACCACCACCACTTCGAGTTCAAGTGCACTCTGGCTCGGTGTCGTGACGGGAACTGCAAGATCCGACCGTGTCCGTCCGGGGCTCGTTGAGCTAAAGTGGCCTTCTGTTGCCGAGCGAACGCGTTGTGAGGTCGCGCTCATTAAACACAAAGCGCTCGCCGCAAATGAACCACGATGCCTCGCTGATGTCGTCAAGAAGCATGAACCATCGCCATCGAACAAAAATACGGTCACCGCATCGCGCACTTTCAGATGCGCTTCTGTGCCCTTCTGGAACGCTCTTCTTTTCCAAATATTCGGAAGCCACTGGAGCTGTGCACGGTAAAGTCACGTATAAGGGAAATAATAAAATAATAAAAATAAAACATAATAAAATACAATTCTCACGACGTTTCAGCCACAACGCAAGCAGCTGTCCTCAGATGAAGAACAGGTCTGTCGGAAAGACAGCGTCTAAATTAATTTCAGCGTTTTGTGTTTAGTTTGTTGTCCTTCGCCCGCACCTCCGATTAGCACAGTTGGTTAAGTACGGTGCGAAAGAAGTTCATTATACCTGTACATATTTAAGACCGAAATAGGGGGATTTTTCCGCAACTCTGGCTGACGCCTCGTGAGGCTGCTTACAATTAGCGGCGAACGCCGAACTCGAATTGTAAATGTTGAGGGTTCACTCTCCAATATACAACCGGTGTGCTGAGCTAGTAACGAATTGGCACGTTTTGTTTACGTGGCAAACCTTGCTGATTGGCTGTGTCGGGTGGTGGTGGCGCCGGCGGCGGGTTTAACGACACATTTATATTTACGCGAGATAACCCCCAAAAAAGAACCCTCTATTACGAAAATTAATTGTCGTGTGTCCGTCTTGCGTTGCTAGGTTTTGTGAGTGCCATGGCACGGCTGACATTGGCTCTCGCTAAACCAACTGTCAAAATGTTCCCCTGTCCTGTGCCCGTCACCGCGACGTATTCACCACGCACACCGCAGCTGGGGCCATCACAATGCACGCATCAACGTACTCAATGCAAGCCACTCTCTCACCATCATCACCACTATCACGGCCATCACACGCACGTATGTACGTACGTGCGTGTGATGCTTGTTGAACTTCTATCGCACCGCGCGTAACCGAACGTGCTAGTCGCACGGCGAGGGGAGCGGCGGGTGTAGCGGTTAGCGCACTGCGCTTCGAACCCGGCGACCCAAGTTCGATTCCCGCTAACTGCTAACACCGGTGAACCATCCTGAACCATCCTGCGCCTTCCCTAGGTCGACTCAGCCTCAAATAAGTACCCGGTGCGGTGTGTAAACATCGCCACTGGGGAGACAAAGGCGGCCGGGCGTGGTGCTGGTCACAAACTCCGTCGTGTGCCGTGCCGGCCTTCATAGGTGCTCGCTAACAGCACTTGCCCCCAACAAAGTGCAAAGGCTATACGGGAGATCTTTGTCTTTGGTGATAGTGATTGTGGTAAAGTATGAATGACCTCATTCTTGGTTTTGGTGAAATATGCGTGCTGTTTATTTTGTGAATGTTGTTATTTATTGCGAAATGTTTGCCTGTACCTCAGGCGCGTTCTGTTCCTCCGTACGGATCACATGACACGTTGTTGTTCTGTGCTGATGCACCACGGATCTCCTTTGCGAAACTAACTGGGTAACTGGCTCAATGGAATTTTCCACGTCACAAATATATTCATTGAATTGATGTGGAGCAACATCGCGCCGAAATGGACAACACGCAGTCTCACCAGAAACCACATCCGCGAACACCTATACAGTAGAAATAAAGAAAATTATAAATGTGTAAAAGTAAATCCTGGAGTTACTTGATCCATAACGTTTAATGGCAGTGCTGAGCACTTAACGATCAGCTGTGGCAAAGATCAAAGCCACGACTGCGATGTATAATCATTCACGAATGATTACTCTTTTTAACTGGTTTGTTTGCCCGTCCAATGACTGCAGTGAATCTGAAATATTCAATAGCAAAAATGTTCAGCTCATCCGCTAATGGTTATTGGGGAGGGGTGCGGCATGTGGAGTGACGTCACCCCCTAATGGTTATTGTGAAGGGGTGCGGCATATGGTGTGACGTCACCAGCTCGTGATTATTAATGAGGGGGGTGCAGCATGTGGAGTGCGCGACCTTCTTGTGCTTTTGTGTAAATTTCCACGCGGGCATGAATATTGATTGCATTGACGTCACGCACGGATGTGTCACTGTGCTGTGTATATTTATTTTTTACCGTCGCTTTCTGTAAAGCAACGTCATATTTGAAGCGACTTTGCGTAATAAATTATTTAATTCAGCTCTGTGTTCGTGTAAAAATCCACCCACTCATGAATATTAATGAGGTGGGCCTCATGTGGAGTGACGTCACACGGAGGGGGGGGGGGCTCATGTAGAGTGACGTCACGCGCGGGACGGACAGATATTTCGGGGTGATTATACAAGGTATAGTAGGTATTCTAGATTTGAAGCTTTCGTGACTGCAAGGATTCATATTCTAAGGTTTTTTCGGTAAAGTCACGTAGGTAAAAAAATTTAAATTAATAAAAGTAAAATATCTTATTTTATTTTTATTTTACTTTTATTAATTAAATTTTTTTACCTACGTGACTTTACCGAAAAAACCTAAGAGTATAGTAGGTAATTGAACATTTAAAGAAAGGGCAGGGAGACAAACCTAAAGCCGTGGTAATTGCAACAGGCAGGATGCAAAAAAATCATAGGGCAGACGATGAGGTAAAACCCACGGAACTTATTTCAGATTCTATGAGATCCTGGGTTTGAGCCATCAACAACTGCAGGAAAAAAGTAATCATCCCCATCACAACAAATTTAGTCCTGCACTTCACTTGGTAAATTTCCGATTGTGGGAAAAATAATATTGTGTCGTTCGTCATTTAGACAAATGTTTCTGTGCAATGCAGAGCGGGTGAGAAAGTTCTGCCTTCTGCTGTGTGGACCCAGAGGTCTCTTGAAGAGTCTAGACGAGGTAGCTCTGTGATCAGTGACGGACTGGGACTCAACATCGGGCCCAGCATTACAAGCTACCTGGCCACAAATGATAGCTAAACGTATTGGTTTTATCACTTGGAAATGCATCGCAGACAAATACTCTAAACGCATGTTGATTCTGAATGTCGAGGGAAAAACCGGAGGACCCGGAGAAAAATCCACACGGCCAAGGGGGAGAGAGACACGCAAACTCCAAATATACAGGCGTCAGGGTCGGGATCGAACCCACGACCTCCTGCATACCAGGCGAGGGAGTTAACATGCTGCCACCGTGACGCCTCACCGCCCCCAAAATTGCCGTGCGATCCTCAATGGGCCCACAAATGGGGCTGGTGAGGAAGAATCTTTGGGGCTGCCGAATATATGGGGACTCAATGCCAACTGAGAGCGTAATCAAGCAATGAGGCGTGCACATGAGAGCGGTGGTTCTGAGGCTGGGGTGCACGTAACTCCCTGGGGGTACGAGATGGACGTTTTTGGGGTTGGCGAGACACGGCCAGATTATTTTAGGAGCTAAATCATCGAAAGGCAAATTAAGCACGGGCACGTCAGTTACAACTTACTTTGTTTCATTAAACATACTCATTTATCAACAATAATTTTTATTTTGTTTTAAATCCTTTATATTAAGTTCACTTGCGCGCTTGCTTGCTTACGACCGTGCAAATCTTTTGGTCGTTTTTTAACCCACTTCCCGTGATCCAATCGAGCTGACATTTTCCACACAGACTCGTTGTGCGTGACAATTAATGTTCGTGAAACATTTTTTCAAAACTTTTACACTTTTTAGGACAAAAATATTATATTGAATTACCAATTGCTTAATGCTGCCATGCAATCATCTGACCCATAGGTGGCAGCCATCTCAAGCCAGAGGACGAGAGGACTCTAGCCGCCACGCATATAAAGGATTTATAGTGAAAAACTTTGTTTTTACGGGTTATACTTGTTACGATTGAGAAACACATGGGTGCAAGGCTGCAGTCAAAGTTCAGAAACACTGCGTTAGAGGTAAAACAATATTTAATTATATATTCTACTATGATCAGCACAGTTGGCTACGTACGGTGGGAAAGAAGTCCATCATACATTCATACTCTTTGGTTCTTTCGGTAAAGTCACGTAGGTAGAAAAATAATAGATCACGACGTTTCGATCGCAACACAAGCAATCGTCATCAGGTGGGACAACCACAGCGAGAAAAAAACCACTTACTTCGGCAGTTGTTTTGCTTGTGTTGCGATCGAAACGTCGTGATCTATTATTTTTCTACCTAAGTGACTTTACCGAAAGAACCAAAGAGGACAGATTCCTGCAGTCACGAAAGCTTAAAATCAAGATACATTCATACATTTGCAATTTCCCCATACAGATCGGCGGCCCACCGGGGCATTTGCCCCTATATGGACTGCTGCCCCAGGCGGCCCACCGGGGCATTTGCCCCTATATGGACTGCTGCCCCAGGCGGCCCACCGGGGCATTTGCCCCTATATGGACTGCTGCCCCAGGCGGCCCACCGGGGCATTTGCCCCTACACGGACTGCTGCCTTAGGACGAAGTCCGGGCCCGTCTGTGATATTCGCTTCTGTGGACCGTTCGCTGTGCTGGGACAGATCCAGAATGCAATTCGACATCCTCGTGTCAATGTGCCAAGAAGATTATCTCGGGATATTGACTCGGGAGCGGAGAGGTGACTCAGACACGCGACAACACAACCTCGTCTGAGGTTGATTACAAGTCGTTGCTTGCCTAGGGGCGCCTCGCTATAATGATGAGCGAATTACGTCCGGTATTTGAGGCCGAAATAAACAAACAATCTGTGCCCCCGGTAAGTAAACGCTTCAGTGCCGTCTTTACATTTGCATATTAAAGAGAGGGAGTTTTCAATATATATATACACACACGACATTAATGTGAAGCACTTGCAATTCTCACTAAGCGCCTTGGAGATGTTGAATTGTACATTTTCTCCTAGAGGGGTTTCAATTAGGCATTGGAGGATGTTCCCATTGAGTTGAACATCAATGGTCGCTCGTGGTCTTTTTGCTTTCGCGAACAAACAAAAAAGGCACGTTCTTTATTGCTGGGAAGCATCTTATCACGCGAACTCTGCTCATCCTACGCAGCGGCATTTGGCTGGACATCGAACAAACAGGGTTACCGCATCGCGCGCTTTCACACGTGCTTCTGCGGCCATCTGGAACGCTCTCCCTGTCCGATATTCGCAAGCAACCGGAGCTTTGCACTTTTAAATCTACATTGAAAATAATTTCTTTAGAACTGATTTTTTTTGTTGTGTTTAGTTTGTTGTCCTTCACCGCACGCTCACCTCCGATTAGCACGGTTGGCTACGTGCGGTGCGAAAGAAGTTCAACAACATGCGTAACACACACACACACACACAAAGGTACAGTTGGCATTTCAATGCTGCTTGTTCCCCCACATCCATTGACACACTGCCACACGGATAGGGGGAAATTCTGCCCTCCAAAACGTCCGGTAAGGGGGTAACAAGCCACTTGCTGTGCCTCCCAACCCTGCAGGCAGTCCTTGTTAAATATAACCTCAACAGCATTCACTCGCTTCTTGACGAGAGAGAGAGAGAGAACGGCTCAGAGGCGCGAGGAACTACGGAGAAGTGAGCGAGGCTGCCACACGGCGAGCAGGCGCCAAAAAAATGTCCCAAGATCTGTAGCCCTCTATATATTAAGGAGAGCTTAGCCCCCACCAGCCCCCCCACCCTGACAGGACATGGAAGGCGCCTGCCTCAGTTCCAGTGAGAGTCTTTGGCTAACTACGCTCTCAAAGACAAACTTTAAAAACATCGTCACGTGCTCGCCCCCCCAAAAGAAACAATACGACAAAGGCCAAAACTCAAAAAACCCGCACATGCAGTCGACCTACGCGTGCAACATCGGATACACGTGTTTCTTAAAGCGCACTGATTGACAACCGTCTCTTCCATCCGTATGCAAATATGTAATCTGACCGTCCACAAGTGCGTCCATCCGTCTATCTTCTGGTCCCGAGAGAGTAACGTGAGTGGCGAGCCCATCGCGCTGCGTTTCCTCGCGCGCGCATGTTCATCGAAAGGATGTGTGCGTGTGTGTGTGTAGTGTGTGTGGGGAGCGGTAGTGCAGCGGTAAGCGCGCTGCGCTACGAACCTGGTGACCCGACTTCGATGTCCGCTCACTGCCAACGCCGGTGACGATTATCTGAACCGATTTTTGGGCCGCCTCTAGGTCGACTCAGCCTCAAATTTGCGCCTGGCGCGGTGTGTAAACATCGGCACTGGGGAGACAAAGGCGGCCGGGTGCGGTGCTGGCCACCTACCCCTTCGTGTGCTGTGAGGGCCTTCATAGGCACTGCTCGCGAACAGCACTTGTCCCAACAGTCGGTTAAGGCTATACGGGGATCTTTAGCGTATATGTGCGTGTGCACATATGTGTAAACGTGTGTGTGAATGTGTACATGTATTTGTGTGTGCGTGTGTGTGTGGAGGAGGCTCGTGAAGGACGCTACTGGGCAGTTAGAGGTAGTCGCCCTCCAACAACAACGGAGGGCGGAGGAGCGACGCTCACAACAACGAGCGGAGCGCCGGGTGGCTAAAGCACAGCAAGTTGGCACAGTAGGGGGCACAGGTGGTGCATCAGCCAGTCATCTCAGTCATCTCAGTCAGTCGACCTTTGGCACTTGCTGGGTCTGCCCCGTGAACTCCTGCCAGCGGACGTTTGACACTTCACGTGGCCTCAAGGTGCACATTGCCTGGCACAAGCGTCGTGGTGACGTCACCGCCATTTAGTGGCGAATGGCGGTTGTTGTTGTTGCGTGTAAATTTGCGTGTATAAATGTGTGTGAATGTGTACATGTGTGTGTGTATAAATGTGTTTGTGTGTAAATGTGGTGTGTGTAAATGTGTGTGAATGTGTACATATGGTGTGTGTGTGTAAATGTGCGTGTGAATGTGTACATGTGGTGTGTGTGTGTAAATGTGTGTAAATGTGTGTGAATGTGTACATGCGGTGTGTGTGTGTGTAAATGTGCGTGTGAATGTGCACATGCGTTGTGTGTGTGTAAATGTGTGTGTGTAACGTGTGTGAATGTGTACATGCGGTGTGTGTAAATGTGCGTGTGAATGTGTACATATGGTGTGTGTGTGTAAATGTGTGTGTGTAAATGTGTGTAAATGTGTACATATGGTGTGTGTGTGTAAATGTGCGTGTGAATGTGTACATGTGGTGTGTGTGTGTAAATGTGTGTAAATGTGTGTGAATGTGTACATGCGGTGTGTGTGTGTGTAAATGTGCGTGTGAATGTGTACATGCGGTGTGTGTGTGTGTGTAAATGTGCGTGTGAATGTGCACATGCGTTGTGTGTGTGTTTTAAGTGCCCTCGGGTTATCGGTGGCGCTCTCCCATTAGCGTGAAGCCCCGTTGCATTGCTGACAGCTGGCATTTGAGGGCTGCCCTCACGCGAGACAATTCGGCGGTCACGCGAAGGTAAACGCCCGAGATGCACTTCGCTTTTTCTAGCCCAGCGCTCGCTCGCTCGCGCCCTTCGCCATTCTGCCTCCTCTTAGCACGTGCAACTAACTCGAAGCTTTTTCGATTTAAAGCTATTCCTGCATAATGCACGGGCATAATATGACTTTGAAACCCCCCGCTCACCTCCTATGCATTCCACAAGTAGTGACTAATCCCATATCTGCATTTCCCATAAATATGCTAAATTCCTCTTGATATGCAAATTATTTTGTCAAGGCGCTCTTCCCCCTCCAACGCAGCTTAAATAAACGCTGCCAAGCCTGGTGGTGTTCATTCAGACGCTGTCTTTCCGACAGACCTGTTCTTCACCTGAGGACGGCTGCTTGCGTTGTGGCCGAAACGTCGTGAGAATAATTTTATTATGTTTTATTTTTATTATTTTATAATTTCCCTTCTACGTGACTTTACCGAAAGAACCAAGAAGATAACTCGAAGCTATCTCCAATTAATTCCGCGGGGGCATTTCCGTACGCCCGTTATTACAGGGTGGCCCAGGTGTTTCTTGAGACCCCCCCCCCCCACCGTTTAATTCTCTAAAGAAAAATATCGTCGAAGGAAAGGTTTATTTAAAAGAGAAATGAACGTGCGACGGACTATACGATGTTACGAGACATCTGGGGCCACCCTGTACGATGCAGGGGCCTGCCTGTGGGTAGACGTTGTGAGGACACGGTGGCTCTTTCACTGATGGACCCCACGTTGTTATTGTGTTGCTGCGACACCGCGATGCAACCATCGTATCAACAATTGTAATCTGTGCCGGTGCAGGTTTACCCAGAGCACAAGTCGAGGTTTCAAGTGGACACAAGATGGGCTCCATAATAGAGTTTTTTGGGGGGTTAGATCGCGTAAATATATAAATGTGTCGTTCAAACCGCCACCACCCAACATAGCCAATTAGTAAGGGTTTTCACGTAAACAGAACGTGGCCAATTCGTCACGAGTACAGCATACCGGTGTGTTGGAGAGCCAAGCCACAACATTTACAATCTGAGTAAGACGTTTCGCCAGAAATTACAACTAGCTTAATCAGAATGATGGCTTTAATCTAAGTTGTCTTGTGGTTGTTGTTGTTGTTTGACTTGCATCCCACTGGGATTTTTTTGCACAGCGTTGGTGTACGGTGCTTTTTTTCTGGAAGACTTTGCATTTTTTTTCCCTGGATTTTCTGTTTGCGCATAGTCACTTTAAGATGTTTTCTTCTTCATGTTTTTATTTTTTGTTTGTTGCGGTTGCACCCGATTCAAGAGTCGAATGGCTCACAGGGATATACCAAATAAATTAAACGGAAAGATTCGTGGAGAAGTCCACCTGTTTCGTTCCTTAAATAGAGGCGTAGATGTGATGACAACACTTGTGAGCTCTTTTTGCGCGAAGTTGGGGGGGGGGGGTTAATGAGTCAACGTACATTATGCATACGCATTATGCGAGCCTATTGATCTTGTACTTCTGTCCATTGTGTGTACTAAAATGTGTGTACTAAAATAGACGTACCAACGGTAATCGCTATTGAAGTATGGTGGCCTGTATAGGCATGCATTTGATGATTCGCTTCAAAGCAGCACTAAGTCGGTAGCTATCCGAACGGACAGCATTATTTATTTATCTCAATTTCGATAGATTATCTAATTAGTCTTGGCGAGTAGTAACTAGTTTTGCACATAACTTCAACATTATCAAAATAAAGTGAGTGTCCTTGTTGGCACGCGTGTTCTGCTACTCGTTACAGTTGTTTCTAGATTTGAAGCTTTCGTGACTGCAAGAACCATGCTCTTTGGTTTTTTCGGTAAAGTCACGTAGGTTAAAAAAGGAAAACTAATTAATTAAATCACGACGTTTCGGAGGTAACACAAGCCTCCGTCTTCAGGTGGAACCGTCACAGCAAAAAATACTGTAACAGTTGTATTTGGGAGTATCTAATATTTATTTGGTGTTCTTTTAGTCTCGTGCTGTATTATGGATTTTGGTCGCGAAAGCCTACGTGTTCAACAAGATGGGCTAATACCACCGCAGCTGCACAACTGGCTTTGCCTGGAAAGGACTTCCTTACATGGGGAGATGTGTATGCACGTTGAACTTCTTTCGCACCGTACGTAGCCAACTGTGCAAAGGGAGAGGTGTGCGAGATGTTCACACACCTCGCCAGCACCGACACTGGGTGCTCATGCCGACGTCAACTACAGTCAAGGCCAACCCACAATGCACTGGGCTAAAATAACCATAAAGGAAAAGTGCAGCGAAATGCCGCCATTTTCCACTGCTGCACAAGCAACGTTAAGTGTAAAATTTCGATTTAAAGCTTTCGTGACTGCAGGGATTCATCTTCTTGGTTATTTCGGTAAAGTCACGTAGAAGGGAAATAATACAATTAAAACATAATAAAATAATTTTCACGACGTTTCGGCCACAACGCAAGCAGCCGTCCTCAGGTGAAGAACAGGTCTGTCGGGAAGACAGCGTTGTGGCCGAAACGTCGTGAGAATTATTTTATTATGTTTAATTTTTTATTATTTTATTATTTCCCTTCTACGTGACTTTACCGAAAGAACCAAGAAAACGTTAAGTGTCTTTATCGCCAGTCACCAACTTTCCTTCGCGTCTTACCCTCGGAGCATCTACCTCTCAATGACAATACAATCCCGCGCATTGCAAAAGCATTTCCATTTCCTAACCGCGAACCCCCAACCATCACCAATCGCCACCCACCTTTTCTGAATCTCTCTCTCTCTATTCTCCTCGAGCCCCTGTACAGAGGCAACGAGGTCCATTTCTCGGCTTCTACTTCATTATTATTCCTGAACATCGTCCATCATCCCTTCAAGTGGCACATGCTGCCCCAAACCCACTTACTTTTCTGAATACTTTGGGTGATATCATTAACCTGCGTGTGTTCTCCGATCCACGCGTTCCTCCTTCTGTCAATGTATTTCCGACCAACCCTGGTAGATTACATTTAAATGCTGCGGTGCACATAATGGGCTAGTTTATCTCGATTGTTCGGATCGCCGTAACAGATTTATAACCAAATTTCGTATGTGCTCCCATGTACTTTTTTCCCTCCCACTTTGAAGATGCTGCTGATGATGAAAATTAAAAAGTTAAATCCTCAAAGGCTTGAAGATTATTTTTTTAAATGCACACAACGTAACACATTCAATATGCCCAGCTGAAGTGAAAAAGATAAATTTGTGTTAATGTTAAATGATAATATTTAAGATGGCACGATGCGTTCAATTACCAGGACACGCTGGATATGTTCTGTTCAATTACAGTGGGCGGTGTGTGAAGTCAGGGCATCGTGACATGCGATTTAATTAAGCCAGTATGTGCCCTGCATTCATATCCATGGATCGTTCAATTTTTTTTTTATAGCCACTGGGATTTCTTTACATGTTAGACGTGGTAACGCATGACGAGGGCTCTTTTTCAAGTTATTACAGGCATCCCTCGATTTACGAAAAGGGATGCGTTCTACTAAAAAAACAGACGTGATAAACAACATTTAGTTAATCGAAACGGCTTTTCCCGTTGAATTAATACAATTAGCGATGTGTTTTCGGACATTCGTTCCAACCCTACTCCGAACCTATAAATATACACCTATGTCACTTGTCACAATACAAGTATAATAACAAATGGATGGATGACGTCACGCTGTCGTGGATGGATGACGACGCAACCTCCCAGGTGGCATCTCATTATCTCGTGGCGCGTGTCCGCGGTGAATTTTCGTTCACGCGGAAATTTGTCAATCGAAAAGTGTCCGTAATTTGTCGATTGCGCGAATGCGAAATATCGTAGACCGAACGTTCGTAAATCGAGGGATACCTCTATTGCTGTGTGGGGGTGGGGGGGCGTATTGGAAGGTACCAGTCCCCTATGGAGGGTTATTGGAAGGTACCACTCCCCTATAGAGAGAGGGGTATTGGAAGGTACCACTCACCTATGGGCGGGGGGGGGGGGGTTATTGGAAGGTACCACTCCCCTATGGAGGGGTATTGGAAGGCACCACTCACCTATGGGCGGGGGGGGGGTTATTGGAAGGTACCACTCCCCTATGGAGGGGTATTGGAAGGTACCACTCACCTATGGGCGGGGGAGGGGTTATTGGAAGGTACCACTCCCCTATGGAGGGGTTTTGGAAGGTACCACTCACCTATGGGCGGTGGGGGGGGGGGTTATTGGAAGGTACCACTCCCCTATGAAGGGGTATTAGAAGGTACCACTCACCTATGGGCGGGGGGGGGGTTATTGGAAGGTACCACTCCCCCCTTGGGGGTGTAGTGTATTGGAAGGTACCACTTCCCCATGGTAGGAGATGGGAGTGGGCGGGAGGGAGAGCTGTGCCGAGTGCCTGATTCGTTAATCAGATGCTGCTGCTCATGCTGCGGTCGACGGGGATTGGCTGGCTGAGCGTGCTCTTCACAATACAGCACATGGCAGCATCCGTGGTGCCTTGAAAGTTAAAGCAGATATCTGTGCAGTCCCCGTCCCTCCCCTGGACTTACAGACGGGTCCCATTCTCGAGACCCGTTCGGAAGTCGAACGGTTCGTAATTTAATGCAAATACGGTCAGTGTTATGAAATGTGTTACGGTTCAACAAAAAAGGGAAGCATAAGGATTCATCTTCTTGGTTCTTTCGGTAATGTCACGTAGAAGGGAAATAATAAAATAATAAAAAATATCTTTCTAAAATATATTTAGTTTCATATTTTTATTATTTTATTATTTCCCTTCTACGTGACTTTACCGAAATAACCAATAATATGAATCCCTGCCATCACGATAGCTTAAAATCAAAATATAAGCAAACTTGTTGGACATTTGCACGTAGCAATATAACTAGTTCCGTGGTTCGATTCACAATTGCGAGTTCACGTTTGTAAATCGGATAGTTAATACATACCTGATGTGAGCTCGTTTGTAAGTGTGGATGTTCGGAAATCGTGCGTTTCGTAAGTCGGAGACCGCCTGTAATCACAACACCGTTCTGTCTCCACGTATATATTATTAGTACACTTGTTGACTGGGGGAAAGCCTCACGACTCTTTTTCAGAATGCTCGTGCCAAGATTTAGCAGTATTGGGTGATGATTTCTACGTATAATTACAATGAGTAATTTGCGGGTTATTTGACCAATTTTTGGACCATAACGCCAGCGCACAATCCATCCTTATAGGATCTTTGAAGTCCATTGTAAAGTAGACGGCGCATAGTATTGCTGTGGTTAAAACGTCGACAGTAATAACCAGGGTGGCCGCTGGAATCGAACCGCAAACCTCTGCAAAACTTGGAGAACGCACTGCTGCTAGGCCATGTGTCCGGTATATGGGCGCCACAGTCAGAGCCGGCCCAGCCACTAAGCGACCCTTGCAATTGCAAAGGGCCCCGTGGCCAGCAGAGGGCCCCCTAGAGTCACTGCTAGCTAGTGGGTGAAAAAAATAATACATCAAAGGGGCCTCCAACCAAATTTTGCTTAGGGCCCCCAAAGGTCTAGGGCCGGTTCTGGCCACAGTGATGAGACGTTAACTACCTCGCCTGATATACAGGAGGCTCGGTCCCGCCCTTGACGATGCCTTTATATTTGGAGTTTGCATGTTCTCCTTTGTGGTCGCATGGATATTTCTCCCGATTCCCCGGTTTTAACCTCTACAATTAGAAACTCGAGTTTAGAGTATTTGGCTGCTATACATTTCCACACGATTAGCCACGTCGTTGAGCTTTCATTTGTGGCCAGGCCGCTTCTTAAAAAGAGCTACATAGCTCATCGAGCCTTACCTGGTTAAAGAAAAATTGTTTAATAGTTTCGTTTTAAACAAAAAATAAAAGGCGTATGCTTTGTCAAGCACACACAAATAAAGCTGTGTTTAAGTTAAGGTGAGTTTTTCATTCAGTCCTTCCGGTTGAATTGTATTCAGTTTAAATATGAGGCGGCCTTCTGTCCATTTTCTGGTCTCATTCTCCCCAGCTGAGATCAAAACAAGGCCACGTACCGGCAACGCCTCTGGGGCTGTGGTCCTCACCGTTGAGGTGACAAGCCACTTCCATGGACATGTCTGCACGGCCAGTCACATCCGGTAACCAATGACACGTTGCCAATAACATATTGTGGCCCAGCAGGGTTTTTATCAACAAGCGTCATTCTGCTGGTGAGACCAGGAAGGTGGGACCCGGTGTGGAGTTTGCTGACTTAAATCATCTGCTGCTGGCTAATATTGGTCTGGATAACCAATATGCTGATGGACTAAAATATGCATTTTAATATATGCGGAGTTCTAATTCTGTGTGCTTTTACATTGGACGGGTGTGCCGCATGTCCTCTTTAAACCGAAGCACGACGGGGTGATCCCATTGACTGTGCAGGGGTGATTGTTGTGCCCGTCTCCTCCACAGAAGCAGCGAACTCTCGCAGCTCATGCCATTAACGCATGGGGAGGGGGGGGGAATTCCATGAGGCTGTCAGTAATAATGGCAGGGTCATATTCACCCTGGCAGCATCACCGTCTGACAATTTCGTAGGATGTGTCTTCCCCGTGTTTTTTTCTCACTCGTGATTTATACTCAGCCCATGTCCCTCCGACGATAGCTGCCCATTAGATCCGCTCCTCCATATTTCTGCGCATTAAAATTGTCTCGCAGTCATTAGTCGTGATGTGACGGCATAAATCACTTCACGGGCTTTGGCACCATGCTGATTAATGGGCCATTGATAATTGTGAGTGCAGTTAAAGGGTCGGGGTTAATTGTGAGGCTAATAGATCATAATGACGCACTTTAAATTTTAAACACGACGGTTCATTGAGCGAGCTTGCGTGAGACAGCCCTCAACTCACTTTGCTGTAGTTTGATCGGTTAAATTAATGGGAAATTATTCATATAAAAATAATTATTTGTCGAACCTTATTTCTCTTCCAATTTCACTCAAAAATAATTGTCAATTCAGATATCTCTCAGAGCAATCCATTCTCCCCGCACGTTTGGGAATGCCCCACTGAAGTTGGTATCGCAGAATTACGTTTGAGATCCCTTAAAGTGGACTTTGCCACGTGTTCTGCGATAGAGATATCAATCGCGTGGCAGTTAAATTGAATTGTTTAGTTTCCACAGTGGCAATATTCCAAATTATGTAAGTTCAAATATACGTGTGAAATGAGGGATTTTTAAAAAATAATAATTTGTGGTTAGGCCAACACCATCAACTATACTCTTTGGTTCTTTCGGTAAAAGTCCATCAACTAGTTACACTTGAGAACCCGGCTTAACCACAAATGACAGAAAGTGTAATTCCAATGCAACTTCTCAGCGGCGCCAGCTCAGACCTCAGAACCGTTTGCGACCCTGGTGCGGCCGGGTACGGGTAGACCGTGAGTCACTGGTGAGTAACCGTTTCTCACTCATTTCCCAACGTCTTGTCTCTTCGCACAATTCAAGTTCCTAGAATCAACCCACCCGCGCCTGCAACATGGCTTCATCCCAGAGGTCCCCTACCCGTACCCGGCCGGGTACGGGTAGGGTACGGGTACGGCCGGGTACAGGTGCCCGTTTGCGACCCTGGTGCGGCCGGGTACGGGTACGGGTAAGGAATCAAAACCCGTTTGCGACCTCTGCCACTCAGCCACCCCTTGAAAAAGCTACGTATTGATATTCACACGGCCATACAAATGGCTCTTTATAGAGAACCAAGGGCACCACAGCTAGACAACTTCATTGAGGACAATAATAATTATAATAAACACGGGCCGTTTAAACTCATGTAATAACATTTCATATCAGCAAACCCAGGCCTGACGAATGTGACAGCTGCCTTTAATAGATAAGGCTTCATAGACAACAAAGCTGTATTGGCCTAGTTTGAATATATTCTCAATAAGTTTGTTACACATGTTATCACGGTGCATATATTTCAAACCATATATGCTGGTAGGGTTTCCCTCCATATCATCCTTCACGATATGACAATTATTGCAACTCCCATGACTTTGTAATAATACCCTTTTCATATTTATATTGTATTGTTTTTTTTTACTTTGCCATAATATTAATTAAAAGTTCGTGCAGTTTCACTTAATATAAGCCTGCCGTAGACAACATAAGCCGGCTAACCATTGAACAAAGACGGTCACTGCATCGCGCGTTCTCAGATGCGCTTCTGCGGCCGTCTGGAATGCTCTTCCTTCTGATATTAGGAAGCCACTGGAGCTATGCACTTTTAAATCTAGATCGAAAACTTATTTCTTTAGAACTGAGTTTTGTTTTTAGTTTGTTGTCCGTCCACTTCCGATAAGAGTCATTATTATCACCACCATCAACATCACCACCACGATTACCACCACGATTACCACCACAATCACCAGGCCATGCACCTCCGATGAGCACCGTTGGCTACGTACGGTGTGTGAACACACATACATACATACACACATACATACAAAGATAAAAAAGATCCCCCGTATAGCCTTAACAGACTGTAGGGGCAAGTGCTGTTAGCGAGCACCTATGAAGGCCGGAACGGTACACGAGGGGGTGGGTGGCCAGCACCAAGCCCGACCGCCTTTGTCTCCCTAGTGGCGATATTTACACACCGCACCAGGTACTCATTTCAGGCTGAGTCGACCTAGGGGAGGCCCAGGACCGGTTCAAATAATCGTCACTGGTGTTGGCCGTGAGCGGGAATCGAACCCGGGTCGCCAGGTTCATAGCGCTACACTACCGCTCCCCACTACACACATACACACATACACACACACGCGTGTGTAACGTATGCTCAGTCCTCCGGTGGGCTCTTGAGCCGCGCCTTGTGTTGTTTGGCACGATGTCCGACGTTTCGCTCCACGTGCCGGGAGCTTCTTCGGTGGGGGGGGGGGGGTCGATTTCACTTCCTGAAGAATATCTCTCCACGTGTAGCGAAACGTCGGAACATCTTGCCGAACAACCCGCAGTAAAACCCGAAAACACAACGGAGAGTTGTACAGTGCAACCAGCAAGAGCCATTTCCAGACACGTGTGTGTGTGTTCGTGTGTGTAGGCTTGGGTTCTGGGTAGTTCTTCGTGCTTTCGGAGTCCCTGACCCTCTGCTCACGATCATTAAGGACCTTCATGATGGTAAGCTGGCCCGGGTAAAACTACGTGGCCGGGAGTCGGAACCATTCCCTGTTCACTTTGCGGTGCGACGGGGATGTCCTCTGGCTTCCACATGATTTAACATCTATTTCGAACACGTAGTTCGTGAAGCCTTCAATAGCTGTACCGGAGGAATTTCCATCTGGTACAGATACAATGGGAGACTGATCGATGCCCGGGTGTGGTGAAGGGATGGCTCCCTATTGGTCAACCACGTTATGTATGCCGATGATTTGGTAATTGCTGCTCATTCAGAGGAGGAGTTAGAGACGCTTCTGCTGAAACTGGAGTGTGCCACTAAGAGGTGGGGCATTACCATTAGCCCCACCAAAACGAAGCACCTGCCTGGGTATTTTGTACCATCGGACACTCCACCCTCACAACTCCCAATTGGTGATAGGGCCGTTGTGGAGAGAGTGGAGAGTTTCCCATACCTGGGCAGTGTGCTCATGACCGGCTCCAGAGGTCTCACTCCGAATCAGTCGAGTGGCATTATCTTTGCATCGGTAGCATAACGCTGTGTGAAAGCTACCTGGTCTGTCGCTCCACACGAAGCTTCAGGTCCTCTCGGCCACGGTCATTCCCTCCCTTTTCTACGCTTGCGAAACGTGAACCCCCCTAATGGAACATCTTCGCCAGTTAGAAACATTTAGGCTGGCCTGCCTACGATCCATCCTGGGTTTAACCAAGCTGGATTGTGTGAGGAGCTCACAAATCCTTGAAAGATCTGGACAAAGTGCCATCGGTGAGCTCCTCCGGCAGGCAAGGCTGCGTTGGCTGGGTCATGAAGCCCGCATACCTAGCCACCGCTTGCCTAAACAGCTTTTGTTCAGCCGGATCGAGGGGGCGAAACGGGCACGGCACGGGCTAGAGAAGAGATGGAGTGATGTGGTACAGGAGGATGTGGAGCTGAGTGGACTTGCCGATGACTGGTACCAGCGGTGTCAAGAGGCTCGTGAAGGATGCTACTGGGCAGTTGGAGGCAGTCGCCCTCCAACAACAACGGAGGGCGGAGGAGCGACGCTCACAACAACGAGCGGAGCGCCGGGTGTATAAAGCACAGCAAGTTGGCACAGTAGGGGGCACAGGTGGTGCATTGGCCAGTCGTCTCAGTCAGTCGACCCGTGGCACCTGGGTCTGCCCCGTGACCTCCTGGCAGCGGGCGTTCGACACTTCACGTGGCCTCAAGGTGTACATAGCCTGGCTCAAGCGCCGTGGTGACGTCACCACCACTTAGTGGCGGCGAATGGCGGTTGTTGTTGTTGTGTGTGTACATACGAACCCGGCGACCTAAGTTAGATTTCCCATCACGGCCAACACCAGTGACGATAATTTGACCCGGTCCTGGACCACGCTTAGGTCGACTCAGCCTCAAGTGAGTAACCATGGCCACGATGGGAGACAAAGGCACCCGGGCGTGGTGTTGACCACCCACTCCTTCGTGTGCCGTTTCAGCCTTCATAGGTGCTCGCCAACGGCACTTGCCCCAACAGTCTGTTAAGATTATACGGGGGATCTTTGTATTTGTACATTGGAGAAGCATCACTGCGAAAGTCATTCGACGGAGGCCACAATGGCCACATACATGTACTGTATACACACTGTGGGCACACACACACACATGTGTGTGAATATATTCACACGTGTGTGATGTGAGCAGCTCTGTAATGAGCGATGATGTCTGACAGTCAGGAGAGAGAGAGAGAGAAAGGGGTGGGGGAGTGAAAGCCTGTAGGGTGGCTGCCACCAATCCAAACCACTCACCACGGATTCTCCTTGTCAAGAGCACGGCGGGCAGCCAACGCATCGATGCAGATTGCAACCGTTGTGAGTGACAGCCATTTTTTTTTCAAAGCGTGAGGATCCACGTGCGTTTATTTACGCTGGTGGCTTCGTGCGTATGTGGGCAGTGGAGCTTGAGTTGAGCTGGCGGATTGGCTCTCGGGCTGTTTTGGCAACTTAAAACAATTAAAGTTTTATTTCGCATTTTAAGTATGCACATTTCGTGGCATGCCCTCGGAGAGCCTAAAGTCAGCCTGACATGTTTTATAGCCTCCCATTTTTTAACATTTACTTCTTTGTCAAATCGGGCTGCGAGCCACGTTGCTTACAACTTGGTGGGTTTTTTTAATTATTATTTTCCCGTTGTTATTTTTCTTTCAAATTGACGGCTGTAATGCTCCAAATAATGACACAGTTCGAGTGACAATCGGGACGTCTCTCAACATAGATGTTTGTTGTCCCCATTGTAATTACAAGCGTGCACATCTCCCCATGCTTCTTTGCACACTTTATACATATATATATTTTTTTACATTTTCTTCTGCAATTTAACACGTAGGCTTTCGCGACCAATATTATTCATAATAAAGTTTTTGGGTTGGATCGCGTTATTTATAAATGTGTCGTAACCCTCCACCACCCGACACGGCCAATCATCGGGCGAATTGCCCGATGATGCTGGATGTTATTACCAGCGAAACGTCGTACTCAAACATTTTAAATGTTATGGATTCACTCTTCAACACACCGGTGGGCTAAAGTAGTGAACTATTTGTCTTTTGTCAACGTGACACTTTTTTGCTGATTCTTCTGCGATGTCCAGGTTTATGATTTGTATTTCGTTGCAGTCGAATTGAAAAAGTGTTAGCCCCGAGATCCTGGCCTCAAATCCATCTAAAGAAACTTCCCAAGTCCAGTGAGTTAATGGCCTGGAGATAAATAAATGACTGTCCACAAATGAATCATGTTCAATTTGCATCATGGGACCTCCTTTTGCCAGTACCAAAATATACTAATAGGGTTTTTCCCCTTATTTCTGGCAACAAAATTGACACCTTTTGCAAGGAATCATGCTTACATTAACCACAATACGTGCAGTCAAATGCAAACAAAAAACAATACTCTGATAATTTATGCATTGTCTTTGAAACTGATTGGTCCACACCAGAGACAGCTTTCTTTCGGCGTGGACCAATCAGTTTCAAAGACAATGCATAAATTATCAGAGTATTGTTTTTTTGTTTGCATTTGACTGCAAGTATTGTGGTTAATGTAAGCATGATTCCTTGCAAAAGGTGTCAGTTTTGTTGCCAGAAAAAACGGGAAAAACCCTATTAGTATGTTCAATTTGGTTTAACACTAAATTAGCTTTGACTGTGGAAGTGACGATAATTTCTCTCCGTAGCAAGGTGGGAAAGCATCCCCCTTAAAGATATTTCAGAGGCAGTGCTTTGGTATCTTCTTCCGCGGACCGCTGTCCGGAACTCTTTACACTGCGCTGCGAGACTTTCCGCACGGATTCTTCGTCTCGCGACGCGATGACGCCGATAGCGAAAACAAGCGAGGAAATCAAACATCGTGATGATACAAATAGTAAATAAATAACAAATCAAGCTCAAGCGAAACCTCTTGACGTAATGAAGCTTTGGGCGTTTGCTTTGGCCTCATTCCGTTGACACGCAAAGCGAAAACCGCGAGCCACTCTCCCCGGTCTGTTTCCTCAAGACGAATGCAACATTGCGTACACGAGAGCACACTGCGTATGTGCGCGCTACTTTACGTTTCAACAGAGCGGCGGAGCGACGGTCTCACCAGCGTGCAAGTGCGATGGTTCTAAGCGGGGAAAGTAGACCGTCCATGAGAGGGGTGGGGATGGGGTTGGGTTCCTGCAACTCGATGATGATGAGGCTTTTCATCTGGAACCCAAGCACCAAGTTTTGACCTTTGTTATCCAATGAACCTTTCCTTAACAATAACAAATATTAATAAAGCCTCTCAGAATGATCAGTCGGGCCCTTGCTTTAGGATACTTGGCCAGATCCTGTGTCTGAATGTGACGCTGTCGTGGTGCAAAGGTTTACACACCGTGCATACATAAAGCCACCGGAGCAATGCCACTTTTAAATCTCGATTGGAAACTCATTTCTTTAGAACTGCTTATTGTGTATAGTTCGTTGTCCTTCCCCCGGTACTTCGGATTAGACTTGTTGGCTATACGTACAGTGCGAAAGGAATTCAGCATACATACGTAGAGAGCCATACACTCACACAGAGACACATAGACCCATTACGAAGAGACCCATAGACTCACACAAAGACCCATAGACTCAACACACAGAGACCCATAGACCCATCGCACAGAGACCCATAGACTCACACAGAGACCCATATACTTACACAGAGACCCATAGACTCAACACACAGAGACTCATAGACCCATCACACAGAGACCCATAGACTCACACAGAGACCCATAGACTCACAGAGAGACCCATAGACTCACACATAGACCAATAGACTCAACACACATAGACGCATAGACCCATCACACAGAGACCCATAGACTCACACAGAGACCCATAGACTCACACAGATACCCATAGACTCACACAAAGACCCATAGACTCAACACACACAGACCTATAGTTTGCTGTCCTTCTATGTGCCTCCCATTAGCACGGGTGGCTACGTTCGGTGTGCGATATAAGTTCGACGTACATATGTGCGTACGATCTGATCTGGCTAGGGGGCTGTTGAAATCGATGGGCAGGCGTTGTAGGATGTCTCCAACTCTTTCCACAAAAAGGCAGTCGACGCGAGCCTCAGCAGTGCCGGCTCGGTGTTCTGACCCCGCTGTTCCATACCAAGGCCATGTCTTGTAATGATTATAATTAGTATTTATAATAATTATGCATTACTCATGCGCACGATTCAACAATAGAAATTGTTGCCATGTAATTTTTGCCACATGTCATTGCAGTATTTTAGGAGTAAGTCAGACAGGGTAGGTCTACAATGTACGTATGCATGCATGCATGTATGTTGAACTTCTTTCGCACCGTACGTAGCCAACCGTGCTAATCGCAGGTGCAAATTGTACAGAAGCACCGGCGGGAAAAGAATGAACGGAGGGAAATGGGGGAGGCCGTTGTCCAACATTGGGAAGTTACCGGCTGTCAAAAACAATAAAAACAACATTGTGTCACTGGATCATCCCATAATTTATGTGGCTGTCTTATGAGGCTGGCATTTTGGAAAGTGTCTGTTCCACACACACACAAACAGGATGGAGCACGCAGCCCTTGGCGCATTGTTAGCGTTCTAAAGGTTCCCACTATACCGTGCACCATGCATTTTGATGCTTGCATAACAACGCGCGGCGGAGTTTGAGAGCCTTTTAAAAGAGCACGAGTAGCACGGATACATTCAAATCTGTGAGACCCTAGAAATGAAAGCAATTCCATATTGCGAGTGCAGCATTTCAAAATGACAGCAACGCCTCATTGAAAGCCGTTTTTCAATGTTGCCGTCCCATTGCCGTGGCTTGCATTGAGCTGAGAATGAATGTGTATGGGTCAGCTGTGTGTGACTGGGTGCCTGTCAATTATCAATATATATGCGTTAATTAAAATACATCCGGCGAAAAGTGGTGTATTGTCCACGTATGCAAGTGTATTGCCACAAAAGCTTCAAAGTGTTTAAGGTAGAATCACCGAGTTTATGACTGCTGCAATCTTTTCAGGAAATTTCCTGTTGATTAATGGCTACGGTTTTAGCATGGAGGTCACGGAGGTCACAGGGACATTGTGGAGCACCGTTAGATTATGCGTTTCCGTTATTTCCTTTCTATCTAAAACTGAATTGTATACAGCGCCAGGTGGAGCGCACAAATGTTGTGACGCTCCCTTCCCGCGTGCATTGAGGTACCATACTCTGGCTTTCCGGTAGAATGCAGCACGGCAAAAATGGCGACTCCACATGTTCCATCTGTATGGGGAAAGTGTGATTCCCCATTACACGCGTGGGGCTTCTTCAGGTGCTCTGGTTTCCTCCCACATGCAAACACTCATTCATTAATGTAATAAACCCACTCCGGACGATATCGTATTCTCGTTTCTTGTCTTTATTCGTTCTTCCTTTACACAGCTCTCTCACACCGCTGGGTTCATTTTTCCCGTTACTCCCGTTACTCCCGTTACTCCCGTTACTCCCGTTACTCCCGTTACTCCCGTTACTCCCGTCACTCCCGTTACTCGAGCGTGGCGTTCACTCGCTTTCCTCGCTCCCTCACACCGCTGGCTAACGGCGTTCGGGAGACAGCCTCCGGCCTGCCACGTGGCCGCTGGCGTGCCGGAGGCACAAGACGTGGTCTCTCCTCGAAGCTCTTCACACTGACCACGAACTGTCTCTCTCCACCCCTTATATCACCTGGCTCACGTGATGCCACGCAGCCAATCATAAGCCTCTCCCCTGGAACCTTCTAGATGTTGCTATACAGCCCAAGGGCTACACCCTTGACTCGACGTCCCATTGGCTGCGGGCTGAGGCTGGCAGAGCCTATCACCATCGCCCAGTTACCCCCGGGTGCATCCTCATATTACATGAATAATGCAGGTTTTTTGGGTTAGATCGACTAAATATGAGTCGTTAAGCCCACCACCACCCGGCACAGCGAATTAGTAAGGTTTGTCACGTGAACAGAACATGCCAATTCGTTACTCGTGTAGAAGACTTGCGGATGACTCACTCGGAGACCGAGGTGAGTTAAGGGCTGTCGCCATATAAGTTTATTAAGGGGTCAGGATTACAGGGGGGTGATTCACTTCCTAGGGGTTCGGGGTCCCAGGATAGCCCCCACTGGGTCCTGACACAGCCGGCTGTGTCAGGACCCAGTGGCGGCTCAAACAAAGACCCATAGACTCACACAGAGACCCATAGACTCACACAGAGACCCATAGACTCACACGGAGAACCATAGACTCACACAGAGAACCATAGACTCACACAGAGAACCATAGACTCACACAGAGACCCATAGACTCACACAGAGACCCATAGACTCACACAGAGACCCATAGACTCACACAGAGACCCGTAGACTCACACAAAGACCCATAGACTCACACAGAGAACGATAGACTCACACAGAGAACCATAGACTCACACAGAGAACCATAGACTCACACAGAGACCCATAGACTCACACAGAGACCCATAGACTCACACAGAGAACGATAGACTCACACAGAGAACCATAGACTCACACAGAGACCCATAGACTCACACAGAGACCCATAGACTCACACAGAGACCCATGGACTCACACAGAGAACCATAGACTCACACAGAGACCCATAGACTCACACAGAGACCCATAGACTCACACAGAGAACGATAGACTCACACAGAGAACCATAGACTCACACAGAGAACCATAGACTCACACAGAGACCCATAGACTCACACAGAGACCCATAGACTCACACAGAGAACGATAGACTCACACAGAGAACCATAGACTCACACAGAGACCCATAGACTCACACAGAGACCCATAGACTCACACAGAGACCCATGGACTCACACAGAGAACCATAGACTCACACAGAGACCCATAGACTCACACAGAGACCCATAGACTCACACAGAGACCCATAGACTCACACAAAGACACATAGACTCACACAGAGACCCATAGACTCACACAAAGACCCATAGACTCACACAGAGACCCATAGACTCACACAGAGAACCATAGACTCACACAGAGACCCATAGACTCACACAGAGACCCATAGACTCACACAAAGAACCATAGACTCACACAGAGAACGATAGACTCACACAGAGACCCATAGACTTACACAGAGAACCATAGACTCACACAGAGAACCATAGACTCACACAGAGACCCATAGACTCACACAGAGACCCATAGACTCACACAGAGAACCATAGACTCACACAGAGACCCATAGACTCACACAGAGACCCATAGACTCACACAGAGACCCATGGACTCACACAGAGAACCATAGACTCACACATAGAACCATAGACTCACACAAAGACCCATAGACTCACACAAAGACCCATAGACTCACACAGAGACCCATAGACTCACACAGAGACCCATAGACTCACACAAAGACCCATAGACTCACACAGAGACCCATAGACTCACACAGAGACCCATAGACTCACACAGAGACCGATAGACTCACACAGAGACCCATAGACTCACACAGAGACCCATAGACTCACACAAAGACCCATTGACTCACACAAAGACCGATAGTCTCACACAGAGACCCATAGACTCACACAGAGACCCATAGACTCACACAGAGACCCATAGACTCACACAGAGAACCATAGACTCACACAGAGAACCATAGACTCACACAGAGAACCATAGACTCACACAGAGACCCATAGACTCACACAAAGACCCATAGACTCACACAAAGACCGATAGACTCACACAAAGACCCATAGACTCACACAAAGACCGATAGACTCACACAGAGACCCATAGACTCACACAAAGACCCATAGACTCACACAAAGACCCATAGACTCACACAAAGACCGATAGACTCACACAAAGACCCATAGACTCACACAAAGACCGATAGACTCACACAGAGACCCATAGACTCACACAAAGACCCATAGACTCACACAGTGAACCATAGACTCACACAGAGAACCATAGACTCACACAGAGAACCATAGACTCACACAAAGACCCATAGACTCACACAGAGACCCATAGACTCACACAAAGACCCATAGACTCACACAGAGACCCATAGACTCACACAGAGACCCATAGACTCACACAGAGACCCATAGACTCACACAGAGACCCATAGACTCACACAGAGACCCATAGACTCACACAGAGACCCATAGACTCACACAAAGACCGATAGACTCACACAAAGACCCATAGACTCACACAAAGACCGATAGACTCACACAGAGACCCATAGACTCACACAAAGACCCATAGACTCACACAGAGAACCATAGACTCACACAGAGAACCATAGACTCACACAGAGAACCATAGACTCACACAAAGACCCATAGACTCACACAGAGACCCATAGACTCACACAAAGACCCATAGACTCACACAGAGACCCATAGACTCACACAGAGACCCATAGACTCACACAGAGACCCATAGACTCACACAGAGACCCATAGACTCACACAGAGACCCATAGACTCACACAGAGACCCATAGACTCACACAAAGACCCATAGACTCACACAAAGACCCATAGACTCACACAGAGACCCATAGACTCACACAGAGACCCATAGACTCACACAGAGACCGATAGACTCACACAGAGACCCATAGACTCACACAGAGACCCATAGACTCACACAGAGACCCATAGACTCACACAAAGACCGAGAGACTCACACAGAGACCCATAGACTCACACAAAGACCCATAGACTCACACAAAGACCCATAGACTCACACAAAGACCGATAGACTCACACAGAGACCCATAGACTCACACAGAGACCCATAGACTCACACAGAGAACTATAGACTCACACAGAGAACCATAGACTCACACAGAGAACCATAGACTCACACAGAGACCCATAGACTCACACAAAGACCCATAGACTCACACAAGGACCGATAGACTCACACAAAGACCCATAGACTCACACAAAGACCGATAGACTCGCACAAAGACCCATAGACTCGCACAAAGACCCATAGACTCACACAAAGACCCATAGACTCACACAAAGACCGATAGACTCACACAGAGACCCATAGAATTACACAAAGACCCATAGACTCACACAGAGACCCATAGACTCACACAGAGAACCATAGCCTCACACAGAGAACCATAGACTCACACAGAGACCCATAGACTCACACAGAGACCCATAGACTCACACAGAGACCCATAGACTCACACAGAGAACGATAGACTCACACAGAGAATCATAGACTCACACAGAGACCCATAGACTCACACAGAGACCCATAGACTCACACATAGACCCATGGACTCACACAGAGAACCATAGACTCACACAGAGACCCATAGACTCACACAGAGACCCATAGACTCACACAGAGACCCATAGACACACAGAGACCCATAGACTCACACAGAGACCCATAAACTCACACAGAGACCCATAGACTCACACAGAAACCCATAGACTCACACAGAGACCCATAGACTCACACAGAGACCCATAGACTCACACAGAGACCCATAGACTCACACAGAGACCCATAGACTCACACAGAGACCCATGGACTCACACAGAGAACCATAGACTCACACAGAGACCCATAGACTCACACAGAGACCCATAGACTCACACAGAGACCCATGGACTCACACAGAGAACCATAGACTCACACAGAGACCCATAGACTCACACAGAGTCCCATAGACTCACACAGAGACCCATAGACTCACACAGAGACCCATAGACTCACACAGAGACCCATAGACTCACACAGAGACCCATAGACTCACACAGAGACCCATAGACACACACAGAGACCCATAGACTCACACAGAGACCCATAGACTCACAGAGAGACCCATAGACTCACACAGAGACCCATAGACTCACACAGAGACCCATAGACACACACAGAGACCCATAGACTCACAGAGAGACCCATAGACTCACACAGAGACCCATAGACACACACAGAGACCCATAGACTCACACAGAGACCTATAGTCTGTTGCCCTTCTTCGCGCTTCAAATTAGCATGGGTGTCTACGTATGTACCGACGTGCACTAAAGAGGGAGCTCTCGAAAGACCCTCTCGAGGGTGTTTGGCCTACTCTTCCACGCTGAGGCAGGAGCACTGTTGTGCTATCACTGGGTTCAGATGAGCAGACGTTGAACATGTGTGGGAAAAACACTAAAGTGGCACTATCTCATTTGCATGCGCGTGTTTGTTTGAATTTTCTTTTCTTTTCGTATGTATATATATATAAAAAGCCTCCCAGGCAAAAAATGTTAATAGCCTTGCGTTCAAAATAAAATTTTAATTCCTGGCCGTGGTCAATGTAGCAGCTCATGTCTACTAAGTCTGAACAGTCATTTGGCTTTATTTGACCTCATTAGGTTTGCATGCACGCTATCTTGCATACACGTCCGACGTGAAAATGCTTCCGTGGATTAAGCAACGCACTGAACGCAAAAGCAACACGCATCATGAGCAAATAATCTGGAACGCGTCTGATCGGCTCGCGACATGCAAGCCAAGCAGGCTTTGAGGCCGGATAGTTGCTTCGATGGGTGGCCACCATGCACAGCAGGGTGTCTGTCATGGGGCTTGCCAGGTTACTGGGATGGACAACAGAGGGCATTGCAGCAAAATCAGATGTTGTACTGTGCTGCACTTCTATGCTTCCACGACCGTGGTCCTTTGACGTCACCAACACGTGCTGACCAGCGTGGTGAAGTATGGCCAAATAACCCTCACGTCAAATTTCGATTTGAAGCTTTCGTGACTGCAGGGATTCATCTCGTTGGTTCTTTCGGTAAAGTCACGTAGCAGGGAAATAATAAAATAATACAAATAAAACATAATAAAATCATATTCTTAGGTTTTTTCGGTAAAGTCACGTAGGTAAAACATCAAAATTAATGAAAATAAAATGAAATAAAAATAAAAATCACGATGTTTCGGAGGCAACACAAGTCTCCGTCATCAGGTGGGACCGTCGCAACTATTTCGGCTGTGACGGTCCCACCTGATGACGGAGACTTGTGTTGCCTCCGAAACGTCGTGATTTTTCTTTTTCTTTTATTTTATTTTCATTAATTTTGAGGTTTTACCTACGTGACTTTATCGAAAAAACCTAAGAATATGATTCCTTGCAGTCACGAAAGCTTCAAATCTAGAAATGATAAATTAATTCTCAGGACGTTTCAGCCTGTCGGAAAGACAGCATCTGAATGAGCTCAATCAGACGCTGTCTTTCCGACAGACCTGTTCTTCACCTGAGGACGGCTGCTAGCGTTGTGGCCGAAACGTCGTGAGAATTATTTTATTATGTTTTATTTTTATTATTTTATTATTTCCCTTCTACGTGACTTTACCGAAAGAACCAAGAAGATGAACCCTCACGTCCCACGCGGGTGTGCAGAAGTCCCTCATCCAGCAGTGGAATCAGCAAAGGCTGCACATGTGGATATCGGAGCATAGCACAGTACAATACAACATTTAATATGAATGTGCTGTCCCCTGCTGATAACGTAAGCCCGAAACAATCTACGACACCGTTTTTTTTTTTATTAACACGCGAGGCCGTCTCCGATCCGGCCACTATCCAGCCTCAACCCTGCTTCCCTACTCGAATGTGACGGTGCATTCTGGGTGATTTGTTCATGGGTTGATCTAACACAGCTGAGCTATCAAGGTCCATTCAAATTGCATGGCCATTCTATCTCAGCCGAGCACGTTTGACAATGACAAATTACTTTACATTCACCCGTCCCAGAATAATTAACTGTGCTTTTGCCTGGAGCCGGGGTGGGGAGTCTGGGGCCTGCAAGCTGGATACGTCCTGCAGCTTCATTGTATTCCGGTCCACGGCCTCATGAGGCCTACCACTTCTAAACGGCCGGGCAAACAATATATATATCTCTGCAGGGTCGTCACTAGGGGGAGGGGCACTAGGGGGAGGGCCACGAGGGAGGGCCCTGCACCACCAAATGTCCCCTTTGGTACACTCACCAGCGTTCTGGTGGCCCCGCACACGATAGATCTAGCGGGCCCTTCCATCCGAAAGAAGCTGGAACCTTACCTTGGCGAGATGTGAACTCCCACGCCTGGCATGCAGGAGGTCGTTGGCTCCGATCCCGACCGCGACAATGCCAATATATTCGGAGTTTGCGTATCTCTCTCCCTGTGGTCGCGTGGATTTTTCTCCGGGTCCTCCTGTTTTTTTCCCCCTCCACATTTAGAAACGTGCATTTAGATAATTTCGCTGCCATACATTTCCACATGATGAGCATCTCTGTTGAGCTATCATTTGTGGCCACGTCGCTTCTGAAAGACTAGCTACATAGCTCAGTGGGCCTTACCTGGTTGCCATGCATGTGCTGGAGGAGGAGGCTGTCCGGCTGTCAGGTAGCTCTGTGGCTACGTGGGCTGACGTCCACTCACATATAACTACGACAAGCATATTTATGTTCTTGGTTCTTTCGGTAAAGTCACGTAGAAGGGAAACAATAAAATAATAAATATATAGAACAATACAATTCTCACGACGTTTCGACTGCAACACCGAAAGAACCAAGACAATGAATTCCTGCAGTCACGAAAGCTTTACATCAAAAGCATATTTATGTTTTTTTCTTTCACATCTGGCGCTCTAACTCTATGGCAGTCACGTGTAAAAGCAGTCGCTAAAGAAAAAAATATCTGGTAAAATTAAAAAAAATAGTTTAGTTTATATTTCTATTAAACTAACAAAAAAAAACAGGACTTTGGAGTCCTTACAGAACTCCCAGGACAGCTACATTAATGAGAAGATGATCTCGGGAAAACAAAGGACAGGTGGTAACGCCAACTACATCAGGGACAGGCGGCCTAAGACCCATAGCCACTCGAGGACTACAGCTTTGAAACTTCTGTCAGAAGTGTGTGTGTGTTAATGTAGTGGGGAGCGGTGGTGCAGTGGTTAGCGCTCTGCGCTATGAACCCGGCGACCAGAGTTCGATTCCCGCTCATGGCCAACACCAGTGAGGATTACCTGAACCGGTCCTGGGCCTTCCCTAGGTCGACTCAACCTCAAATGAGTGCCTGGTGCGGTGTGTAAACATCGCCACTAGGGAGACAAAGGCGGTCGGGAGTGTGCTGTTTCGGCCTTAATCGGTGCTCGCTAACAGAAATCCATTGTCTTTGTTAAGGTACGGAGCGTACAAAAGTATTTGAAAGTCCTAAACATCAATCGGTAAGGAAAATGGTCTCCAACCCTAAGAGTGACTAATATTAACTGCACGCATGTATGAATAGCAGAGGTGGGACAATGTCATTGTTATGCAAGTCACAAGTAAGTCTCAAGTCTTTGCTCTCGAGTCCCGAGTCAAGTCGAGTCAAAGATGAGGCAAGTCCAAGTCGAGTCTGAAGTCATCAAAATCATGACTCGAGTCTGACTCGAGTCCAAGTCGCATGACTCGAGTCCACACCTCTGATGAATAGTAATAACATTTTAAGAACATAATTTAATTTGAAGAACATCAAGGTTCATCGATGCGCATGTATTGTGTTATATAGGAGGCTTAGAGCTACTGAGGGGCTGTGTAGAGTGGAGGACCTTCTTGCCAGCAGTAGCGTGAGCAAGGCAACCTAAGGTAGCGGACATGTTTAACCATTGAAGGGATACGTTACAAAAAGATATATAGTATAACGTCAAACTAAATACAACTTGGTTGAAAAGTTGGGCTTGTGGCCTGGGAATGTATAGACGGCATGCACTCATTTCTTTGTTGTGATACTTTGGTTGTTTGTTTTGGTGCCAATTTCTTCATTTTGTTTATTAATTTCATCTGTTTGTTTATTAATTTCGTCTGTTTTATTTTTTGTTTGTAAAGTTACTAAGAAGAGAAATAAAAAAATAAAACAATAATAAAATAATAAAGCAATATTTATATTATTTTATTATTTCCCTTCTACGTGACTTTACCGAAAGAACCAAGAATATGAATTCCTGCAGTCACGAAAGCTTTAAATCGAAATTTCATTCTGATTTAGCTTTGTCGTAGTACGGTTTTCATTCGCTTGGAAGTAGCTGTATATGGGATTTGGTCCTTACATATAATTAATGTACAGCGTTATGGAATGACATTTGCGTGAATGACGCTATTCAAAATGAAACTATTTTTTAAATATATTTTTGATTAAGGGTTGTTTGTGTGTAAGATGTGCGTTAGAGTTTGGGTTTGTGTGGAGGGTGGGGCACGGGGAATGAAACCTATTTTATTTACGTCTCTTATACTTTGAACTTCAATCGTGTTTTATTGCATTTGTTGTTGTAACTTTCTTACCCCGTGCCCCGACTGGACATCTGTGAAAAAAGAGCTTAATAGCTCATCGGATTCCTCCTCCTCCAGTGTAAATAAACATTCTGATTCTGGGGTCAATGCATACACTTTCGTTCGTTTGCTTTCGACTGGCTAACCAAAACATTGAGTGCTTTTGATTAGCCACGATGCAATTATCCGGTAATGGCACAGGTGCGTTCGTATTTACTTTGCAATTACAAAGGTAAACGGCAGGTGATTGCCCGTCGCTTCAGCGCAACGATTGTGCTCCCTAATATCCTATTCTGCGAAGAGGAAAATCGCCTATAAGATGTTTACCACTTACAAAGAAATGACATCTAAGTGTGTGCATTTTCGTCTGCCCGATCTGTTTTTTTTTGCTGCTAAATAACGACTTGCTGATGGGGTAACGGCCGCCGTGCAACTGCGAATCATTTATACGATGTTTGGCCAATGAGAATGTTTTATTGGCAGACAAATCGGTTAAGATGTTAAATAAAATGCCAAGGATGATGTTTAAATAACGTAATGTACAGACTTCCCTCGTTTTTCATGAAATTGCTGTCTGCGATTTTGGCTCTCTGTGAGACATAGAGTGATATAGCGACGAGAGCGAATGTGATGAGAGATAAAGTGATGAGAGGTAAAGTGATGAGAGATAAAGTAATGAGAGATACATTGATGACGTGAAGTGATGAGGGAGAAAGCTTATGTAAGTATTAATTTTAGGTCATTTCATAGGCCAATAGCATTATCAATATCATTATCAATATAATATTTTCATTATCAATATTATCATGATACATATTTTCATTAATGGCATTATCAATATTATGATAAATATTATGATAAATATTATGAATATCATTATCAATATCATTATCCGCAACATTTTTTATTTACGAGCATCTCCAGAAGGTATCCCTCGCGAAGAACGGGGGAATATTTTTCCACGTTATTCTTTTGTTTATTTACCCAGGAAAGCTTCACCAGTTTCAAGACCCTTCATTTCCGGGAGGGTCCCCGGATTTTTTCACAATTTGGGGGCGATGATGACTACGTTTAATCCCAGTGGAGGTAATTTTCGTGTCATTTTAAATTTTTTGGTTTCTTCCAAATTGGACCATGACGCTGGCACACAATGGCCTACTCCTGCGAACGATGCCACGGGATCTTTAACCAGCACTTTGAAGCAGAATACGCCCGCAGTATTATCTAGGGCAGCCCCCAGGTGGCCAGAACCGCAAATCTCTGCAACGAATGCGCTCCCGCTGGGCACCTCCGATTAGTACATGCTCAGGCGTTATTGTCAATCCACCGACAGATGAGGGCCTTCTGACAAAGTTTTGCCACCTGTCCTGGGTTTCCCAGCGTTGCACTCTTTTTTTAGGATAGCTGTCCTGGAAAAATCTGTAAGTCTTCCCGGGACACTGACAGTTCAGTTTTCATGTCAGTTAATTATTGTGTAACAATACGCTGCTCAAGACAATGCATGCATATGCATTTCTCCCCATTTTCAGTATTGTGAGATGTTCCTCTTCCCATGAAATGTCCCGGCTTCTTTGTGTCCCACAGGTGGCAACCATGCCATGTTACACACAGCACGCTGTGATGTTAGACTGTACACGCGCATTGTGTGTGATGTCACAGCACATGTGCATCCATTTTACCGATACTTGTACTTACGTGTGTTGAACTTCTTTTGCAACGTACATAGCCACCCGTGCTTGTTGTCGGCGCGTGGAAGGACAACAAACTATGGGTCTCTGTGTAGGTCTATGGGTCTCTGTGTGAGTCTATGGGTCTCTGTGTGAGTCTATGGGTCTCTGCGTGAGTCTATGGGTTTCTGTGTGAGCCTATGGGTCTCTGTGTGAGTCTATGGGTCTCTGCGTGAGTCTATGGGTTTTTGTGTGAGTCTATGGGTCTCTGTGTGAGCCTATGGGTTTCTGTGTGAGTCTATGGGTCTCTGTGTGAGCCTATGGGTCTCTGCGTGAGTCTATGGGTATCTGTCTGATTCTATGGGTCTCTGTGTAAGTCTATGGGTCTCTGCGTGAGTCTATGGGTTTCTGTGTGAGTCTATGGGTCTCTGTGTGAGCCTATGGGTCTCTGCGTGAGTCTATGGGTATCTGTCTGATTCTATGGGTCTCTGTGTAAGTCTATGGGTCTTTGCGTGAGTCTATGTGTTTTTGTGTGAGTCTTTGGGACTCTGTGTGAGTCTATGGATCTCTGCGTGAGTCTATGGGTTTCTGTGTGAGTCTATGGGCATCTGTCTGATTCTATGGGTCTCTGTGTGAGTCTATGGGTCTCTGCGTGAGTCTATGGGTTTCTGTGTGAGTCTATGGGTCTCTGTGTGAGCCTTTGTACGTACGTATATGTTCAACTTCTTTCGCACCATACGTAGCTAACCGTGCTAATCGGAAGCGCGTGGAAGGACAACAAATTATGGGTCTCTGTGTGAGTCTATGTACGTACGAATGTTGAACTTCTTTCACACCGTACATGGCCAACCGTGCTAATCAGAGGTGCGGGGGAAAGAAAACAAACTAAACACGAAAGAGCAGTTATAAAAAAAAAGAGTTTTCAATTAACATTTTAAAGCGCATAGCTCCCAGTGGCTTCCTAATATCAGAAGCAAGAGCGTTCCAGACGGCCGCAGAAGTGCATGTGAAAGCGCGCTTGGCGGTGACCGTCTTTGTTCGATGTCCAGCCAAAAGCGACCGCGAGGATGCCCGGTGCTTGCGTGACGGACGGTTCATGCTTCTTGACGAGATCAGCGAAGAATTGTGGTTCATTTGCGGCGAGCGCTTTGCGTGTGCAACGGGCGCGACCTCACAACGCGTTCGTCCGGCAACCATAAGCCAATGCAGCTCGGCGAGGCACTGGACGGACACGGTTGGGATCTTGCAGTGGAACAGCCCGAAGTGGAGAAATTACCGAGATGACATTGTGATACGCCTCCCGCAGTTTGTCGATGTCCGATTCATACACTCACCCGTACACCCATCCACCTACCCACTCAATTATCAAATGACAAATGCAAAAGATCCCCCGTATAGCATTAACAGACTGTTGGGGCAAGTGCTGTTAGTGAGCACCTATGAAGGCCACGAGGGGTTTGGTGGCCAGCACCACGCCCGACCGCCTTTGTCATCCTAGTTGCGATGTTTACACACCATACCAGGTACTCATTTGAGGCTGAGTCGACCGAGGAGTGGTCAGATAATCGTCACTGGTGTTGGCCATGAGCGGGAATCGAACTGGGGTCGCCGGGTTCGTGGCGCAGCGCGCTACCGCTCCAATGTACACACTCACACACCCACACACACCCTCACTCACTCAATCACACACTCGCATACTCACTCGCACGGTGTCTGCATGCTAAGCATGCTCAAACAACGCTGCATGGGCGGAAGGCCCGTTATCCAACAGGTCATTGAAAAAGGCTTTTAAGACCAGAATTATGCTATTTTCATCTCCACCCTATTTCACGCGAATAAGTTATTTGAATAGCTAATGCAAAGCGCACCGGCGTGCATGAAAGTAGACCTGCAGATAGGTAGAGGCGCAACCCTGCAATTCCTTGCTCACGCCACTGCTGACAGATGGAATTTCCACTCGAGAGAGCTCTACTGTAGAGAGTCCCCCCCACATTTTATTTGTGTGTCTCTTCTTTCACCCTGACCGGTTATCTTGGAAGAGTTTACCCCATCACAGGCAAAAAAAACGTGTCTAAATCGACGTATCACAGTGCGCCCACTTGTATTGCTTAAGTCGAGAGAGAGGTGGGGTTGTGGGAGCAAAGCTTCGATAAACTCGTCCACTGTTTCCGTTGACGCACACAGAGATGGAGTCGAACCGGTGACCACTGTATTGTCAATCGAGTCGTGCCAGCCATCGGCACCCAAGGTTAGCGCTTCGAGCTCTTGACGTCCCAAAGTCGCACCTCCAGATGAGAACGGTTGGCTACGTACGGTGCAAAAGACGTCCGCCATGATGCGTACACCACCATGGAAGCGTGCCGTTCCTAGAACGTAAACATTCGACTGCAGCATTTACACGTGGCATGGCTAATAACAGTCCCATTTTCTTGGTTCTTTCGGTAAAGTCACGTAGAAGGGAAATAATAAAATAATAAAAATACAACATAATAAAATAATTCTCACGACGTTTCGGCTACAACGCAAGCAGCCGTCCTCAGGTGAAGAACAGGTCTGTCGGAAAGACTTCACCTGAGGACGGCTGCTTGCGTTGTGGCCGAAACGTTGTGAGAATTATTTTATTATGTTTTATTTGTATTATTTTATTATTTCCCTTCTACGTGACTTTACAGAAAGAACCAAGAAGATGAATCCCTGCAGTCACGAAAGCTTTAAATCGAAATTTAACAGTCTCATTACACGCCGGAAAGCAGATGGGCAACCACGTTCTCGCGTTATATTCTGAACGTGCGCTTTCCTTGGCGTTGCAAAACGTACCTCCTGATGTGATGCACTTTTGCATGAAAGTCATCGCTGTTTGCCTGCCCACGGTGGACGGGCTCAAACACATTGTGCTCCCAACAAAAAGACGCGGGCAGCATCCTCGTCGCTCGCAATTCAGTGTGGGCAGACGGAGCATTTGATTTTCGCCTAACCGGCCGTCTAGACGACTCATTTCGAGTTTCAAGTGTGGATCTTCTTCTATCTCGTAAACAAAACAATGAAAATTCGTTACTACTCTAGCACACCGGTGTGTTGGAGAGTAAATCCACGACATTTACAACCAGCCTTATTTGTTAAGGCTTTAATCGCACTCAATCGCCGAATGAAAACTAGCGAGCAACATCAGCATCAAGTGCTTTTATATTGGAGTGTTTTTGACCAATCTTCACCGCCTTGATCAGTTGCAGTTATGGTGGAGGAGTGTGCCCATTACCTCGTCAGATACCTCGTATTAACGGACGCCACGGTGGTGAGATGTTAACTACCTTGCCTGGTATACAGGAGGTCCTGGGTTCGATCCCGATCCCCAAGGCGCTCAATTTTTGCAGTTTTTTTTGGTTCTCTGCTTTTTCACTCCACGTTTAGAACCATTCGTTTAGAGTATTTGGCTGCTATAGATGTCCACGCGATGACCCACATCGTTGAGCTATCATTTGTGATATACAGGTCGCTTCTCAAAAAAAGCTATATAGCTCGAGTGGGCCTTACCTGGTAAAATAAAATTTAAAAAACATTGGTAAAATAGAGCTTGCCATGTCCCAACATTGTGGTCACAAGCTTACGTTAACGGCCCAAAGATAAAACCGCCATGGTCAATCCCATCACGAAAGCTTTGGGCGATATTATCTCAATTTTCTTTTCACCACTACATTCTTTTTTTGTTCCTTCAAAAAAAATGTCTGAGCTTAAACCACAGTACATCAGTGAGTAGCACTTATTAGCACCCATCTCTCTGTGTAACTCGAAGCACTGTGGTGAGCTATGGCAGCTTGCTGTGTGCACTGTATTTGCTGAGAAATTTACCGATTAGAATCAACAATGGATATAAATAACAATTGTTGGCCTACCGCCAGATTTTATACCGATTGTCCCATCGGGTGTTGTGAGGCGAATACTAAATGTTGATCTCCCGTACAAAAGTGCAAGCGTTCATGCAAAATAATTATCCGAAAAATTGGACATCACAGAGCCACCCCTGAGAATCCTTCTAGTGGCTTCTGGTCCATCGAGTTGGGGGCGACACTTTCCCACTCTGCAAACGAGAATTTTTTTTTATCGCATAACCGCCAAACAGAAATGTTTGTCATTCTTAAGAGCTGGAATTTAGCCGAATGAAGGTGAGAACCAATTTCAACTAGGTTATTTGTGACCAGGGCTGAGATCATCAAATCGCCACAGCGAGCACGGGCAGATGTAACCAGGATGTAAAAAAACCAGGATCTCAGCGATCCCAACTCAGCGCTCTGACCTCTTAGCCACCCATCAAACTTTCAAGAGTCAATGATACCCTTAAGTGCTGGATGACCGCATGTTCACATTTTGTATGGCTCATTGATCAGCCCTCAGGGTGAGATGCAAATGAATTATCATCCTACGCAGAGATCCCGCGTAGCGAACCAACGAGCCATGTCACTGTTGTCATTTCTTTTAGGTGCCACTAACCAGAAGTTCAATCTGAAAGAGCTGGTGGGAACCATTTTGTGAAGAAAAAAAATATTCCAAACGGGATTGCTGACCTAACCCTAAGACCTTCACGTAAACCTTGACCTGTTTTGTTTCGAGAGAATAGACGACCGTCCGAAGTTGTTAAATTTAACGGCATTGAAATTAGGCAATATAGGGACCGTCCACTCAAACGTATGCCCTGTGGGACCATAAATTGTTCCCAAGGCCAGCCAGGGGAATGGCCGGGGAGAGAGAGGGCCTTGAATGGTTGTAAAGTTAATTGAAAAGGCGCATTCAGTAACGCCGTCCGGGACAACAACGATAACATTTCAGGACAAAAAGCGGAATCTTCCATGAGCATGTATGGCCCGTATGAATTGAATCCAGTGGGGGGGAAAAATAATATACACATTTCATTTTGTTATTGATAATGTTGAACAAGTGTCTGTAAATGGAGTTGAAATTTGCGGGATCGCTCGCGGTTTAATTGCATTGAATCAAAGGTAAAACTTGCAGCGCTGCAATTTATTGCTCACGCCACTACTGGCAGAAGGGCCTCCGGCTGTACACAGCCTTTCTGAGTAGATGGCCTACTACCCTAGCACATGCGACATGCTCGGACACGCTCAACCGCGCTAACCTCCAACTAGCACGGCTGGCAACATACGCTGCGAAAGACGTTCAACATACGTGCATACAAGGGAGTTCAAAAAGTCAAACAATGCAAGGAAAGGAGCGAGATAGATGTTCTAAATGTATGTTGAATTTCTTTCACACCGTACGTATCCAATGGCGCTTATCGAAGGTGTGGAGGAAGGACAACAAACTAAACACAAAAAGCAGTTCTCAAGAAATGGGTTTTCAATTTCGATGATTTAAAAGTGGCATTGCTCCCAAGTGGCTTCCTAACATCGGAAGGAAGAGCGTTCCAGGCGGCCGCAGAAGCGCATCTGAAAGCGTGTGATGCGGTGACCGCCGTCTTTGTTTGAGTGACCGCTGGGTGGACAGAGGTGGCTCGGCGATTTCAGAAACCTGCTCCACTCTTTCAACTGCCACGCCGGGAGAACGAATCAAACCGGTGACCTTTGAAGTTCAATGTGCTGCTAACCATTACGCCATGGCAGCTAAATTAAATGAGATAGGTTTTGCTGATGGCTCAGCAATATATATAAAGGCTTCGTATTAAATTAAATATAAGACGGGAAATTGCAATAACTAAAGTAGTGAAGCATTTAATGAAGTTTCAGAGAGTTTATGAGATTTATAAAAGTGACATTAGCATTAGTGCGGTATTTTTTCACCCGAGCTTTTTGCTAGATTCCCACGACTATAAAAAGTCAGATCCGAGTCATGGCAAGCCATTTATGGAATACATATTTGCAATTTACTACCGTGTTTTATCATTTTTTTTTTTTTAATCATCGTGGTCGTGGTGGTCTGCCTTCGACAAGCGTTGCCCTGGGTGCTTTAACCGCTCGAGGTGCATTGGAGGAATAAAAACGCGCACGTAAACAGAGGAAATGAGTGACGCACTTCATAAAGAGGGCTGCGGAATTTGGCTAAGGATAAATATGGGGAAAACAGGTCGAGTAGAACAAGGTCGCTGCGAACACGAATGGAACACGCAGCAAAGTATTCCCGTCTGTAAAGGGTAAGAACCCATTCGTTTCAAACAACAACAACAACAACATTGAGCTTCAAACCATGAGTTTCGAACGACAAAAATGTCCCAATTTACCAAAAATTAAATACAATTACACCGCAAAAATCTACGTAGTAAGCATTGTCGTCTACTGGCAAACTAATGCCCCTGGTCACTGTTGCAAATCTAAACTAACAAAAAGTTACAATTTTTTTTGCAGGTAAGGCCCACTGAGCTATAGAGGCTCCTTTTCATAAGCGACATGGATACAAATGATTGCCTAACGAAGTGGCTTATTACGTGGGAAGTTATAGCAGCCAAATACTCGAAACGCATGTTTCTAAATGTGGAGGAAAAACCCGGAGGACCTGGAAAAAAATCCACGTGACCACGGGGAAAACATACAAACTCCAAATATACAGGCGTCAGAGTTGGGATCGAACCCATGATCTCCTGTATACCAGGTGAGGTAGTGAACATCTCCCCAAATCACATTCATACTCGTCTCTTGAGTTCTTTCCAGAAGAAATTAAAAATCTTTTTTGTTGCAAATCTTAGCAAAGCTCCCGTGGTGTTTCTGGAGTTTAAATTAGAAGTTATCCCCCCCCCCTATTGGCTCCTCACTCATCCTCTAAGGTGTTCTCTCTCTCTCTCTCTTTACACACACACATACGGAATTTTTAAGTTAATTTTGTATGAAAACTTTTTTCTTACAGATAGGGAATATTACAAAATCGGTAATCATGCACGAGGGGAATACGTTAAAGGGTTGGACGGAAGACACTTACTCAATGTCTGCGTTTCTTTTGTTTTCTCCCCAGCAGAAATTAAGGGGGAATATCGCCCATGTACGTTGCAAGAACAAAATATAGCCCATGTACTTCTATTTATAGCTTTACGTTGGAAAAAAAGGACTGGCCAAAAACAATCCAATATATAAAATGAACATTTTGTAAGAGATTGCTGTGATTGTGCGCGCGATTATTGAGCGTCGCCGCGACAAAACAAAAACGAAACGCAAATGTAGATTGACGTGGCGCGCGTAAACGATGGATTTCAGAGTGCCGTGCATGTGAGAGGAGTCAAACCGGTGAGAAAAGACCGGGAATGGAGAGCGAACGAGCAAGAAAGAGAGTTAAAGAGGCAATGAACAGCAATGCCCACAGAGACCACATTAAAACTGGTGGTGGGGTGTAAATGTTTTACCCCGAGCTCTCATACTCTGATGGTGCATTGTCTTTGAGTTGTGCGCCTTTTGGCGTCATCTGGTCCAACACCATGTGAGACTAGGCTCTAATGAAAGCTGTCTCGGGTGTGGACCAATCAACTTCAAGGACAGTGCATATATTATCAGAGTTATGTTTTTTGTTTGCATTATGGCTGCAGGTATTGTGGTCTATGCAAACATGACTCCTTGTAAAAGAGGTGTCAGTTTTGTTGCCAGATAGAAGGGTAAAAAAAACAATTATCATATTTTGTTACTGGCAAATGAGGTTCCAATGGTGGTGGTGTGGTCTTCAGCCCGAACTAAGAAGTCCTCAACGTCTGCAACTCCCTCGCCCTCAAAGGGGGCAGCGACCTTCAGAGCCCTGTTAGCGTGTTACGACAGATGTTGTACAATGTCCACGACAATTGCGATGATTAGTAACACATGATTCAAGTTTACATCGCTGACTTAAGGCTCGTCAATATAGTTAATGCCTTTGGATAAGCGCTTTGTGAGAAGGTTTTCGTGGATATTTCAATGGAAGTCTGATTACGTGATGCCCGGCGTGTTCTGACAGCATGTGCGTGAGAGATTGCACATTAACAATGATTGGAAAAGGCTTACGGTGAGTGACCTGCAGTTTAAAGAACTCTGAAGTATTCCTTCTGCGTTGAGCCGTTTGAAGCCTAAAAACACGAGACAGTAAAAATGTTCAACACAATTACAAGTTAAGGGGAAACTGATATCACGATAATTGTTATCACGTGACAATTGCCATCGTATGGTGGAACACTATAGCGTGGCAAACTCAAGTGATTACTGATTTAAATGTCTTTGTTTGTTGTCAGATATCGGCCTACATTGTGGCACGAATGGGCGCCACGGTGGTGAGATGTTCACAACTCGTTGGTTCTTTCGGTAAAGTCACGTAGGTAAAAAATAATGAGCACATTCCTGCGGAGGGAGCTGGTAGGAACGTTGGGTTGCTCGGTCAATGGCCAGGGTCAACGGCGGCGTGGTGTATTCTGCAAATATGGCCGACTGTGAGGGCGGGCACAAGCCGGCGTGAGTTGGTTAAACGTTGAGTTTTATAAGGGCACCACGGAGTGACCAGCCCCTCCCCACCCAGCCCACCCTCCCACCCCCCACTCAGCTCCACTCTCCCCACCCAGCCCCTCCCCACCCTCCCCTCTCCACCCAGCCCCACCCCTCCCATTTTTGGATGCATGACGGACGGGCGGACACAATAATCCCCTGTGAGCTGGTGGAACCAGGTGGTTCCTACCACTATAAATTGCTGAAGTACGCCTACTTCAGCAATTGTTTCTGGCTGTGGTTGTCCCGCCTGATGACGTCGTGATTTAATTTATTTTTTATTTTTTACCTACGTGACTTTACCGAAAGAACCAAAGAGTATGGATCCTTGCAGTCACGAAAACTCCAAGTCTAGAATGAGATGTTCACTGCCTTGTCTGTCCTTTGCAATGGAAGGACAAGCTAACGCTTAAAAGGGCGCACATGATGCCGACGATTTAAAAACTTCGTAACAGAAATACATTAAAAAAAATAATTAAGTGAATGCAATCGAGAAGTGCATAAGTTAGACAGAGATTAGAAATTTAAGCCCCACGCTCGGCTGATAGGTAATGTTACATTGAGATGTGATATCCATTTAAAAAAAATATCTATATAAATAACGTGTTCTGGGTTTTCTCAAAGGAGTGAAGTCGTTGTTTGTTTAACTTTTTAAATCATTGTCTTGAAACTCTACTATTTGTACTTGCAGGTTTTCCCTGTAGCTTAAATTTTTAAAAAGCAATTTTGTTTTCTGATTGGATTACTCTGTAATTATTATTATTTGATTTCATAGTTCCTCATTTTGTTGAATTGTCTTATATTGTTATTTTCAGCTTTCTCTTTCGCTGAGATTTTATCGATACTTATGAGTGTAATTTTTATTTTTACGTACAGTGCTTTTAGGCATTTCAACGTGAATGGCGCTTTATAAAATATAGATTATTATTATTATGATTGACACTTTACTTTGCTACAAGGCATATTGTCCTATCGTTGTCTTTCTTCGTAGGCTGTCCACTAATCTCGATTTAACGCTTTCGTGACTGCAGGGATTCATCTTCTTGGTTCTTTCGGTAAAGTCACGTAGAAGGGAAGTAATAAAATAATAAAAATAAAACATAATAAAATAATTCTCACGACGTTTCGGCTACAACGCAAGCAGCCGTCTTCAGGTGAAGAATGAGACACTGCCAAGCTAGGAGCTTATATATAAGCTGGGTTGGAGGTGGAAGAAGAACCAAGAAGATGTCCACTAATCTATTAACTTTTTGTGTGTGTGCGGAATTTGCAGAAGTCCCAATGGGATGCAGCAGCGAATATTTGAAGTTACAAAAAAGTGACCCTATGTTTGTTTGTTGTTGTTGTTGTTCATCGTGTCTGAAGATGACACTTGCTGATGGTCGCACGCCTTGTGTGAGTGTGTGGCTGCCGCTAGTGGGGGAGCGGTGGCGCAGCGGTTAGCGCTACGCTGCGCTACGAACACGGCGACCCGAATTCGATTCCCGCTCAAAGGCCAACACCGGTGACGATTATGTGAACTGGACATGGGTTTCGCCTAGGTCGACTCAGTCTCAAATGAGTACCTGGTGCGATGTGCAAAACATCGTCACTGGGGAAACAAAGGCGGCTGGCGACCCACCTCCTCGTGCGCCGTGCAGACATTCATAGGCAGTGATCACTAACAGCACTTGCCCCAACAGTCTGTTAGGGCTACATAGGGGATCTTTGTCTTTGTGTGTGTACGTGTGTGTGTGTACATGCTGCTAACAGCACTGTCCCCAACAGTCTGTTAAGGCTATATGGGGGATCTTTGTCTTTGTGTGTGTACGTGTGTGTGTGTACACGCTAACAGCGCTTGCCCCAACAGTCTGTTAAGGCTACATGGGGGATCTTTGTCTTTGTGTGTGTACGTGTGTGTGTGTACACGCTAACAGCACTTGCCCCAACAGTATGTTAAGCCTACACAGGGGATCTTTTGTGGACTCGCTAACAGCACTTGCCCCAACAGTCTGTTAAGGCAACATGGGGGATATTTGTCTTTGTGTGTGTACGTGTGTGTGTGTACACGCTAATAGCACTTGCCCCTACAGTCTGTTCAGGCTACACGGGGGATCTTTTGTGGACACGCTAACAGCACTTGCCCCAACAGTCTGTTAAGGCAACATGGGGGATCTTTGTCTTTGTGTAGGCTGACGCGTGAACGGCAGTCTCTCTTCCCCTCCTCTCCACGTCGGCTGTACTGGCAGCTTGGTGTTTGAAGGAAGGCGGGTTCCTGGTTTGTATGCATGCTGTTGTATCTTGAACTTCTTTCGCACCGTACGTAGCAAACCGAGCTAATCGGAGGTGCAAATGGTTGGGACTTCAACCGTTGCTGAATGACTCCTTTTGCATCAATCGTGGAGCAACACTGCTTCTCAAAACAATTGAGCCTCGCCCTGTCCAACTGCTGCTGTTGAAACCAGCGTCACCTACCCCATCGCTCAGGACAACGCTTCAGCGCCGAGTGGTGAAAGTTGAACATCCACAGCGGCCGGAATTCATCACCTCCCCCACGGCACACGCCCTCTCGGGCACGTTCCATTCACTGGTTCTCGAAAACACTCCGGGCATACAAGTTCAATCAACATCGACAACAGCAACAAAATGAGTCGGATTCCATGCTGCAAATTAAATAACGCGGTTTTTGTTGTTGTTGTTGTTGTTGTTGTTAAAATCAGCGCCTCCGAATAGCACGGCTGTGCCACGTACGCCGCGAAACAACTTCAACACGCGTAGAGTACCACACGCGGAACTTTTGAGGGTTAAACGCACACGGAGAAAGCATTACGCAATCTACCCTCTCCGTACGACTTTTCCTCAAACTTTTGTTGTTGTTGTTGTTCTACAAAGCAACCGTTTTCTTGTTGTTGTTGTTGTCTCGGGCAATGGCACGGCGGCACGAAAGGGTAAAACATCCACTGGGGGAAGACACCCCGCGTATCCCCCTCGCGACAGACGCGGTGGGTTTCGCGCGTGCGAAGCGCTATCTCCAACCACAGAAACGCGTCTTAAGGGCACGGCGGGGGGGGGGAAGTGCGCCGACTTCCCCGGGAAATTACACCTTTCAATCAGCTCGCTCGGCAGAGCGCCCCAGAATAAAAGAGGAGCTGGGAGAGCCACTGGCGTTTGGGTCTGAGGCTGCCAAGTTGTGGAGGTTGTTAACCGCGCTGGGGCTGCTGCTGCTGTTTGCTGCGTGCGTGAGAGACTGTGTCCCATGCGTCCACCCGCTCGCTCGCCCGCTCGCTCGCTCGCTCGCCCACAGCAGGTGAAGAGATAAGCCGTTGAAATGGATTGCGAGTTTAATTGTGAGTTTGTTAAAAATAAAACAGTTATCCCCGTTCAGAGAAATTGAATATTTTAGTTACCATGCGCGGTGCTCCAATTGCAAAGGATTTGTACGGTCGTCGAATAAATATGAAAGAAATGAAGGTGGGTGCGTGAGGTGGGGTGGAATTTGAACCAATCTCGAGGTGTTTTATTAAGCAGAGAAAAGAAAAATAGAACTTTTAACGCTTCCCGCTAAATCAAACGAGCGTGATGGGTTAACGGCTAGGTATTTCATGCATTGTGAGCACCGTCAAAAAAAAAAACAAAGTGAATTCTTTATACGATCATTACTCACTCAATGTTAATGCCTCCTGCCATACGCAGGACTTCGGAGCACGTGACTTTGATTTATTTGCTTCGCTCACATTTTGCCGGCAAAGTGGCTCCAGTCGTTTTACCTTAATTTTCATTTTTTAAATACCGCGTAATTTATTTTTTGTAATACTGCACATGTATAAAGTACAAGCACTTGTTAGGATAAACTTCTAACCTTCCAGTAAGAGAGATGGAGTTTCATTTCTACATTTTCAATCTGTGTTGAAAACGCATCTCTGGATTGAAATCTAATTTCTTTAGAAACTTCTCTTTGTGTTCAGTTTGTTGTCCTTACCTCCGATGAACACGATTGGCTAGGTACGGCGCGAAAAAAGTCCAACATACATTGTAGTAAATCGGACCGTCGTAAACCAGATACCGTCTAGAGCTGCGCTCGACTTTCTTTCTGCATTGACTGTCGATGCCCTCACAATGAATGTAACTCAAACCAGATCTCCAAGTGTAAGGGATTTGATGATCACAGTCTGATGGTCTCAAACCTGGTCACCGATAACTGCAAAGAAAACCACCAGGTGAACTCTGGTAATCATCGCAGCAGCTGCTTTTGGCTAACCATTAAACAAAGATGATCACTGCATCGCACCCTTTCAGACGCGCTTCTGTGGCGGTCTGGAACGCTCTTCGTCCTGATATTAGGAAGTCACTGTAACTATGCACTTTTAAATCATCTAGCTTGATAACTCATTTCTTTAGCGCTGATTTTTGAGTTCGGTTTGTTGTCCTTCCCCCGCGCCTCCGATTAGCACGGTTGGCTACCTGCGGTGCGAAAAAAAGTTTAACATACATTAAATGTAACTTCTCTTTAAACTTGTCTCATTCCAGCACTGAGAAATATAATTGCCATCAATGACTGTAGTTTTTTGCGTGGTTGATTGCTGTAGCCCCTTTGAAAACGACATAAATCTAGACATCCTGCCTCCCGTGGCAGAAAATCCCCGAGAGGCATTGCCCGGCACGCTGCGGATAATGATGATGCTGATGATGATGAGGTTGTTGATCAGAATCAGAATTGTATTATTTTCCCGGGTAAAGCTCGTTTTTAAAAGGGGCCATTCGGCCGGCAGACGACATCGAAGCATCCCACAATTGAAAAAAAAGAAACTTAACAATTGCATTTCGATTTCAAGCTTTCGTGACTGCAGGGATTCATATTCTTGGTTCTTTCGGTAAAGTCACGTAGACGGGAAATAATAAAATCATAAAAATAAACATAATAAAATACAATTCTCACGACGTTTCGGCCACAACGCAAGCAGCCATAAATATGCTAAATTCCTCTGTTGATATGCAAATTCCTTTGTCAAGGCGCCCTTCCTCCTCTAACACAGCTTAAATATACGCTGCCAAGCTTGGTGGTGTTCATTCAAATGCTGTCTTTCCGACAGACCTGTTCTTCACCTGAGGACGGCTGCTTGCGTTGTGGCCAAAACGTCGTGAGAATTGTATTTTATTATGTTTTATTTTTTATTATTTGATTATTTCCCTTTTACGTGACTTTACCGAAAGAACCAAGAAGATTAACAATTGCAATTGAGATTAGTTCTATTATTTTGCTGCTATAAATGTCCAAATGATAGGCCACTTTGTTTAGCTATCATTTGTGGCAAGGTCGCTTCTGAAAAATATGTTCATATCTCAGTGGGCTTTGCCCGGTAGGATGGGTATTGTTGAGTGTGGTATTTGTATGTGTTTGTGTGATTTGTTTACCATTCTCTTACATCACACTACTATCATATTTCTTGCACGGTTTGTTGTTGTTAAGTTCTTACCCGCCCCTAATGGACATCTGTGAAAAAGAGCTTTATCGCTCATCGGATTCCTCCAGCATAAGTAAATATATTCTGATTCTCACTCGCGATTTTAATAGTCAGTTTAATCGAGGACAGAGGTGGCAGAATGGAGATGCACAAGGGACGAGACTTAGCTGGTTCCAAACACTTGGGCGGTCGGCTACATTACATCCTCTTCATTCAAATTGTGTGCGGAATCTGGAAACTATTAATAGACAATCAGACGCGCGTGGCAGATGTTTAGGTTTGTCACCAAGCCTCGCCGATCACCACCCGTCCAGCAACACACAAAAGGGGCCACAAAGATGGGACTTTTTTATGACTTAAATAATCGGAGATGCACCGAACATAGCCAACCATGCTAATCACAGATGCCAAAATGACTAATTATATTTAGGGCTTTATATCTCAAATCCACTTTTCTGGAAAGATTTACTAATATTTTGTGGAAAGTGTTGGTGGGTGCATTTCTCCTTTTCTCATTTTAAATGCTGCTTTCTTAGCACAATCTTCGCACGGCTGTTTTTTTTCGCCATCAAATGTACTTCACATTTTGTCTTCTTTCTTTTTGTAATGAGCAACTTCCGCGACACGTCGTGTAGAGGGTACTTCTTTATTCGTATACGGGCACAACACAGGCCAACCTTATCTTCTCACTCTGAGAACAACACTTAGATGTTAGCGTCTCTACTGGCTACACACACACGGCCGATCACTCGGCGCGGTTCCACCGTCCACACTCGGCCACGCCGCTGGCTGGTGGCGTGCCGAGGAGAGTGATGGAAGCCCGCAGGAGATCTTCCACGTGGCTGGACGATGGAGAGAGATGACGGCAAGCAGCGACGCAGTCTGGGACCAAGACTCTACACACGAACCCCGAGCCCTGGTCCGCCCCGCTTATATCTCCCCGGGTGCGGCTAGGCTCCGCCTCTGGCCACGCCCTATCGTGGAACCTTCGAGCAGGTTCCCAGAGCATCTTGGCCAACCCCGCCCATTACCTTTTCCCCAGATACCTCTCCCTTTCAGATTGGATGTTGTTTTAGCGGTGCCCGTACTCGTGCTTCTCTTTTCTAGCCTGCAGGTGTCATCATGTCATTACATTTTTATACTTGTGTAGTGTCAGTGAGACCGAGGCAAGATTTGTAGGAGGCACCTTCTTTATTAAACATCTTCCACGGTCTCGTCCTCACACTCTACACAGTTACTTAGCCTAGCCTGTACACAACACTAACCGTCAAACACTGATGGCGCCGCCTGAGATAGCCAACAACTTCCAGCAGCGCAATGTCTTAGTGAAGACGGCAGCAACGACGGCGAGGAGACAACAGCAACGACGAGACGAGTCCAGTCCCAGAACAGGCAGCCCCGAGCTCCCGCTCTCGGCTCCTTTTATCCTACCAGTGCGGCCTGGCTCCGCCCTGACCGCACCTCCCTTCTCGAACCCACTAGCAGGTTCCAGGGGCCTGCAGATGGTGTCCTCCGTGACCCTTGCCCTAGTTTCTCTGCTCTGCCAACACGCCCTCACCGGTGTGTGTACTGTCTGTCCAGCACAGCTGCCACCGCTGTCCACCAGCCGGCACTATGACACTAAACTTGTATCGATCAAGGGCGCTTTTAACTAAGGTATGCCATATCACATCTCGAGACCTCGTTGCCTGTAGATGCTAAATAATATTGTAAAATATTTTACAATATTGTTGAGGCGTTCCCAGGACGCACTCGGAGACGCCAACGGTTTAATTAGAGCTATTACAATCTAACACACAAGGGTACACAACTCCCAGGGGTTAGGGGTCCTATGCTGAGTCCTGGTCCCTGCCCGGCTAGTTCCGGTCTCTCTCTCCATGTCGGATCGGGGACTCTGACGACTCCACCGACCGGAGAGAGAAGTACCTCTATCGGCTATCACCGGCGTCCTTCCAGACTCACGACTTCGTCCCTCTACACCCTGGTTCCCTCTCTACCCTTCTCACTCTACCCGTTCCCACAGTGACCCCGCTTTCGTCACGGGGTCTCCCTTAAGTACTCTGAGACATGACGTCATCGAGCCGCCCAGCGCGCATGACGTCACGTCCCCATTTTACTCCTCTACAAAATTATTTAGATGCTAAATAGTATTCTAATATATGAAATAGTATTGCAATGTTCTAATTCGCATCTTGAGCTGGAATATCTATGATCGAGATGTCTGGAAGGCCTATGATACCCACTGGGCTTAGAGGTGGCCTGGAGTTGACAGTACAAACAAATGGGTTGTGAAATTCGTGCGTACGAACCTTTTCCCGTATATGTGAATATCATCCCCTCGCATATTAAAAAAACAGTCTTTAAAAAGTAATTGGTAAAAAATCCACATTTCAGGGCCCTCCAGACATTGGCTCAATTATTTTTTCACCCTGCATAAATACGTGACATTTTTTAAAATACTTTGCAGTTTGGCAGTGCCCAACTTAACTCCAAGAGCCAAGAGAACGAGCGATGAAAACAAAAACTTTATTTCCGAAGGGCAAGCACTGACGTTAAAGAGCTTTTCTCTTTTAACTTTTGAGAGCTTTGCTCAGCCTTGAGCGAATGTACCAGAAACGACGGCATTTGTCGCACTGCCAGTTTGTATTCTGCCCTGAGAGTCGTAGACAGGAAAGAAAATGTCAAATGCCCACTGCTGGTTTCTCTCATAAGCACAAACTGTGTAATATGTCAGTTAGGGCATTCGAATTATTTATATATATTTTATAAAACCCTCGAATCAGACTGTGCCTCGACACAAATAGGTCAGTCGGTTGAGGGCCCTTTAAACATTTTCATACCACCAGCAACTCTTCTTTGCCCACAGTGCGCCCGATGCTTCCGCCCCAATTGCTCGGCCTCTCTCATCCCACCGGCGGCGCAGGAAAATGCTGCTGCTGCTCACTGTTCTCCGCAGTCATTGTCGTTCGCGATGGACAGCCAAAGAAGAATAAGCAGCAGAATAATAATCCTGGGTTCAAATCAGCTTCCTGTGATTAAAATGTGTCCTAAAGTGCAGTGAGATGATGCTCTCATCCGAGTCATGAATAACCGCACAAACGAAAAAAACCCCACCATCACATTACATTGGGTTCTACACTTACTCTGGATAAATTCCAGCGATGATAATTAAAACACCGTAATGGCTAAGACTATCATGTGACTAACGTTTAGCACGGTTGGCTATGTACGGCGCGAAAGAATGTCAAGTTCAACATACGTGACGCTACTGTCATATGCAGGGCACTTTCCATTCTCTCACGCAAAAGGGTTGCAAATGCCCTGCGAGACACCTGAATGGATACGTCCCGATTGTGCCGATGGCACAGTAAGGATAACATCGTAGGGACATGAATATGTATTCATTTAAGAAAAACAACTTCCGCAAAAAAATATACTAAAATTATAGTGCAAAATATACAATTTAACATTATTGACCTTGGGCCTTCAGTTCCTGCCAGAAGTTATCTCACTAGAGTAATCCATTCGTATCTAATAATCATGGAATTACACAATCGATTGGAAAATAAGAACCGCTGTTAAATTATACAACTATTTCTTGGCTTAGCTCATCATTAGCTGAATTTGTACCGCTGTATCTACTACACTCTACCAATTCCATAATCGTCTTACACAAGGATATGTTGTAAAGTTGGCTAACAGAGCCTTTGGCTATTCCTTACCCAATATTCTGCCAGAAACCTCCTTGTGTATTCTGACCAAGCCACACTTTCCCAAGAGCCAATGGAGGTTGGTGGGTGTCACCTGGGGCGCCACGGTGGCGAGATGTTAACTACTTCGCCAGGTATACAGGAGGTCGTGGGTTCAATCCCGACTCTGATGCTTGCTTTATTTTTGGAGTTTGCATGTTTCGATGTTTCTCCGAGTCCTCCAGTTTTTCTTTCCACGTTAAGCATGAACATCAACGAGTGTGTTGCTGTGACCTGCACTGTGGTGAGTGAGTGAATGAGTGTCTTGTAGAGTATTTGGCCGCGATAAATGTCCACGTGATAAGCCACTTCATTGAACTATCATGTGTGGCCAGGTAGCTTCTGGTAAAGAGCTATAAAGCACAGTGGGCCTTAACTGGTAAAATAAAAATAGTTTCATTTAGTTTTAAGTGCTACCAGTATCCCCCTTGGGCAGTATCCATCATAGCCAGAAAGGTTAGTGCACAAACAATTCAATGACACTGCGTTGGCATTTCGGCACAGACACTCATAACTAAAATACTCAACACATTCGTCAATAACACTTCGGCCTAAAAATGGAAAGAAAAACATAATAGATGACGTTTTAGGTAATGACCCTTCTTCAGACCATGTTCTATGAAGATGTGCCATGCCCCGAATTTCACCTCGTATATTTTTCATTTTAAGGCCACCGTGTAATTGACCCAATGTGTTGAGTTTTTTTTCGTGGATTTACTGTTTCATATGCACACCTCCCATGTATTTTCATTTTTCCGCAGACGTTTCGCGTACTTTTCTATTTCCCCCCGCAAAAAAACGTTCTGTGGTGCTCTCCAATTACCGAGTTGCTTCTAAAAAAAAACACTATGACGCTCACCTTGCTAAAATCTCGAGACAGAATGCTCCAAAAGAAATGATCGTTAGCATTTTCCACCGTACCAATTAGCCAAGTTTAGGCCCAATGGGTCAAGGGCTATTGGATAAAGTTGTGTATCATGGGACACCCTTTGCCAGTACCAAAATATTAGAATAGGTTTTCCCTTTTTTTCTGGCAACAGCTGTCTGTCTCTGGTGTGGACCAATCAGTTTCAAAGACAATGCATATATTATTAGAGTATGTTTTATTTTGCATTCTGACCACAAGTACTGTGGTTAATACAGACATGATTCCTTGTAAAAGGTTTCAGTTTGGTGTTTTAACATCTCAACACCTCTTTTGTTGCCAGAAAAAATGGGAAAACCTATTTTTATAAAGTTGTGCAGTCCTGTTTTTTGTATTGCTTTTCAGTGAGACACTGCTATGCATTGAGTCAGTTTACCTGAAAAACACCACGTGAATCAGTACTGCATTGCATTGTGGGGAGCGCAGAGCACGGTTATTCCATGATATCAACTTTACAATCTAACACGTTCCTTCAGAGTGGGCAGGTATAAACTTGGTTGGACAGCGCATTCGTGCACGACAGACAAATATGCACGACAGACAGACAAATAATCCCTGGTGGGCAGTGTGGAACCTGTTGTTCCTACCTGTATAAAAGATAACTTGACTTGAGGTAGCCAGGCAGCCAGCCAGGTAGCCAGCCCCCTTAACTATCGCCCCCTCCCCCTTGCTTAGGCCCCTCCCCTTACCCCCCCTTCCTTAAGCCCCTCCCCTGACCCCCCCTCTCTCCCTCCCTCAGGCCCCTCCGCTGACCCCCCTTCCCTTACGCCCCTCCCCTGACCACCACCCCCCCCATATCCTTAGGCCACTGCCCTGACCCCCCTCCCGCAGGCCCCTCTCCTGACTCCCCCCTTCCTTAGTCCCCTCCCCTGACCCTCCTCTCTTAGGCACCTCCCCCCTCCGTACCCGGCAGTCGGTCTCCACCAATCAAAGAGCTGTTTATGTTATCTATTTATTTATGCACGACAGACAGACAGACAAAAAATCCCTGGTGGGCAGTGTGAAACATATTGTTCCTACCTGTATAATGGTTTTGTATCTATGTTGAACCTCTTTCGCACCGTACATAGCCAACCCTGCTAATCCGAGATGCGGGGGAAGGACAGCAAGCTAAGCACAAAACGCAGTTTTGAAGAAATGAGTTTTCAATCTAGAGTATTTAAAAGTGCATAGCTCCCAGTTGCTTACTAATATCGGAATGAAGATCGTTCCAGATGGCCACAGGAACGCATCCGAAAGTGCGCGTCTTTGGTCGAGGGCTAGCCAAAAGCCGCTGCTGTGAGGATAATCGCAGTTCGCGTGATGGTTAACCACACAGACCTGCACGACTGCACCCAACAGGCAACAATCTCCAGAATTGAAAAAAAAATAATCGCGGTGTTCAGTGCACATCGAGATTGCTGATTTGAAAGTCAAACGCTATGTCCTCGGAATACACTATCGTACCCGCACGGCATGATTAAAGCATTATTCGCAATCCAAATGGGAATTGCGAGCGAAATTAATTTCCATAGAAATATTTGTTCAGTGTTTATCGCCTAGTGGTTATTAAAACAAAATTACTATTTATGTTTTCATTCAATCATGCCCTTCCAAACCACGAATGTCCATGTTTATGTGATTTCCGAAAAATACCTCAATTTCATCAGCGGGATTTTATAATTGATGTTGTTAATCAATATAAAAATGTGAATTATACTGTACAATGCGGCAGAAAATATCACTTGTGCATGCAAATGAAATTATAAAATGTTATTTATATTACGTCAGGTACAAAGCCGTATCCAGAATAAAAATGTGAAACTAGACGTATGAAAAATAATCCAGCAACTGTGTGTTATGGCCAACAGAGATGATCTCATTTTTAAATCCTTTATATTAAGTTCACTTGCTTGCTTGCTTGCGCGCTTACGACCGTGCAAATCTTTCGGTCGTTTTTTTAACCCACTTCCCGTGATCCAATCGAGCTGACATTTTGCACACAGACTCGTTGTGCGTGACAATTTCTTTTCGTGAAATTTTTTTTTATTTCCACTTTTTAGGAAAAAAAAAATCATATTTAATTTAAAATACCAATGTGATAAAAATGAAACACTTACTCAAGAAAACTGAAATGAATAATAAAATAAAACCGATGCCACGCATATAAAGGATTTATTGTGAAAAACTTAGTTTTTAAGGGTTAATTTTTTACTGTGCAAAATGTATCACGGCATAGACTGGTCCAGATGTCTTGTGACCCACAAGACATCTGGACCACGTTGTACTGCAGTGTTCTTCATTGCAAGGGCCACGGGCCATTGGCGGCCTTGAGTTGCGGTCCTTGACGTGCAGCGCCCGACAAGATACGCCGCCAAGGCGAGATGTCAACGAGCTCGCCTGGTACGCAGGAGGTCGAGGGTTCTATCCCGACCCTGACGCCCGATGTATATTTGGAGTTTTCTTGTATCTCTCTCTCTCTCCCAGTGGTCGCGTGGATGCGCAAACGACACGGCCACCGACGACGACGGCGACTTCTTCTTTCCTATGGCATTGTGAAAAGCAACAGTTTTTATTTTCCCTTAATGATCGTCATAAATGAATGCAAAAAGTTCCTTTTCCGGTCCAATGATGCGGTTGACGCAGTGCGGATTCCGACGACGCGGCCAGGATGCACACGGATGGAGCGTTCATTGGCGAGCCATCGAACAACAACAACAATACACATAAAATCAGTGGAATGAAAACTTAAAAGTGAGCGCTTATTTGTACGCGTGCAATTGTGCCGGGGGCGAATGAAAGAGGCACGCGTGGATGAGGGAAACGTCCGCAGGTTGACGACATCGTTCGAACTGTTGAGAATATGAAGTGGGTGTGGGCAGGACGCATCACGCAAGCGGCTGCTCATCCTCGCAGCAGCAGTAGCGGCTCACCACCCAATACAGCCAATTAGTAAGGTTTGGCACGTAAACAAAACACGCCAATTCGTTACTAGTACAGCAGGGTTTGTGTCTGAAAAGTGATTAGATGAGCAACCACGGTGCATAACACACGTGTTGTAGATGGCTGCTGAGCCGATTAGCACAGTTGGCTATGTACGGTGCCAAGGAAGTTCAACGTACATATACGAAGGAGCATAAGCCATCACCACGGGAACTTTGGTCATCTTAGCAGCAGCGGCGCTTGGCTGGCCATCGAACAAAGGCGGTGGTCACCGCATCGCGTGGCGCTTTCAGATGTGCTTCTGCGGCCCTCTGGAACGCTCTTCCTTCCGATATTAGGAAGCCACTGGAATTCTAGATTTGAAGTTTTCTTGACTGCAAGGATCCATACTCTTTGGTTCTTTCGGTAAAGTCACAATAATGGAAGTGGAGAAGGATGGCAAGCTACCATTCTTGGATGTTCTGTTTGAGAGGAGGCCCAATGGCTCTTTGGGATATTCTGTCTACAGGAAGGCCACCCACACAGATTCATATCTGAAACCTGATTCCCACCACCATCCGGCAACGAAGAATTCCATCATCAAAACATTACACCATAGGGCCCACTGAATTTCTGACCAACACCACCTGGCCAGTGAATTAGAATATGTACACTGGGCGCTAAAGATGAATGGATATTCGGACCAGATTATCCGCAAAGCTGTTTCTCCAACCATGGAGAGACTACCCCCTGAGACTCCGATCAAAACCATCACGTTGCCATACATAGCAGGCGTTACCAAAAAGATTTCCAAAATCTTAAACAAACACAAGATCCAGGTCCGATTCAGTAAAGTACACAAAATCCTTGATCTGATCGCATCCGTAAAGGATGTCATTTTTGACTTGCAGTACCCAACAAACTGAGTTGCATTTGTGGTGATTAATAATAATAATTGTTTTTACCCTTTTATCTGGCAACAAAACTGACACCTTTTTACAAGGAGCCATGTTTGCATTGACCACAATACCTTCGAGCGTCCACCAGGGAGATGGAGTGACGAAATCAGCTCGTGCGCTGCGGGTGGCTGGCGGGTCGATTGGATATAGGGTGTTGGCGGGATTGTGAGAGATGGTGGCGGGCTATGGGAGGCCCTCATTCAGAGGTGGATTGATCATGGCATGACGACGATGATGAAGATGGAGATTGCTGTATGAGCCATGAGTGTGTCAGCCACGCTCAAAAGTACTCGGCGATTATCCGAGCCCAGGGTTTTTTACGCACGCGGATCACCACAATTGAGGCACGTGCTTACTAATTAGCAGGCGCACGCAGTCGTCAAGTTTGATTGACAGCGGATATCGTCGATGCACGTGAAAAGCTTAAATAACTCACTTTGAATAGGCGTAGCAACAACAATGGATTTTGCTCTACTACCTCTGCTTTCGTATGCATGTTGAAATTATTTTGCACCGTACTTAGCCAAACTTGCTAATCGGAAGTACTGGTGAAGAACGACAAACTAAGCACAAAAAGCAGTTCTAAATAAATGAGTTTTAAATCTACATGAATTACAAGTGTATAGATCCATTGGCTTCCTAATATTGGACGGAAGAACGTTCCAGACGGCCGCAGGAGTGGATCTGAAAGCGCGCGATGCGGTCACAGTCTGCAGCCAAAAGCCGCTGCTGCGAGGATGAGCAAAGTTTCCGTGGTGATGGCTGATGCTCGTTGGTATATGTACGTTGAACTTCCTTGGCACCGTACGTAGCCAACTGTGCTAATCGGCTCAGCAGCCATCTACCACACGAGTGGTATCCACCGTGGTTGCTCATCCAAGCACTTTTCAGACACAAACCCTGCTGTACTAGTAACGAAATGGCATGTTCTGTTTACGTGACAAATCTTACTAATTGGCTGTGTCGTGTGGTGGCGGGTTTAACGACATATTTATATTCACGTGGTCTAATATTGGTTGCGAAAGCCTCCTACTACGTGTTGAACTGACAACTACCTGCTTAGCTTCCGAAATCTGATGAGATTTTGCGCATTTTGAGTCATTTGTTCATTCCCAGTATCTCAAATCGTTCATTGAAAATGTAAAATAAATAGATTCTATCAGCGTGCTGATGCGATTGACAATTTTTTTCTCCCCAAAACTTTTTCGTGTCAAATAGTGTGGCTCTTACTGCACGAGCATCTTCAATTAAACCAAAATGCACTGACATAAATAGGCCTCAGTGAAAACCTTGCATTTTAAATGCGAGAATTATAAAGTGTGCATTATTTTCACGACATATAAATAACCTCATCCCCCATTATGTTTTTTCACTCGACGGGGCTAATTATTTATCTGACGTTTTGAGCCACACGCTGGGAGCTACTTCGGGAAGCCCGAGTTGCTCCAACACAGACGTTGTAGAGCAGAACCTGCGTCGATTACTCGGTGTGAATCATTAACAACGACACTCACCTTTGCCGACCTCGCGTCGATATTTTCCAAAGTTCAGACGCCGGGGGCGGGGATGGGTGGGGAGTGGGGTGGGCGCGTACGTGGGTGCGGTGAAAGGGTAAAAAAATAATCCACATCTTCTCGTCTCTCCCGTCTCTCTCACACACGGCCGCGACCGTGTGTAGTGGCTGCTCACAGTGGGCAGCATTCCATAGCCGCAGCCCACGCACAGTTTCGCCATCCGCGATGATGGGATGTGACATCAACGATCGGTTCGGTTAAGCGCGCCCGGTGAGTGGAAAGGCCCTTGACCGTCGCATGACAGCAATTAAGCGTGTGCTGTGCGCGTGGGCCCCCCCAAAAAATATCTAAAATCAACAAACCCCAAAGCCTCATTTAACGGAAGCATTCTCCATCACGCACGAGTGGCCGATGTAATGTGCATCGGCCGCCGCGACCCCTGCCTTCAATCCAGCATCCCAATTGCCCCGTAATTTAAATTAGCTCCCGCGCCCAGTTAAGGCACAAAGTCAAAGCGATTTCCCTGCTGCTCAAATGAGCATTGAGGCGGTGCACATCTCTCGTTTATAGCCCTGCGCAGCCAGTTGAGGGAAATTCTACAGTGGCGGGGGGGGGGGAGTCTTCTCCATAGGACATCCACTTTGGGTGACTTCCACAGAAAGTGGTACTTATTTATCTTGAACCCCGGAGTTGAGGGATGATGGGCTGAGTCGACCCACAACAAGAATTTTCTAAACTCGCCAACCTCCCCATTGCAAGCCGCTCTCATCAACCGCTGAGCCACCTGGCACAGATTCCTCTTCTTCTTATAATTTCGTATGGCTGCTGATGTTTTGATGCGGAGCAAACAACTACGATTTCACATTCAGGTGGTCAACCTCAGATAACCGCGGCAGGAGCAGTCGAGTAGTGTATCATCGCTGTGACGTCTCCTTCGAATGTGTGGAACCATTGCGTCGTTATACGTTGTGTGAGGTCTGTTGTGCATGCCCACAGTCGCACACTGGAGAGTTTCTTCATTGTCCATGTGTGCATCAGGTACCGGCATCTACTGCCATGGTTTGTGCGCAAATATTTACCCACGTCAACATTGAGTTGTTGGTACTCCTTCTATATTCCCATGAAGGCCCCTTATGGAGGCCTCTGGGTCCACAGACGACCAGCACTTGGTGGTCTAGACAAGGCTGACGTCCATTGCACATGCAAAGCAGTGGGTTACGTAATGTTTTCAAGGCAGACATGGCAAGTCCTACCTTGCACACATGTCATGTGACCACCAAGGGAGAGTGTTGGATGTGAGCCGCTACTGGACATCTGTGATAAAACGCTTCAAAGGTCATCGTATTCCTCCAGTATGAACAAAGAATATGATTCTGAATCAAAGGGCTCGGTTAATGCCGCTATAATTGGGCAAGGAGAAGTGAGTTTTCATTCGACGTGTGTTCAGGAAAGTTTCAAGGAAGGGGAAATTAAAAGCACCCTGCGGACCTTTAGCACGAGCAAGACAAAATCAACGAGCGATTTCCTTAATTGCAATATGAAAAGTGATTCATAGTGTATCATATGGGTATCGTACCTTTTTAGCATTGCCAAAGCCATTACTTCCAAGTCAAAATGAGTAATTAATTTCGCTTTCACTGTCAGGATAGCATGGCCCCAGCGGTATCTCGTTCGCAACTCCTTGCAGACGTTTGTAGTTCGAATCTGGCAGGGCCGCACTGGTTAATACTCTGGGGCGGATTAACCACAACATACGCGCGTGTCTGGTTCGCGGTGAGCATTGATGATGAACTGCCCTGGTGGGAGATCTAACCGGCGACTACTGCTTCGCAATTCCAGCGTGCTGACCAAAACTTCATGCGTAGATTGAACATTAATTTATTTAGAAATGCTTTTTGCGTTTAGTTTGTTATCCTTCCCACCCCCCCCCCCGCAGCTCCGATTAGCACGGCTTGGCTACGTACGGCGCGAAAGAAGTTCAACATGCATACAGGTGGATGTAAATATTTGAGTAATTCTTTATGGGGAAAAAAATATGTTAATGTTTCGGAACGAAATGCTAAGTAACATTGGTGCATCGACAGGATAAAAAGAGACAACACAGCAAATCAAAGCCTGACTCCTCACAACGTTAATTTTGTTTGAAAATTTAAACAAAAAAAAAGAGTTAAAAGACAGACGGAAACCAACAACATGTTATGTTGCGCTGCCACCCTCTGAATCGCGAAATGAAAATAAAATTGCTGGACGAAATAACATATTTGAACGGGAAAAAGCAATAATATAGCCAAAGCATAATCCAGGCCCTCTGGAGAATGTAATAATAAAACATAATAATAATGCACAGCCATGAATCAACCCGCGCAATGTCAGTCATTGAGGTTGTTTTGACCATACTTCACCACGCTGGTCGGTGCGGGTTGGTGATGGGAGCGCTGTACTGAAACAGTAATAAAAGTATCACGTTTGTTGACGACACATTATTTCTTACATGACCAAAAGAACCCCCATTGTGGATCATTGTTCACACTGCTTAGAAAAGTAAGTGGACTTGGGCAGGACACGTCATGGCTAAAATGGACGATGATCGATGGTCAGGTATAATGATGGAGTGGCAGCCAAGGTATAGAACGCGTCTGAGAGGATCGTCCACCAAGGAGATGGAGCGATGTATAGGTCCCAGGTGGGGCGCACTCAGATTGGAAATGTTGAGGCTTGCCTCTCCAACACACCGGTGCACTGTACTAGCAACGAATTGGCCACGTTCTGTTTACGTGACAAACCTTACTAATTGGCTGTGTCGGGTGGTGGCGGGTTTAACGAGACGTTTATATATTTACGCGATCTAACCCCAAAAAACTTGTGTTATGGATGATATTGGTCGCGAAAGCCGACGTGTTAAACTTAATAATTACTCTCCCGCCCCTCTCCGCTACGCTACACATCTGCGTTGAGCGTCGCGCCACTGTTTGGAGCGAGACGCCACGAGTTTTGACGTCAAATTTAATTCTGTGCCTCTGAACATTTTTACCCAAAGGGCTGCCTTGCACAAATATGTTTCCAAAATAAGTAAAGAAAAGTTGTTGCAAGTCAGCGTCCTTTGATGTGGGAGCTTTCCAGTTCGTAAACAAACGTGACTTCTGCAGGGGCTTGTGGAATAGTTAATGAAGAGTTAACGTGCCTCAGATACCATTTCACATGCGATAATACTTAAAATGTCATTTAAGTGAGTAGCACTGATAATAATACATGTTTAAATCTTGGCTTAAAGCTTTCGTGACTGCAGGAATTCATATTCTTTGGGTCTTTCGGTAAAGTCACATAGATAGGTTCAAAGAAAATAACAAAAAACTACAACGTTTCGATCGCAACACAAGTGGTCGTCTTGATGAATAGTGGGGTTAGCTTCCAAAGGTAAACTGTTCATGAGGGTTTGGAATGGGCGGAGCCCAAATGTCAGCAGCCAATGATAATGTAAGTGGTGGGCAGCCAACCCGACGGTGGTTTGTTTTCCACCAATCAAACGGCTGCCAGGTGAAAATTAGCATGTTAATGAGAGATTAGCATGTTAATGGAAAATCGCAGAGCAGCAAACGAGGGGTAGTCGGCGCGCAAAGTGGCTGTGTTGGTGTGAAGCTTGTGAAATGGGCTTAAAGCACAACTAACATCGGAAGGTGGTAGGATGGGAACATCATAGCCAGTTATGATTTAAACTGGTTGATAACGTCCTTCCAATGATTGCTCAGTTTGTACCCATCTTCTCGGTTGAAATTGAGTCTATATATATGGATGGCTTCATGAACGAATGTTTGTTGATAGCCAGTGGGCTTGCAAAGTACATTCGTCTTAGAGAAATCAATTTCGTGTGAGCCCACCGCATTTAAACAATGATCAGCCACGGCCGAGGTATTGGTCCTACCGTGTTTCAGATCCGCCTTGTGTTCACGAACACGGTCTGAGACATGTCGCTTAGTTTGCCCAATGTTACTACTGCCGCAGACAGCTTAGTTTATAGACGCCGGGGTATTGCATGTCATGGATCACATCCTTCACAGATGGGATCAGATCACGAATTTTATGTACTGTGCTAAATCGAACCTGGATCTTGTGTTTGTTCATGATTTTGGAAATATTTTAAGTGACCCCTGCTATATATGTGTAATAAACGACTGGACCACGATGTCTGGCTCAGTGTCCTTTATTATTCGGTTCGTGCTGTACACCCACACGGCTGTCTTTACTCTGTAGCTTCTCCACAGTGCTGACTCCAATGTCGGCCCGATCCACAACAGCAGCTCCGCTGCTGTTTCTCTCACACAGCCCCCCTTGGCTGTACTCGCTGCTGCTCTTCTCCCTCCGCAGCTCTCCCAGCTTCTTGCTCTCTCTCTCTCTCTCCGCAGCTCCTCCTGGCAGCCACACCGCTGCCTCTAACAAGCAGCCCCCTCTCGCTCTCTCTCCGCAGCTCCTCCTGGCAGCCACACCGCTGCCTCTAACACGCAGCCCTCCTGGCTGTCTCCTCCCCAGCTGCACACCACTCCGCAGCTTCCTCTTATCTTCGGGGTTGGCTCCCGATGGCCGTCGGCGCCCCCCCCTCTCCACTCTTGCCCGCGTGGCCTCACTCTATTCCGCTCACACCCCGACTGCCTTCCCCTTCCGGTTTACCCGCTTAAAGCCCCGAACCTTACCCCCACGTCACATGACTCCACCCCCCGTGACGTCACCTCCGGAAGGTCGCTTACGCCCGCATTACACCACCCTCCCCCGTAGAAAAATCCCAGCCGACCTCGGCTGACCAATAGCAAATCGTAATGCGGCGAACCGAGCTTCCCCCCCTAAAGGACACTAAGCATATAATGTAACAGCAAGAACAACAACAACGCAATCAACATCAACGATCGTACAAAAGCATGCAATAAATACAACTGTAAGAAGAAAATAACAAGACAACAACACTCAACGAAACGTAAGCGATTTGGAACGTGTGCGGGTCGCCGGCCCGTCCCGGACGGTCGGCGGCCCACTCGCAGAACGGGAACGCGATGAAAGTCGAGGAACGACAGGGGGTAATCCCCCTGTCGCAGCTGGAAGTCCACCGCCGTCCCGTGTCTCTAAGGAGTTAGTCTTGGGCTTGTCCTGTGACCGTGCCCGCAGCTGGGTCGGAAGGGCTGCAGGGCTCGAAGGTCCCGCAGACCTGGCAGGCGTCCTCCGAGCAGGGCCCCTCGTCCCCCGCAATGTCACGGCCGGCCTGTCTGGAACAGGTACGACAGGCGCTCTAGCAAAATCAATGGACGCAGGCAGGGGAGAGTCAGCAGCAACAGACCCCGGCAAGGCAACATTGGGGGATGACGCATCATGTAAGGGAGCAACATATGGTTTCAAGCGCGACGTATGCACAACCCAGCGACGAGACCCAATCTGGACGCGTGCTGTCTGTGGGTTGGGAACCGCAATGAGGCGTACGGGACCATGCCAGGGTTTGTGCAATTTCGGCGAGGTCCCCGGACGTACCTGTGGACAATGAAGCCAGGCTAGGTCCCCAACCTTCCAAGGGCACTCCCCCTCAGACCGTCGCGCATATCGCTCGTTCCGGGCCTGGGCTTTGGCCGTAGCCACGCGGGCATTCTCCCGCGCCTCCGTGACTCGGCGAACCGTGTCCTGAATGTATTCAGGAAGTGGTTTCCGAGGTCCCTTCACCCCAGTTCCCAATTGCACATCCACCGGCGGCACGTTTTCCCGACCATACATAAGGTAAAACGGCGAATATCCCGTAGCCGCATGAGGCGTCATCCTGTACGCCGAAAGCACCCCGGGGATGTGCAGATCCCAATCTGATTGTTGTTCACTCACGGTATGGCAAAGCATGGCAGACAATGTCCTGTTCAGCCGTTCAACCATACCATCCGTCTGCAGATGGTATGGGGATGTCCGTACTTTCTTAGTCCCAAGGCCCGCGCACACTTCCGCCAATAATTTAGAAGAGAAATTCCTGCCCTGGTTCGTGAGGAGTCTCTCAGGCGCCCCCTTATCCATAATATACCCAAACAAAAAGGCGTCGGTAATGGCCGCGGCCGACTGATCAGGCAACGGCCAGGCCATCGGCCAACGGGAGAGGTACTCAACCCCTACCAGCAAATATTTATTACCCCTCGCCGATGGTGGAAAAGGTCCCAATATGTCCAGTGCCACCAATTCATTGACTCGAGACACCTGAATCGACTGGAGAGGCGGCACGTAAGGATGTTTCGGCGGCTTACGTTGTGCACACGCAGGGCACGCGCGCACGTGCCCTACGACATCTGTCGCCATGCCGTGCCAAAAATAATGACGTTGCAACGTCAACAAGGTCTTCTGCACCCCTAAATGTAAGAGAGTGTCACAATGGAGGGTTCTAATCAACTCGAACCGCAAGGACGTTGGTACCACCAGGCGCCAACGTTCCTGGAACCCCTCCCGCCACATAAGCAGACCATCTCGGAGAGCGGTTTGCGGCCCCACAGCCGTACTCGGACTCCCATTGTCCTTAGCAGACCGCTTCCGCAAGGACACCAATGACTCATCCATCCTCTGTTCCCGGATCCAGACAGACCGCGGCAGATTCAAAACCCCGTCAGCCGGTCCCGGTTCCATCGGAGTGTCCGACTTCTCGACGGCCAACGTGAGCGGCTGAGGGGGGTTTGGAATCGGCGAACACCTATGCGTCCCCGACTCACATTTACAAGGGGCGCGCCGCGGTAATCTGGAAAGTGCGTCAGCGTTCGCATGGCGCACACCCTTCCGATGTTGAATTTGGAAGGAAAATTCCTGTAGCGTGTCCAACCAACGTGCCAACTGTCCGGATGGCTGGTCAATTTTAAGGTCATATTGCAAGGCCGCATGATCCGTACGCACAATAAAAGAACGACTGTAGAGGTATGGTCGAAATTGCCGTAGGAAAAAAACAACCGCCAATAGTTCTCTGCGAGTGACACAGTAGCGGGTTTCCGCAGGAGACAAGACTCGGCTACCATACGCCACGACACGCTCTACACCCCCTTTAGACTGTGATAACACCGCCCCAATACCTGTGTCACTCGCGTCCGTATCAAGAATGAATGGGTGATCGAAATCGGGATAATCCAATGTTGGGGCCGTGGCCAATAGATCACGCAGACTCCGAAAGGCCGCCTCCTCCGGCTGTCCCCAACCAAACTTCCGTCCTTTACCCGTAAGGAGATGCAAAGGCCTCGCAATCGTCGCAAAACCCGGCACGAATCTTCGGTAATACGAGGCAAATCCCAAAAACCGCCGAACATCCCCCACGGTGGCCGGAGTCGGCCAATCCCGGACGCACGCCGTCTTTTCCGGATCCGTGGACACTCCCTCAGCGCTCACAATGTGCCCCAAATAGCGGACGGACCGTTGCAGTAGGTGACATTTCTTTGGTTTGAATTTCAATTTGGCAGAACGCATCCTCGTGAACACTGTCTCCAGCCGCGTCAAATGTTCATCGAATGTGCGGCTGAAGACAATGATATCGTCCAAATATATAAGACATGTCTCCCACTGCAACCCCGTCAAAACGAGCTCCATCAATCTTTGAAATGTAGCAGGGGCCGCATTCAATCCCATCGGGAGACAGTTGAATTGAAATAACCCCTGCGGCGTACGGAAAGCGGTTTTCTCCCGTGAGGACTCGTCAAGGGGAAGCTGCCAAAATCCCGAAGAGAGGTCCAGTGTGGAAAAGAACTTAGCCCCCGACAATGCGTCGAGGGAGTCATCCATACGCGGCAGGGGGTACGCATCTGCCACCGATATCTTATTCAATTTGCGGAAATCAACACAAAATCGCAATTTGCCATCCTTCTTCTTAACCAAGACGACTGGAGCGCCCCATGGGCTGTTAGATGGCGATATAATGTCCGCAGCCAACATGTCTTCCACTGCCCCCCGTACGTGTTCTCGCTCCGCAGGACTCATCCGATGCGAATTTAATCGAATAGGGGCAGCATCGCCCGTCTCAATGTGATGGTAAAGCAAGGAAGTGCGGCCCAAATCCAAATCATCGGAGCTGAACACATCGGAATATGTCAACAACAATTTACGCAGCGCACCACGTTGCTCCATGGACAGGGAAGAATTTTCGTCACATAATTGAGCAACCCAACGATCATCCGAACTCCTTGGCTCGGAAACCCCAGCAACAACTCCCCGGCTATGTGGACAATCATGGGTCGCAAACGCCGTAGTGGCATGTGCCACAACCGTACCGGCCGGGACACGGACGTTTTCTCCCCCCGCATTAAGCACCTGTAAAAACGGTAATTGATCCGGCCGGACGATGGTCTGTGCCCCCACTAACGCCAACCCGGTTGTTATCGTGGCGGACGGTGACAACAAGACCCCTACTGCTCCTAGCCGATCAGGCAGGGGCTTCCGATACCGCAAGGGTATAAGCATCTGTGTACCAGGTGGAATGTCCACAGATGCGACGGACAGCGCCTGCACTTGTACGGCCGAAGCAGGTCGCCCCCAGGGCGACGGCAGAAACGAGATTTGACGGCCCCCCGGCAGTTCAATACAATTCTCATTGATTTTGATCAAAATGGGCATCTTAGCCAAAAAATCGGTGCCTAACAAACAAGGAACCGCCAAAGATCTCGATATCAACACAACACCCGAGGCCGACACATCCCCAATAGATATCTTAGCATCCACCTGACCCACGATGCCCATGCTACCCCCGTTCGCAGCGACGCACGACCCATAAACCGGACGCACAGCCCCCGACGGAATGCCCAACAGATGGAAAATGACATCCGATATAATAGTCGCAGACGCCCCCGAGTCGACCAAAATGCGCACGTCCACACCTTGTATGGACCCCGGTACAGTGGACGAACCCGTAGCGGCCGCGACAACTCTCCGTGCCAATTTGCGCCACTGCGTAACTGAATGACAAGGCCCCGTCGATGGCCTTTCTTTAACAACAACAATAGGATCGCGCAACACAGGTGGTGGGTGAGGTGGAAAGCCTTGCCGAGTGTCTGGTGCGTGCCGACATGCCTGTTTCGGAGGATCTTTAGCCGACTTGACCGGTGCCGAGGCCTCCTGCTGCGGCGGAGCCGGGAAGCGGGCCCAGCAGTCTCTGGCGTAGTGGCCCCTACGCCCGCAGCGGAAACATTCGGCCTCGTTGCGCCGAAGCGCAGGCCTCGCCTCCTGACGGCCCCGTTCTGGTAGCATCGCGCGCGGTCTCGGCCCGCCGCGTCCCGTCCATGGAGCGGAGGCGGCCGTCAGTTGTTGAGGGCCCCGGTCATCCGGAACATAGACGGCCTGCGCAGGGTCCCACCCCAGCGCATCCCCTTCTTTGACGGGCCCCCCCGTCCACGCCGTCACTTGTTTCCAGCGACGGAGGTTGAATTGCGCATCGAGACACTTAGCAGCCATCCGGGAAGATAGCTTCTCATGCCCACACACAGGCATGGGGATCCCTAGATCCCGAGACAACTCCAACATTTTCCCTAATATGAGAGGCTCAAGCAGGTCCTGTGGCGTCTCAGGATAAGCTGCCATGGCCAGCTCCAGCACCGCACCCCTGAACGCCACGGGCGACTCCTCTGGTGCTCGTTGTCGTTGAGCGAATCGCCGATGCGCATCATCTGGTGGCTCATAAGCATCGGCCATTTCTTGAAAAACACCACGTAAAGTTGCCTTCTTATCGGTCGCTATGGAACGGAAGAATCGGACAGATTCGTCGTCCAGAAGAGTCGGCAACACCTCCAAAGCCTCCGCATCGGTCCATCTTGCTGTGCGTACCGCCGCCAAGAAGCGGCAGGCGAACGCGCTCCAGTCCCCACCGACGGAAAATTCTTTAACTGTTGTAAGGTGGCGACTCCGACTCCTCTTCCCGCCGTCTTCCAATGGTGGTGGTTGTGATGGCAAATTCAAAATGGCGTCGGCCCGCGGCGTGGCCAAGATGGCGGTTTGGCGCCACGGAGCGCGCAAAATGGCGGCCTCTTGCCGCGTGGGCAATGGCGGCGGCAGGACAGGCAACGTGGCGGCCCGCGGAGCACCACTTGCATCATCCATCGTCCCTGGCGCGACGAGATGGCATAGATGCGCCAGGACGTCCTGAAGTGCCTCCAGTTGTACCGCCATCGCTTGCCATCGTTGATCCGCGTCTGATGATGTCGACGGACCCGCCACCGCGCCAACATCCTCCACACCCGTTCCCGTGGTCGCCTCAGCCTGGCTCTCCTCCACCACCCCAACAGGATCCGTGGTTGGAGGGAGTTCGTCGTCGTCGGACGAAGAAGCCGATGCAGGCGCCGGATTAACTTTCTTCCTCACTTGTTTCGACATGCCGTTGCACTTCCGACACCAGTGTAATAAACGACTGGACCACGATGTCTGGCTCAGTGTCCTTTATTATTCGGTTCGTGCTGTACACCCACACGGCTGTCTTTACTCTGTAGCTTCTCCACAGTGCTGACTCCAATGTCGGCCCGATCCACAACAGCAGCTCCGCTGCTGTTTCTCTCACACAGCCCCCCTTGGCTGTACTCGCTGCTGCTCTTCTCCCTCCGCAGCTCTCCCAGCTTCTTGCTCTCTCTCTCTCTCTCCGCAGCTCCTCCTGGCAGCCACACCGCTGCCTCTAACAAGCAGCCCCCTCTCTCTCTCTCTCCGCAGCTCCTCCTGGCAGCCACACCGCTGCCTCTAACACGCAGCCCTCCTGGCTGTCTCCTCCCCAGCTGCACACCACTCCGCAGCTTCCTCTTATCTTCGGGGTTGGCTCCCGATGGCCGTCGGCGCCCCCCCCTCTCCACTCTTGCCCGCGTGGCCTCACTCTATTCCGCTCACACCCCGACTGCCTTCCCCTTCCGGTTTACCCGCTTAAAGCCCCGAACCTTACCCCCACGTCACATGACTCCACCCCCCGTGACGTCACCTCCGGAAGGTCGCTTACGCCCGCATTACATATGGAAAGGTGATGGTTTTGATTGGGTCCTCAGATGTTTCTTTCCCAACGGTTGCGGTGGTAGCTTTACGGATTGTGTAGTCCGAATATCCATTTATCTTGAGAGATTGGTGCACGTGTTCCAGTTCACTGGCTAGGTGATGATGGTCGGAAATGCATCGAGCTCTATGGTGTAGAGTTATGATGAGGGAATTCTTCTGGAATGGATGGTGGTGGGAGTCAGGTTTTAGATATGCATCCATATGGGTGGCTTTCCTGTAGACAGAGTGTCCCATTGAGTCATCTGGTCTCTTTTCGATTACAACATCCAAGAACTTGTCATCCTTTTCCACCTCCATGGTGAATTTGATGGCTGGGTGTATGGAATTGATGTGGTTGAGGAATTGGTTCAGAGCTGGTCAGCCATGTGGCCAGATGACGAACATGTTATCTAACTACCTCTTCCACAAGGATGGACAAAAAAAGTGAATAAAAATAAAAAAACAAAACAACATTAATTTAGAATGAAGCCTGGTTCTTAAGTTTGGTGAGTGTACTGGCAGTCTATAATGTAGACTGTAGCCTGGTTATTAAGTTTGGTGAGTGTACTGGCAGTCTATAATGTAGACTGTAGCCTGGTTCTTAAGTTTGGTGAGTGTACTGGCAGTTTATAATGTAGACTGTAGCCTGGTTCTTAAGTTTGGTGAGTGTACTGGCAGTCTATAATGTAGACTGTAGCCTGGTTCTTAACTTTGGTGAGTGTACTGGCAGTCTATAATGTAGACTGTAGCCTGGTTCTTAAGTTTGGTGAGTGTACTGGCAGTCTATAATGTAGACTGTAGCCTGGTTCTTAAGTTTGGTGAGTGTACTGGCAGTCTATAATGTAGACTGTAGCCTGGTTCTTAAGTTTGGTGAGTGTACTGGCAGTCTATAATGTAGACTGTAGCCTGGTTATTAAGTTTGGTGAGTGTACTGGCAGTCTATAATGTAGACTGTAGCCTGGCCGGGGGCCACGTGACCGATGCGGCAACCCTGATGCCACGAATGACGCCACCAAAGTTTCGGCGGCCTGCGAGCGGTGTCGCCACGAATCCCAAACCATCGTCAGCATCGTAAACACTCCTCCGCCGCGGTCTTCACTCCTTTAAAGGAGGAACGGACGACATCCACTCTTGCTTCTGAAAAGACAATCGAGTGGATAACAACATCGACAGTTACATGTTTAATCCGCTGCTAATAATCCACACGATAGAAGAAGAAGACTGCCGACGGGACGCGGCCTGCACTCCAGGGAGGGAGCGCTTAGAGCATCCCTCTAAAGTAGCGGTGGACAACACACGGCCTCATGTTTACATTTTTACGTCTTATATATATATATTTTAATGATTTTTTTAAGCTTATACTTAAATTAAAATCTGAATTCAAACCAGACATTGAAACCGGGGAGAAAGGATTTGGCGTGACCTGCCACAGCAAAAACAATGATCAACTTAGTCTATTTCCCTGCGCGCTTTCTGATTTTAAATCGGTATATGAATATCGTGTGGTTATGCTCTTCATTTTCATAGGCCCCATCGGTGTGGCCCGCTGGAGGTTGCATTTGAATCCAAACCAGCCCCGCTGTCCGATTGAGTTTGACGCACCTGCTGCAGAAGCTATGTTTGGTCTATTCATCCACGCTGGTCTGCTCTCTTGGAAATAGTGGGAGCACTCACACTGTTCACCACCGTGTGCGACTTGTTGATCGGCTGTGCTGTACCCATTAAGTTCTGCTGGGTGGATAGAGGCGTGGGGTTGGGGGTGGCGGGGGGATTTAACAAAACTTTCCCCGCTGTTTCAACTGGCACTGCCGGAAGGTCGCATGCAACCGGTTACCTATGGATTGTGAGTCCAATGCGCTGACCAAGTATGTATGTTGAACTTATTTTGCACCGTACATAGCCGACCATGCTAATCACAAGTTTCAGGGCAAGGACAACAAACTAAACACAAAAAGCAGTTCTAAGGAAAGCGTTTTCAATCTCGATTTAAAAGTGCATAGCTCCAGCGGCTTCATAATATGGGAAGGAAAATGTTAGTAATGTGACGGTAGCGACCTTACTAAATTACTCATAGCACGCTCTTTCGGCACGCAACTTCGGGGCTCAATTGTGAATTCTGGATTTTAGAATCGTGGGTCCGCTTGCCCGAGTGATTTCAATTCATGGCAGGGTCGCAGAATCCCATCAGGAGTTCGGTTTTGGTGCGTATTGACGGACTCATGAATTTTGAAATTGCAAAGCCAGCATTGCCACAGAAGGTGTGCGCGCATGAGTGCGTGTGCGCCTGCGTTTGTGTGCCTGTGGGGAGCACAGGTGGTGCATCGGCCAGTCATGTCCGTCAGTCAACCCATGGTACCTGGCTCTGTCCCGTGACCTCCTGCAAGCGGGCCTTTGACACTTCACGTGGCTTTAAAGTGCCTGGCACAAGCGGTCGTGGTGATGTCACCGCCATTTAATGGTGAATGGCAGTTGCTGTTGTTGTTGGGGAGCGGTTCTGTCGCAGTTAACATGCCGCGCCAAGAACCCGGCCACCCGAGTTCAATTCCCGCTTACGGCCAACACCAGTGAAGATTATCTGAATTGGTCCTGGACCTCCTCGAGGTTGACTCAGCCTCATGCAAGAGGCTGGTGCGGTGTGTACACATCGCCACTAGGGAGAATGGCCACTCAGTCGCTTTTTTACTGGTAGGAACCTCCTGGTTCCACCAGCCCACAGGGGATTATTGTGTCCGTCCGTCGTGCATCAAAAAATGGGAGGGGTGGGGCTGGGTGGAGAGGGGAGGGTGGGGAGGGGCAGGGTGGAGAGGGGCTGGGTGGGGAGGGGAGGGGCTGGGTGGGGAGGGGAGGGTGGGGAGGGGCTGGGTGGGGAGGGTGGCGCTGGGTGGGGAGGGGCTGGGTGGGGAGGGTGGGGAGGGGCTGGGTGGGGAGGGTGTGGAGGGTGGGGAGGGTCTGGGTGGGGAGGGAGGGTCTGGGTGGGGAGGGAGGGTCTGGGTGGGGAGGGAGGGGCTGGGTGGGGAGGGTGGTGCTGGGTGGGAGGTGGGAGGGGTGGGGCTGGGTGGGGAGGGGCTGTTCACCCCGTGGTGCCCTTATAAAACTCAACATTTAACCTACTCACGCCGGCTTGTGCCCGCCCTCACAGTCGGGCATATTTGCGGAATACACCACGCCGCCGTTGACCCTGGCCATTGACCGAGCAACCCAACGTTCCTACCAGCTCCCTCCGCAGGAATGTGTTAAATTATTATGCTGTGCAAACCCGAACAACAAAGAGCTGGAACGATCCACGGCTATAATTTTTGAGATGTCATCTCTGCAGTCAGAGGGTTCTAAGTTTGAGTGTTAACACCCATCGCATGTTTAATTATCTTTTGCCAATGTTTCCATTTTTCAATTAATCAATTCAGCTTTGCGAGCATTTCACTGCCAGCAGTTTTAGCAGCGGTGTGAAGTGATTATTTATTCGGCACTATTTTTGTTTGCATTGCACAGTATTATGAATGATTAATGCTTTTAAGTATAATTTGCTCCGTAATTTATTCTGCAGTTTATTTTCATCTTCACACGACTAAGCCTGATTGTATAAAACAATATAAACAATTATTCTGTCATGGGGAATTGAGACAATAGTCCTTAATTGGAAATTAGTCATCAAAGCATAGGAACTTAAATTACATTTTAATTGGGTTTGATCAGCATTAATGATCGTACCTGTAACTCTTAATGTAATGGGAATTGAAAGAAAAGCATGTTACAATAAATAATTAATACTGGTAGGAACCTCCTGGTTACACCAGCCCACAGATAATTATTGTGTCCGTCCGTCGTGCATACAAAAATGAGAGGGGTGGGGCTGGGTGGAGAGGGGAGAGTCGGAAGGGGCCGGGTGGGGAGGGGAGGGTGGGGAGGGGCTGGGTGGGGATTGTGGAGCTGGGTGGGAGGGGTGGGGCTGGGTGGGGAGGGGCTGGTCACCCCGTGGTGCCCTTATAAAACTCAACGTTTAACCTCCTCACGCCGGCTTGTGCCTGCCCTCACAGTCGGCCATATTTGCGGAATACACCACGCCGCCGTTGACCCTGGCCATTGACCGAGCAACCCAACGTTCCTACCAGCTCTCTCCGCAGGACAATGTGTTAAATGCTAATGGTTAATAAAACAGCATTAATTTCACTAAGGTTATTTGAGGTAAACTATAATGTTGCTTTGAATGGTCATCTTAATGATGCAGCAATATGCTGAGTGATGCAATGATGATCTACCCCTTACCTGGCTCCCCCTACTATATTGTGACGAGTTGGTAGAGTCCATCGGTATAGAAACTCAGAGGTGCATTTATCAAATCAAGTCGCTTGCATGATGTTTACCAATTTATCCCCCAGGGGGAGTCCAATCATTGTCACGATTGTAACCTGCGATATGAGTTGTCACCACCTGTCCCCGATTTAGCCAGAATTTTTCCTCTCATGGAGGTAGCTGTCCTGGAATTTTTTTTTTATTTTGCAGAGAAATTACAAGTGCCTGTTTTTTCTTGTCAGTTCATAATCATAATACTCCACTCAAGGCAATTAATTCACGTGTAGTTATCCCCACTTCTGGCGTCGTGATAATTATTTTTCTCATTTATATTACTTTAAAAAAACATATTTTAGCTCATCATTCTAGTTTTGTTCACTTCATTAGCCAAAATGTAACATTTGCGTATAATTTGCATGAATAATTAATACAGTAATACATTCCCACATGCATGATTCAGGCACGCATTGCGTGAGTATAGACTTTAATCGATGATCAGATGCGTCGTTATGCGTTTCCTGCTTACACTATTAAGATGACGAACACCAGAGAGACTCATTGACAGCGTTCAATCGAATGGATGATCAAACATTGAAGACTCCTCATTGGTTTTAAGCCACACTGGGCCATGCCAATTGTGCTTTCATTGCTTGCGACATGCACGTGTGTATGTTGAACTTCTTTCACACCGTACGTAGCCAACCGTGCTAATCAGAGGTGCTGGGGAAGGACAACAAACTAAACATAAAAGCGGTTCTGAATGAATGAGTTTTCAATCTAGATGAATTACAAGTGAATAGCTCCAGCGGCTTCCTAATATCTGAAGGAAGAGCGTTCCAGACGGCCGCAGGAGCCCATCTGAACGAGCGATATGTGGTGACCGTCTTTGTTCGATGGCTAGCCAGGTCCCCCTGCTCAAGGAAGCACATATACATGCCCGTCTGAAGTTTGCCAATGAACATCTGAATGATTCAGAGGACAACTGGGAGCTCTTTGGCATCAACTCGGCTCGCCGTGTTTGGAGGAGGAGGAATGCTGCCTATGACCCCAAGAACACCATCCCCACCGTCAAACATGGAGGTGGAAACTTCTTGATGACATCAGCCAGCACAACTCAGACACGGGGATCACCCCTTCCCGACTCATTCATCGAGTGTGACGTCAGTCGGTAACACCGCGAGGACGGATACAGCGTCGCCGTGTCATTTAAAACCGCTTCCGCTCGTTCACTGGCACGGCTCGGTCTCTGCAGTGGAAAAACAACCGGGCACATTCCTGAGCCCGTGTCGATCCAGCCCGGCACGGCCCCCCTTGCATGTCTCGGTTGTGCAGTGGAAAAATAGGTATTCGAGTTCAAGTAATCAGAAGAACAAACTTATTTCACCTATTAAACTAATAAAAATAATGTTACCAAATAAGGCCCACTGACCTGAATAGCATTATTTAAGAAGCAATCTGGCCACAAATGATAGCTCAACAAAGTGGCTTATCATCATGGATAAATTGTTATAGCAGCCAATGCTCTGAACGCATGTTGATTCTAAATGTGAAGGGACAAACCGCAGGACCTGGAGAAAAATCCACGCGACCACGGGGAGAGAGAAACACAAACTCCAAATATACAGGCGTCGGGGTCGAACCCACGTCCTCCTGTATACCAGGCGATGTAGTTAACACCTCGCCAGCGTGGCACCCACTCAATTTCCTGCATCTCCTCCCCTGAGTCCCCACGAGAGACGCGGGTCGAAGGTCTGCAATAACGAAATTATACAACAACGAAAAAAACACCGTGTAACTTTAAACAAAGGCATGGGTACTTTTCGTCACAGAGGGGCCAAGGAGGACTGTCTAATCACTTTGGCGGAGCGGCGCGTGAACACATCGCACCTCAGTCACCTCTGTCGCGTGCAAGAGGGCACTGCCAGCCACGGCGGTGAGTTGAGCGTGGCGCTCACGTAAGCCACTCGGTGTCGCCACTCTGCGCAGACTGGTGGGCTGTGGGAGCGACACAGGTGAAGGAAGTGTCCGCTTGTTTGAACTTTGACCCTCAGCTAAAGTTCACCTTCAAGATGCCCCATTGATGGCTTTTTTTAAATCATTGTTAACATTTGGTGACGACAATTTTTTGGGGGGTTTGTTTATAGAATGGGGGGGTAAGGCCCTGAGGTATGTTGTTGTTATTGTTGTTTTGTTTTAAAAGCCTGTCACCAATTGTGCAAATTTGTAATATCCCCCCGAAATTGTTCCGAACTTTGTCACACCGCAAGCATAATCCACCGCTGAATAGCGTGACAGAATACAGCACAGTACATCGAATTAATCACAGAACAGATACACTTATACGGTATTTAAATAAATAAAAACAATATTTAAAGGATGGTAAACAAATATTGTACGCTAAAAAAAGGTTCAACACTGATCTGCCAATTTAAATGTTTGAAACAACACAGTGCTCCTATTTTTTGTTCAAAATTGCATTAGTGATTTTAATCCCAAATTAGATTCTACGTGTTTTAACAGTTTCCTACACAGCTGGCCCAAATACACATCTTGTGTCCATAAGACCAAAAAAACATTATGACCGACAAGCATTATATTTGTCAATATAAATACAAATATTTATATCTATACCAAGGCAGGATTTCTTAAATAAATCTGCACAAAAATGTGGTTTTGAATCCAATTTGTTTTCGTCAATATTTGCTTACGCGACACGTGACTATTAGCGTGCGAGTCTGCGCCCGGGTGTTTATTCATAATTAAATTCACTCGCTTCGAATCGCGTGGGCTCCTTGCGATCTTGAAATGGGGCCGCGCTAATAAGTATCTTCAAATGGGTCCTCATTTGAACACAAGCACCGCTTCGCGTTGACACAATGGGGCCCATTCTTTTTCACGAATTTAATTTCCCACCATCATTGCATGCGTGATCATTGCCCCCCCCCCCACCATCCACCCACTCTCAATAATCTTGAGTGGTTCCTTCATGTGAGCAGATCTCAAAGGTTTGTGTAAATAAGTGCTGGACAAATGAGCCGGAGGCCTTCGAGAGCGCGCAGGGTGCGAGCGGGTTAATTGCAGGAGAGGCGGCGATGTTTACCGCGACCGGCAGAATCAGATTACAATTGCAGGGCCCCCCCAAAAAAAAAAATCCCACCGCGGGGAAACTAATCAAAGGTGGCGGCAGTTCATTAGAAGCGAAATAATGACGGGTAATGGTTCGCCCGCGCCGCCCAGACGTGAGCCTAATGAGAATTTAGCTGTGGCTGCTGGCTATAGGGTCCTTCGGGAGGCAGGTGGGAGGGAGGATGGCTGGTGGTTAGCTTGTGTGTGTGTGTGCGCGTCTTTTGTGGTTCGTGTCGTCTATTGTGGGTGAGCGGGTGGAGCGGTAGCGTAGCGGTCAGTGCGCCGCTCTACGAACCCGGCGACCCGAGCTCGATTCCCGCTCACGGCCAACACCGGTGACGATTATCTGCACTTGTCCTGGGCCTCCTCTAGGTCGACCCAGCCTCAAATGAGTCCTATATGCGGTGTGCAAAAATTGCCACGAGGACGTTGTGTTGGTCACCCACCCCCTCGTGTGCCGTTCCTTAATAGGTGCTCGCTAACAGCACTTGCCCCAATAGTCTGTCGATATACAGGGTGTATATTGCCCTTCTATTGTGGGTTAGCGCACTACTCTCCTAAGCAGCCCGAGATAAATCCTCGCTCACGGCCAGCATCGGTGAAGAATATCTGAACGGATCCCTGGGTCAGCTGAATATCCAAGGGATTTCAAGACCTGAATGTGACAGACCTCGACATTGGTATTTAACTCGTGAACACATTGCCATATTAAGCGCCACGAGTGAAGTGAAGGCGCTCTAGAAATATAAAAGAGATAGGTTGGATTAGACATGCAAGAAATAGTCGAGCTGGGATATATCCGATTTTGTTCTTCGATATAATTAATAAAACACAAAGGTAGCTGGGGAAAGAAAAACAAGTTCTCAATACTGTTCTCAAGTGTGCCGCTGGACGGGAGGTGGTGATTGGGCAGGGCTTGTTGACGTTATCGGTAAGAGTATCCGCGTCACGCTGGGGCGTGGTTTGTTGGGGATTTCTCGCCTTCACGAGGCAGGATGTGGGGGCAAACGCAATATTGAAACATAAAACTATGAACTTAAAGCTGTTTTTATTTGAACAGATAAGGCCCACTGAGCTATGTAGTTATTGTTTTTATAAGCGACCTGGCCACAAATGATAGCTCAACGAACTGGCTCATTATGGGAATATTTATAGCAGCTAAAAACTCTAAACGCGCGTTAATTCTCAATGAATCCACACGACCGCGTGAGAGAGACACGCAAACTCAAAATTTACAGCAGGCATCTTTGGTTGTAATCGAACCCACAACCTCCTCCATACCAGGCAAGGTAGTTAATATCTTTAAATGGAACCGAAAAGTTGACCACGAAAGAGATAGTCCATTAAGATTATGAACATCGTTAATTGATTGATCACCTTCATGAATAATCATCCCATCTCTAAACCTGATATAACAGAAGCCGAATCAGGCGAAGAGACAGAAATTTGAGAAATTTGGGGCTGTGAATTAATTAAAGGATCAATTCTTTTTCAGCTTTTGATTTTGCTTCATCATTTCATTAGTTTTTTGTATAGTTTGTACAGTTGCATTTCCTCATAGGCCTAAACGTAAAATTAGTGTCTAATAAATGTTCGCATAATTTTGTGTAATTTTGTTAATTAAATGAAAACGCAAACAATGAAATTCATGAACGTAGCTGGGCGGTGGTGGCACTGCATCGCTCATTTTCCAAAGCGCTCCCGCGGCCGTCTGGAACGCTCTTCCTTCCGATACGAGGACTTCACTGGAGCTGTGCACTTTTAAATCATCAAGATTGACAAACTCATTCCTTCAGAACTGCTTTTGTGTCTATACTCTTTGGTTCTTTCGGTAAAGTCACGTAGGTATAAAGTAAAATAAATTAAATCACGACGTTTCGGGCGCAACACAAGCATCCGTCATCAGGTGGGACAACCGCAGCAAGAAACAACGGCTGCTCTAAGAAGAGGCTTTATAGGTAAGAGAGGGGGAAGAGATAGAGAGGAGGGGTGTGACGGGTAGAGGGAGGGGAGTTCTGATGTTACAGCAGCCCTTTGCCCACTTCAGCAATTGTTTATTGCTGTGGTTGTCCCACCTGATGACGGACGCTTGTGTTGCACCCGAAACGTCGTGATTAAATTTATTTTATTTTTCATACCTACGTGACTTTACCGAAAGAACCAAAGAGTATGGATCCCTGCAGTCACGAAAACTTCAAATCTAGATTTTTTTGTGTCTAGTTTGTTGTCCTTCCCCAGCACCTCGGATTAGCGGTTGGCTACGTACGGCGCTAAAGAAGTTCAACGTACGACATACATACAATGCACACTCGTAATCCAGCACTGTGGAGGCGAGGCGGTTGGTGAATCACGCAAGAATTGTAAAACTTTCGTCCCCCAATGTCATCGCGGTGCCATACCCTGGTTTGGCAGTGACGAATGGACTCCGCTGATTCCATCCGTACGGGAGAGAGCATTGCTTCCTCCAGTTTTCTACCACGTGATAAATACTCATCAATTGTCCAAAACCCCATTATAATTATTATATATAGAGGAACGCAGACCTTGGGCAATTGTTGGTGGCTTCTCTCTCTGAGTCGTCATTTCTTTATCAGTCATCCTCTCTTTATCCGAGTCGTCCTCTCTTCCTCTCTGATTCATCCTCTCTCTCTCTCTGAGTCCTCCTCTCTTTGAGCCGTCCTCTCTCTCTGAGTCGTTCCCCTCCTCCCTCTCTGAGTCGTCCTCTCTCTCTATCTGAGTCGTCCTCTCTCTCTAAGTCGTCCTCTCTTATTCTGAGTCGTCATCTCTCTCTCTGAGTAGTCCTCTCTTTTTCTGAGTCGTCCTCTCTCTCTGAGTCGTCCTCTCTCTCTGAGTCGTCCTCTCTTTTTCTGAGTCGTCCTCTCTCTCTGAGTCGTCCTCTCTCTCTGAGTCGTCCTTTTTCTCTCTCTGAGTCGGCCTCTCTCTCTCTGAGTCGTCCTCTCTTTCTGAGTCGTCCTTTCTCTCTGAGTCGTCCTCTCTCTCTCTGAGTCGTCCTCTCTCTCTGAGTCGTCCTCTCTCTCTCTGAGTCGTCCCCTCTCTCTCTGAGTCGTCCCCTCTCTCTCTGAGTCATCCTCTCTCTCTGAGTCGTCCTCTCTCTCTGAGTCGTCCTCTAACTCGCTCTCTCTCTGAGTCGTCCTCTCTTTCTCTCTCTGAGTCGTCATCTCTCTCTCTCTAAGTCGTCCCCTCTCTCTCTCTGAGTCGTCCTCTCTCTCTGAGTCGTCCTCTAACTCGCTCTCTCTGAGTCGTCCTCTCTTTCTCTCTCTGAGTCGTCCTCTCTCTCTCTCTAAGTCGTCCCCTCTCTTTCTGAGTCGTCCCCTCTCTCTCTGAGTCATCCTCTCTCTCTGAGTCGTCCTCTCTCTCTCTGAGTCGTCCTCTCTCTCTCTCTGAGTCGTCCTCTCTCTCTGAGTCGTCCTCTAACTCGCTCTCTCTGAGTCGTCCTCTCTCTCTCTCTCTGAGTCGTCCTCTAACTCGCTCTCTCTCTGAGTCGTCCTCTCTTTCTCTGAGTCGTCCCCTCTCTCTCTGAGTCGTCCTCTCTCTCTGAGTCGTCCTCTCTCTCAGTCGTCTTCTCTCTCGCTCTCTCTCTGAGTCGTCCTCTCTCTCTCCACAACCACGTGACTTTTTTTTTATTGTGCGCGGTGCTTTTAGCACCACAGCGCGTCGATTTGTATCGTTTATTTTCTTTTGTTTGCTGGTGACTTTGTGTATTTCATATTGAAATCGCCTCCAGTGCTTTTGCTGCTGGCGGCAATAAAAGTTGTTTAAAAGTCAAAGTCTCTCTCCACGAAAGCTAGATAATATTGCGTGGCGGTGGCACCGTACAATTCGAGATGATTATCGTAACGGTGAAACTTTCCTCCGTAAGCAAAGCGAAAGTATTACTTTGATGTAACCAAATGGCGCATCAAAGATTCTGCGGCCTGCGAGCGGTGTGGCCACTAATCCCAAACCATCGACCGCCGTCGTAAACACTGCTGCTGTCTTCACGCCTTTAAAGGAGGAACGGACGACATCCACTCTTGCTTCAGAAAAGACAATCGAGTGGAGAACAACATCTAAAATCACCTCTTTTAAACTGCTGCTATTAACCCACACGAAAGAAGAATATTTTTTGTTACGACGAAAACTCTTCTGAATAAGAACACATTTGGCATCACTGGAAATAATAAAATAAATTATAATTATACGGTGAATTTAAAATATCAAAATGAATTATTTAGGGAAAAGCTCGTTCATGCCAATACTCAAACCGCACAGTGCGTTGTGCTGTGACGATACAAGCAGCATGCAAAACAAATCAACCGAAAAATAATAATCCTACTGCCGCCCATGATACAAATCCGCCGATTTGTGTGACAGTGAATTGACGAGCAATTTACGCCTTTTGTTGTTTATTTGAAGCCACGATGCATGCGAAAATGCCTCTGCTTTTACGCATTCGCGAATTGACAGATTGCACATTTCACTTGATTGTGTTCCGAGCAAATTGCAGTATTTGCATTAATTTAAAACTTTATCTCTTGCAAACATTTTTGCACATCAGAGATTGCGTGCACGTGTGTTTTTGCTGCGCTACGAACACGACGACCCGAGTTCGATTCCCGCTCACGGTCAACACCAGTGATGATTACCTGTAACGGTCCTGGGCCTCCCCTAGGTCGACTAAGCCTCCAATGAGCACCTGGTGTGGTGTGTAAACATCGCCAATTGGGAGACAAAGGCGGTCGGGCGTGGTGCTGGCCACCCACCCCCTCGTGTGCCGTTCCGGCCTTCATAGGTGCTCGCTAACAGCACTTGCCCCTACAGTCTGTTAAAGCTATACGGGTGATAACAACACAAATATGGGTATTCACGTTTTGTGTTTAATGTGTTTATGATGTGGGGAGTGGTTGCACAGTGTGCTAACCACTGATAGTCGGTCACCTGAGTTTGCATCCCGCTCAGCGCTAACAACAGTGACGAATTTCGATTTCAAGCTTTCGTGACTGCAGGGATTCATCTTCTTGGTTCTTTCGGTAAAGTGACGTAAAATGGAAATAATAAAATAATAAAAATAAAACATAATAAAATAATTATCACGACGTTTCGGCCACAACGCAAGTAGCCGTCCTCAGGTGGAGAACAGGTCTTGACAAGGCGCTCTTCGCCCCTCCATCCCAGCTTAAATAGTCGCTCCAAGCCTGGGGCTTGTCATTCAGACTCTGTCTCCTCGACATACCTGTTCTCCACCTGAGGACGGCTACTTGCGTTGTGGCCGAAACGTCGTGAGAATTATTTTATTATGTTTTATTTTTATTATTTTATTATTTCCATTTTACGTGACTTTACCGAAAGAACCAAGAAGAACAGTGACGAATGTTTGAACCCGTCCTGTGGCCTGCATTTTTGTTGTGGCGTGTTAAATGTCACCAGTGGGGAGACAAAGGCGGCTGAGACATGGTGCTCACCACATCACCCGCCTCGCGTGCCATTTTCGCGTTCGGAGGCGCTCCACCAACAGCACTTGCCCAACAGCTCTTGGAGACTCTACGGGGGATCTTTAGCTTTACGTGCATAGGCTAATAAGCTAGGAAAACGAATATATATTTTTGTGTTTGCATGATAAGATATTCACTGATGAGGCTATTGGCGTAAATTGTATTACGTGTTTGACATATTTAGCCACAGACACATTTTATTGTATATTCGTTGAGAGAGAAACAAAACTAAATTAAAAGTGGTTGTTATTTTTCAACATTTCATTGCGCTGAGAGAAGGCGTATATTGGAGGCTTATATGGAAATTCAACTCGGGATTCATTTCGAGAAATCTGACACTTCACAGTGAATGCTCAATGGCATGAATAATTAATTATCTTTCGAGAAACGTGTGTAACTCTATGTATATAGTTTTAATATCACAGTTGCGTAAGCACAGGCCCAAAGGCCCCACACTTCAAGCGGCCAGCAGCAATCCAGCACTGTTAAAAGTTGTAGGGGATGAGAGTTAATCCGCGTCCTCTGGTCTAAAACCGTTTGAGACGAGGCTCAAAAGAAAGCCGTCTCTGGTGTGGACCAATCAGTTTCAAGGACAATGCATTTATTATCAGAGTATGTTTTTTGTTTGCATTCTGACCACAAGCATTGTGGTTAATGCAGACGTGATTCCTTGTTAAAGGTTTCAGTTTGGTGTTTTAACATCTTAACACCTATTCTTGGTTCTTCGGTAAAGTCACGTAGAAGGGAAATAATAAAATAATACAAATATAAAACAATATTTTTTTTCTTGCTTCATATTTTTATTATTTGATATTATTTTAAAATAAAAAAAATAAAAAAATAAAAAAATTTGTTTTATATATTTACTATTTTATTATTTCCCTTCTACGTGACTTTACCAAAAGAACCAATAATATGAATCCCTGTAGTCACGAAAGCTTTAAATCAAAATCTTAACACCAATTTTGTTGCCACAAAAAAAGGGGAAAACCCTATGATCATATTTTGGTACTGGCAAAGGAGGTCCCATGATGAGAGTTAGTCCGTTTCTTGAATCGAGCTTATGAAAGGTTATGAATGCGAAGTTTGAAAAGTCGACGATCGGAGGGAGTTCCAAAGCGGAGTGGTGCCGGGGGAAGAGGCAGAAGGAGCAGTGAGATGACCAGCAGTGTGGTGAGTGGGTGGGTGAGTGAGCGGGTGAGTGAAAGAGTGTGTTGTTGAGACCTTAAGTGTGGTGAGTGAGTTGGTGAGTGAGTGAACGAGTGTGTTATTATCACCTGCAGTGTGGTGAGTGAGTTGGTGAATGAGTTGGTGAGTGAGAGAGTGAACGAGTGTGTTGTTGAGACCTTAAGTGTGGTGAGTGAGTTGGTGATTGAGTGAACGAGTGTGTTGTTGTCACCTGCAGTGTGGTGAGTGAGTTGGTGAATGAGTTGGTGAGTGAGAGAGTGAACGAGTGTGTTGTTGAGACCTTAAGTGTGGTTAGTGAGTTGGAGAGTGAGTGGACGAGTGTGTTGTTGTCACCTGCAGTGTGGTGAGTGAGTTGGTGAATGAGTTGGTGAGTGAGAGAGTGAACGAGTGTCTTGTTGAGACCTTAAGTGTGGTGAGTCAGTTGGTGAATGAGTTGCTGAGTAAGTGAACGAGTGTGTTGTTGTGACCTGATGTGTGTTGAGTGAGTTGGTGAGTGAGTGAGTAGGTGAGTGAGTGAATGAGTTTCTTTTAGAGTATTTGGCTGCAATACATTTCCACGTGATAAGCCACTTCGTTGAGGTATCATTTGTGGCCAGGTCGCTTTTGAAAAAAGAGCTAAATCGCTCAGTGGGCCTTACCCGGTGAAATAAAAAAATAGTTTTATAGTTTTAGTGTTGTTGTGACCTGCAGTGTGGTGAGTTAGTGAATGGGTGAGTGAGTTGGTGAGCGAGTGAGTGAACGAGTGTGTTGAATCTTGCTGGTGTGGCTTGGCTGAGTTGCAAGAAAAACAAAACATTTACGAAACAATAAACTCGTCCCACTTCATGAAATTGCGGAGAAATATACACAAATGGCCCAGCTTATGCGTCTGGATTAAAAAAAAAACATTTCCCGGGGAAATGTATGCTAAACTTTTAGCAGAGAAACAAAAATGAGATGTAAAGACTCGACGAGAGAGAACAGCGGATGATTTATATTTTTAATCTCGGCGAGGGTGTGGAGGGCCACAGGGTTATTAAACAGAAGAGCACACGGCGCAGACACGCTGGACGTGTGCCTGGCAGAGCCAAGGGTAGACAGCTGCGTCTGGAAACTTCCCAAGACGCACACAAACACGTGGTGTCTGCACACACCCGCATGTCGGTGGTGGCCATCCACGTGGTCTGAGATCCAGCCCTGTGGAGGCGAGGATTGGGAGAATCACACAATCTGTACGTATGTATTCACAACAAACGGTTTTTTTTGGGTTTGATCGCGCTATTTATAAATGCGTCGCGACCCTCCACCACCCGACACGGCCAATCAGTAAAACATGTGTCACGTTAACAAAACGCAAATTAGTTATTGCTTCAGCCCACTGATCTGTTTGAAGAGGGAATCCACAACATTTATAATTTTTAGTACGACGTTTCGCTGGTAATTACATCCAGCATCTTCGGGCAATTTGCCAGAATAGTGAAGCCATCCACCTGCTTACGGTCTTAAATAGAGCAGGATGATGTCATCATTGTTGAACCTCATCAGGTTTCGAGATCAGAGGCGGAAGTGGGGGGTATTGCAATTATGTAATAGATCAGTAATCAGCCGCTTAGAATGTGACTGGCCGTGTCGGGTGGTGAAGGGTTGCGACACATTTATAATAACGCGATCAAACCGAAAAACCTTTATTATGAATAATGCTGGTCGAGAAAGCCTACGTGTTAAACTGTACGTATGAATGTTGAACTTTTTTCGCATCGTACGGTAGCCGACTATGTTCATCGGAGGTGTGGGGGTAGGACAACAATCTATAGGTCTCTGTGTGAGTCTATGGGTCTCTGTGTGAGTCTATGGGTCTCTGTGTGAGTCTATGGGTCTCTGTGTGAATCTATGGGTCTCTGTGTGATTCTATGGGTCGCTGTGTGAGTCTATGGGTTTCTGTGTGAGTCTATGGATCTCTGTGTGAATCTATGGGTCTCTGTGTGAGTCTATGGGTCTCTGTATGAGTCTATAGGTCTCTTTGCGAGTCTATGGGTCTGTGCGTGAGTCTATGGGTCTCTGTAAGAGTCTATGGGTCTGTGTGTGAGTATATGGGTCTCTGTGTGAGTCTATAGGTCTCTGTGTGAGTCTATAGGTCTCTGTGTGAGTCTATGGGTCTCTGTGTGAATCTATGGGTTTCTGTGTGAGTCTATGGGTCTCTGTGCGAGTGTATGGGTCTCTCTGTGATTCTATGTGTCTCTGTGTGAGTCTATGGGTCTCTGTGTGAGTCTATGGGTCTCTGTGTGAGTCTATGGGTCTCTGAGTGAGTCTATGGGTCTCTGTGTGAGTCTATGCGTCTCTGTGTGAGTATATGGGTCTCTGTGTGAGTCTATGGGTCTCTGTGTGAGTCTATGGGTCTCTGTGTGAGTCTATGGGTCTCTGTGTGAGTGTATGGGTTCCTGTGTGAGTCTATGGGTCTCTGTGTGAGTCTATGGGTCTCTGTGTGAGTCTATGGGTCTCTGTGTGAGTCTATGGGTCTCTGTGCGAGTCTATGGGTCTGTGTGTGAGTCTATGGGTCTCTGTGTGAGTCTATGGGTCTCTGTGTGAATCTATGGGTTTCTGTGTGAGTCTATGGGTCTCTGTGTGAGTGCATGGGTCTCTCTGTGATTCTATGGGTCTCTGTGTGAGTCTATGGGTCTCTGTGTGAGTCTATGGGTCTCTGTGTGAGTCTATGGGATCTCTGTGTGAGACTATGGGTCTCTGTGTGAGTCTATGGGTCTCTGTGTGAGTCTATGGGTCTCTGTGTGAGTCTATGGGTCTCTGTGTGAGTCTATGGGTCTCTGTGTGAGTCTATGGGTCTCTGTGTGAGTCTATGGGTCTCTGTGTTAGTCTATGGGTCTCTGTGTGAGTCTATGGGTCTCTGTGTGAGTCTATGGGTCTCTGTGTGAGTCTATGGGTCTCTGTGTGAGTCTATGGGTCTCTGTGTGAGTCTATGGGTCTCTGTGTGAGTCTATGGGTCTCTGTGTGAGTGTATGGGTCTCTGTGTGAGTCTATGGGTCTCTGTGTGAGTGTATGGGTCTCTGTGTGAGTCTATGGGTCTCTGTGTGAGTGTATGGGTCTCTGTGTGAGTGTATGGGTCTCTGTGTGAGTGTATGGGTCTCTGTGTGAGTCTATGGGTCTCTGTGTGAGTCTATGGGTCTCTGTGTGAGTCTATGGGTCTCTGTGTGAGTCTATGGGTCTCTGTGTGAGTCTATGGGTCTCTGTGTGAGTCTATGGGTCTCTGTGTGAGTCTATGGGTCTATGTGTGAGTCTATGGGTCTCTGTGTGAGTCTATGGGTTTCTGTGCTAAAAACTCCGTAAAACTCACTTCCCGTGGGTGCCGTGGAAGTGTCATAACCCTCGCTTGTCGGAAGGCATCAAACAATATGGGTTTCATTCTGTTCTATCTGTATGGGTTGTATCCGGGTGGGGGGCTTTCTCAGAATCCTTTGTATGCCTCCCACATTTAAACACGTTAAATTGTTCGATAACACCTTGATATTATTGGCAAGCCATTGGAGCTATGCACTTTCAAATCTATTTTGAAAACCCATTTTTCTAGAACTTATTTTTGCATTAAGTTTGTTGTCCTTCCCCCGCACCTCCAATAAGCACGGTTGGTAACCTGCTCTGATTTTTCCTCTGCTACTCTGTTTAACACGAAGGGTTTCGCGACCAATTTTTTCCACGATAAAGGGTTTTTGAGTTAGATCGCGTAAATATATAAATGTGTCGCTCAACCCGCCAGCAATCAACACAGCCAATAAGTAAGGGTTGTCACTGAAATAAAACGTGGAGATAAGTTACTGCTCCTCTGTGAGAGTTCAGATTTCTCCAGGATCAATATTCTGATCCCGAGTTCAGATTTTTCTCACGGCATGATGTCAAGAGCACAACAGGAATAACAGTGGGAAGTTGGGGGGGGGAGGGAGTCACATATACGTTATTGGTATTATAGCGACTCCTCTGCTTATGAACATTCGACTTACGAACTTTCAGAGATACGAACAAAACCGTACGTATGTCCAGTTGCCTGTTTGACTGCTGCGCAATCGATGGCGGTGGTGGCATCTCGCTCTGCAGAACGTGAAGAACCAGTGGCATATACATCTACGGGAGATTTGACAACTTTTAAAGCCATTCCCCATGTTTAGCGCACATGCCGCACAACACAGTCTACAGGAGTAAAGTTGGACTTTCGAACAAATCGACTTACGAACAGACCCCCTAGAACCTAACTCGTTCGTAAGTAGAGGCGTCTCTGAATTCATAACGTTTTACCGGCTGAGGTGTGCTGCTTCAAAAATATGTGGCTGGACTCAGATGTGGCCAATCAACACGCAAACGCTTTTGGCCCCCGAGTACACACACACGCACGCAGCCACCCCGCTGGATCGTTCCGACAAAGTGCATCGTCATCGAAAGCAGAATAGAAATCAGCGGGAAGCTGGCGAAAATGCCAGACGACAAATACAAGTTCACGCAATCCCCCTCCCCGACACGTGCTGTGGCCAGCTGTTCCTTTCATAGGTGCGCGGGAGCGCAGTCTTGGTGGTAAATGAAAATGAGAAAGAAATTGGACATTAAGGCAACGATTCGCCAGCGTTGCTTGCGTGGGTAATTAGCTAAAGTGCGTTGGGATATTGGGTCGGCGTTGGGATAGAGAATCACGCTACCCACAAATTACTTTTGTCACGTGCAAAATGGGTGGTTAGATTAGTTTCCCCGCGTGTCCCTGGTCCGGCAATGTTTTTACACAACCGCACCAGGTACTCATTTGAGGCTGAGTCGACCTAGGGGGGAGGCCTAAGACTGGTTCAGATAATCGTCACCGGTGTTGGCCATGAACCGGACTCAAACTCGGGGTTACCAGGTCCGTAGCGCGGCATGCTAACCGCTACACTTACCGCTCCACACCGGGTGTGCACCCTAGCCCGTCATTAACAGGGGAATGGTCGGTAAGCGACCAATTTGGGCCCTGTGGAGGCCCGTTTTTAAGCGATTAGTCGTTAACGGGGTGGTCGTTAAGAAAGCTTCTACTTTACACTACTATACACAACACTATAAACTACACTATACACTACACAGCTAAAAACTACACTACTATACACTACACTACGATAATGTCGACTATACACTACACTATACACTACACTGCTATACACTACACTACGATACACTACACTACTATACACTAATATACACTACACTATACCCAACACTATACATTGCACATTGGGCTCTATGGAAGGATGTCGTTAAGCGATTAGTCGTGAACAGAGGTGTTCATTAAGAGGGGTTATACTCTACACTACTATACACTCCACCATACACTACACTACTATACACTACATTATACACTACGATACATTCAATACAATACACTAGTATACATTACATTATACACTACACTATACACTACACTACTATACACTACACTACTATACACTACACTACTATACACTACACTATGCACTACGATACACTCCATACACTACACTACTATACACTACATTATAAACTACACTACTATACACTACACTACTACACTACACATTGGGCTCTATGGAGGTCCGTCGTTAAGCGATTAGTCGTGAACAGGGGTGTTCATTAAAAGGTGTTCTAAACTACTATACACTACACTTATATACACTACACTGCTATACACTACACTTATATACACTACACTATACACTACGCTACTATATACTACACTATACACTACACTACTATACACTACACTATACACTACGATACACTCCATACACTACACTAGTATACATTACATTATACACTACACTGCTATACACTACTATACACTACAACACACTACGCTATACACTACATTATAAAACACATACCTGCGGAGGGAGTTGGTAGGAACGCTGGGTTGTTCGGTCAATGGCCAGGGTCAACGGCGGCGTGGTGTATTCCGCAAATATGCCCGACTGTGAGGGCGGGCACAAGCCGGCGTGAGTAGGTTAAACGTTGAGTTTTATAAGGGCACCACATGGTGACCAGCCCCTCTCCACCCAGCCCCACCCCTCCCATCTCCCACCCAGCCCCACGCTCCCCACCCAGCCCCTCCCCACCCTCCCCACCCAGCCCCTCCCCACCCTCCCCACCCAGCCCCTCCCCACCCTCCCCTCTCCACCCAGCCCCACCCCTCCCATTTTTGGATGCACGACGGACGGACGGACACAATAATTCCGTGTTGGCAGGTGGAACCAGGTGGTTCCTACCAGTACTACACTACTATACACTACACTACTACTCTATACATTGGGCTCTGTGGAGGTCCGTCGTTAAGCGATTAGTCGTGAACAGGGGTGTTCGTCAGCGGGGTTCTGCTGTTCCGCATCGTAATAAAACTCGCACGTTTCACATCGAGATGTCCCCGTGGCGTAACGGTCGACACACGCGACTTGGATGTTGCTCTGCACCAAGTATCGGAGAGCGGACGCAAGAACAAACCCTCCTGGGTTCCTCTCTGCCCGGATGTACGTATGCGTGTGCGTTGAACTTCTTTCGCACCTTACGTGCAAATCGGAGGTGCGGTGGGAAGGACAGCAAACGACAGTGAGGAGGTTATTTAAGGCCGAAACAGGAGGATTTCTCCACAACTCTGGCTGCCGCCTGATGGTGTTAGTTGTAATTACTGTTGAAACGTCGTACTGCAATAGTAAATGCTGTGGGTTTACTCTCCAACACACCGGTGTGCTGTACTAGTTACAAATTGGCAGAGGTGTGGACTCGAGTCATGTGACTTGGACTCGAGTCAGACTCGAGTCATGAATTTGATGACTTGCGACTCGACTTGGACTTGCATAATAATGACTTTGTCCCACCTATGAGATGTGGACTCGAGTCATGTGACTTGGACTCGAGTCAGACTCGAGTCATAAATTTGATGACTTGCGACTCGACTTGGACTTGCAAAACAATGACTTTGTCCCACCTCTGCAAATTGGCACGTTCTGTTTACGTGACAAACCGCCCTTATTGGCTGTGTCGGGTGGTCGCAGGTTTAACGACACACTAGCCCCCAAAAAAACTATATTAGAGATAACATTGGTCGCGAAAGCCTTCTTGTTGAAAACAGTTATTTTTGTTAATGCGTAGGTCACCGGTTCTATCTTAACGGTGGACGTTTCTTTAACATGTGCCCGCCACTGTCAACCCATCAGCAATGTCGTAGTGTGCGGTGGTGTGAAGTTTTAGTTTCATTTATTAGGTATATCCCTGTGAGCCACGCGGCTCTTGACTCGGGTGCAACCGCAACAAACAAAAACATGAACAAGAAAAATCTTAAAGTGACTACACACAACAGAACAATCCAGGAAAAACCAGCAAAGCCTTCCTTCCAGAAATAAACACCGTATTTCAACGCTGTGCAAAAATCCCAGTGTGATGCAAGTCAAACAATAACAACCATAAGACAATGTGGATTAAAGTTATCAGACTAACTCTGTACTACAACAAACAAACATGGCTAAACCAAAGCGTTTTCAAAATCACCAAAATAAAGCTATAAAAACTATTTAACAGTGTATGGTGACGTCTGAGAAAATAAACGCAAAAAACACACAGACAACACGACAGATTGTAGGTATGCACCCATTTCAAACCTTTAAAAAAAGTCTGCCTCAGCAGCAGACCATGCCTTCCCACCTGATGATGGACGCTTTGTGTTGAGCCCGAAACGTCGTTATTCATTTTATACCTACGTGACTTTACCGAAAGAACAAAAGAGTATGGATTCCTGCAGTCACGAGAGCTTTACATCGAAATTTTACAGTGATCATAGGAACTGTGATTCAAATCTAACGTGTGGGTGCTCCCAGACACTCTGGCATGAGCAAGCGATTGCAAGGCCTGCACCCTTTCCTACCCGTCCCATGTTTCACATTCGCTGAATATTGCCGAGGCTTTGACCGTCAGTCTAAAAATCTAAATTTGATTTCACCGGCGACCCCAATCTATTGCCTAAGCTCGTTGGCGTTGTCTCGCATGATCCCGCATCAGCGTGCACCTTTGTTAACCAGTTTCTGCGATGCCCTTTGCTGCATCATCCCTCTACTTAATCCACCAATGGGTAAATCAAAGCCAAGCAAATTATTAGGCGATGCTGCGTCGGCAGGAGCGCACAAGTGCAACAAATAAATAAATAAACGGGAACTCAGCGGATTTGCCAATAACGTATGCTGTGAGAGAAGGTTACAGCCCGAAACGTTGACGACTATCAATGTTTCCTTTGAAGGGCAGTGCAATTGACGACGGTGTTGATTGAGTTTTTTCTTGTCATTTAAATCAAATCGTTAGTGCATGTGGTATTAGCACCGTCCTCATGGCGCAAGGCTATCTCACAATGGAGCTGGCGTTTCACAGACGTGCTCTGCAGGGGTTTCGCCCAGGCGTGGGATGACACTACGTGTCGTCCCAATTACCAAATACGTGGGTGCATTTACAACTTCTGGAAATTTTCACCGTGACGCCGGCACGCGTGATGGCCCACTCGTTTCGAATGACATCACAGAAGCTTTAACATCCATTTGGTGAAGCAGACGACGCCGTATATACAGGATGCTTAAATTTTTTTCACACTTATATGGTAATATCGTTTTTAATGGAAAAAGAACATGATAACAAATGCATGTTAATAGCTTCAAGAAGTTAAAAAGTCTCCACTTGTTCGCCTTCATTGTCAACACATGCCTGGCGTGTTGCAAATTCTCAGAAGTGCTAACATTTTTTGTTGAAGCACCCTTTCAGTATTAACCAGGGCAGCCTGCTTGCACCGAACCGTGAGTCTCTGCCACGAGCGGTGGACGAGCTCGCGATGGGCCAAGGCTCCTGGCCCTCAGCGTTGCGCTCGGTCACCGACGTTGAAAAAGCAAGAACCACAGCTTTGCTCGAAGATGCAGGGACGTGATCAGTTGGGTTATAAACGCCACGGTCGCTAGGAGATATTCATATTCTGAAGAAAATAATAAAATAAAACATAATAATTGTATTGTTTCATTTTAATTGTTTTATTATTTCCCTTCTACGTGATCTTACAGAAAGAACCAAGAATATGAATCCCTGCAGTCACAAAAGCTTTACATCAAAATTTGGCTCGGAGATGTTAACTCCCTCGCCTGGTACGTGGGAAGTCGTGGGTTCGATCCCGACCTTGACGCCTGCTGGTAATCTGGAGCTCCCGGTGTCTCTCTCCCCGTGGTGGTCGCGTGGATTTTTTTTCTGGGTCCTCCGGGTTTTTTCCCTCCACAATTTTGAATCAAATGTGCGTTCAGAGTTAATGTGACTGCTATACATTTCCACACGTATGGTGTATGTGTATGTTGAACTTGAACATCTCTCGCGCCGCACATAGGCAAGCGTGCTAACCGGAGGTGCGGGGAAGGACAAAACGATGTGCCACTTCGTTGAGCTATCATTTGTGATTGTCAGGTCGCGTCTAATAAAGAGCTAAACAGCTCAGTGGGCCTTGACTGGTAAAATAAATAAATAAAAATGTTTAATGTGAGCAATGCGTCTCTTCTGCGGAGCCCCCTAAGAGACGCGTCACAGTGAGACCTGTTAGTCTGCGGCAGCTTCGCCACCACAATGCATCACGTTTCGTCAGTGACGCAGCCGGCCCGCCGCGGTTCATGTTTCGCTGCCCAGCGACCGCCCTGGTTAATACTGTGGATGTAATGCAGCATTAAAACTGATGTTTTTGCGTTTAGAGGAGGGGTGTCAGACATTTGTGACGATGTGTTACGAGGGGAGGGGGTTTGAGAAATATGACGTCACATCAAAATACGCAACTTTGAATAAATATAGACAACACGTTCTACTTTATTAAATATACTTTTTAATACATGTTTTCTCCTACAACATCAGAGTGCAGTGCCACATTAAATACGCATTACAATGACAAAAGTTGAAAGCGATTTGAAGCATGTTTAATATTTTTTTGGGGGGGGGGCAGAGCTTTGTGACGTCATATTTGAGGGGGGGGCTGACTTTTTGTGACGTCGTGTGACGAAGGGGGCGGGGGTCAAAAATCGTCCAAAATCGCGTGACGTCATTTATAGACGGCCCCTAAATCTATAAAACAATGTATTTTTTCCTTCAGCCCAAATGAATAATCTACAAAATATTGACTGCAATTGACGAGCTTAAACTGGATACATAAGTTGCTCTGGTTAATCCGAAATACACGTGATTGCCCCTACAGTACAGTAGTTGCATATATTTACAACAGTGGACGAAGTATTGTTGATGCTGATTGGCGTTGCTCTGCTATCGACTTAGTGGGCCGAGTCTTCTGGACTCATGTAATGAAACAAGATCAATACATTTTTTATGACAATTTTTTGTTTTGATCGTTAACAAATCTCAATTCTCTTCCCTTAAACATAATTTATACCTGTATTGGTGATTTTTGGAATAGAGATTCGCGTAAAATGGATATTTTTTAATTACCCGTGACCGTCCGCCCCATAATTAACACAGATAATCGAGAGTCAGCTTTTGCAACAGGTGGAATGGTGGAGTGAGAATGGGCATTTCGCACCTCCAGGGGATGTATGCACCCCAGGTTAAGAACCACTGATCTAGATGGAAAACGCATTTCTTGAGAACTGCTTTTGTGGTTGTTTAGTTTGCTGTCCTTCGTCCCACGCCCCTCCGATTACGTACGATGCGATAGAAGTTTAACGTACGCACGTTGGCTGTGTCGTGCCTCCCTGAGTCTTTGTGTGCTCTCTCATTTAAATGAACTCACCTCACAGGGTTGCAGACCTAGCCAGGCGCCGCTAAAGCGCCGCATTCCGCTTTTGGTTTCAGAGAAAAAAAGAGAAAACGTGTACGTGCCTCAAATTTATTTTCAAAAAGCCATCTGAGGTTTCAATAAATTAACGCATTTCAAGGGCACTTAATTTTTTTTCTCTGCCCACTTTTTTTTCTTAACGAGTTTACTCTTGAGAAAATTGCGTAAGTGTTTAATGCATTTCCACTGTGACACGGCTGATATGCAGAGACTCGCGTTATGAACCGACATTAAAATAAAAAGTCTTAAACAAAATTAATCTTTAGAAATCCCTAACGAGTCAGCTCAGGGTTACCACCTGTCCTGGTTTTTCCCAGACTGGTGCCTGTTTTTTTTTGTCTTGAGATAGTTGTGTGCTGAAAAAATGTATCTGCAAAAATAAAATAAATGAAAACAACTAAATTAAATCACGACGTTTCGGGCGCAACACAAACCACTTAAGCGGTTGTGCTTTCGCTACGTTGTCCCCACCTTGAAGAAGGACGCTTGTGTTGCGCCCGAAACGTCGTGATTTAATTTAGTTGATTTCATTAATTTAATTTATTTTTTTCCTACGTGACTTTACCGAAAAACCAAAGAGTATAAATCCTTGCAGTCACGAAAACTTCAAACCTATAATGTATCTGCAACTCTACCCGGTACGATCGTAACAATGCACCACTCAATAATTAAACACATTTACATTTAGCTCACAACCTCTCTTCTTGTCACCGAGATATCCTTCCTCCCTCGAGCTTAATTCGACCGCGTCCATCTCGGGTAGACATCTGTGCACAAGAGCTTCATGGCTCATCGGATTTCTCAAGGATAGATAAAGGTTTGTGATTTAGATTCTAGAGGCCAGGTGGACAAAACAAATCCTGCGTCTGGCACCCCGCATCAATTCTAGATTTGAATCTTTCGTGACTGCAATGATTCATATTCTTAGGTTTTTTTCGGTAAAGTCACGTAGGTACAAAATTTAAATTAAAAAAAGTAAAATAAAAATAAAATAAAATTCAAGACGTTTCGAAGGCAACACAAGCTTCCGTCTTCAGGTGGAATTTCTCTCACTTGATACAGCAATCGTGCTGTGACGGTTCCACCTGAAGACGGAAGCTTGTGTTGCCTCCGAAACGTCGTGATTTTTATTTAATTTTTTATTTAACTTTTATTAATTTTAATTTTTTACCTATGTGACTTTACCGAAAAAACCTAAGAATATGAACCCGGCATCAAGTTTATCGTTCGCTGCGGCCGTGGCTACGAGTCTCGCCGAACGAAACAAAAACCCCGAATTGTATCACAGCGAGAAAACGAGTGCCTTGATTACCTCCTCCCTCGATACGTCCTCGATCATTTTTCTCCGGACTGAATCTCGGAGGTGGCAAACCCGGACACGAGCCGCGTGCTGCAGCGTTTCTGCATCCCCCGCCCTCTACCCCCTCCTCTATCCACACCACAACCCCCTCCACCACCACCTCGAACCCCCCAACCGTGGGGTGCTCTGTACGCAAGAGAAGAGACGGACGGGGGAGGTGCTGCGTTTGACCCTGGGGGCTTTCCGTTTCCCTCGCCGGGGGATGAGGGGGGGGTGAAGCAGCGCTGAGCACAGCGGCCAAGCGCAGCAGTAATGCGACCATTGGTGTTCAGCCCCCCCCCCCGGTCCTTTCTAGAGAAGCCGCACGCTCACGCAGCGGGGTGGAACGGGGGGGGGGGGCGAGCAAACCCAACGAAGAATTCCACCCCGGCCCTCTGAAAGACAAAGATTCCCCCGTATGGCCTGAACAGACTGTTGGGGCAAGTGCTGTTAGCGAGCAGCACCAATGAAGACCGGTACGGCACACGCGGCGGATCTATGTACCGTGTTGAGAGCTGATTTCGCACCGTACGTAGCCAACCGCGCGTATCGGAGGTGCGGAGTGGGTGGCCAAAACCACTGCCGGCGGGCTTTGTCTCCCCAGTGGCGGTGATGTGAAGACACCAGGTACTCATTTGAGGCTGAGTCGACCGCGGGATACCCCAGGACCGGTTCAGATAATCGTCACCGGCGTTGGACGTGAGCGGGAATCGAACTCGGGTCGCCGCGCTCGTAGCGTAGCGCGCTCACCGCTGCGACACGCGCACACGCGCGTGGAAGAAATTGAAACAAATTAACATTTAAATGTGCACAGTCAATAACTAATAAGGGTTACCGGCTCACTCTATTACTCATTTAATTTTTAATCATCGCCGTTAAAAATAGCCAGGTTAATAAAGTATGCTGTTGTTGGGACGTAACAAAGACAAAGACCCCCCGTATAGCCTTCACCATATTGTTGGGGCAAGTGCTGTTCGCGAGCACTTACTAAGGTTGGCGCGTAGCACAAAGAGGTGGGGTGGCTAGCACCACAACCCAAGACCGCCTTTGTTTCCCCCTGTGCTGATGTTCGCACGTCGCAGCACGTAATCATTTAAGGCTGAGTCGACCTGGAGAGAGACACAGAGAGAGATGCCCAGGACCGATTTAAATATTCATTCGCGATGTTGACCGTGAACGGGATTCAAACTCGGGGTTGCTGGTGCGTGTCGCGCAACAATGCGCTGAGCACTGTGCGAACGGCTCAGTGTTGGGATACACACACACACGTGCGCTCGCGCGCGCGAATGCACGCCAGGAGTTAATGGGGAATTTGGTTGGGCTGTAAAATGGCAGGCACGCAGGCGGCTTATTGAACGGCGAGTCTAATTGTTTGTTGCGTTAGGCTGATTGGGTTATTTCGGCAACCTTTTCTCCGAATGCGGCGCGCGCAGCCCCTGTTTGGAATCGCCCGATTGGGAGCCGTGTGGCCGAATGGGATGAGACGTCACCATCGCCGTGAGCGGCTCCTCACGGTAATTCATACATCAACCAACAGTGGGTATGGCCGTGAATTTTAAGTGCCCGCTCGATGAGGACAGATCATGGGCGCAGATGAATGCACGTGTCCCACGCGTACTCTCAATATATATCTACATTGTTAGATGTTAGAATACCCTAAATTAACTATATTACAAAATACATACGTGGTGGGGAAAACCACGTGACCCAGGGATTTGGATGGCATGCTGGGTCAGTTGGGACACACGTAGATGTATGTTGAACTTCTTTCGCACCGTACACGTAGCCAACCGTGCTAATCGGAGGTGTGGGTGTAGGACAACACACTAAACAGAAAAGCAGTTCGAAACAAATGAGCTTTCAATCTCGATTGAAAAGTGCATAGCTCCAGTGGCTTCCTAGTATGGGAAAGAAGCGAAGTCAGACGGTCGCAGAAGCGCATTTGAAAGCGCGCGATGCGGTGGCCACCGTCTTTGTTCGATGAATAGCCAATAGCCGCTGCTGCAAGGACGGCCGGAGGAGTTCGCGTGATGGCCTATGTTCCTTGACGATATCAGCGAGCTATCGAGGTTCATTCGTGGCGAGCACTTTTTGCGTGTGCAACGGGCGTGAGCTCACAACGTGTTCGTTCGGGCAACCGAAGGCAATGCAGCTCGGCGAGCACTGGACGGACACGGAACAAGACCACGACACGCTCACTCACTTGCACGCCAATGAGTCGTCACCTGTTGGGGAGAGCGGCACGGTAAGTGGGTTCGGTGGTCAATCTGCGTGGAGTTTCGTTGTTTGTCCCTTGTATTTTGGCCATTCCGCGCGATCACGAGGAGAGAGACGCGCAGACTCCAAATATGCAGCAGGCGTCAGGGTCGGGATCAGGATTGAACTCACGACCTCCTGTATGCCAGGCGAGGTAGTTAACACCTCCTAGCCACCGTTGCGCCAGTGGCTGCAGCAATTATGGGACGGTGGGAGCCTCAACATGAACTGACTCCGTTTCTGAAGTTCACAGCACGTGGAACGAAACGTCGGACATCGTGCCGAACAACACGCGGCGTAAACAGACAAGAGCTGTGCGGCACAACCGCCGAAGCCTCCGGGTTAGTAAGATATACAACTCAACTTATTGACGAAATGTTCACAAGCCGCAGAAGAACCAGCGCGAGAGGAAACTGGAGAGGGAGAGAGAGGAAGGGGTAATAAGGAGGAGAGCAGAACGTGAAATCTTTCGTGAAATCTTTCATTTAAAAAGCGGGGGGGGCACATAAAGCAAAGAATTGAAAAAAAACCCCCAAAAAAACGAAATGATGAACGAAGCAAAGTGCCGACTACACCGAGCATCTTCTTGTTTCCTCTGATCGTAAACTAAAAAAGAGAGGAAACTGGGTGAATCAAGGATGCAGATTGCTTAGCGATGCCGCCGCCGCTGCCGCTGCTGCGTTGGCAGTGGCGCACGAGCACAATCGGAAGAAAAAAAACGAACAAACTCAACACGTCCGTCGACAACGCCGCGTGGCCTCAAAAATGAAAACATATTCGAGAGGCGACGTTACGGGCAAGGGCACTTCTGCGTCGCACGTACGCATCGCGCCCACTGTGGAGCGTACAACAAACGCACGCGCAAAAATAAGTTCATCATTTATGCTGTTGCCCGAGACGTCACGTGCTCTATATATGCGTTCATGAAGACGGGCGTGTTGCGTGTTACAGGTGTGTTCCGAGTTTCAGCAGACGAGGGAGCTGGAGTCCATGGAATCAGGTGCCTGAGACGCATTCGCTTTGCGACAGTGACCCCAGTGCTAAACGTGTTTGACGGCGTCATCTCACACTGCTGTGATCGGATGAAAGCTAAACCATTGATTGAAACTAAGACCGTTCTTTTTCTCTCCCGAATACATATCCGGGATAAATGCTCGCCTCTTTCAGCATAACCGCATAGAGGGTCATAAAACTGGCACAAAGATGAAATCTTTTTTTTTTTGCTGAGCAACAAAAAGTGGACAGTTATAGATCTAGATTTGAAGTTTTCGTGACTGCAAGGATCCATACTCTTTGCTTCTTTATTTTCTAACTTTTATAATTGTTTTACCTACGTGACTTTACCTAAAGAACCAAAGAGTAGTTTCTATCTTTATTTTTTATTCAATAAACTATATTAGTCTGCACATTGGCATCGAAGCAGGAATGGTCTTGATCTACGTATGGGGGAGAAAAAAATATGAATGTACCATCCAATAATGAGGACGATTTGAGTGAAAGGAAATGAAGCGTCAAGGAGGGCATCAGCCACTGGGGAGATGGAGCGACGAGATGATTTGAAGTGCGCGTGCGCCGGAATAGATTGTTGCATGTCAGGAGGAGTCTGCGACTTGGGGAGAGGCCTTCATCCAGCAGTGGATCGATCCTGGCTGACGATTGATGAGATGAAATCAAGCAACTAACGGGTTCATCTTCTTGGTTCTTTCGGTAAAGTTACGTAGAAGGGAAATAATAAAATAATAAAAAATAAACACCTGATGACGGCTGCTTGCGTTGTGGCCGAAACGTCCTGAGAATTATTTTATTTTGTTTTATTTTTATTATTTTATCATTTCCCTTCTACGTGACTTTACCGAAAGAACCAAGAAGATGAATCCCTGCAGTCACGAAAGCTTTAAATCGAAATACAGCTAAGGGGTATTCAGAAGATATATATATACATTTGCTATAGTAAAATATGTATAGAAAACACGCGTAATTGCAGGTTCGTATTCTTGAAAACTTATGAGTGACATTAGATTTTTCTGGAGAGCACCATGATTCATGTCTTTACTGTAATACAGGATATAAAAGGCATCATCATTTATAGAACAAATTCTGGCTGCTGCCACTATGTGCCCAGTCAAGAGCACACTGCGTGACCTTGACGCCTTGATTGTTTCGTGTGCACGTGTGTGCCCTTGTGTGTGTGCACGTGTATGTGTGCACGCGCGCGTGTGTGTGTACGCGTGTGTGTGTGTGCGCGTGCGCGTGTGTGCGTGCGCGTGTGTGTGTACGCGCGTGTATGTGTATGTGCACGCGCGCGTGTGCGTGTGCACAGATGAAATCTGCGCCCACGCACTCCAGCGATACGCCCACGCGCGCGCGCACACGTTTGCTCACGTCTGCATCTTTGCTCATATATGAATGTACGCGTGCATGCTCACACAAAAAAAAAAATACCCCCCGGGAAATCTGCAACAGACTGTTGAGGCAAGTGCTGTTAGCGAGCACCTATTCATGCCGGCACACGAAGGGATGGGTGGTCAGCACCACGCCCGGCCGCCTTTGTCTCCCCCAGTGGCAATGTTTACACTGCACCAGGTACTCATTTAAGGCTGAGTCGACCGCGGGGAGGCCAGGCCTGGTTAAAATAATCGTCACTGGAGCTAGCCGTGAACGGGAATCGAACTCGGGTAGCCAGGTTCGCCGTAAAGCGCGCTAACCACTGCGCTACGACTCCACAACACACACGCACATGACCGCACAAAGACAAAGATATCCCGTATATCCTGAACAGCTTGTTGGGGCAAGTGCTATTCGCGAGCACCAATGAAGGCCGGCACATCACATGAGGAGGTGGGTAGCCACCACCACGCCCGTCGGCCTTTATCTCCCCAGCGGTGATGTTTACCCACCGCACCAGGTACTCATTTGAGACTGAGTCGACATAGGGGAGGCCCAGGACCCATTCAGATAATCGTCACTGGTGTTGGTCCGTGAGCGGGAATCGAACTCGGGTTACGACCGCACGCACGCAAACACAAATGCTGGCTGGCACGCGCAATTACAATCGTCTACCCATGCACTCTCTTCTTCTGTGTGGTGGCAGCATCGGTACTGTCGGGAGCGAGATGCCAATACGAAGGTCTGCCCACCACGACGAGAGGGGAGCTTCAGGAGAGAGAGTTTGTGTCGTGTTGCTGTTCCTCCTCCATTGAAGTAGCGCAGGCACACGGTGTTGATTTGAAGCTTTTGTGACTGCGGGAATCCATACGTTCTGGTTCTTTCGGCAAAGTCACGTAGATAGAACAAATAATACGTGACTTTACCGAAATAAACACATTCCTGCGGAGGGAGCTGGTAGGAACGTTGGGTTGCTCGGTCAATGGCCAGGGTCAACGGCGGCGTGGTGTATTCCGCAAATATGCCAGACTGTGTGGGCGGGCACAAGCCGGCGTGAGTAGGTTAAACGTTGAGTTTTATAAGGACACCACGGGGTGAACAGCCCCTCCCCACCCAGCCCCACCCCTCCCACCCCCACCCAGCCCCATCCTCCCCACCCAGCCCCTCCCCACCCTCCCAACTCAATCCCTCCCCACCCTCCCCACCCAGCCCCTCCCCACCCTCCCCTCCCCACCCAGCCCCTCCCTACCCTTCCCACCAGGCCCCTCCCTACCCTCCCCTCCCTACCCAGCCCCTCCCTCCCCACCCAGCCCCTCCTTGCACGACGGACGGACACAATAATCCCCTGTGGGCTGGTGGAACCAGTGGGTTCCTACCAGTACCAGAGTATAGGCATACAGTGGTTTTACAATACGGTCCATAGATTGGGTTGGGAGTATATATGTACGTAGTTCATAGATAATATATATATGATCTTCGTATTGCGGATGTTTATGGAGAGCAACGACAACAACTTGACACTGTGGTCGAGCCAGATGTACGTACACGTGTGTCGCACCGTACGCAGCCAACCCACGCTAATGGGCGTTTCGCACGGGAACGAACAGCAAACGAACCGCACACCACGCCGGGAGACGGTATGGTTGGTCGGTAGCCTTCTCTTGTCCGTGTCACGTTCAACGCGACGAATAGCGCCATCCGGGCGATACGGACGCTGTTCGTTTGAATCCCGGATGACGATCGGGTCACGCGCAATGAGTCGCTGCTCGTGCGCTGTCGCCAGATCAGGTCGCCGTTATCGCAGCACTGCGAGAGACTTTTCACTCTTAAACAACTTTTATTGCCGCCAGCAGCAATAGCACTGGATGCGATTTCGATATGAAATACACAAAGTCATCAGCAAACAAATGAAAATTAACGCTACAAATCCACGCGCTGTGGCGCTAAAAGCACCGCGCACAACACGAAAGAAAAGTCACGTGGTGGTGGTGGTTGTGGTGGTGGTGGTTGTGGTGGTGGTGGTGGTTGTGGTGGTGGTGGTGGTGGTTGTGGTTGTGGTGGTGCTAGTGGTGGTGATGGTGGTGGTGGTTGTGGTGGTGATGGCGGTGGTGGTTGTGGTGGTGGTGGTTGTGGTGGTGGTGGTTGTGGTAGTGGTGGTGGTGGTGGTGGTTGTGGTGGTGGTGGTGGTTGTGGTGGTTGTGGTGGTGCTAGTGGTGGTGATGGTGGTGATGGTGGTGGTTGTGGTGGTGATGGCGGTGGTGGTTGTGGTGGTGGTTGTGGTGGTGGTGGTCATCGCGCACGCCACGGTGACGAGCGAGCGCTTCAGAAGGTGAACACGAGGGTGCCGTCCACGCTGGTACAGACGGCGGCGGCTTTGGGATTGATCGCGACTGACATTGATGACGGCGGCGATGGAGAATGACGACGGAGAGACACGCGTGCCCACACGCGCGCAAACTGAATCGCATCGCCCACCTTGTCATTGTTGTTGGGGCCACGTGTGTAAACCTACAGCGGGTTCATCTTCTTGGTTCTTTCGGTAAAGTCACGTAGAAGGGAAATAATAAAATAATAAAAATGAAACATAATAAAATACAATTCTCACGACGTTTCGGCCACAACGCAAGCAGCCTTCCTCAGGTGAAGAACAGGTCTGTCGGAAAGACAGCGTCTGAATGAACACCACCATCCTTGGCAGCGTATATTTAAGCTGGGTTAGAGGAGGAAGGGCGCCTTGATAAAGGAATTTGCATATCAACACAACATATTTATGTTGACCTGTTCTTCACCTGAGGGCGGCTGCTTGCGTTGTGGCCGAAACGTCGTGATAATTGTATTTTATTTGTATTATTTTATTATTTCCCTTCTACGTGACTTTACCGAAAGAACCAAGAAGATGAATCCCTGCAGTAGTCACGAAAGCTTTAAATCGAAATCTACAGCGGGTTCATAATCGGAAACTTTATTTGGATTGGAGGGTAATCCGATGAGCCATGAAGCTCTTAATTTTGCGCAGATGTCCAGTGTGGAGAGGGATCAGCCTCTGTGTGGGGAACGGTAGCGTAGTGCGAGGAACCCGGCGATACTGGTGACGAATATCTGAACCGGTGCTGGGTCCGTTTGTGTAAAAAAATCACAACTGGGGAGACAAAGGCGCGCCGGGCGTGGTGCTTAAAGCATTTGCCTCCCGAAAAGTTTACTGAGGCTAATAAGGCATTTGTGTGTACTCTGTGACACCAGTATTGTATACAAAACTCACACGGTGGGGGGAGGAGGCTCGTGAAGGACGCTACTGGACAGTTGGAGGCAGTCGCCCTCTAGCAACAAAGGAGGGCAGAGGAGCGATGCTCACAACAACGATTAGCAGAGCGCCGGGTGCCTAAAGCAGAGGAAGTTGGCACAGTGGGGAGCACAGTTGGTGCATCTGCCAGTCATCTCAGTTAGTCAACCCATGGCACCTGGGTCTGTCCCGTGACCGCCTGCACCTAGCCTGGCACAGTAGGGAGCACAGTTGGTGCATCTGCCAGTCATCTCAGTCAGTCAACCCATGGCACCTGGGTCTGTCCTGTGACCTCCTGCACCTAGCCTGGCACAGTAGGGAGCACAGGTTGTGCATCTGCCAGTCATCTCAGTCAACCAATGACACCTGGGTCTGTCCCGTGACCTCCTGCACCTAGCCTGGCAAAGTAGGGAGCACAGATAATGTATCTGCTAGACATCTCAGTCAGTCAACCCATGGCACCTGGGTCTGTCCCGTGACCTCCTGCACCTAGCCTGGCCCGGTAGGGAGCACAGATCGTGCATCTGCCAGTCATCTAAGTCAACCCATGACACATGGGTCTGTCCCGTGACCTCCTGCACCTAGCCTGGCACAGTAGGGAGCACAAATGATGTATCTGCTAGACATCTCAGTCAGTCAACCCATGGCACCTGGGTTTGTCCCGTGACCTCCTGCCGGCGAGCCTTCGACACTGCACGCGGCCTCAAAGTGTACCTAGCCTGGCACAGGGGCTGTGGTGACGTCACAGCTGCTTAGTGGCGAACAGCGGTTGTTGTTGTTGTTGTGCGACAGCCCGGTGTGCATGTACCACAGGCACGCGCATCATTCTGGCATGATATTTGTTGTTGTTTGACTATGGACAACATTTAACGCATTTAATTAATGCACCCTCAATAACATGCAAAAAAAATGCATGTGATGCGTCGTCGGTAATTGTCATTGCATGCGTTAATTAAATATATTGCCGGAAATCAAACAAATATAAATAATTAATCAAGCACAGCAGCACAATCGAATGCCATACGTGTCGTGTGACACGCGTGGCTTGTTGCGCACGTGTCGTCTGACACATGCGTCGCGTGACAAATCCTGCCTTGTGGCACACGTGTGGCACACGTGTGTGCGAGCGAGCGAGCGAGTCGTGGGGTGACCCCAGCACCCCTCCACCCCGCCACCCGGGACCCCTTCCACTGAGGACATTTCCTACGCACGCCGATGGAATTACAAAGCGGTCATGCTAAATATCGCCACGCATTAAGGGATCCAATGGCACCATTACTAACCGTCGTCGTTCCTCCCTTTAAAACGAAAAAAAACGTAAGACCCACGTAGAGCGCTCAGGGGCTTTCCTCTCGCCGCGATGTTTTCGACTGTCCCCGATGGCTGCCTCCGAGATGGAAACGTGAGCGATTGCGCGGTGAACTCGGACAAGTTTCGTGGCGTGCCAAAGATGTCTCTCCTCGAGCGAGCTTCCCAACATCACCGGCTTCCATCCCGTCACTCCTGTGCATAAAGCTGCCTCCACTCCGCATTCACACACACACACACCCCCAAGTCGAGAAGTCTACAGCGGAAAGAATATATTGGCCGTCTCAGAGATTCCCACAGATTGTTGACAGAGACGTGCGCAGAAGAGAAACTCGGAGCGAGAGAAAGACAGAGAGATAGAGAGACAGGGCACACAGACACGGAGGGATAGAGACGACAAAGAGACACACGCAACGACTCATCGGGAGACAGAAAATCAAGGCAGAGGGCGGACACAGAAACAGAGGCAGAACGCGACAGCGAGGACACAGAGACAGAGGTGGAGACAGAGTTAGAGAGAAACAGACGCGGAGCAAGACACAGCGGAGAGCATCAGAATTCCATGGCTCCTGAAGGTTAACGGAGTCCCTGTTCACGTACACATTTGGCACACGGCTAGACGGCGCTGGGTATAGAAGCCACGTTTCTACCGTCTATTGTGGAAAACGTGAACCAGTTTCCAGTGTGTGAGAGTTGAGGAGGGGGGGGGGTAACAGAGCTGCCTCTGCTGTAGTAATGTGACCCCTCATGACAGACAGCCGGTTGTCCATCAGAGGTTGAAACCATGTCCCTTAAATGTAGCCCTTTGTATGCACATGTATGTTGAACCTCGTTCGCACCGCACGTAGCCAACTGTGCTAATCGGAGGTACGGCGGAAGGCCAGCAAACTAAACACACGCAAAAAAAAACATTTGTGAATAAATTAGTTTTCAATCTATCTAGATTGACGACTCAGAGGCACGACGAACCACAGGACAAGCCAGTGGGCAGCCACGCGATAAGCCTGTGCCAAACAATTGCCCAAGCTCCGCGGTCCTCTATATATGAAGGTGTTAGCGGCCGATTCGTGATTCTTCACACGTGGGAAGAAACCGGAGCACCTGAAAAAAAACCTGTGCATGCGAGGCGGGGGGGGGGGCACTATCCATCGAACGAAGATGGTCACTGCATCGCACGCTCTCAGATGTGCTTCTGCGGCCGTCTGGAACGCTCTTCCTTCCGATATTAGGAAGTCACTGGAGCTATGCCACTTTTAAATGTAAATTGAAAACGTATTTCTTCATAATTGCTTTTCGTGTTTAGTTTACTGTGCTTCCCCCGCACCTCCGATTAGCACGGTTGGCTACGTATGGTGCGAAAGAAGTTCAACATCCATAGGGAACAGATGGAGTCCACATTTTCGTGTACTGCCCTCTCCTGGAAAGCCAGGGTATGGCACCTCAAGGCCCACGCGAATGGAGTTTCACACCATTGTGCGGTGATCCACCATTCCTCGCTGTCTCTACAGTGCTGGATCACATTCAGAGGATGAACGCACATTGGATAGCCTCCTAGAACCCACGCACATCCCGTGTGATTATTTTTTTCTTTCTCTGTGTATTCTGGCTTCCCTAATAAATACACTTGGTTTGCTGTAACTGTATTTTAATTGCTCTGTAATCTTCTTCAGCGTGAGTGCGTATAAATGTAATTACCAGAAATAAAAAAACTCATCACGATGAGCGCAATTATCTATGAATAACAAACATAGCAGCAAAATGACAAGTCAATCGTTACTTTTGCTACTCTATCTCCATTACAATTAGCGCAATTCGTTCTTGAAATCTCCCGCACTCCCTATTAGATAAGAGACGCACGCACATCAAACAAAACCGTGTTTGCAATATAATTATTATTTCTATTTGTTTTGCTATTAATTGCTGCTGTTGCTCTGTCTGTGGTGATTATTATCATCATTATCATCATCATTATTGTCTTTCTTATTTTTTCGTTAATCGCTCAGAATGAAATCTGACAATGTTCAGCATACTTTTAAAAGTGTTGAGTCACGGCGAAACCGATTTTGGCAAATAAACCACGGAAGGCAATGCATTTGATGAATGCGTTTCAAGGTACATGACCCCACTTGGGGAGACAATTGTGTGTTATCACCCTCGCCTGATCCACAGGAGATCCTTGGTTCGACCCCAGCGCTGATGACGCATCTCACAAGGCGAGGACATGGACGATGTCTGACCCATCATCCATTCAATGAGTCTCAAGGCAAATGCCACCACTTCAAAATCAGAATCAGTGTATTTACAATGGAGGAATCCGATGAGCTAAAAGGCAATTTTTCACAAATGTCCAGCCCGGACAGGTCAGAACGTAAGAACAACAAACCATGCAACAACACGATAGGAGCGCAACGTATCGGAAAGGTAAACAAATCACTGAAAAGTATACAAATAAAAGTAAACTATGTTTTATCTTACCAGATAAAAGCCCACTGAAATATTAGCTTCTTTTTCAGGAGCGACCTGGCCACGAATGATAGCTTAACGAAGTGGATTATCACGTGGACATTTTTAGCAACAAAATAATCAAAATAATTGAAACGAAAGTTTGTGAATGTGGAGACAATGCTCTCCGCCGTGCGCTATCTCCCTCGCTTGATACGCGGGAGGTCGTGGGTTCAATCCCGACTCTGATGATGCATCTCACGGGCGAGAGGGGGCATGGACGATGTCTGATCCAATATCCACGAGACCATCCAGGACCCAAATACCCAAATGCCCCGAGTGTTTTGGTTGACTTTTGCTGACCGCCTACAAACTGCTCGCCTCTTTTTTTCCCAAGTTGCGGATGCATGGCATTTTCTGTGGTCTTTTTATTTTCTTCCGGCCACTTTTCTCTCGCCCGCGTTCACGGCGCCCTGTGATGAATAAGAAATAAGGCGCGAGGGTGGACACCAAAGACAAAGACCCCGTATAGCCTCAACAGACTGTAGGGGCAAGTGCTGTTAGCGAGCACCTAATGAAGGGCGGCACGATGCACGAGAGGGTGGGGGGACCCAGTGGTGATGTGTTACACACCACACCAAGTACTCATTTGAGGCTGAGTCGACCTAGGGAAGGCCCAAGACCGGTTCAGATAATCGTCACTGGCGTTGGCCGTGAGCGGGAATTGAACTCGGGTCGCCGGGTTCGTAGCGCAGCGCGCTTACCGCTACACTGCCGCTCCCCAAAGACAAAAATCACCCATATAGCCTGAACAGACTGTTGGGGCAAGTGCTGTTAGCGAGCACCTATGAAGGCCAGCACGGCACACGAGGGGGTGGGTGGCCAGCACGACGCCCGGCCGCCTTTGTCTCCCCAGTGGCGATGTTTAAAAATCGCACCAGATACTTATTTTAGGCTGAGTCGACCTATGGGAAGCCCAGGACCGTTTGCAGATACACGTCAGTGGTGTTGGCCGTGAGCGGGAATCGATCTCGGCTCGCCGGGTTCGTAGTGCAGTGTGCTAACCGCGACACCACCGCTCCCCACACACACACTCACACGGGACTTTAGATTCACCGCTGAGTCCGAGGTTGACGTGGCAAGGCCGTGTGGGTAAACAAAAAACCCGCGTGGCGGAGTCGTTCCAAAATTACAATCGGAAACTTTGGGGAGCAAGGCGGGGGGCGCAGGGGGCAGAAACGCACAAAATAACAAGCAGACATTCCACGAGGGGGATGAAAGTTATATTCATATTCTTAGGTTATTTCAGTAAAGTCACGTAGGTAAAAAAGTTAAATTTAATACAATAAAAATAAAATAAAAATCACGACGTTTCTGAGGCAACACAAGCTTCCGTCTTCAGGTGGAACCGTCACTGCACGACAGCTGTATCAAGTGAGAGAAATTCCAAGAAAACAGTCCTTGTACATATACTGGTTGAGGGTGGGAGGAGCCAAGGTAGGCCCCTGGATATTATTTTTGTGAGGTTCGGTGCGGCTGAAGCACGCTGTTAGGAATGAGCCTTTGTTGTTATGTAAACTAGGTGCGGATGATGAAAGTTACTTGAATCATCAATCCCGCGTCGCCAATGAACACGGCACCAAAGTATAGGGATGACACCGTGATATTTGTTAGCATACGTACGTATCGTAAATAAAATATATTCTTCGTATGGCTGATATTGATGTAGAGGCAACGGCTCGAATTTGGCATTGAGGTGGTCTAGCCAGAAGTATGTTACACGTGCGTTGAACTTGTTTTGCACCGAACGTTAGACAACTGTGCTGAAAGCAGTTCTAAAGAAGTGAGTTTTCAATCTATATTTAGAAGTGGCTAAGCTCCAGTGGCTTCCTCATAGATGAGTGCGTCTCTAAATGCATTCGTATATATGGGGAGAGGGCATTGAGCCGTTTAATGTCTGTTCTTATTCCATGGTCTGTTCTTGGTCACCGCAGTCACACACTGGAGAGGTTTTTTTTAACTTTTCATTTGTCCTACATATTACGGTACCGTCAAAAGTCTGACGCGAAATCTTAAATGACAAAAATGCATGCTATGGTACCGTCATATTTTTAACGCGAATATCTTTCGTCACAAAAATGCTACTATGCGTAATAAATCTTTAGGGTCAGATCGCGTAAGCACAGTGCAAAGTGATGTGGTCTCGTATACCCTCCTCCACCCGGCACAGCCGAAAAGATGAAATTGGCACGCGAACCGACATGCCAATGTTTACGTTATTTCTGCTTCAGTACACCGGTACATTACGCAGTCTTCGCAAACAAGGCGCTGGCTGTCATGGCCTCTTGATCTTGTACCCTTCAGCAGAATAGATGCATCGCTATTTACTGAGAATTTAACCATTTATAAGCGCGTATTATACGAGACGCTAATAATAAAACTAGATTCGAAGCTTTCGTGACTGCAGGAGTTACTCTTTGGTTCTTTCGGTAAAGTCACGTAGAAAATTAATTATTATTTCATTTTGTTTTCTCCGTGACTTTACCGAAAGAACCAAAGAGTAATGCGAATAATACAACTGGCACCTACTTAAACAAAGGGCATTTTAAGAGTCATCAGTTTAACCGTCCGTTGCGCAATGCTAAACTTCCCAATACACTGGTCAGTAGTGATTACTGCCATGGGCATGGATAGGTTTACAGACTCCACATCTGTGAAAGAGAACGTTACAGCTCATCGGATTCCTCCAGTCTAAATAAATCATTCAGATTCTGATGAAGTTGTAATGAGTCTGTGATTACAACTTTGGCTGCATTCCTCTGCAATTGGTTGCAGGGTTCGACGAGAAAACTAAATTGTTTTTATTTTACCAGGTAAGGCTCAATGAGCTCTTTTTGCGAAGTGACCTGGCCACAAATGATAGCTCAACGAAGTAGCTCATCACGTGCAAATTTATAGCGGCCAAATACTCTACACGCACGTTTCTAAATGTGGGGGGGGGGGGGAACCGAAGAAAAATCCACGTGACCACGGGGAGAGACATGAAACTCCAAATATGCAGGGTCAGGATCGAACCCTCGACCTCCTGCATACCAGGCGGGGTAGTTAACATCTCGCCAGGGCGACGATGGTACACCATCCCAGGCTGCCAACACGTCAGGGAGCGTGGTTCCCCAAAATGTCCAGTTGAATTATCTCCTCCTCCTGTACGCATCATCATTGTCGTTATTATTATTTGATCAGTTGCACTTCAGGGACGTCACCAGAGGGAAAGTCAGTGGGACCTGTCCTGATCCTCGGAAGCGCGGCACAAGCAATGGCAACTTAACGAGAGAAGCGAGCACTGCTGGCATTTTCCGTTGCATAACATTCGGCTTGTTGCAGTGTGGCGATGCTGTAATATATCGTACGATCAATCAACTAGGATTTGGAGCAATTTACGGCATCGTGGATATATGACGTCTGAGATTGTAATGTTTGCACGATTCACCTGCACTTCATCCGCTTGCCGTTCTAATGATTGTGGTTGATGAACTTTTAAAAATATTTATTTCGATTAATTCCTGATCTTAAAGCACTTTCTATTCAGTGCTCCCTTCCTCTTGGCACAGTAGAGAAGTGTGGGCAGGGGTATAGCAACCATTTTTAAAGTGGATGCACAATCGAGTTGCACGATCCCAATACACATAAATAATAGCCCAGATCTGTCCTTCTGTGACTGTGATTAACGCCCCCGGATTGGTTGAAGTGCGTCACGTGACCGCGAGCAAGCAGCCAACCAGAGGTGCGCCCCTCCCAAACATGTACGCCCCCGGATTGGTTGAAGTGTGTCACGTGATCGCGAGCTGCCCACTTCGTGTTGTGGTGTGCCCCGCACCTCGGAGGCCCGAGAAGCAGCCATGGAAAGCTGACGGTCGATCCACTCACACACGGCTCACTTATAAATACAGCTCACTCACACTCACTCACACACAATTGCATGCAGCTCAGAGGAGAGGGGTGAGTGAGAGTGAGGGCAGAGCCGTGCTCCGTCCACTGCTGCCCTGAGGGATCCCCGTGCTCTCCACTGCTGGCTTGAGGGAGAGCCGCGCTGTCTCCACTGCTGCCATGAGGGAGCCAGATGCACTCTACACTGCTGCTCTGAGGCAGAGCCGTGCTCGCTCCGCTGCTGCCCTGAGAAAGAGCCGTGCTCCGTCCACTGCTGCCCTGAGGGAAAGCCGCACTATCTCCACTGCTGCCGTGAGGGAGCCAGATGCACTCTCTCCACTGCTGCCCTGAGGGAGAGCCGTGCTCTGTCCACTGCTGCCCTGAGGGAGAGCCGCACTATCTCCACTGCTGCCGTGAGGGAGCCAGATGCACTCTCTCCACTGATGCCCTGAGGGAGAGCCGTGCTCTGTCCACTGCTGCCCCGAGGGAGAGCCGTGCTCTGTCCATTACATTAGTACTCACATTTTTTTGGTGCTTAAATCCACTGCTCGATGAAGGCCTACCGCACGCTGTGTGAGTGGATCGCTGCCACACGCTGTGGTTGTTGGGGGGTGCCGCAGGCTGTGGTTGTCCAGGGCCGCCGCAGGCTGTGGTTGTTCGGGGACGCTGCAGGCGCCCCCGCACAACAACATAGTATGTAGCCATCGGCGTCCCCCAACAACCTAGTTACTTAAATCGATCGAAATACTCGACTGATTATTGGTTCAATTGGCCTACGAATCAGATCGTACAAAAATAGTCGGCAAAAAAATGATTGCCTTCGCATACCGCTTATTCCCACGAATTCGATTTGGCAGGTGTTGGTCGGGGCTAGGTGACGTCATCGACCTTGTCACAAGGGGCGTGGCTTGTAGGGGGGGGTTTCCTGCATTCAGGAGGTGAGCCTAGTCACCATTTTTAAATAGGCCCAAGTCATAGATTCCAAAAAAAGTAGTCGGTTAGATTTTTGTTCTTGATTAACTGACTTAATCACACTAATTGTTGGATAACATAATAGAGGTGGAGTACCTTACTTATCAACATCGTCAATTTACGTATTCTCCATATAACCAAGAAGGTGTGTGTGTGTGCATGTGAGACCAGATTTCTTCGACTTCATTGTTAACGGGCGCAAGAATTGGGTGCATCTAATTTCCCAGACAGTCTCATAGTAATCTGGACAAAGCGGCGGTGGTTCATCGACGAAACAAAAACCACAATGCCGTGGGGCAAAACCAATCTCGAAAAATGGAATTAAACTCACTTCCCTACTTGAAGAGTCAATAAGCAGTACATACACACAGACAACAAAAACGTGCCTCTCAACCGAAGCTTCCGCCCCATTCGTAAAAGCCACCACAAATTCCTCCGAGTGTTCGATGCACTCAATGGAGACTGACAGCGCCGCGGTTATTAAAAGTGCTCTCTTTTACCACGAACGCATATTGTTGTGATGTAATATCGAGAAACGTTTCTTGAGAAAAACTATACGGCGAAATTTCCTAATGTGCGTGTATGTATGTATGTGTTTTGAACTGATTTTGTGCATTCTAGATTTGAAGCTTTCGTGAATGCAAGGATTCATACTCTTAGGTTTTTTCGGTAAAGTCACGTAGGTAAAAAATAATAATAATAAAAGTAATAATAGAAATAAAATAATAAATCACGACGTTTCGGAGGCAACACAAGTCTCCGTCATCAGGTGGGACCATCACAGCTAGATTTACTGTATCAAGTGAGACAGAGATTCCAAGATACAAGTTCTTAAATACAATTTAAGGGGGGAGGGGGGGGAGCTACCACATTCAGATAAGCCCCCCTCCCCCTCCTCTCCCCTTAACTTGTATTTAAGAACTTGTATCTTGGAATCTCTGCCTCACTTGATACAGTAAATCTAGCTGTGACGGTCCCACCTGATCACGGAGACTTGTGTTGCCTCCGAAACGTCGTGATTTTTATTATTTTATTTTATTATTTCTTTTATTAATTTTTTTAAATATTTTTTTTCCTACGTGACTTTACCGAAAAAACATAAGAGTATGATTTTGTGCACCGACCGTGCTAATCGGACAAAGTGGGGGGATTCTGCTATGGATAAATGAAAAAACAATCATCCAGAAAACTGCCATGGTGGATGGGGAACCATGAATAACAGCGTTCAACTCTCGACCTTACAAACCTGTCCGTATGTCCAGTTGCCTGTTTTGACCAAGAGTCATACGTTCAATCGCAATCGATGGCGGTGATGGCATCTACATCTGCAGAACATGAAGAACGAGTGACATCTACATATAGGAGATTATACAACGTTTAAAGCCATTCCCCGTGTATAGTGTACATGCCGTACACCATGTTTGGAATCGACAGAAGTAAAGTTCGACTTATGAACAAATCGACTGACGAGCATACCTCTGGAGCTAACTCGTTGGCAAGTAGAGGGCTCCCTGTATATAAAACATCCTTAATGCAAAGACTAAGTTTAGCAGTTGAAAAACTGGATACAGTAATATCCCGGTTTTACGTCGGGGATGCTTTCCTGAAAGGTGCGAGGACGAATAGATAAACGACGTCAATCAAAGAGTGATTTACAGGGTACAGGTAGTCCCCGAGTTACGATGGTCCCACTTACGATATTTCGATCTTACGATAGCGATACGACAAAATTGCCATCAACAACCTAACTTCGTTCAAGTGTGCAGATGATGGAAAGCATCTTGGTGAGTACAGTACAATATTATATGTTACGATACGTTCAATGCATGTATGATACATAGCTTTAGCGATTTCATTTTAAGGCTACCACGATACGATACATTCAATGCATGTTAAATGTTTTTATAGCAGATAGGATTGTTTCCTGAAAAAACTTTCTTTTAATTTGCAGTTCATATAGGTAGGCTAAGAATTTACCTTGCTTTTTTACTTTACATTTTACTGTGCAATACAGTATTGTAATTAATAAATACATACAGCATATAGTTTATACAGTACGGTACTGTAAATTGCTTTGTTTTGCTGAATTTTCACCATTCTTTAAGACTCCTGGGTAGGCTAGGCCATCTTCGACTTACGATATTTTCGACTTACGATGGGGTCGTCGTAACGCATCTCCATCGTAAGTAGAGGACTACCTGTAGTAGTGTAGTGGGTTCGAATTAGGTGCACACACACGCAGCTTGGAGGCAACACTATTTATTAAACGGTAAGTACTATAACACTGTACATGAGGTGGTGACCACTTTCAACTTACTAACACTCTGGAACACGACACAGAGTGGACCAGGCAGCCAACGGGCTGCCTGGTCCAGGACGACGACCCGGGACTTGAGGACCAATGATATCGTCTTCACTTCGGAGTTCAACAGCCCCGCTCTGCGTTCACACCACGCTTATATCTGCTCTAGCGTGGCCGGCTCCGCCCAGGCCACGCCTCCCTTCCCAGGCCACCCCTCTCTTCCCCCACCTCACGGGAAGGTCTGGGTCCCTCCACCACGTGACCCCCCAGGCACTCCCTTGGGGCCCCCAGCCCTCGTACGGGCCGAAACAATAGTGACGTCCTATGTCACTACAGTAGTAATAATAGCAGGGGCGGTTTCTTCATTAGGGCGATTGGGCGACGCACCACCAATGTCATTCAACCACAGAGTCACGCTAGCCGTCACTGTGCCTCTGGATATAGTCCAATCAGCGTCATGCTACGTTCTGTGGAGTACCGCCTCTTTTTGGGCGATTTCCCTCCAGCTGAGAATCGCCCCGAGTGGTCCCATAGACTTACATTCAAAGATGATTTTTTTCGAACGGGGCGCTGCAATGCATTCTCTATGGCTTCCGGGAGGGCTCGCCCTAACGTGCTTACGTCATCATACGTGCTTACGTCATCATACGTAAGCACGTTTCATCCAACAATATAATTTGTCGCCACCTAGTGGAATCTTTAATAAAAGAAACTTGAGTGGTTTGTTTTAATAGTGAGTATAGAAACAAACAAGATGTATTGTAAGAGTCACTTTATTTTTCATTAATATTAAAGAAGTGAAGTTGCCTTTACATGCTTAAGCTGTTAATTTATCCATTGCATGGGTGGACCTTATCCTTATCAATCATCCAGACATTTGCCCCCCCTGAGAGATTTTGCTGGAGCCGCCACTAAATAATAGTAGTGGGTGGTGGAGGCGAAGGCTGAGAGGCGACGGATAACGAGAAAGGGCGGACTGACGATGCCGTCAGCGATGTAAGTGTGGCGTCGATGCGACGCATATCAGGTCGTGGCGGTATTAATCGCCACGTGACCACGAGTTTGCAAAATGACACCAAAGGGGAAGACGTACTGTACATCCAAGTATCATTGTATCATTGTAATTCGGCAAGTATGATGGGTTTTTCCCTCTCCTATGAGTAGATAATTTCATAATTATAAATATGTTACCACCACCCCACCCCCACACTATAATTTGTAATAACCAAGGGTTTGACATTTGCACTGCACGGTTCCTGTGCTGCCCTGTGGAAGTTGCAAGCGTGGGCTTGGGTGCCACGCAGGAATTGCTACGCGTCAGCGGAGGGAGCCCTGTGCAATGGGGTGTGGAGAGGCACCTAAGAGACAGTGACGGACACAGAGAGACACATACATCTCACACCCACAGGGTCGGCAGCGGGCCAATCCACCGGCTGCTCCGTGCCTCTCACCAATCCGCCACAACCCTCTGGGAAGTCCTGCGAACCGAGGGAAACGGGTCGCCTTCCCATTCACCAGCACCTCAATGACGTCCCGAGTCATCGCTCTATGTCACGCAAGCCCCTTGGGGCCCATGCGCTTAACCTTCGATGATACGAGTTCAACCCGAATGAAGCTGAATGGAGTTCACAATAACTCACAAACGAACGCCTTGTGATCGACCCAACGCAGAAGATCCCTTGTTTTGAACTTCCACGAATCTCATGGTCCACCATAAACCGCATCCGTACAAACCATGGCAGATGCGGATAGCTGATGCACAAATGGAAAATTTAAAACTCTCCAGTAGTGTGTGACTGTGGTTATCCAGAACAGACCGTACAACGTATAACAACGCAATGCCCGACCCACAAATACGAAGGGGACATTACAGTGATTCCTTACTCCTCTGTTCCCGATGCGGTTATCTGGCTTGACCACCTGAACGTGAATTGCGACCGTTATTGCTTTTTTCTATTCTTTTTGCTCGTTTTTATTTGATCAGGTAAGCTCTTTTTCAGAAGCGACCTGGCCACAAAATGATAGCTCAAGGAAGTGGGCTTATAATGTGGAAATGTATAGCAGCCAAATACTCCAAACTCATGTTCATAAATGTGAAGGGAAAACCAGAGGAACCGGAGAAAAATCCACGGGATAATGGGGAGCACATGCAAACGACAGATATGCAGGCATCGTCAGGGTCGGGATCTAACCTACGACCTCCTGTATACCAGGAGAGGTAGTTGACATCTCGCTACTGACGTTAGCCCTGGCTAGGAATCGAACTCAGTGCACCAGGTTTGCAGTACAGTCCGCGAACCAATGTGCCACCACTCCACTGCATGCAGTATTGTACACAGACATACACTTTCGCTGTGAACTCACTCAGGAATGAATGTCCTATATTATTTTAAGCGACCATTGAAGGAATTCTATCAGGTTTGAAGAATTCAGAGCGTTGCATTGCACAGCCACACACACAGCATGCAAAGGCACAGCGAGAGAACAGCACATACCCAATTACAGCATTTGAAATGCTTGAGTGCGCAAAGAACATAGTGACAGGTCATAGGAACCTTTTTTTAAAAATCTTGAAGAGTATAGTGTTACTTTTCAGCCAAACGCATCTGAAGTTCTATAGTGTTACTTTTCAGCCAAACGCATCTGAAGTTCACAAAGTGTGCATAAACACACGCGCTTCGCGGTGGGGATACAATCTAGCGAATTTGCCGCGTTCTTAAGCTAGGATAATGTTGTGCTTGTCACGTATCCTTAACCGAGGGTAAACACTGAACTACGTTCGAAACCTGCAAAGAGGCTATTGAGGATTCACTCTCAAAGAGTCAGTTCGGACAACCACCCTTACGAGTGGGCGTGTGAAGTCACGGTGACTCAACATTTAAATAAAAAATGTTGACCTCAATTAAATATTGCATTTCATTTGTCTCAATTATTGTTAATATCTATCTGCCACCACCTTTTAGGTCAAAATACTACAATTTTCTAAATCGAAAATGTTTTTCTTTAGAACTACTTTTTGTGTTTAATTTGTTGTTCTTCCATCCGCACCTCAGAGTAGCATGGTTGGCTACGTACGGTCCGAAAAAAGTTCAACATACATACGTAATAATTGACCGGTTTCATATTAAAATAACCCAATAAATGCTCAGGCACCGATTGCAAGCACGCCGATTACGTCTGGCAAATAATGATGCGCATACTCGTGCACATAAAGTTTATCGAATGTTTCCGTTCAAAATTAGAATCAGAAGTTTATTGCCCGAGCAAAGCCCATGGAGCTAAAGGAACCCCATTTTCTAGGGCCGCTCGGCTGGCAGAAAACATCATTAAGCTCGTGTTCAATGCTGAAATAACTGTGCGCTTCTGTGTCAGCACAGGGGCGAATTTAATGCAATCTGTGCGAATCACTGCAGAAAAGAATCAAATATATTTTAGTTTTTTACGACCTAACCAGACCCCGATCTCCACACGCAAGCAGAGATATGGATCGGCAAAAACGTAACGAGCTCGGTCCGTTCCTGGTTGATCATTGGCTTCAGTCAACGAGTGGTTACTGTCTTGATTTGAAGCTTTTGTGACTGCAGGTGGTAACTGTGGTGCACAGCGCTGTGTGGAGGCTGGGCTTATCAACACATTTGGACTCACACATGACCATCTAACTTGAAAACGAATTTCTTTCGAACTGCTTTTTGTGTGTTTGTTTGTTGTCCCCGATCCCCGCACCTCCACCGTTGGCTACGTATCGTGCGAAAGAAGTTCAACACATTTTTCGATTTAAAGCTTTCGTGACTGCAGGGATTCATCTTCTTTGTTTTTTCGGTAAAGTCACGTAGAATTGAAATAATAAAATAATAAAAATAAAACATAATAAAATAATTCTCACGACGTTTCGGCACACACACATTAGACAGCTTGCCCGAATATACGCTATATCCAGCGGTGGCTGTGATTTAACACCGTGGAGGCGAGGGGTTAATGGATCACATTCATGTTGCGATACCCTCAATCCCATATATGTCGAGGAACCAATCCCTGGCTCGCCAGGAGCATGCAGTACAGATTAAAATGTGAACTCCACCTTTTTAATCTGTATGGGATTTTTCTCGGTTTCCTTCTACATGTAAACAATCGTTAATTGGTTGATGTGGATACAGTCACATTTGCAAATGTGACTTGTGACTTTGATCAATGTTAATTTGCCATTTTATAGAGGGACTGCTTCGTGGTGTTATCTTGGTGTTGTTTGGGACTGTTTGTTGTGGTTTTTCTTACCCAACCTTAATAAATCCATTCAATCATTTATTATTCATTCATGTATTCGTATTTGGTGACTTGCTTGCCATTTTCTCTATTTTGCACGCCTATTGTGGTTATTTTCGTATTATTTGCAGTTGTAACTCGAGACCCACCCCATACAGGACACCTGCGAAAAAAGAGCTTCATAGCTCATCGGATTCCTCCAGTCTCTCAATAAAGATTCTGTTAAATATTCTGATACTTCATATATAGAAGCAAATATATTTTGTTGAAAGGTCATTTTACTTTTTTGGCAGTAACAGAGAAGTCTCCTGTGCTCAGATGTGCACCGATGATTCCTCTCCAGCGTGTTTTTGGTTTGTCGCCAGATGTTAACTCCCTCGCCTGGTATACAGGAGGTCGTGTGTTGGACCCCCACCCTGACGCCTGCTGCTGTATATTTGGAGTTTGCGTGTTCGCCCGTAGTCGCGTGGATTTTTCTCCGGTGGCCAGCTCGCTTCTAACAAAAAAGAGATAAATAGCTCCGTGTCTGGTAAAAGAAAAAGTGATGTGTTTACCCTTCCTATACTGTGCACATCTATCATGTTGTTCTATTGTTTGTTGGTGTAACTTTCTGACCCGCCCCTACTAGACATATGTGGGAAAAAAAGCTTTGTAGCTCATCGGATTCCTCCAGTCACTCAATAAAGATTCTGTTAAATATTCTGATATATAGAGGACTGCAGAGCTTGGACAATTGATGATGCCGGCTCACCGTGTCGATGCATTTCCCGCTCATCTGCGATTCCTCGCACCTCTGAGTCATTCTCTTCTGTCCCCCAAAAGTGAGAGAATATTACGTGGTGCGTGGTACAAGTTGAGCTAATGATAGAAACTACGTCAATCCATTGTACGGGCCTATGATCAAATTACTCACGAATGCGCCCAAACTCATCAGATCTGGAAAAAGCTAAGCTCGGGTGAGCCCGAGTATTTCTCGGATGTGTAGCCACAAACAGGCTATACCATCGGCTTCCGAGGGCAGTGGAGAAAAATCCGTTGTTGTACTGAACTTCTGTGAGATTCCAAGTCTATGTTTCCCACCTTCGCCAACCTACACCGACCAGTGTGGGGAAGTGTACATATTGTGTATGTCAATCAATCATCAATCTATCTTTATTTTACGTGGCGATACCGCCTGCAAAAAAGTAGGCGTCAGAATGGGAATGGTACACGGGGGGGGGGGGGGGCGGTGCGTAGACAAGAGGAATGAAAAAAGAAGAAACCCGTCACGACCTCAGCGGCTCACACCGACTGAGCGAAGAAAAAATGCAACCGGCCACGGCAAAAATGTGTCGTCTTGAAACATCGAAGCTGAGAGACAAATGAGGTTTCATAGTTGGGATATTTAATGGCGGACAGCATTAAAAAAAGATGAATTCTGAAACGACGAACGAATCAAAGGTCAAATATACAGATCCCAAGTTTCATCTCTGTGGGCTTATTTGGCTAATGCGTGTTGGTAATTGTAGTTATATTAGTTAAAAACAGGTTTACGTGTCGATAATGGAGGATTTATTTGGGTTAGATCGAGTGAATGTACATGTGTCGTTAAACCCGCCACCACCCGACACAGCCATTTAGTAAGGTTTGTCACTTAAACAAATCATGCCAATTCATTATAAGTTCAGCACGCCGGTGCGTTGGAGATGCTGGTTGTAATTACCGGCGAAACGTTGCACTCGATTTGGAAATGTTGTGGATTTACTCTCCAACACACGGGTGTGCTGAACTAATGTATTGACCGAGGCAACGGACCGCTTACCTGACACAAGCGTACGTGCGAACGGACAGTCAAGAAGTCTGATTTGTGCAGGGAGGCCTCAAAGACGATTGGTGAGGAGACGAGATTCAAAGAGATTGGGGGAGAGATGCAAACGCGAAAGGCAGAAATTGTGGGTTGACAACCGTTGGAGGACGAGGATTGGCTGAAGGGAGTGGGGTAAGCGAAGCTTCCAGAAATGGGGGCTTGGGGAATATAAAAGGGGATCAGCACAAGGGGCCGTCCATAAATGACGTCACGCACCTGGGGGGGGGGGAAGATCAGACATTTGTGACGATGTGTGGGGGTTGAGAAATGTGACGTCAGATCAAAATGCGCAATTCTAAATAAATATAGACAACACGTTCTACTTAATGAAATATACTTTTTGATAAATGTTTTTTCCTACAATATCAGAGTACAGCTGCACATTAAATACGCACAACAATAACAATAGTTTAAAGCGTTTTGAAGCATGTTTTTTTTTGGGGGGGGGGGGGGTGGGCAGAGCTTTGTGACGTCATATTTGAAGGGGGGGTCTGACTTTTTGTGACGCCGTGTGAAGAGGGGGGGGGGGGAGGTCAAAAATCTTCAAAATCGCGTGACGTCATTTATGGACTGCCCCTATGGGGAGTGGACGGTTCGGGTGGAGAAGACGAACTTCAAGCACCAAGAACCAAGCCCGGGCCTAGATAGTGCTGGGTCCGAATAAAGGCTCTGGGTAAAGCACAACGTGTGTTGGCATCACTGCACGAGTAACGAATTGGCATGTTCTGTTGACGTGACAAACCTTACTGATTGGCTGTGTCGGGTAGTGCCGGGTTTAACGAGACATTTATATATTTACGCGATCTAACCCAAATCACCTCTATTATGGATAATATTGGTCGCGAAAACCTACGTGTTGAAACATGTTTTTGTGTGTTCATTAGTTATTTATTCAGCACGTTCACGCTAACACATTGTCCACGTGTATCAAAACATGTGGACGAGTGAAGGTATGGTCTTTTAGATTTGAAGCTTTTGTGACTGCAAGGATTCATATTATTAGTTTTTTTCGGTAAAGTCACGTAGGTAAAAAATTAAAATTAATAAAAGTAAAAAAAAATCACGACGTTTCGGAGGCGGTTCCACCTGAAGACGGAAGCTTGTGTTGCCTCCGAAACGTCGTGATTTTTATTTTTATTTTATTTTACTTTTATTAATTTACATTTTTTACCTACGTGACTTTACCGAAAAAACGTATGGTCTTTTGCTCACTTTGTACACGGGAATGCATGTTGTTGACAGAGGTGGCACAAGACGACGATGTGATATTCCGTTTAAGTGACGTCATGCTTCATTTCATGGCATTTGTGTAATTTAATTCCATCATGAGAAAAAAAAACCCAATACTTTTTATTTACGTGTTTGGCAAACAAACAAAAATGTTAGGGTATGGGAAAAATTCTTGGCAATTATTAAAAAATGTGCCTGTCAATCAAAGAGGACTCTTTTGCTTGTTTGGGATGATGGCTCTTACGCAGGAAGATAAGGATGGAGATAAGAGGGTAATGGTTTATACACAAATACGAAGTGGATAGAGGCCATCATGGCCTCTCAGGAACGGCCAATGAAATGAGATTTCCAATTCAGATGAAAAAGTATCAAATTGGAATTTTGGTTTGATAGGAAATTGGTGGTGAAAAACACAAATTATGATACTACGCCATGCATGGATGTGGTTGGATAATGAATAGGGTCTTGTTATGGTCAGCTGATTGGTTTACTGGCATGCCATGAGCCATCGATTTATCAACTAACATCGATTCATATAATCAAAATACATTGCATCAAGTCAAGCACGTGAGAATCAATGATTTATGCAACTCAAACTTGCATTTTTGGAAAGGTGGTTATTTTCGTTGAGGTTTTCTCATGCCATTATTTGTACTTTTTGCATCTTGATTAATAAGCAAAAATGAAAAAAACCTTCAATAAATAAATCGTGGGATGATGAGATGAACGTGATGACATTTAAACAGAGGATCAACTGTGCTCCTATCAATTTTACTGCCAGGTGGACAGACGTGGCCGGGGGGGGGGGATTATTTATTTGTTAAATTATTTTTTAAAAAAGTCGGGAAAAATATTCTTAAATCAATGTTCGAATTATTTTTTAAATATTTTGTCTAATTATTTCTAAAGATTGTATTAATTATTACAAATGTTTTTTTTTTTAACAAGAGCCCGTGACAGCGCGATCAGTGATGGGGTGGGGGTAGGTACAGATATTCCATGGACGAAAGCCCGAGGCCAGGTGCTCACGGAGCAGGAGAAAGAATCAGAATATTTATTTAAACTTGAGGAATCCGATGAGCCCTAAAGCTCTTTCTTTCCCACAGTTGGTCTCTCTTGCCCTACTCACGTAGGGACACCGATCGGAAACGTGGCATTCTTAGGGGAGGAGAAGGTGAGGGAAAGGAGGGGGTGGGGGAGGTGGGAAGGGACTGCACTCAATCAAAACATCTACCAAATAAAATGACAAACCCACGCCCAATGAACTTGTGTCAATCCCCAGGCTTGGGGAGATTTAAATAAACTTGCCCCAATATTTCAACGGCCGCGCTGGCAATTAGAATCGAACCGATACCCTCTGGATTACAGATCCGGTGTGCTCACCATTGAAACCTTCCCTATACTTTGTACTCATCTCATGTTTTTCTTTTGTTATACTGTATTGTTTGGTGTTGTAAGGTTCTGACTCCGAGCCCCTACTGTACATGTGTGAAAAAATAGCTTCATAGCTCATCGGATTTCTCCAGTAATAAATAAATATCCTGATTCTGATGAAACCACTGTGACAGCATGCTTTAAACAAAATAGCACAAAGTACAGAAGTTGCAAGCGTGCACACAACTGAGTGCTGAAAAACAACAACAATGTACCCTCGGATGAAATTATGTCCTGTTTTGTCCTAAATTATCAGCTGCAATTCGTTTTAGGATGAACCAATTCTCATAAAAGAGCCTCTTCTCGAGACAAGAGGCAGGAGCAAGGCACATCTAGAAAGACGACGACGTAAACAACACTCGGGTTTTGGCCGCTGGAACACCGCAATTTCTCGTATGTGGAGAGCGTCTTTAATAACGGTGCATTTTGTTCAAAAAGTACACTACGGATGGCATTTCAAGGTACGGCATTCAATTCCAATGCCGCAAAAAGCAAAAAAAACATTTTTTTTCGAGGGGAAATTTTTTTCCATATACATTTGTCTGTTTCCTCCCCTCCCCCATGGTTTCTTTTTTGGCTCATTGGTTGGTGACATTTACTGTGTCGGAGAGAGGCACCCGGTTCATTTGAAATCAACGATGATGACACAATGGTAGCTGGGGGTTTGAGAGGTCGCTGCCAGCAAGAGTCGCTTTCTTCTGCCCGAAAAATTTCCACTCGTGCATAGGAGGTGGAAGCTCCTGGTTCCCCCCCTCCACCCTCCGGGAGCTGTGAAAGAGAACCCAGTGCTCTCTTTCCTCTGCGCTCGCAAAAACCGCAAGCAGCCAACATGTACCGACATCGACAAATGTTTTGCTGGCTGGCTTTGCAAAGATAATTATCATCTTGGGACGAGGACGATCCTGGGCAGACCAGGACAGGTGGAACTTCCGATTAGCATGGTTGGCTATGCACGTTGAGAATGAAGTTCAAAATACATACATACAACCCTTATAGAGAGGCCCTCATCCTTAAGTGGATCGACAATAACGCCAAAACATATACTTCAAGCTAAACTATACAGCTCTTTCTCAGAAGCGACCTGCGCACAAATGATAACTCAATGAAGTGGCTTGTCACGTGGACATTTATCGCAGCCAAATACTCTAAACGCGTGTAAATCCTAAGTGGACCCCGAGAAAATCCACATGACCACTGGAAGAACATGCAGATTCCAAATATTCAGGTGTAATGACAGTAGAGTCAACCTACGGTGTGATTGAACTAGTGGCCACGGGAGGTGATGACAGGGGAGTCAGCCTGCAGTACGAAAGGGACTGGTGGCTACGGGAGGTGATGACAGGGGAGTCAGCCTGCAGTACGAAAGGGACTAGTGGCCACGGGAGGTGATGACAGGGGAGTCAGCCTGCAGTACGAAAGGGACTAGTGGCCACGGGAGGTGATGACAGGGGAGTCAGCCTGCAGTACGAAAGGGACTGGTGGCTACGGGAGGTGATGACAGGGGAGTCAGCCTGCAGTACAAAAGGGACTGGTGGCTACGGGAGGTGATGACAGGGGAGTCAGCCTGCAGTACGAAAGGGACTGGTGGCTACGGGAGGTGATGACAGGGGAGTCAGCCTGCAGTACGAAAGGGACTGGTGGCTACGGGAGGTGATGACAAGGGAGTCAGCCTGCAGTACGAAAGGGACTGGTGGCTACGGGAGGTGATGACAGGGGAGTCAGCCTGCAGTACGAAAGGGACTGGTGGCTACGGGAGGTGATGACAGGGGAGTCAGCCTGCAGTACAAAAGGGACTGGTGGCTACGGGAGGTGATGACAGGGGAGTCAGCCTGCAGTACTAAAGGGACTGGTGGCTACGGGAGGTGATGACAGGGGAGTCAGCCTGCAGTACGAAAGGGACTGGTGGCTACGGGAGGTGATCGAGAAGCGTGGCCAAGTGACGGAAAAGGACATTGGAGACTGCTGGTAGAGCGAGCGGTCTCGAACCAACAATGACCAGCATGGTGAAGTATGGCCCAACAACTCAATTAGAGACATGGAGAGGTCTTCATCCAACGGTGGATTGACAATGGTCCTTAAGTTATTCGTATTTCACCTAGATGGAGAAGCAAAATAGTTACGAATCATATACAAAACCAATGTGCTCACTAAAATTAATAATGCTAATTCACAACTATTAATGTGGTTTAAGGTTATACAACATTGCTCTTAGCAAAAGCGGCCTTGTGCTTTTGAGGAAAATGAATATTACGCAAAAGAGAGAAAAAAACTCTTAAGTAATGTAAATAAGAGTGGGTGCTTTCATTCATGAAAATAATTTTGTTCGGAATATTTTTGTGGTTGCAATGTTAATATTTAATGGGAAAGTCCTCGCTCAGACCGTCCACACTCACGTAAAATGCAAAGTTTTCACTCAAACAAGCATCCAACAGCGGTGCTCATTTAACGTTGAATTTCCTTAGCTACAGGAGACTGCCGTGTGGCTTATATTCTTAACAACCTTGCTCAATTCAATCAGTGTATTAACTCCGATCTATTACACCTTCAATGGCGCTGTTTGTCACTGGCCGCTTGGCGTTATGGGCAAATTACCCCCCTGTGCTCAGCTACACGGTTATGGGGAGAAAAAAAAACCCACCCTCAGCGGATGAAAGAGGCGGGAAGAAATCCTATTCCCAGAGCGGTATATATGTGGATCATCAGTCACCCTCGTTAAGGTCAATCACTGGGTGATTAAGGCCGACGTCAACCGACCACTGCGAGCCACCATATGCATGCGCATGCTGCGCCACTGATAGATTGCGCCGATAAGTGCATTTATTTTCATAGCTGTTCCATTTCCATGAGAACGGTGGCCGCATTCAAATAATGGACGGATCCTTAAGGAATGGGGGCCTCGCTTTCAATTCTCAACAGACGACTCGGGCCTGGCAATTTGCGACTGAATGAATTACGCCGCCCTCGCCGTTCCCTAAAGGGAATGCGGCCACAGGCTGCGTAAAGAGAAGGGAGTTTACAGGCGGCGTTCATTTGGCTAGCTAGAGGAAGAAACAAAAACCCTGCGAATGATTTGTTATTGAATTCCCAAAAGTGGTTATGTTATATTAAATTGATTTCAAACATTGCGGTCAGCAGACATGCACAACATGAGACCGTTGTTTTTTTTTAGTTTTTCAATACCACAACAGACATGTGAGATGTATTTTAATTGCTGAGAGGAAGCTTCTTTATTACGCTTGTTAATATTATCAAGTGCACGCATTCGCCTGCCATATTCCTGCTGGTAAAAGTAGAGTTAAAGGTAAAGGCGCAGCGCTGACCGTCTTGCTCACACCACCGCTTGCAGAATATTCTCCACCACAGAGAGGAAGCTCTGGAGAGGCCTTCGAGAGGGCATTTGGCCGTCTCCTCTTTCACACCGGCAACACGTGCTGAGATGTTAACTACCTCACCTGGTATGCACGAGGTCGTGGGTTCGATTCCGACTTTGACGCCGGTTGTTTATTTGAAGAATGTATGTCTCTCTGTGGTAGCGTGGATTTTTGTCAAGGTCCTCTGATTTTTCCCTCCACATTTAGAAACACGCGTTTAGCGTATTTGGCTGCTATAAATTTCAACATGATAAGCCACTTTGGTGAGCGCTCATTTATGGTCAGGTCGCTTCTGAAAAAAGCTACAGAGTTCAGTGGGCCTTACCTGGTAACATTTTAATAGTTTATAGATTACCAATGTATAACGACTGACATTTATACTCACAGACATATGAGACATATGTAATTTAATTGAGGAAGCTTATTGAATATGATTAATACAAATTCAATCATGAAATCATATTTGCTGCCAAAAAAAAAAACCTACGAGTTAATTTATCTGTCAATCTTCATATGTGTATTCTCTTGCCAAGTTACTGCTGATAAGTCTGGAATGAGACACGACAGATGGATTCGATTTGTTAGGCACCCTGCACACTCTCAACGATTGCAACAAAAATACATTTTTATAGCAACACATGCATCTATAGGGACGCATACCTCTCGCTAAAACACATGTAGGATTAGCCTAGTTTCATCCGGCACCTATGGATTTGATTCACACCGTTAGTGAAGGTATAGACGCATAACTGACGCTACGATTTTTATACGGAGGTTACGGTGGTCACACAAATTGTTAATTTTAATACATTCCACGACTGATATCTTGGATATGTATGCACGTATGTTTAACTTATTTCGCACCTTATGTAGCCAACCGTGCTAAATGGAGGTGCGGGGGAAGGATAACAAACTAAACACACACAACAAAAATATTGCCGGGCAGTAGTGGCTAATCACGTGGTCTGCAATCCAGCACTGTGGAGGCAGCGAGGCTTGGCCGACCTCACAAATGTGAAATGTCATAACCACGTGCGTTGAGGGTCCATACCAGGGCTCGCTCGGAGGAGGCGGTCCAGCCACCCACACGTGGGTTTTCACCGGGTGCTCCGGTTTCCTCGCACACGTGAACACTCATTCATTGGCTGATCACACCTTGATATATATGTAGAGGATCGTCGAGCTTGGAGGGGGGTATCTTGCAGGCTCATTGGGGTGGTTGTCTTCCCGCCGGTATGTGATTCATCCTCGCGCCTGTAAGTCGTTTTCCGTTGAGTGGGGCGTGTAACCTCATTTATAATTCATAATAAAGGTGTTTTGGGTTAGATCGCGTAAATATATAAATGTGTTGTTAAAACCCGCCACCACCCGACACAGCCAACTAGTAAGGGTTGTCACGTAAAGAGAACGTGGCCAATTCGTCACTAGTACAGCAACACCGCTGTGTTGGAGAGCCAAGCCACAACATTTACAATCTGAGTACGACGTTTCGCCAGTAATTATTGTCTAAAGGCACTTCTTAATGATGCCGTACGTTATGCACTGAAAATACAAATGTGTGTTCTCAATGCGTGGCGTGGGACGGCAGCGGCTTCACAGTGGTGGTGGATGGAGGCATAGCACTGTCCACATGCAAATCGGGAGCCCCATAATAGGCTTAAATTCGATTCAATTTTAAAAACTGAAAATGTATTGTTTTAGCCACTTGGTTTAAGGGGCCGTCCATAAATGACGTCACGCACCTAGAAGGGGGTGGGGGTCAGACATTTGTGACGATGTGTGACAAGGGGGGGGGGGGGTGTTGAGAAATGTGACGTCACATCAAAAAGCGCAACTTTAAATAAATATAGAAACACGTTCTACTTAATTAAATATACTTTTTTAATAAATGTTTTCTCCTACACACATTAAATACGCATTACAATGACAATAGTTTAAAGCTATTTGAACCATGTTTTATTTTCAAAATGGAAATATGATTTTGGGGGGCGGGGGCAGAGCTTTGTGACGTCATATTTGATGGGGGGTCTGGCTTTTTGTGACGCCGTGTAACGAGGGGGGGGGGGGAGGTCAAAAATCGTCAAAAATCGCGTGACGTCATTTATAGACGGCCCCTAAAGTTTCATTTTTACTTTTAAGACAATATTCTAAAATGTACTTTTTTTTACAAACTAAGCGGTGCTTTGATTTGCTTACCACCCCCCCACTTTATTCCATTACCTCTTCCTGAATCGTATATTTTTCCCCTGCATCTCTGCCGTGAATGTCACGAACAAAAAGTTACCCACGTCAAAATTATAGCCCTTGCCCACACTTATACGGCTACGCACATGGAAACTTCGTTCTTGAAAGTCAAACAGAAAATGCTTGGTGTGGGATCCATTTCAACGTAAAACTGTCGGAATGGGACACATGCCGATGTTTAAAAAGTCGTATCTCGCATTTTGGCTGCAGGAGGGGAAGGGCATTTGGAGAATTGACACGGCAGGAAAGCGTCTGCTGCACGCAAATTGCGCTTTGTGTGTGTGTGTAATATCTGGTGGATATGAAATACAAGAGCATGAGCATGCAAGCCGAGCAATTAATATTTAATCAATTTAGGGTAAAACATAGCTTCCCTGTGAAGTGAATACTCGAACTTTTCGTAAGAGAAGAGGCAACAAAATGCAGTTGTGGTCCCTTAAATAATTATGTTTAAGATGATAATTTAAATCAGTCAACCCTTGCATTCATAACCACGTAGCCGTCTAGCGGGACTGACATTTTCTTTCTTTAAAGGGAATTCAGAACAAGATCAAATCTTTACGTTTGATCTTTAGTTGTAAAAATACATTTTCAACCCTTTGCCAAGCCACTTCGTGCGCTATACGTAGCAAAATGGTTTGCACGTTGCATCATGAACCCAGCAGCTTAACTTTTATGACCCTGGCGACTTGTCTTGGAATATTGGCAATGGCACAAATAATTTTGGCTGCAATTGTCAGTCTATGCTAGGTCGACTCAGCCTTCAGTGGGTCTCTAGCCTGGTGTGTGCTTTCAAGGAAAGGGTTAGTCTCAGGAGAGATGCAGGTGCGGGTTGATGAATCATCAGTAGCCGCAGCATCATCATCATCATCATCACTACTATCATCTATCATTATTTGCAATGTGTTTTTGGGTTGTAACCGCATGTTGTTCGGCATGATCACCGACATTTGACACCACATGCCAGGAGCTTCTTCAGGACCTAAATTATGAATAAGCTTCCAGAACGTGGAGGAAAACGCCGGACATCAGCATCAGAATATTGATTTATACTGGAGGAATCCGATGAGCTACAAAGCTCTTTTTTCACAGATGTCCAGTAGGGGCATCGGATTCAGAAAGCTACAACAACAACAACAACGAAACAAATACGAAAACACGATAGGAATGAAAAGTTTAGGCAATGTAAGCAAATCACTAAACTATATATATGTTTATTTTACAAAGTAAAACCCCACTGAGCTATTGCCAGAACCAATGCTGATCAATTGCCACACGAGTAGAGGCAATGGGACCCTCTGTGCTAATTGCGAGTGCAAATTCAACGCAAACCGCGTAACACATCGCACGGCATAATGCTACTACATTGTCGTGGAGAATATAAGTAGCGTGAATAAATACGACGTGATTTTATATTCATATTCTTAGGTTTTTTCGGTAAAGTCACGTAGGTAAAACATTAAAATTAATAAAAGTAAAATAAATAAAATAAAAATCACGACGTTTCGGAGGCAACACAAGTTTCCGTCTTCAGGTGGAACCGTCACAGCCACGACAGCTGTATCAAGTAAATGAGAGATTGCAAGAGCTACCACTCCGTATATATAATGGTTGGAGAGGGGGGAAGGGCCAAGTACGGCACACTTTTTATTCATATGGTAAGGTGAGGCTTGAGAGGGTGAGCCTTTGTTATGGAGACGTGATTTTACATTGAGAGACAGACGTGTTTATTTCAATACCCAAAATTCCCTACGACAGCGCACAATAGGTTCCTGTGCAATTTCGTTTTATTTGGGGTGCTGATAGCCCCGTAGATTTCATCAAATAGCCTTGGCCGCTAAAAATCTCACGACCGAACAGTATTTGTTTAATGAGCCGGACTCTGCTGATGGGATCCGTGAAGATCGAAACGATCCAGAGTTTGCGAGCTTAAACAAATGTTCCTGAATTAAATAAGTTTGGATGGCAGGGAGGGTGATGAACTAAAACATATATATATTGGTTTGTGGATAGATCGGATTCTATTTAGTTAATGACCTATAATGCTTCACTACAGCACTTAATGGTTATTTTTCTCAAACGGAAATAAATTAATGTTGCATGGCAAGTAGACCGATAATCTTAATTCTCAGAGCTGTAATTTTACGAAATGAAGTAAGGGGTCGTCCATAAATGACGTCACGCGATTTTGGACGATTTTTGACCTCTCCCCCCTCGTCACACAGCGTCACAAAAAGTCAGACCCCCCTCAAATATGACGTTACAAAGCTCTGCCCACCCCCCCCCAAAAAAAAAGAATAATAAAACATGTTTCAAATCGCTTTAAACTATTGCCATTGTAGTGCGTATTTAATGTGCCGCTGCTCTCTGCTGTTGTAGGAGAAAACATTTATTAAAAAGTATATTTAATTTAGTAGAACGTGTTGTCTATGTTTATTTAAAGTAGCGCATTTTGATGTGACGTCACATTTCTCAACCCCCCCCCCCTCGTCACACATCGTCACAAATGTCTGACCCCCCCCTCCCCCCAGGTGCGTGACGTCATTTATGGACGGCCCCTAAGAAAAAAAATCTAAATTTCATATGGTGAGTATTTTTGGGTAGTAATTGACGACTTGGCAAAAACCATGCTCTCTCTACACCCCGTTCAATCACAAGCGGCTTTCTCAGTGCGCAGATACCTGGAATCACCCAGCCGACCTGGAATTCATGATGAAGGTATTGTGGTTTATATTCTTGGTTCTTTCGGTAAAGTCACGTAGAAGGTAAACAATAAAATAATACAAATATAAAACAATAAAATTCTTCATAATCAACGTTTTTGGGTTAGATCGTGTTATTTATAAATGTGTCGTAACCCTCCACCACCCGACACGGCCAATCAGCAAAAAAAAAGTGTAACGTTGACAAAAGACAAATAGTTCACTGCTTTAGCCCACCGGTGTGTTGAAGCGTGATACCACAACATTTACAATAAAATTCTCACGACGTTTCGACTGCAACACAATCAGTCATCATCAGGTGTGAAAAACACAGCAAGAAAATTGTAAACGTCGTGAGAATTTTATTGTTTTATATTTTTATTATTTTATTGTTTCCCTTCTACGTGACTTTACCGAAAGAACCAAACATATGAATCCCTGCAGTAAAGAACGTTTTAAATCAAAAGTATTGAGGTTTGTTTAACATTTTTGTTTGCACACCACAAAGTGCTTGCCACAAATGAACCACAATACCTTGCTAATCTCGTCAAGGAGTAAAAACCACCACACGAATTCTGGCCATCCTCGCAGTAGAGGCTTTTGGCTAGCCATCGAACAAACACGGTCACTGCATCGCGCACTTTCAGGTGCTTCTGTGGCCGTCTGGAACGCTCTTCTTTCCTGCACGAGGAAGCCACTGGAGCTATGCACTTTTAAATCATCTATATTGAAAACGAATTTATTTCAAACTGCTTTTTGTGCTTAGTTTCATGTCCTTCTCCCGCACCTCCGATTAGCATGGTTGGCTACGTGCGGGGCGAAAGAAGTTGAACATACATACATACCCACTGACAATGGTCAGTAAACTGGACTTGCATTCAATCTTCTGGCGCGGCAGTTGAAGACATTGGCAAGTTTCTTATATTCCCCCCACCTATGTCAACCTGGATTTTTGTCAGTTGTGCAATAGTAGACAAACATTAGAAGTCAAAGTAATTTCCTGCTCAAATGAGCAATCAGGCAAGTGGTCATCTCTGTGCCAATTGTGGAAATTCCACATTACTATGACGGGCGGCGAGTTTGTCTATAGGACAATCACCGCTGACTTCCCTACCATGTGATACTCGTTTTATGAACACAAAGGAGATGATGGGCTGAGTTACAACCCCATACAGGATAGACCACAAAACTAAACCATTTTTAACACATTCCTGCGGAGGGAGCTGGTAGGAACGTTAGGTTGCTCGGTCAATGGCCAGGGTCAACGGCGGCGTCGTGTATTCCGCAAATATGCCTGACTGTGAGGGCAGACACAAGCCGACGTGAGTAGGTTAAACGTTGAGTTTTATAAGGGCACCACGGGGTGACCAGCCCCTCCCCACCCAGCCCCTCCCCACCCTCCCCACCCAGCCCCACCCTCCCCACCCTCCCCTCCCCAGTCAGCCCCTCCCTCCCCACCCAGCCCCTCTCTGCACGACGGACGGATACAATAATCCCCTGTGGGCTGGTGTAACCAGGAGGTTCCTACCAGTATTATTTTACCAAGTCAGCGTCACTGAGCCATATGGCTCTTTTTCAGAAGCGAACTGGCTATCACAAATGATAGCTCAACCAAGTGGATTATCATGTGGAAATAAATATATATATGTACTCTAAAGGCACGCTTCTAAATGTGGAGAGATAAACCGGAGGACCCGGAGAAAATGTCACGTGACCACGGGGAGAACATGCAAATTCGAAATATACAGGCGTTCAGGATCTGGATCCAACCCACGACCTCCTGTACACCAGGTGAGGTCGTTCTCAACTCTCCCGCTTTTGAGAGATATTATTCTTAAAAAAAAAATTCTCGGCCTCTTGTACCTCAGAGGTGGCAGCCCTACTTGCAGAACTCTTTTGATGAAAGATGGTGCGAACACGTGCAATGTTCAAAGTTCAGCGTCACAAAGTAATATATAACAAAGTTTCGGCAATAAAAATAAATAATGAATGGAAACATATTCTGGGACATTAGTAATACGGCTCTACACATTATTGCCAACTTTAAATGTGTATTTGAACATAATTCAGGAACTGTGTTAGAAGTGAAATAGATTGTTTCTGACCTCTGACAATGTGCAGCTTAACCCACCTGATGATGCTTGTGTTGCGCCCGTAGGTATAAAATAAAATAAAACAAATCACGACGTTTCGATCGCAACACAAGCAATCTTCACAGGTGGAACAACCACAGCAAGAAAATGCTGAAGTAGGCTTACTTCAGGCTTACTTCAGCATTGCGATCGAAACGTCGTGATTTATTTTATTTTATACCTACGTGACTTTACCGAAAGAACCAAAGAGTATGGGTTCCTGCAGTCACGAAAGCTTCAAATCAAGATTGAAGCATAAAACAAACATGTACATGATAATTGATAATTGTTTTTTTACCCTTTTATCTGGCAACAAAACTGACACTTTTTTTTGCAAGGAGTCATGTTTGCATTGACCACAATACCTGCAGTCGGAATGCAAACAAAAAACACAACTCTGATAATGTGGCACTGTCCTTGAAATTGATTAGTCCACACCCGAGACAGCTTTCTTTAGAGCCTAGTCTCACATGGTGTTGGAGCAGATGACGCCAAAAGGCCTTGGTCGGTGCACTGCTGGATGAAGGCTTTCTCATGTCGTGTGGGTCATGGGGGGTTATTTGACCATACTTCACCGCTCTGGGCAATGCGGGGTTGGTGCAGTGGTCAGACTATGGCACCTCCTCGACGACTACTGAGTTACGTAGCTTTTTTTTCACAAGCGACCTGGCCACAAATGATAGCCCAATGAAGTGGCTCATCACGTGGACGTTTAGGGCAGCCAAATACTCGAAACGCACGTTTATAAACGCGTAAGCAAAAACCGGTGGACCCCGGTCGAAAAATCCACTCCAAATGTACAGGAGGCGTCAGGGTCGGTATCGAACCCACGACATCCTGTATACCAGGCGAGGTAGTTAACATCTTGAAACCGCAGCACCCTAAATAGTGTTGATCAACGGCCTGGCATATAACAGAAGGGGAACATCTGTGTGCTTGCACCATAAATGCAGTTTTTGTCATCACGAGTTGCAATCGTACATTCTATCCCACTACGAATAATGAGGGCAGTTACAGGACCCTGCGGGGTGGGCTGGTAGGAACGAATAACCAAAGAATATAAACATAATGTATTATTACACTTGTTTAGCCAGGAAAGCCCCACTGAGTCAAAAGGTTTTTGTAGGGTCCTGCCAAGTGTTTGCAGTAGGGGTCGATGTTGATACACGGACGGACGGACGGACGGACGGACGGACGATATAATCTATTGGTGGTCTGGTCCACTTCGTTCCTACCAGTAAAAGGTACATCTGCAAGCCAGCAGATGTCAGGGTACTCAAACTTGGCATGCAGTTGGCGAAAAAAGTACTTAAAAGAAACGCACAAAAGCAATTCTAATAATTACAATAAAAAGTGTAATTTGGAGACAACCCATTTGGACGCATGTCACACCACTTATTGCATTTAAACTCTTGAGAAATTCCACGAAAAACAATTAAAAGAATCCAACACAAGCATTTTGTAGGTGGCACTTAACGATTACACCCCCCCTGCAGTTTCAGTCATCACCATCATCGCCATCACCCCTGATCGATCGGCTTCTGGATGAAAGGGCAACATCTCGTGGCACTGCGATGTAGCGATTCACCCAGCACCTGCAAAACGAGCTGATTTCGTCGCTCCGTCTCCCCGGTTGACGTAGTCTCGGACGATTTCCGTTGCTTGGCTGCCAATCCACGGCTATAGATTACGTGGTTCATTAACCCACATCTCCTGCGTGGAGTCTGGCAACCGAATAGTTGGCAGACAAATCTCCTAAAATAAATAATCCTGCATCCGAATGAAAAACACATGCCTGCCATTGGAATATATAATAAAAAAAATCCTGTGCATTATTTGCGGATATTGCAGAGAAAGGGTGAGGGCATTGAGCAATTTGGTGGTCACATAACGTTGATGCGAGTTGTGCCTTCCTTCTGTTTGTGAGTAGCACACCTTTGCGCGTTGTTACCCACAGAGCAATGATGGACTTCATTGCTGAGGTTTAATGTGCCAGCTGTGTCTACTGCCGCTGCGAATAGCAGTGGAAGATAACCGTGCAGAGCCCTAACTTAATGTCCGATTTGCATTTTTGTGCAATGAAGAAGGGCCACTGTCTGCAACATAAGCTTTCATATATATTTTTTTCATTTTAAGGCATCAGTGTTATTTACAAATTAGTTTTTTTGGCCAATCGAATGTAATGTTGGTGGTTCGCGAATGATACTTTAAAAAAGGAGGGTTAAATTATTTTTTGGGTTGCGAGAGCCAACCGATGTGGTTTGGCAGCATAAAAAATGTTGGCAAGGATTTTTTTGCATGGCATTTATGCTGCAATTTCTGTCTGTTTGGATTCGATCTGTCCCAGCTTGTCATTCCATCTATCGGCTTTATGCAAACGGGTAAAGTAAAACAAATGGCAGGTATTGTCAAGTAAAACCACATTTTTCTTAACTATTAATTTATCCATCAGCTAACGATCTGAATCACACACAATACATTGATATGCACTGACATTGACTGTTCTTGATCTCAATGGCGCTAGCTCAGAGCTCTGCTCTCTGAGATGCCCGTAACAGAAAAAAATCCCCCTGAGCTTTCTTCCATGACCTAATGATGTGCATTTATTGTGTTTTGTACAGCATCTTGGCATATTACCACGTAAATTATTTTTGCCATGAATTCAGACTGTTTCGTAATTGTATTCAATGGGTGTCTTGGTGGCGAGATGTTAACTACCTCGCCTGGTATACAGCAGAATGTGGTTTCGATACTGATACTGACACCTGATTATTTGGAGTTTGCACGTTTTCGTCGTGGTCGTGCCGATTTTTCTCCGGGTCCTCCGATTTTTCTTTCACATTTAGAAACGTGCGTTTAGAGTATTTAGCTGCAGTAAATTCGCACGTGATGATAAGCCACTTCGTTAAGCTATCACTTGTGGCCAGGTCGCTTCTGAAAAAAAGAGACATGTAGTTCAGTGGGCCTTACCTGGTAAAATACAAAATAGTTTAGTTATCTTAATTAGGCAGCGTTGTCGTTTCTAATCAGAGTGCAGTAAAAGGTGCCACTGTTAAATGAGACCAGGGATTTCCAAAACCAATCGATCATTGCAATTGAGCAGTGTTCCCCAGAATGAGAGGTTGAGTTTATCGAAGACCTTTCTAACCATTGCGAGCCACACGAGCTATAGACACAGAGGCAAAGTCTAAATAGTCCTGATGTGAATATTTAAATAAATGCACTGACGCGAACCACTGACAATAAATGGGTTAAAACGTATACAAACATTAAAAGTAATAATTTGCGGTAAATGTTTAATTAGGTTTAATTACATTTAAATGTTAACATTTGTCTGGCTGAAAACTTCTTTTGGCAGGATATAAAAAATAGGCATAGTTTTAGCAGTTTTTTTATTCATTTCAAAAATAATTAATAAAATTCTTTGACACTATTTCTCATGCTCTGTGACAGTTGTGGGAGTTGGTGACTGTGGAATTGTCTGATAAAGTAGCAGAAAAAAACAATCTTGATCAATTCAACAGAGTGGCACGAAATCAAGGGTTCAACCAAAGAATAAAAAATAATTACGTATATAGTCATCACGTTACATAACAGCCAAGACCAAAGCACCCCAGAATGTGCCTGATTATCATCTGATCTCAAAGGCTAAGCAGGAAGGAATATGGATTTTAATTTTTTTTACGGTGGCGAGATGTTAGTTACCTCTCCTGGTATTCAGAAGGTCGTGGGTTCGATCCCGACCCTGACACCTGAATATTTCGAAGTTGCACGTTTTTCCCCGTGGTCGTGTGGATTTTTCTCCGGGTCCTCCGGTTTTTCCTTCCACATTTAGAATCACCATGCGCTTAGAGTATTTGGCTGCTATAAATTTCTACACGACGACAAGCCTTCTTCGTTGAGCTATCATATATGATCAGGTCGCTTCTGAAAAAGAGCTTTTAAGCCCAGTTGGCACATTTTAAAAGTTAAAAGTTACTTTTGCACGAACAGATAGTCGTCATGTGGCTTGTGGCTATCGGTCGTGGGCTACAGCAAAAAAATCCCATTGTTGTATGTACTTATATGCTATTGCAACACGTACAGGACTCAACACGCTCACACACAACGCAAATTATTAACGCACCTTACTGCACGCATTTAGTCATCCACCCGTTGGGAAATTCAGTGTCACGCTTACGGCAACACCTCCTAAATTATCGTTTGCGAAGCGCTGCTTTCAAGCACCTTTGCCAATCATGCTGCTATGTCGGGGTAGAATTTGCGTGTTTTGTTTCAACTCTTGACCTCAAAATTCGGCAACCTGGCCAATTGTATTACTCGGGGTGTGTGACAAGTTTCATGAAAAGAAAAAAAGAAAAAGCAGCATACGCTTGATAATTGTTTTTTACCCTTTTATCTGGCAACAAAACTGACACCTTTTTTACGAGGAGTCATGTTTGTGTAGGGGTGTTAGAGAGAGAGCCCGTTATGCATGGCAGCCTATGGTAAACAAACACAGTAGGCGGGGCTACATGTGTGCACAAGCAGGTGCCCTCTGCGACGTCCGCGCCAGACACCCTGGGGGGTCGATTCGGTCGTTATGATCCCCCGGGGCCCCACCCCTCAGGGAGGGGTTGGGTATAAAAGGGGATTGTATCGAAGGGCTCGGGAGTGATGTTTAGCTAAAGAAGAGGAGGCGGAAGACGTCTGAGATAGAGCCCTGGACTCCCCCTGGTACGCCGTCCTTATCAGGACCGCGCAGGCTCGAGCCAGTGGCGTGGTACCAGAGCCAGAGCCAGTGCTGGTCTGGACTCTGGGTACCGGGCCCGACTGACCAGTGTCGGGCCAAGATAGCCTCCCCTAGCCCATTAGTGGAGGACTCAGAGGCAGGCTAGGGTTAGCTAGAGAGGTGTGTCCTCAGATAGACGGGTGAGGGGGCCGATACCCCCTCAAATGTGTATGTCACAACGTTGGTGTTAAATAAACAAGTGTGCCTCCAACTCCGGTGTGAACGAGTCGTGAGCGTTACTACATCTGGCGTCAGAAGTGAAACAAAGTACGAACATGGATACACGCCGGACGACTCGAGTCGGAGTACCAGGGGCGGAGGACACCGCTGCAGTCGGAGGGCCCGAGATGGCTGAAGATGCCATCGAGCAGCCGGGGCTGGGTGCATCCACGCCACAGCAGCTGGAGGAAGGGGAGCCGTCGACGGAGGGGCTGAGGCAGGCGCACGCGAAGCTGGCCGAGCTGCTGTACGCCGCAGCCGCCATGCTCGACAACATCACGCGGCTGGGGGCTGCGGGACCGCCACGAGGCGACAGCAGCCAACGACCACAGCGCCTTCCCGCCATTTCAACGGAGCAACATTTTGAAACTCCCGCCATCGCCGCAGCTGCTGTTGAGGGCGTGGCCGCTCTAAGCATCGCGTCCAACGGCGGGAGTACAGTGCCTGCCGCGTCACCACGGGTGCGACCGGCGATGCCATCGCTGGTTCGTGCCGACGCTGAGTTGAGTGAGGCGGACGAGGGAGTGCGTTCTTCCTCTGCAGCCGCTGCCTTACATCAGCGGCTACCTCCACTCAAGGAATTTGTGGGCGAGGATGGCGACTGGGGCGGCTTCCAGCGGCGCTTCCTCGCTCACCAGGAGATGGCACAGTGGACAGACGCCGAGGCTCTCCGCGCGCTGCCAGCACTTCTCGACAGCGACGCCCTCGCCACTCTAACATCGGCTTCAAAGGAGAGGCGCTCCACGCTGCGGAAGGCGATGCAGGTGCTGTCGGCGGTATATGGTCCACCATCGGACTATCGCCAACTCTTTTACGATCGCCAGCGGGGGACGAAGGAGTCGCCCCTGGCGTACCGCACAAGCCTCCTGGCACTGGCGAAGGAGGCCTTTCCACGAATGGATGACGAGGGTGTCGACGCCATGGTGACAGAGAAGATACTTTTGCTGGCGGACGACTTAGACATCGTCATTGTCGCACAGGACGATGCAGAGATGTGCTCCCTCCAAGCGGCCCGTCTCCTCCACGCAAACCTGTCCTCTCAACGACGGAAGGCCAGCAAGGCGGCGAGTGGGCGCGCCGTCGCTGCGGCCACCCTCCCGGCGGAAGAGGTTTGCGCCATCAACCATCAACGGCAGCACGGAGCGGGAGCGCGGGAGGACCGGGCCGGTTCAAGCCGTCTACAACGTCCATCGTCGCCACCAGCGCTTCCACGCTGTTATAACTGCGGCATCCGGGGCCACGTCGCCTCGGGGTGCCGCTCTCCTCGGCAGCGCGGAACGACACCTCAACGGGACGCCGGCCCTCGTCACAAGCTCCACCATCATAATCCGGCGAGTCGCGGCACCCCTCATGTTTGGCCCACGCACACGCCCGTCACACACTCGAACACCGCAGCGAAGGGGGGGCAAATATCGCGTACCATGGCACCAACACGCACCGCTCTGGGTACTCACATTGAACCCAGCCAGTGGTCCGTGTTGGCCCATCGGGTTGTAGCCGCGTCATCGGGGTCGTCGGCCGTTGTGGGTCACATCGATGGGGTCGAGGTGCGCATCCTGGTCGATACAGGAGCATCGGCGACCATTATTTCGGAGTTGATTTATAACATTCTCCCTGCCCAGAGCCGTCCTTTGATGCCTGTTAATGTGCCATTCTTTGCTGCTAACGGGGGTTCACTTGGCATCATCGGACAAATTCGAGCCCAAATTTGTGTCGGGGATATTAAATTATCTGGGCCGATTTTTGTTTCCTCCTCGCTGGCGGTTCCGTGCCTGCTGGGGACGGATTTCCTGGCCAAAATGCCGATTAGGATATTAATCGACCAGGGATGCATTGAGCTCCCATCGGGCCGACGCATGGCGTTTTTGCCATCCCCCGCTACGAGCCGGACGGCGTTCGCGACGGTGCCGGCGTTCGTAGATAGAACGGTGCGCGTTCCTCCGGGGGCGCAAATGTTAATTCCTTTGAGACTTCGGCGGCCCTTCGCTAAGGGCATTGGGGCTCAAGGGGTTTTGCTGGGACCGTCTAGGGCCGGGGTCAGTGGACCTAATTTACTCCCGGCCCAGACCATAGTGAGAGGGGATGGAGAACCCTTCATCGCGGTCCTCAATGTGGGCTCGCAGACGGTGGTGGTCCCACAGGGGACCGTGCTTGCTCACGCAACGCCGGTGCCCTGTGAGGAACCCGTCGCGAGTCATGTCGGCGCTGCCCCTGCACCGCGACCACATTCAGACAGCGATGAAGGGTGGCTCGAGGCGCTTTGCGCGGGATCGACGGACCTGTCAAATTTAGAGCGCCAACGTCTTAAGACACTACTGAGGGAATTTTCCGACGTTTTCAGTCGGGATAAATACGATTTGGGCTGCACTCATCTGCTGCGTCACCATATTGATACGGGTGACAGCGCGCCAATACGCCAAAATCCTTTTCGGTTGAGTCCCGCCGAAAAGGACCATGTCAAATCGGCTGTTGATGACATGCTAGCCGCCGACATAATTTCTCCCTCCAACAGCCCTTGGGGAGCGCCGATCGTCCTGGTTAAGAAGCAGGACGGTTCGTTGCGGTTTTGCGTTGACTTTCGGCGCCTTAATAAAATTACGGTTGCCGACGCATACCCGCTCCCACGGATGGACGAATTGCTTGACGCCTTGGCGGGAGCGCGATTCTTCTCCACATTGGACTTACTTTCGGGATTCTGGCAGCTTCCTCTGGACGATGATTCAAAGCCTAAAACTGCTTTCCGTACTCCGCACGGCCTGTTTCAATTCAACCGGTTGCCGATGGGCTTACACTCAGCGCCGGCAACTTTCCAGCGGTTGATGGAATTGGTTTTGGCTGGATTGCAATGGGAGTCGTGCCTGATTTATTTGGATGACGTCATTGTCTTTGGCAAAACTTTTGAGGAACATCTCCAGAGGTTGCGGGCGGTTTTCCTAAAGATGCGGGCTGCTAATTTGAAATTTAAGCCCCAAAAATGCCATTTGTTACGCGAGTCGGTGCGTTATTTGGGGCACATCGTGGGGCGCTCAGGTATTTCTACCGATCCCGCCAAAACGCAGTGTGTAAGCTCCTGGCCGACTCCCACCTCAGTGGGAGAGGTTAGGAGTTTTATTGGGTTTGCGTCGTATTATAGACGCTTCGTCGCTAATTTTGCGACTATCGCCAAACCCCTACATGCTTTAACATCTAAAGGGGTTCGGTTTTGCTGGGGTCAGGAGGAGGAGGCTGCTTTTTGCTCCCTTCGGGATGCTTTGGTAAACGCTCCTCCCCTGATTTACCCTGATTTTTCAAAACCGTTCTTGCTCGACACCGATGCGAGCAACACGGGTATTGGGGGCGTGCTCTCCCAGGTGGTTGACGGCGTGGAACATGTGGTTGCGTACGGCAGTCGGGTGTTGTCTCCAGCGGAGCAACGGTATTGTGTCACCCGTAGGGAACTGTTGGCAATTGTCCATTTCGTCCAACAGTATCGCCCATATCTGTACGGTCGGCATTTCACCGTCCGCACAGATCATGCGGCACTGCAGTACGCCCTGAGGGTTCAACAGCCATCGGGACAATTGTCCCGATGGTTGGAGGTCCTCCAGGATTACGATTTCCAAACCACATACCGTAAGGGCGTTCGCCACACCAACGCGGACGCTCTGTCACGCTTGCCAACCACCTCCGAGTGTGCATGCCTCCTGGGGTCTGGACGTTGCAGGCCTCCAGGGGACACATCGGTACCTGTCTTGGCGGCCGCCAACGACGACGATGCAATGGTTCCTAATTCGATCGAACAGCAGGGCAAAGATTCCCTGTTGGGGTTGCCCGTCATTGAATGGGGGCGCCTCCAGATGGAGGATGTCTCCCTCCTCGGGTGGCGACGTCGCGTTGGCGGTGCGGCGGGGGGAAAAAGTGGTGGTTCCGACGCATGGGAAATGTGCCAAGGTCTGCTAATGCATTGGGACGGGAAGTCACGTCGACATCGGCTGGTTGTCCCTACTGGGTTGCGGGGTAGGGTGGTATGGGCCGCTCATGAGCGCCTCCTACACCTGGGGACCCAAAAGACTCTCGCCTTGCTGCAACTTGATTTTTACTGGCCTGGCATGACGAGGGATGTGGGGGATTTGTTGGGATCGTGCCCTCAATGTGCACAACGCAAACCGCCGGCACGGGAGTCTAACCCGCCCTTGCAATCGATCAAAGTGTCCAGGATAAACGAGCTGGTCGCTCTGGACATTTTGGGACCATTCCCCGCCACCCCCAGAGGGAATAGATATTTGTTGACGGGTGTCGAGTATTTTACACGTTGGCCTATGGCCTGGCCTTTGGCCAACCAGTCGGCAGCAGCCATCGTGGAGGCCTTTGTTCAGGGTTATGTCCTGGACAAAGGTGCTCCGGAGAGGCTGCTGACCGACCAGGGCAGAAATTTTTCCGGTAAACTACTCAGACAAGTCTGCGATCTCCTGGGCACAAAGAAAATTCGGACCTCCCCATATCACCCACAAACTGACGGGATGGTCGAACGTTTGCATCGCACCATCTCGTCCATGTTATCACAACAAGTTTCGGACTCGCAAACGGATTGGGACCTACAAATTCAGGGGGTCTTGGCGGCGTACCGGATGGCACCCCATGCGGCTACGGGGTTTTCTCCCTTTTACCTTATGTACGGCCGAGAACCAGACCCGCCTGTTCGTGCCCAGTTGCGGATCCCCGTGCCGCAGGGAAAAACTAATCTGGCTGACCACGTTAAATTTAATCTGGACAAATTGACCGAGGCACGGGATGCTGCAATGCAAAACTCTGACCTCCGTCAGAAGGCAAATGAGCGCCTCAGATTGAGTCGAGCGCACATGCTGCAGTGGAAGCCGGGGGACAAGGCATGGTTGCACTGCCCCCAGGTGCCACTGGCAACCTCCTCTAAACTTGTGCGGCCGTGGCGGGGCCCTGTGGAAGTGGTGGAGGTGTTACGTCCGCAGTGCGTGCGCATCAAGTGGGGGAAGCGGCGATGGTTCGTGCACCCCTCCAGATTAAAACCCTTCGCTGCGGTTCACAACCCCACTTCACACGCGCGTGGCCAAACATGTGGGGGGTCGGCCGACTTGCTGGGTCCGTCTCCGTCGCTCTCACCAAATGCCCTGCCGGCTGTGCCACCTTCAGGAGCATCAGGAGTGACGGGCTCACGCCCGATCACCCCTCCTGCGGATGCCGAGGGTCACGCGGAGTCAGAGGAATGCTCACCTCAAGACGGACAGTCGCCACCTGATTGTCCGCCACGCGGGGTTACCCCGTGTGAGGGGCCCGCTGCAAGGACGCGCGCTAAAATGCGCAAACTGTTGTGAGGCCGGAAAATGTGTACATAGCTGTTGTGTTTATTGGGTGTTGTGTGGATGGTGTGTTTCCCGCTCCTCGGATGTACATATGCTGGGTTCACCGTTTGTTGTGTGTGCGGGGTGGGTTCCCTGCTGGTTGTATATAAGCTGTTTTTTTTACGGAATTCGTATTTATTCGGGGGGGTGCGTCGGGTTGTTTCTCATCTTGTTGTTGCGTTCTTGTTCTGGTTCCTGTTATTGTTCAAAAAATAGTGAGGCACACGCGCGGTCAGGGGGTGAAGGCACCTTTATTGTCAAATTTTTGTATGTTGGCAGCCGGGACGGCTGCATGCTATGCGGGGGGGAGTGATGTAGGGGTGTTAGAGAGAGAGCCCGTTATGCATGGCAGCCTATGGTAAACAAACACAGTAGGCGGGGCTACATGTGTGCACAAGCAGGTGCCCTCTGCGACGTCCGCGCCAGACACCCTGGGGGGTCGATTCGGTCGTTATGATCCCCCGGGGCCCCACCCCTCAGGGAGGGGTTGGGTATAAAAGGGGATTGTATCGAAGGGCTCGGGAGTGATGTTTAGCTAAAGAAGAGGAGGCGGAAGACGTCTGAGATAGAGCCCTGGACTCCCCCTGGTACGCCGTCCTTATCAGGACCGCGCAGGCTCGAGCCAGTGGCGTGGTACCAGAGCCAGAGCCAGTGCTGGTCTGGACTCTGGGTACCGGGCCCGACTGACCAGTGTCGGGCCAAGATAGCCTCCCCTAGCCCATTAGTGGAGGACTCAGAGGCAGGCTAGGGTTAGCTAGAGAGGTGTGTCCTCAGATAGACGGGTGAGGGGGCCGATACCCCCTCAAATGTGTATGTCACAACGTTGGTGTTAAATAAACAAGTGTGCCTCCAACTCCGGTGTGAACGAGTCGTGAGCGTTACTACATTTGCATAGACCACAATACCTGTAGTCATAATGCAAACAAAAAACATAACTCTGATAATGTATGCACTGTCCTTGAAGTTGATTGGTCCACACCCGAGACAGCTTTCCTTCGAGCCTAGTCTCACATGGTGTTGGACCAGATGACGCCAAAAGGCATCAGCATACGCTTGTCATTGTTTTCGTGAAACGTGTAAATTGATAAGAAAAAGTATATTTGTTAGTCACGCCATTTTTATAGTTCGAGGTTTTATGTTTTTCATCGACGGATATAGTCTGCCAGTAGAGTGGGATGTTGCTATGTGGTTTTACCATTTAAAGCAGGGGGTGGGGAACCTTTTTTCTGCCAAGGGCCATTTGGATATTTATAACATAATTCGCGGGCCATACAACATTATCAACTTAAAAATTAGACTGTTATATTCGGTCAAACATTGAATTAACTCACCCCTAATGTGATGGCTGGACCTGCTTCTCTTTGGCGCGGCGTGTGATGTTAAATGGTATTGATGATGTTGCTACTCGCAACTGCTTTTCCAGGTTTGTTCCTAGATTTATTGAATTTCGAGTCCCGTCTGCGGTTGCCTTGGTAGGGCCAGACCAAATGATTTCGCAGGCCTTATATGGCCCATAGGCCGGAAGGTCCCCACCCCTGATTTAAAGTAATTTACAGGTACATTTTTTGACGTGTTTTTTTACCATGACACCAGCACACGTGACCTGCGATGCGGACGGCGCACGTTTTACATTTACTACACTCGCTGTATTAACCAGGGTGGTCACTTGGGCTTTAACCACACAGCTCTGCAACAATCAGCAAAACGCGATACCGCTCGCCTATGTCATCACTTTTTAAAGGTATTTTGTTACGAATATTAAGCTAGAGCAATACACGCAATGCTGGCCATTGTTATTTTTATGCTGTGTGGAAAGTTATTTGCATCAATTGGTTGAAGGGTTTCACAACGTCCATGAAACATTTGAAGCGGTCCTCAGATGGACAGAGAAATGCAAGTACGTTTCCTGAAGACGTAGCGACAGAAAACGAGTTCTCTTAAAAAAATCACCGTTAAATGTACCAAAAATAATAATGAGATGCTATTTTCTGACACTGAAATTTATCAACCTATACAAAATATAAATCCATTAAAATTTTCCAGTTTCTGCGACTTGACAAATGGCCTTTATCGGATACACTCATTCAATTGCAATGACTGCAAATTAATGGCATTCAATGTGACAAATGTGGATTGTATATCTTATACATGTACATTAGTAGCCCGAGCTTCCAGTATGCTAACCGTACTGGTCGCTCAAGATAAGCCTTTTACATATAAGTGTGCCATCAATTACATGATAATACATCCTACACACACTGTATTAGATAGTGTACTTATGTTACATATACAACTAATGATTTGGTGATGCTGCCTTGGCAGCAGTGTACAGGCACAATTGAACAAAGCAAAACAAAAACCTCAACAAATTCTTCAATAACCCTGTGGCCTTAAAGAAAAAAAATATATAGCATAGGCGAGCAGTTCTCAACCACTGGGGGTTACGTGGCAATGTCAATCCATGCTGTCGATATGCTCTTCTTGACCCCCGCCTCACTGGAACAGACTTCCCCCTTCACATTAAACGGTCACCTCCGCTGACTAATTTCCGCTCCGCACTCAGAACTCACTTATTGTTCCCTGGCTCACCCCACGACCCCTTAATCTCCCCCTCATAACCGCCACCATTACTGTTCCCTCTTCATATTCTCATTGTATGGCTATCACTCATTCCCCATGCATTCAATCCATTCATCATCATTTACCGTCATCAATTTCGCCTTCACCAATTTCAAGCATCGTCACAGATTTGCCACTCATTGCTTCCTCTCATCTATTTCATTCACCTCATCTCTACCATTACACTCATATGTACTATTGTTAATCTCATGCAAAGTGCCTTGGCTAAGGCGCTATATCAATTATTTTAAGATAAGACAAGATTAATAAATGTGTGAATATGCCAAAATAAAATAACTACGATAAAATTAGTATCTATATTGTAACCAATAACGATATAAAAGACCTTTCTGAAGTCAATGATCATAAACAATGTGGTTCCCGCGAGTAACCAGCGAGCTCGAACGAATTACGCCACGCATGCAGACCGTCCGTTGAATTCGTTTTTATTCGCTTGAAGTTGCTAGCTAGGTTAGGATACCTCACAAAATGGACAATTGGTTAAATTATTAACGTTCGTTATTCATACATTTTTTTCGCTGAACAATGTTGATCAGGCAACAAAATTCAACAAGGGGGGGGGGGTACAGGTAGCCAACAAAGGGTTGAGAACCGCTGGAATAGTCAATGTTTAGAGGAGTGGCCCATAGAACACTGCTATGTGCTTTCCAGCAATGGCCCCATTTCATTCCTTGCACCAGGGCCCATGCCAACCATGCAATGCCACTGAGAGGCTCATAGACGAGTGTAGCCATGCAACCAAAACTACGGGCTCCTTCAACAGAGGAGGAACGGCAAAACGACACGGACTCTCTCCTGAACGTCTGTTATCATGGACAGCAGATCGAGACATTGGCAGGTAGCTCCTGCACATGTTGCATCATAGGCACAACAGAGTGGACTTGCATACACTTACATGGGGACCCATAATAGACCTAGATAGACTTGCATCAATGTCATAGCTATCGAGTGTGCGGGACGCTGCAACTGCATGGGGCTCTCGGTCCAGAGCGAACTAGGCACTGGGATATAAAGGTGGAAAATGAGACATTGGGGGGGGGGGGGGGGTGGGGGAGAAATAGGGGCTCTATTTGATTATGCGCACGAGGGCGCATGCCAAGATCGTCACCGCATCACATGCTTGCAGATGCGTGCTTCTGCGGCCGTCTGGAACGTTCTTCTTTCTGATATTAGGAAGCCACTGGAGCAATGTACTTTTAAATCTAGATTGAAACTCTTTTCTTTAGAACTGCTTTTTGCGTTTCGTTTTGTTGTACTTTCCCCCGCACCTCATGATTAGCACGGCTGGCTATGTACGGTGCAAAAGAAGTGAAACATACATACAGAATAACCCTACTGTATTACAGGGGTCCTTTGAAACCCCCTACAAAATCTCCAGCAGTGTCCATTACGTCACCCCAACAAATAAACAAAACTTTCATTATTTTACCATTTAAGGCCAACTGAGCTGTTTAGCTCTTTTTCAGAAGCGACCTGGCCACAAATGATGGCTTAACAAAGTGGCTTATCTCGTGGACATTTATAGCAGCCAAATACTCTAACATGCGTTGATTATGATAAATGCGGAGTGAAAAACCGGAGGACCCCGAGAAAAATCCACGTGACCAAGGGGAGAGAGACACGCAAACTCCAAATATGCAAGCGCCGGGTCGGAATCGAACCCACGACCTCCTCGCATGCAAGACGGGATAGTTAACAGCTCGATACCGCGGCGCCCTTACCCAGCCTCCCCCAGCCCCCTAATCCACCTGGCTCGAATTGAAAGGCGAAACATCAGCCTATGCTTTTGCTGTGAATGCATCACCACGGAAGCGCAGTGGCGGACAGGGACTGGGACCAATTTCCATAAACACGGGACTCGACACGCACATCCGTGGCCCTCACTCTTTCCCTGCCTTTGTTGTGACACATTGTCAAGGTTCATTTCGCCACTTTGTGCAAGCGCTTAGGATGCACTTGATCACAGGCGAAGGGTGAGGGTAAAGACACGTGCCCCTGGACACGCTATTTTACACGAGCATATAATTGTTTTGTCCCGAGTGCAGGATCGGTTATGCAATTCACAGCACGTAAAATGTTATGTTCACCGCCCCCAACTAAACGAATGCGAAGTTGTGCAGCTTTGTTATATGTGAATTCAGTGCCATTTTCTTCAATAATCGAGTTGAAATATTGCTCGATATATATTTTTTACAGAGAAAATTTATGAAAGCCAAACAAGCGTAAATGTAAAATGTATGAAAGCCGAACAAACGTAAATGTATTTATCCATAATAGAGGTTTTTTTGGGTTTGATCGCGTAAATATAAATGTGTCGTTAAACCCGCCACATCAAGTAAACGGAACATGCCACTTAGTTACGAGTACAGCACACCCGTGTTATGGAGAGTAAATCCACAACAAGTGTGATGATGATGATGACATAAAGATATTCATGTTATCGTCATCATCATACTATGATGGGGCAAGTGTCAGTTTGTCTATTACTCTGTCCAGATTTCGTTTTTTTGAAGCCAAATTTTTATATACGAAAAGCATCTGTGAAACGTCCACATTCAATTTTGTATTTCTTTTCGTGTATCTCTTCTTTACGTCGGTTAAATTTTTTATCATTTCAACATTGGGAATCACTTTATGGTTGGCCATTATATAAACATCAATACATAATTGAAACTTGTTAACGCCCCACCCCCACATTATTCGCTCTTGTGAAAAGAGATGGAGAAAAACTCGAACCACGGACAAAAGCAATTGCTCAAGTTCTGCGGTCCTCTATATATGATTATTTACACGTGCAAGCAAAACAGCACCCGGAAAGGCGCGCAAACGTGAGGGGGAAACACTCTATCCCATATGGACGGAACAGGTGGGGAATTCACAGTTTTTCTGTTAACCAACTTCTTGCAAACCACCCAGGGTTATGGATTCTTGATGCCATAAGGCAGCGACTTTCACACAAGGTGTGTGCGATCCACTGACGCTCGCCTTTCATTGCTGGATTACAGGCACGCGCCACCATCGCCGGGCAATGTTGAAAGAACTCTATCTCTAACCTAGAGGACAGCCTGACCTTTGGAAGGGGGTGATGTGGCAATTACCTGACACTTATCTGGCACCTGCACTCGCATCATACCTCATACTTCTTAAACATCCCAAGCACTTGACACATTCAATCAAATAAACAGTTATATATTTGCTAAGATGATGTGGTGAGGCCGTGCCGTTGCTCTGATGTCTAAGTCAAAACGAGCCCTCACTCGTCTGTCCAAGGAAAATGACTCAAGCGACAGGCAGATGGGTTGAATGACAAATTATGCTCGTTACATATATACACATATGCTGTATATAAAAAAATACCAATACGTGGGTAACCATGGTGAGAGAAAATATGAATTCCTTTAAAAGACATTGCATATTAAAGAAAAGCAAAGCGACCTTGGCTATATTTGAATACATCTGCATAACTCCTTACAGGGGCAATTACACAAGATGGGAATGGGACATTCAAATATTTTATGCAAAACAATTGCCGAGGTGTTCACGTAATAGGACGGCAGGATTAGTAATTAGTTACTGTGCACAATGTAGCTTGCATTTTCTCAATAAATATGGTAGCTTTATGAAGGGGATTATACAAAGGTAATTGTAAGTCAGTTTGTCCTCTGTGCCATCACTATGATGACCAAAAACAGTTGAATCATCATCACTATCATTATTCTGCTTGTTTATCCCCCCCCCCAAAAAAAAATCTTCATTGAGTATCAAGGCTGCAAAGTCGAGTTCTATGTTTGCTTTGTGTACTTCCAATTGAGCAAATCTGCAGGTGCTTTTTCATCTATGAGAAGTTCGTCTAGCATCAGTTATATATTGTATGTTTCTTTCAGCTTTTATGGGACAAAACCTGAGAACTCAGAGGAAAGCCATGCAGAACAAGGGAAAAACATACAGACTCCATAGAAAGGAGGCCTCATTGGGAATCTAACCCAGGCGTTCTTGCTTGGAGGCACAAGTGCTGCTACTGCAACACGGTGCTACCCGTAGGGAGTGAGATCGGATAACTTTATGATGCTCAGACTCACAAAAATACGTTGCTCATATTTTATTCCTTATAGTGTAGCGCGTTTGAAGCTGCATAAATCTGTGACACCGAATGCCTGTATCCATGTTATGCAAACACACATTAAAGTAAAAAGTTACCCTGGACTTTGGTCGCACGTGTAAAATTCTGCTTCTTTCTCAGTCCTCAGAAACGTGTATATTAGCTTCCAAACGGACCTGAATCAAACAAGATCATCCGAGGGAGTGTATTTGTTATCCTTCCCCAGCACCCCCGATTAACATAGTTGGCTCATTCGGTGTGAAAGAAGTTCAACATCCATCCATACTTTAGGTAACACTCAAAGTTCTGCGCAGAAGGGCTTTAGGAATCCTTTGCTATGCCACCATCTCATCGCCATCTTGCAGCCCAAGCTGACATTTTGCAATCCCAGCCAGTCTCCCATCCAAGCAGTAACCAGCCTGAATGCTGCTTAGTTTCCATGGTCTGGTAAGATCAGGAGCATTCAGGATTTAGTTGTACGGTAAAAGGGCAGCACTGCAATCGCCACTGCTGGCGGAAGGGAGGTCTAGAGGGCCCCTCTAGAGGGTATTTGGCCTAATTCTAGATTTGAAGCTTTCGTGACTGCACGGATTCATATTCTTAGGTTTTTTCGGTAAAGTCACGTAGGTAAAATTTTTTTTTAATTAATAAAAGTAAAATAAAAAAATAAAAAATGTACGACGTTTCGGAGGCAAAACAAGCTTCCGTCTTCAGGTGGAACCGTCACAGCACGACTGCTGCATCAAGTATCATTCATGGCCTATCATTCGATGCTGGCCAGACCTCTTGGAAGAGACAGGAACACCCGCTCAGAACCCCACCACACACCAGCGCTCATCTTGCTCTGCTCCATGACCACGAGAGACCCACGCACACCCCACACATGCTGCACCACCTTGGCTCCCGCAGCACCCTCTTACGTGGACCTGCCACGGTCGAGTGTGACATTCGGCCTTGTCCAGTCTCCCTCCCTCAATTGCACGGTCCTTAGCATGTACGTTCAGATACAATTGTATAGCCACTCTTAGGCTACGGTTGGCACCTCAGCGGTGAAGAAAAAACAAGGTAATATCCTCTTCGAGGAGCAATACGGGAAGAGGGGAGAGCGGCGTGTAATTGCAATGTCTTTTGAGTGGCGTGTTATTGCGCAACTGACAATGTCTTATGGAAGACTTATCCCAGGACAGCGACCTCACTCAACAAGCAGGCGATCTCGGGAAAACCGCGATCCGTGGCGACCCCTACAGTACGCACATTTCTCTCATTTTAGAGCTCGCATTATAGCTTTGAAGTTATATCATTCTCAACCTGATTTATATACGAATAAATCTTGACTCAAAGTTTTCGTGACTGCGGGAATTCATATTCTTTGGGTCTTTCGGTAAAAGTCACATAGATAGGTTCAAAGAAAATAACAAAACATTACAACGTTGCTCCGTGAATCACTTCTTACGTAATTTTTAGCGAGCGCTATTTAACCATTAAAGGTGGGCAAACTCTGCCCACACCACGAGCGGCGATGTTTCACGCATTAATACACAGTCCCAAAAAAAAGAAGTTCAACACAAAATTCCGATACCACAGCTCAGTACAAATCAATTCCTGTCAACGGCACGAGATAGCAATTCCCAGACTGTGCCGGTCACACGCGGACAGTTTGCACAGGTTGCCAGCTGTCGAGGTGCCCAATGAGAGATGGAAGGGACACAGGCAATGTTTGTCCACAGCTGGATGAACCTCCTCCTCCCCCATGGCATCACCATCCGTCAGGTTTGTTCTGCTGTGATGTTTTCATTAGTTGCTGTGGAACCCGTTATCATTATGTAACCGTTCTCATCGGCAACGTAACTTCCCCCCCCACTAGAAGCGTCAATATGTAACCTCGTGGCAGAGGGCATAAAAGTTGGTGCAGAGTGCCCATGAATCCTGCCCATGGAGTGTGCGTAAGACAGAAAACCACTTTCCGCAGTACACTTAAGCATTTTGCCGACCTGTCTGCACCAGAGGTCATGTGTTCTCCTCTGCTGTGTTGCCGTGGTGTAATGATTCAAATTTAAAAAGAACAAATGTGTCATGGTTAACACAGTGCACTTGAAATCCAGAGGTTGACGGTTCAAATCGATCTCCAGACGCAGCAGTTGAAGCAAAGTTTCTAAAATCCCCCCTTCCCCCACCGCCTCATCTGTCCACCCAGTACAAGCGATAGACATATCGTGCGTGGTGGGGTAAAGAGTGGGTGCTCCTGTCTCTTCCAAGACGTCTGGACAGCATGGAATAATAGGCCAAGTACCGTCTAGCGGGGACCTCTAGACCTCCCTCTAGTGGAGGCCCTTCGGCCAGCAGTGGGCTCGAGGAAGCGATTGCAGGGCTGCCGCTTAACCTTCCAACCAAATCCGGAATGCTCCTGATCTCACCAGACCACGGAAGCTAAGCAGCATTCAGGCTGGTTAGTGCTTGGATGTCTGGGAATGCCAAATGTTGTCAGCTTGTATTCTTGGTTCTTTCGGAAAAGTCACGTAGAAGGGAAATGATAAAATAATAAAAATAAACCGTAATAAAATAAAATTCTCACGACGTTTCGGCCACAACGCAAGCAGCCGTCCTCAGGTGAAGAAACAGAGCTGTCGGAAAGACAGCGTCCTAATGGTTTTATTTTTATTATTTTATTATTTCCCTTCTACGTGACTTTACCGAAAGAACCAAGAATATGAATCCCTGCAGTCACGAAAGCTTTAAATCGAAAGTTGTCAGCTTGGACTGCAATATGGCAATGAGATGGTGGCACAGCAATGGGTTCTTGAAGCCCTTCTTCCCAGAACATTGAGTGTTACCTCATGTATGTATGTATGTACAATGTTGAACTTCTTTTGCACCATACGTAGCCAACCGTGCTCATTTGAGGTACGGGGGAAGGACAACAAAATAAACACCAGAATCAGTTCCAAAGAAATGTGCTTTAAATCCAGATTCAAAAGTGCATTGCTCCAGTGGCTTGCCAATCTCGGAAGGAAGAACATTCCAGATGGCCACAGAAGCGCATCTGAACGCGCGCGATGCAGTGACCGTCTGTGTTCGATGGCCAGCCAAAAGCCGCTGTGAGGATGACCGAAGTCCATGTGATAGTTGATGCCCCTTGACGTGATCAGCATGGCATTGTAGTTCATTTGTGGCAAGCACTCTGTGTGTAATGAGTGCAACCCCATACTCGTGTGCGTGGCTTCTCTCCAGGTTCTCTAACATGCCCAGACACTCGTGAATGGAAATGGTCAAACGTGCCAATGTAGGTCCCTCCTGAAAGAGTCTTGAATTCCACGTGAAGCTGTGCTGGGTAAAGCGAACAATCGGTGTTCTTGCTATGGCCACCCATAGACCAGAGGCAATGATAGCCACAAGAATAGAACAATGCTTTATTAGTACGACCGGATAAGTTATATGTTCACTGTCATTATTGTTGTTTATATGCAACGCCCTAGAACAAGGTCTTAAAGATTTATCCTATAGTTAGAAGGACGTATAGATTTTATGAATGTGTATTAAATGTATATATGACACAGTGACTACAATACATTGCAGGCTGCCCTGATAGTAATCATTCCATTCAATGTGAGTGTCCTACCACTATTAATAAGACTAATCGTAGGTTTATTTTAAAATGTATTCCCGCAGTGCACACAATAAATGGCACAGCGAATATCATTGATCAATAATTACTCACTAAACAGGGGCAGGATCTTTACAAAACAGCGATTTAACAGGAGGGGATCTGTCCTGATGGGCAATTTTCGTACTTACAAGCTGCTGACGCATTGAGCCGATATGAATAACGAACGTAATTATATTTCAATTATTGCGGAATCATTGCAAATATCAAGCATTGTAGCTACGCTTAGAATCTATCCGCAAAATTGCCTTCGAGAAAAAAAAGCAAAACTGCATTAGCCCGCTGAAGGATACAGGCTCTGCGTAGAGTGATTGCAATGTCAGACGTCAATGCTTCAATCCACATCTCACCTTTCCAGCTACACTTATCAAGCCAGAAATTCCAAAAACATAAAAACCACTGAGCCCGTAACGACGCACGTCCGTTGTCGTTCCTACAGAGGCCTTTACGTGGTTGATATTTGTACGACATATTTTCTTAAGTGTTGAGCATTCATGTTTATAATCTTTTTTTCTATGTACCAACGCTCTCGGATGCCTTTATAAGCTATACAAATTTAATTAAATTGATTCTCTTCTGGTTTTGTCATAGTTCAGGCCCATGACTTGAATTCAATAATGCCTCGAGTTTATTGGCTGGCTGCTGGCTGGTCTCCTTTTACATCGCAACAAACAATCTGTCGTTAGTGGCTGTGGGCCGTTGCCCACTGAAACTAGCTGGGTACTGGCTGAACAGGTATCTTCCGTGTAATAAATAAACATTTCGTTGAATTTGAAATGGCAAAATGTGTTTGGAAGACGTTTCATAGACAGCGACGCAGACGATGTGGTGGAATAACGTATACAAAAGATTGACACAGATCATTTTAAATCGCTCTAACCTTTGTAATTTGTGCTCCTGTTAACGTAATTTCTAGCTATAATATTCTTCATAAGTCCTTGAAAATATGAAGAAAAACCCCTAAGAATACGTAGTATCGTGCTATTTTAGTATGTTAACAGGCGGATTACTTGTTACTGCTTCGAGGACTGAATTGAGAAGAGAATGACAGCTAGCTTTTATTCTCTACCAGTTAGTAAAACACATGTGCGAATTGCGGTGCGTTGCTTTCACTCTCGCGCCAATAAGGGTAACGTGAAACAATTAAAATAAGACGTGTATGAAAATAAAAATAATTATAATTTCCAAATGCCAGATATCACTCAATTAGGCGCAATAAGCATCCATTTAAATCAACGAACCGATCATTACACCCGCAAAAACTGCGCATCCACCCATTCAACACAGCCACTAGAATTCCAGGGGCTGTGTGGCCAATGATTTAGAAACACAAGTCGCAAACATTTTACCGTCATCGCGATGACCGGAATGTTGCCCCGTGGTTGTCAAGGTCGGCACTCTGGACTCGCGCCCCAGAGCTCACCACTTCGATTCGTTCTGCTGGCGCAGCAGTTGAAACAGCGGTGCGGTTTTTCTAAAATGTCCCCTGCCTCTCTGTCCACCCGGCGGTACAAATGTGCATGCCACAGACAGCCGATCGGCAGGTCAAGCGTGGCGTGGAAAAGTGTGGTGACTTTCACCTTCTTACAGGAGAGTAGACCAAAATATACCCCCCCACTCCACCCTCCCGAGAGCACTTTTCTGCAGCTAAATTTAGTCAAAGCCCCTTCGCTAGCAATGGCGCGAGCAAGACATTTCCAGGCTGCACCTTGCTTTCTTTACCATTACTACTGTACCTAACACTGCCTCGTGCCTGAAAAAATGTGTAAGCTGGCATTTTGGGCAATGGTCCTTCTTCAGGGCAGATGGAAACATTATCTCAAGAATGATCATCAATGTATGCCGCTCGAAACTGTTTTTGCGAAAGTTTCGGCTCCTATCATGCAGCCATCACCCTTGAGCAAAGTCGAGCTCGCCTTCGAAAGGGGAAATGCCGGGGCCGAAGGAAGCAATGCTTTGCACGCTTTGGCCAGAGTTCGCTGTGCCAAAGGGCCTGCTGAGCTGCTTGCTGATCATGCTGTGTGCTGAGGATGACGTTAAAACTGTCGACGTTACGAATGTGTAACGCGCACCATTTCCGCGGACTCACAAGCCACAGACAACCGGAAAGGCAGCCAGAACCAGCGACAAACAATTGCCCGAGCTCTGTGGTCCTATATTGGAATGCTTGGACAACCCTATTCTTGTGGGAGGAAACCGGAGCACGCAGATAACCCCCCCCCCATCGTGTGAGGGTGCAACACTCTATCCCGTACAGATGGAACTGATGGGAGTCCACACGTGCTGTATTTGGTGAGCCAGGGTAAGGCACCTCAACAGCCATGGGAAGGCAGTGCCACAACGTCTGTGTGTGATCCACCAACCTTCGCCTCCACACTGCTGGATTACAAGCGTGCGCCTCCACACCCCAGCTGTGGTACAGGATAGGGGATCTCTCCATTTCTCCTCCCCGATAGTAACTCACAGAACATTGGGAGCCTTCACCACATTCAACGTGTGCTGCACTGCGTCATGGTTGTCACAAAGGTAGAGACACGAATCATCCACAGTCAATCTATTAATCTGTCATTCTCTCCAATATGTGTTGGTCCTAGGAAGTATTGAATTAGCAGTATGACGTCACAAAAAGTCAGATCCCCCCCCTCCTCAAATATGACGTCACAAAGCTCTGCCCCCCCCCCCCCCCCAAAATAAAACATGCTTCAAATCGCTTTAAACTATTGTCATTGTAGTGCGTATTTAATGTGGCGCTGCACTCTGATGTTGTAGGAGAAAATATTTATTAAAAAGTCTATTTAATTGAGTAGAACGTGTTGTCTATATTTATTTAAAGTTGCGCATTTTGATGCGACGTCACATTTCTCACCCCCCCCCTCTTCGTCACACATCGTCACAAATGTCTGACCCCCCCCACCCCTGGGTGCGTGACGTCATTTATGGATGGCCCCTTAGCAGCATGGAAGCCGATGCGTAGCTGTCGGGGAAAAACCTTTTTTCTGTAGAGGGCCATTTGGATATTTGAAACATCATTCGCGGGCCATACAAAATTATAATTTAAAAATTAGCCTGTTATATTTGGTCAAACATTGAATTAACTCACCCCTAATGCGATGGCAAGAACTGCTTCTCTTTGGTGAGGCGTGTGATGATAGCTGGTATTGATGATGTTGCTACTCGCAACTGCTTTTCCAGGTTTGCTCCTAGATTTATTGAATTTCGAGTCCCGCCTGCGGTTGCCTTGGCAGGGCCAGATTAAATGATTTCGCGGACCTTATATGGCCCGCGGGCTGGACGTTCCCCACCCCTGGTATAGAGTATCTGAAAAATGGGTCTCCAAGTGTTGGGTAACCCTCTGATCAATGTAGTTTTCCATAGGGTAAGTCCCAAATGGCAACAAGACTTTATACTAAAAATGTGTTGGGCCGATAAAAGAGTAGGCCGCACATGTTGGCATCACGGTCAAAATTTGTCATGATTTATTAAAGGTTACCTGCAAATTACTTAATTGGGTAAAACCACTCGGCAACGTCAACCACTTCTGGCTGACTATCAATCTGTCTGCGAAACATAGCACCTTTGTGATAGCCTTGCACTATAAGAATGGCATGTAAACGTACTCAATTATTATTATGAAAGAGTAATTGTGCAGGTTTACGTGAGCGAAGCAGCAATGGATTGTGTTGGAGCCAAATAATAACATTAAAAAAACACACACAAACACTCGTTGCAAACGCAAGCTGTTTCGAATAACTCTTGAGCAAAAGAGTTAAGGAGAAATAATGAATCATCTCATCGCCAGTTTGGAAAGATGTTGAGATCACAAGCGTGACATTTGGGTAGTGTTCGCACCACTGAGTTTTGCCAATGTGCACACACACAGGCATGCGCGCACACACACGCACACACGTACGGCTCTGGTGAGCGAATACTGCAGGCAGTTTTCATCGTTTTTACTTTATCTCTTTGTTGCTCGAGTTGGGAGCCGTCTTGCTGGCCTCCTTACCCTGCCCGTGCCCTTCCCACCACACCGCCACCCACCCACCCAAAATAAACCTACAGAGAGTTTGGGGCTGCGTATCTCCCAAGGGGCAATGCTCATGGGCGGAGACACAAAATAGCTTTTACATTTCCACTCATCAAGAATGCCTTAAGTGTGCAAGTACAGTTATACATCACGAATCATCTCTCCAAGTTCTCCTCTCTCTCTCGAGTAAATATTCAGCTCGCTTGCCGAAGAAGCTGCCAGTGCACGTGGTGCATTCCCGAAAACACATAGCAGAACTCGTCAGTACAACTGCTTAAACCAACGCAGGCGTGTCATCGACAGCCATAGTCTATTCGGTGCTGAATGCAGGCCTTAAGATTCTCAAGGTCCTTGTGATGTCACAATGTATGTTGGACTTCTTTCGCACCATACCTCGGCTTCTTTGCTAATCGGAGGTGCGGGGGAAAGACAACAAATGAAACACAAAAATAAGTTCTAGATGAATAAGTTTTCCATTTAGATGATTTAAAGGTGCATACTAGCTACAGTGGCTTCCTGATATCAGAAGAAAGAGCGGTCCAGACGGCTGAAAAAGCACATCTAAAAGCGTCTTTGTAATCCGTCTCGCTCCTGCGCACGAGCTGACCTCATCATTACATCTTTGCCACTGGTCATTCGCTCTGCTGGTGCAGTTCCTCATTCGCCTGCCATTCTGTCACCGGTCTCGCCCATCGGCCTTTAACCCTTCCAGCAATCTGTCCTGCGCAAGTGCGTTCACTTTCCTTCACACTCAACACGTCTGTGAATTTGTATTTGTTATCGGATCCATGTATTCCTCTTTGTACCTCTGTCTGTAATTCCAAGCGTGGACTTTTGTTCACTATTCTTCGCCATTATCCATGTTGCTTATATGGGCTATACAGTCTAAATGTTTATCCTATGGGCGAGTAGGATTCATTTTAAAGGATATTTTAGATTGTTATTTTTCCAGTTAAGGCCCACTGGTCTAAATGGCTCTTTTTCACAAGCCACCCGGCCACAAATGGTAGCCCAATGAAGCGGATTGTCGAGTGGACATTTAAAGAAGCTTCTAAATGTGAAAGGGAAAACCTGGAGGTACCGGAGAAAAGTCTACGCAATCACGGGGAGAACATGCAAACTTCAAATGTCATACACAGGTGTAATGACGACTTGGCACACTTCTCTTGAGATGGTACTTTATTGAAGACACGTTCACTTGACATCAGGAGGAGACCGCCACTGCAACAGCCCCGAGTCTCCCACGCATCTCCCCCTTATAAACCGACACGAGGCCACGCCTCCTTTTCCGAACCTTCTCGCTGACTCTGGACACTCACTCTACTAACAGACTCTACCGTCTTCTTCCGTCACCTGACCAAGCGTCCTTCTCGATCATTCCCGTAGCCACCAGTCCCTTCGCTCTCACAACTGATACCCCCGTCATTAGCTCACGTAGCCACCAGTCCCTTCGCCCTCACAACTGATACCCCTGTCATTAGCTCCCGTAGCCACCAGTCTCTTCGCACTCACAGCTGATACCCCGTCATTACCTCCCGTAGCCACCAGTCCCTTCGTACTCACAACTGATACCCCTGTCATTACCTCCCGTAGCCACCAGTCCCTTCGCACTCACAACTGACTCCCCTGTCATTACCTCCCGTAGCCACCAGTCCCGTCGCACTCACAACTGACTCCCCTGTCATTACCTCCCGTAGCCACCAGTCCCTTCGTACTCACAACTGACTCCCCTGTCATTACCTCCCGTAGCCACCAGTCCCTTCGTACTCACAACTGATACCCCTGTCGTTATCTCCCGTGGCCACCAGTCCCTTCATACTCACAACTGATACCCCTGTCGTTATCTCCCGTGGCCACCAGTCCCTTCGCACTCACAATTGATACCCCTGTCATAACCGCCCGTGGCCACCAGTCCCTTTGTACTCACAACTGACTCCCCTGTCATTACCTCCCGTGGCCACCAGTCCCTTCGCACTTACAATTGATACCCCTGTCATTACCTCCCATGGCCACTAGTTGTATTGGCACTGTTAGCCGACTCCCCTGTCATTACCTCCCGTGGCCACTAGTCCACTTACACTGCATGCAGGCTCTATTGTCATTACACAGGCATCATCAGGGTAGCGATCGAAGCCACGACCTCCCGGATACCAGGCGATGTAATGTATTGTTACGCAACACATCTACGTGACAAATGCGTTTTATTCCAATCACCCGGAATGTGCTTTGATCGCGTCAGAGTTTAGAAGCTAAGCAGGTTTTGAGCCTGGATAGTGATTGGATGAGTGACTACCACTGCGCACATACTTTTGTCACAGGGCTTGCAGGGCTACGTGGTGGGAAGCAGTGGGGAGCGCAGTGAAATTCAGTGTTGTACTGCACATATACGCTCAGATATCTCTGCTCATCGCCTTCATCAGCTCACTCGAACCAGCCGCATGGGTGTCGTCAAACAACCCCCAAAACAAATATGCAAATGACGGGAAAATGAGTACAGGCCCGATGACTGTAATTTTATGTTGTTTTATAATTTTTTTCTCGAACATTTTGAGCGTGTAATGAATCTGACCACCCGAGTTTGATTCCTGACTGCGGTGAACATCAGTGCTGAATGATTATCTGATGAATATCCATTGTTTTTCCACCTTCACCGACCCCACGCGGACCGGTGTGGTGTGAATTTCTCCCGAATAACCATCTTATCCGGCAGTCGATTGACAAAACGGGCTGAGCTCGTGTGAGTTTATTCCGATAAATGGGTGCTCGTTCAAGTTGAGACGTGAATTTCAATGACAACAACAACCGTGCTGATAGGTTGCCGTCACTAGCCACCGATACGCACGTGCCCAAACACATACAGACAAAGACCCCCCGTGTAGCCTACACAGACTAATGGGAGACGTTATTTTAGTGAGCACCTACAAAAACAGCACGATGCATGCGGGGGTGGTGTGGCCGGTACTAACATTCACCTGCTGCATGAATCATACCTATGATGCTGGGTTCATAACGCAGTACAGTAACTGCTACTCCACCGCTTCCCACACCAAAGATAAAGATCCCCCGCATAGCCTTCAACAGGCTATTGGGGCAAGTGCTGTTCGCGAGCACCTATGAAGGTTGGCATGGTACACGAGGGGGTGGGTGGCCAGCAATACAACCGGTCGCCTTTGTCTCCCTTGTAGTGATATCTACACACCGCATAATGCATTTATAATGCCACAGATTGTTTTCTCAAATTGTATGTGTTTGCTTGTTTATACATTTGCTTATATATAGTTACTAGCTTGTTTGCCCGTCCTAGGACGGAAGCTGTAATATTTACGAAAAAATTGAGCAGAGTATAATTGTATCTTGTGTAAATCTAATGGCAGTGAATCTTGCACAAAAGTACGTCATCAAACACTTCACTGCAGTTCACTGTAACACTGTATTAATGGCAGTGATTCTTGCACAAAACTACGTCATAAAACACCTCACTTCATGTCACTGTAGCACTGTATATAACTGACCTTCAATTTGTTCAACTTCACTGCTCTGATACGTTATTCTCTTCTGCTTTCCGTCGCTGGGGTTGAAATAAATTGGAATTCGATACAATATCTGGAAAATCACCGAGAAATTATTTTTTTACCATAATGTAGAAGCATAAATTAGACTTACCCTTTGTCTGAAGTGCTGAAGAAATAAATAAAGACACCAAATCAACTTTGTTGCTGCGTAGAATTATACATTAGATTCACTTTCAATCAAGAAACGTCAAACTTAAAGCGAATTGCTATTAAAACATTTATTTTCGTTCGACCTGCTTCTACGTGAGTGTACAAATCCACATGCTCATGAATATTCATGACGGGGGGGGGGGGGTGCGGCATGTGGAGTGACGTCACGCGCGTTACACACAAACATACATTCTTGGCTCATAGTAGTAATAATAGTCTACCAAACCTACGTAACAGTTTTTTTATATTTGTTTTAGAACATTCAATATTCTGCTCTGATTGATAACTTTTAAGGGGTGACATCACAAATATCCATGATGTAATCGCTGCTCACAAGAAGTAGGTATTTATGAATGCACATTTTGAAATGGGTTCGTATATTCTAAAAGACCGTGGCAGGATAGATGTGCACATTCTATTAGGTTGAATTATCTGCCATTCGTCTGTCTTAAAATTGCCTGTATTGTGGGGATTAAAACCATCATGGGCATTTTTAGCTCCATCATACTCTGTACACATAGCGAAATTTCCTTCCAGTCTTGATTTTTTCATAAAATACAGAAATTACTGCACCACGAATTTGGGCAGACTCACAGCACTGTGAGCCAATTCAATTTACATATTACAAGTCAAATCATAAAAAAAATGACAGCAACAGCGGTACATTAATATAGGTAAAAACAATGACATTCTCATTGAATGGCAAAAGTCCAAAGTTTTGCTTAAATGGGGGTAATTATTCCACTCCCCCTCAGTGATTCCACGAATTGTCACAATTTTTGGGGATCACGATTTGATGAAAAAAAAAATAATCTGGCCAAGTAGATTTTTTTGCAGTTGTGTTGCACATGGCTCTCTGATGCTCTTATCTGGAGGTACCGCAATTTTTGCTCGGCTTCATGTCCCCGGACGTTCCGCTCCAAGCGCTCGGAGATTCTTCGGGGACTGAATTGCATTGCATTTTAATTGAGTGTCTTTTAAGGAGCTCCCGCTGAAAGGAGTGAAACGTAAGACATCACGCCAAAACAACAACGCGGTACGGCCAGGGAACACGTCAGAGATGATTGGTTATCTCTTTAACACTGCGGCGAATGCATATAACACATACACATGAATTGAAAAACATAGACTTTTACACGCAGTGGTACGCGTACATCAATTAGCTTGAGTATCGATGTGAATCAATGATTCCATACATCATCACGTCATTTCAGAATTTCAAAATCTCTATTCATCCATAATAATCTCAACTTGTACCACGCACCGCGTAATATTCTCTCACTTTTAGGGGACAGAGATAGAATGACTCAGAGGTGCGAGGAATCGCAGATCAGCGGGAAAGGCATCGACACGGTGAGCCGGCAACGTCAATTGACCAAGCTCTGCAGTCCTCTATGTATCAGAATATTTAATAGAATGTTAATTGAGAGACTGGAGGAATCCGATGAGCTACAAAGCTTTTTTTCCCACAGATGTCCAGTAGGGGCGGGTCAAAAAGTTACACCAACAAACAATAGAACAACATGATAGATGTACACAGTATAGGAAGGGTAAACACATCACTTTTTAAATCTTTTATATTAAGTTCACTTGCTTGCTTGCTTGCCCGCTTACGACCATGCAAATCTTCCGGTCGTTTTTTAACCCACTTCCCGTGATCCAATCGAGCTGACATTTTGCACACAGACTCGTTGTGCGTGACAATTTACTTTCGTGAAAAAATGTTTCCAAAATTTTACAATTTTTAGGACATTTGTTTTTTATATTTAATTACCAATTGCTTAATGGTGGCAGGCAATCATCTGACCCATAGGTGGCAGCCATCTCAAGCCAGAGGACGAGAGGACTCTAGCCGCCACGCATATAAAGGATTTATAGTGAAAAACTTTGTTTTTACGGGTTAATTTTTTTATTTTACCAGGCACGGAGCTATTTATCTATTTTTTGTTAGAAGCGAGCTGGCCACCGGAGAAAAATCCACGCGACTACGGGCGAACACGCAAACTCCAAATATACAGCAGCAGGCTTCAGGGTGGGGGTCCAACACACGACCTCCTGTATACCAGGCGAGGGAATTAACATCTGGCGACAAACCAAAAACACGCTGGAGAGGAATCATCGGTGCACATCTGAGCACAGGAGAATTCTCTGTCACTGCCAAAAAAGTAAAATAACCTTTCAACAAAATATATTTGCTTCTATATATGAAGTTTTACTTTTCCATCACGTTATGCAATTGCGATTTTTTCAAACGTCCGTAATTTGCCACATTTTCTCAGGTCTACAATCTCACGGCATCAAACAGCAGAGAGGGTATGGGGACCCTGCACTTCATATCTGCGGCCTGACACAAGCCAGCGGTAGAGCGTTCGCCGCATGTTGCAGAGGTACACAGTTGGAATCCAGTACTTTGCACCATCTGCTAAGCAATGGATGTTAATGACCCTGTGACGTAATGCGCAAGAATGGGCCGCCATTGTGCCAACTAAATTTGTACTTCAAAAATCACTCGCAAACTACTTAATTGGAACGAGTAAAGGAATCTTTGCTCCGGACTGTCAAAATTTGACAGGACCCTCCTGAAAGAGATTGTAAAACAAAATTTCTCAACGCTACTGCATCGGTTTTCCGCGGTTTCGCTGTGTAGCTCTCGGGTTGCTACTGGGTGTTGTTTGGCATGATTAGGGCCCCCCCCAGAGATGAATGGATGGTGTGTGGGTAGGTGGGAAGTTTACGCTGGCCTCACGCAAAAGAGAGCGGCCCCACAATGGGCCTATTTCGGAGGCTCCACATCGGGCTTGCAACCCCAGGCCTCCCTCCCGGGCCTTCAGGAACCTCCAGGCGGCCCTTGGAAAGATGTCCAACGTTTCTGTCAACACACTGGGAGCTCATTTTTCAGGGACTGAATTGTTGTTTTCGTTGCTGTACGCTTTGTTTAACAAGCAGATGGACGCAGTTGGAATCCAGTAATTTTTTTACAAATCAAGATTGAAGCAGATGGAATGAACCCATTGAGGCACACGAAACAACATTGCCTCCTTTGCGAGGGCAAGCTTGGTTGTGTCAGGAACAAATTTGATTGTATTGTACATTTTTCTGACCCGCCCTTACTGGATATCTGTGAAAAAGAGCTTCATAGCTCATCAGATCTCTCCTGGCCAAGTAAAGATTCTGATTCTGGAATTCAGTTCCTGAAGAAGTTGCCAGCATGTGGAGTGAAGTGTCGAATACAATTAACTGTGAACTATTTTTTTTGTTTTACCAGGTAAGGCCCACTAAGCTACATATATAGCTCGTTTTCAGAAGCAAGCTGGTCACAAATGATAGCTCAACAAAGTGGCTAATCATGTGGAAATGTAGAGCAGACAAATACTCTAAATGCATGATTGTGAATGGGGAGGAAAAACCTGGAGGACCCAGAGAAAAATCCACGCGGCCATGGGGAGAACATGAAAACTCCAAATATACAGACGTCAGGGTCGGGATCGAACCCACGACCTCCTGTATACAAGGCGAGGTCATTAACATTTGACACCGCGGCTCCCTGACGCAAACAGACGGACTGGCCGATATAAACAGCATTACAGGTTTTATACAAGAGGTCTGAGCACAACACTAAACATTTGAATGGATTACAATGAAAATGCATCAACTTCAGAATACCGCGCTTTTGCTGCTCAAATTTACAAGCATATGCCCAGTGACTACAACAGTCGGCATATTTATGGTAAAGTATTGCGTCCAATTTGAAACTTAAAGCAGGTAACTGTAAATGTGTGTGTAATTTTGCGTCATATTATTTTTTTACGCGTGAACCAAACGTGTTAAATGGAGGCGACTTCATCATCTCAGCACCAAACTGGGGCGTGAGAGCCATTTTATGAATATACACACACGTACACCCTTTAAAAGCCTACACAGACTAATGTGATGAGTTCTTTTAGCGAGCACCTCCGAAGACCAGCACGGCGCAAGAGGGGGTGGTGTGGCCGCTGCTAACATTCACCTGCTGCATGAATCATACCTAGGATGCCGGGTTAGAAACACAGTCGAGTAACTGCTACCCCAACGCTTCCCACACCAAAGACAAAAATAAAGATCCCCGTAAAGGCTTTAACGGACTGCTGGAGCTGGTGCTGTTCGCCAGTAGCACCGATTAATATCTAGATTTGAAGCTTTCGTGACTGCAAGGATTCATATTCTGAGGTTTTTTCGGTAAAGTCACGTAGGTAAAAAATTAAAATTAATAAAAGTAAAATAAAATAAAAATAACGACGTTTCGGAGGCAACACAAGCTTCCGTCTTCAGGTGGAACCGTCACAGCCCGACTTTACCGAATAAACCTAAGAATACCGATTAATATCGGCAAGGCCCACGATGGGATGGGAGGCGAGCACCATGTCCGGCCCCCTTTGTCTCCCCAATTTTGATGTTAACACACTGCAGCAAATACTCATTTGAGTCCACATAGTGGAGGCCCACAACCCATTTAGATATTCGTCGCTGGTGATGATCGTGAGCGGCAATACCGCAAATACCAATTGTACAAAATTATTCTCATGACGCAGGAGCATTAGTTTCCTATCCTTGCCCTCGCTGCCAGGCCATTTCTCTTCTGACCTCACACAAGAAAATCGCTCTCTGCACGCTTCCCTGTAGCTGCTGCAACATCATCATCATTTACTGTGTATGGTAAGACGTGCCATTGTTTTGAAAAATGGCATCGAGATTGGAACCGCGACTCCCTCCCTTTGCCACACGGCATGCGGCAAATCACAGTAATTCTAAAAGCAAAAAAAAAACGAACCAAAATAAAAATCTACATTTCCATACATCAACAAAAGGTCTCGCCAGCGCCCCTGAAAAAAAACGATGTAATTTGAATCTAGTAAGGTTGATTGTTGTTCAGCCACGTAGACCTACTGCTGTGCACTGTTATGCACTGGTATTATATCATATATTCATCCCACCTTGAGATCACGTTATTAATTATCTTGTTGCATTAAATTTTGATTCAGCTTTCGTGACTGCAGGGATTCATATTCCTGGTTCTTTCGGTAAAGTCACGTAGAAGGGAAACAATAAAATAATAAAAATATAAAACAATAAAATCCTCACGACGTTTCGACTGCAACACAAGCAATCATCATCAGGTGTGAAATCCACAGCAAGAAAATTTGAAAAAAAAGTGGCGGTTTTTTTCTTAACGTTAGCACCACGGACAGCGTTTTGGCAGTTTTTCAGATGGACGAGTCCATCTATGTTCGGAAAAGAGGAAGAGAATGGAACAGGGACTCATCTACTTACGAACATTCGACTTACGAACTTTCAGATATATGAACAAACCCGTACGTATGTCCAGTTGCCTGTTCATACCGAGAGTAATAGGTTAAACTGTCGCGCAATAAATATCAAGGGCACAACAGGAATAACAGTGGGAAGACGGGGGGGGGGAGGCACATATACGTTATTGTTATTACAGCGACTCCTCTGCTAATGAACATTCGACTTACGGACTTTCAGAGATACGAACAAACCCGTACGTATGTCCAGTTGCCTGTTTGACTGCTGCGCAATAGATGGCGGTGGCGTCATCTCGATCTGCAGAACGTGAAGAACCAGTGGCATCTACATCTACAGGAGATTATACAAGGTTTAAAGCAATAATCCGTGTTTAGTGTACATGCCGTACAACATGTTTGGAATCCACTGGAGTAAAGTTTGACTTACGAACAAATCGACTTACGAACAGACCTCTGGAACCTATTTTGTTCGTAAGTAGAGGATTGTCTGTATATGAATGGCAGTGAACGACCATAACCGTGCAACAGCTAAGCGCGGGCGGGACTCAACACGTTCTGCAATGCAGGGCTGCAAATGTCAGTCAGTCCAAGTGTTCATTTGAGCCTCCGATTGCCTGCAGAGGGTACCAGCTGGCACAAAGCAGAGCCCAATGAGTGTTGGCCACACAAGCCACGTTGAGACCCGAGACTCGCAGGACGAACATGCGATGAAGTGTAGCAGCTGACATGTTGAACTGAATGTCATTAGCGGTTGCAAATTTAAGAGGTCTTGGTCTAATCGCGGAGAGATTTTTTCATCCGCTTTCATGGTGTGACATCTCTCGATGCCCTCTCACCACAACACGTGTTTTTCGAGATCATATATTAGACGTGGAAGAAATGCATGTTAAGTTCTACCCAAGGTTCCTGTCCCCACGAACGTAACCCATTGATTCGTCCTCCGAAGCTGAGGACTCGGTCTCTCAGACTGAGAGTTGCAACCTTAATGTTGTGGTTGTAGGGCATACCATTACTCACTCACCCACACTTCAGGTCACAACAACACCCTCACCCACTCACCCATCCACTCACCACACTGCAAGTTACAACAATACATTCATCCACTCACCCACTCACCAACCCACTCACCACACTGCAGATCACAACAACACACTCACCCACTCACCCATCCAATCACCACACTGCAGATCGCAACAACACACTCACCCACTCACCCATCTACTCATCACAATGCAGGTCACAACAACACACTCACCCACTCACCCACTCACACACCCACCCACTCACCACAGTGCAGATCACAACAACACACTCACCCACTCACCCATCCACTCACCACACTGCAGATCACAAGAACACACTCACCCACTCACCCATCCACTCACCACACTGAAAATCACAACAAGACTCTCACCCACTCACCCATCCACTCACCACACTGCAGGTCACAACAACACACTCACTCACTCACTCACCCACTCACCACACTGCAAATCACAACAACACCCTCACCCACTCACTCATCCACTCACCACACTGCAGGTCACAGCATCGCACTCACCTACTCACTTCCCAGATTATCATAACTATGCCTAATTCAAGAGATGTGCGAACTCTTATCATAGACACCTTCAATAGTGCTGCTTGTTGCTGGCCATTTGGCGTTTTTGGCCTCTGGGCCTGTGCTCAGCATCTGCGATACAAAAAGAGTGCAGCATCAAAGCATTCGGCCTCGCTCAAAAGTTGGCCACACTGTGTTTAACACACTGTCAGTGTGCAGTTTACGAGTTTAAATCCAGTTAATTTATTAACGAATCTTTGTGTCACACAAATTGAATTTAGCTCCACCGTCTGTTGTTTGCGCCCAACAAAACTCAAACAAAGCATTGGGTCACAATGAATTAAGAGAACGTTGTACTTGTTTAGTTTAAATTCACGGCTGGCATTTAAAGCGAATTGATGAAAATGAGAGCTGGAAAAGAAAAGTACGATGATGATTCTGCAAGGGGGTGGATGGCGATGGAAAGGGAGAGACGGAAAAGGGGGAACAAATGATTGGCTGATGGGACAGCGTGAGACTTGAGACGACCATTTTCGTTGACAGACACTGAATATCGCAAAAGCGTCTGTCGCGGGCGTCAATCCCCGGTTACGAGTGCGACGTCAGATCGAGAGAAGTGGAAATGATAATATTTCTGAGTCTTAACAAGAGCACGATGTTTAAGGGGGTCCCCGGCAGATGAACGTTCTCATCGGGCAGCACGTGGTGATTGGTTTAGTTGCAGTGCTGCGCCGTAGAGCGCGCCGGATCGTAAAGATTATCACGTCGCGGTATAAAATAAGTGGAACAGACGCAGCAGCTGGAACGCAAAAACGGTCCGCGCAAGGAACGGGGGTAATGGACGATCCCTGGAGGGGTTGCAAAACACACCAAAAAAAAACCACCGCAAGGCGTAGAAAGCAAAGGTTCTTACAGAATCAAGATGTGAGTTTGAAAGAGCAGTCTTCAATTTTGAGTCAGAGATGTGGCAGGTCCCGTTGGGTTTTGTCACTTTTTGTGCCCCGCTTTTTATTACACGCTTTTATTTCCCAATGTGGTATCGACTGCAAACTTGGTATACCTATGTCATACTGATGACTACTATATTCTATCAAAAACATTTTTTTTTAAACATTCATTTTTAGATGTTATGTTTCGGCTTGAGACTAATTGTCCACGCTCAACTGACGTTGGCTGTAAATCACCACGGCGACTTACGTTATGGCAAGCCTCGGGGCCACTTCCTGGAGTCGTGTAGTTCTGCCATTACGAGTAGTGTACATTTTATTAAAGCGTGTTTTTTAAAAAAAGTCTTAAAATATAACTTATTATACATGCCTTTGAAGCCTGCTTTCTTCGTGTGAATAATGGGCTCGCGTAAGGCTTGCGTTCAGCGGACAAATTCGAACCACGGTATGACAACGCTTAACAGAAGTTGCCACTAAAAATAAACAAAATAGAAACAAACTCAAAGAAATGGTATAACCATTCCAATCTGGTTGTTCTAGAAATGCCTTCAACATTTTGTTATTTCAACAAGTACAATGAATATAATGTGATAACATATATATATATAACACGGAACTGTGGCTACTTTGGGTCATTCAGCAATTTGGGGCGAGCGAAGCGACGGCAGAATTGGTGCATTTTTTTTGCGCGGAATCAGCCGCACGTGAGATGAATAAATGTATTAATTTAGTACAAAAATGTAATTGAGATTTAACGTCATATTAATTCACGTCGATTTTACCGTTCAACTTTTTTCGAAAAACGGCGGACATTGTTCCGCGACAGAGCGGCGCAACGAATGCCAACAAACAAAACGAGCGAAAAAAATGATAACCAAAAAAATAACAAAACAGAGTGAAATTACAATTCTCACTCGGGGTGACAATAGTCAAAAAAACGTAGAGCACGCGCGCGCTCGCCTTGCAGCACCGCATCCCAGGCCTCGACTCTGGGAAAGAGTTTTTTTTTTATCGACAGTGCCGAGGCATGAAGGGTGAAGCGATCACACTCAGTGCCGGCCCGAGCCTCTTGGGGGCCCTAAGCAGAATTTGATTTGGGGGCCCCCCTCCCACCACGCAGACTCATCTGTGCTAGAAGGTGGCCAGGGGGCCCCAAGCAGCCGCTTAGTTCGCTTATGCCTCGGGCCGGCCCTGATCACACTGCAGGCACCGACTGCCACTCTGCCCTCGCTGCACGCATCACCACGCAGCCCGTAAATCTTCTTAGGACTTTGCTCGTTCTCTCCCCGCCACCCCACCCCCCACTCCTAGCTCGTGACCTTCGTTGGATGCTGCTCACGCGAGGGGTTGCCACAACTGAGGTACACAAAGAAACCGAGGCACGCACTCCATTTAACCCTTTCCAAATTCCGATGACGTACGTGTACGTACGTGTACGTACGTGTACGTACGTGTACGTACGTGTACGTCATCGGTTTTATTTAAATTTGGTTCCGATGGCGTACGTGTACAGTTTGGTGCCAGCTATCGTAGAGTGTGGTCATCTCGCTACAGTTGTCTGCGGTGAGTAAATTGTCTTTTAAAAACAACGGCGCTATGCCTCTCTAAACAAAATGTTGTATTCATATCCTTGGTTCTTTCGGTAAAGTTACGTAGAAGGGAAATCAAAAAATAATAAAAATGAAAAAATAAAATTCTCACGACGTTTCGATTGCAACACAAGCAATCATCATCATCAGGTGTGAAAACCACAGCAAATTTTCTTGGTGTGGTTTATTATTTTATTATTATTATTTCCCTTCTACGTGACTTTACCGAAAGAACCAAGAAAATGACTCCCTGCAGTCACGAAAGCTTAAAATCGAAAACTATTGTGTTGTTTGTTGTTGTAACCTTCTGACCCGCCGCCACTGGACATCTGTGAACGATAGCTTTATAGTTCATCAGATTCCTCCACTATAGATACATACTTTTTTTTTATCCTGTTTCACGCGGTTTAGCTTAGTGCGCCCTTTTCTTTGAACGCATCTACGACCGCATGGAGCGATGGAAACTTGTACTGTTATTGTGAAAATGAAAAACATATCACGATACTGGCAGAGGTGTGAAGTGCATGCGGCTGAATGCATTCCCTTGAATTGTGGGCTATTGAGCATCTGATCAAAAAAGTGGGAACCTTAAAATTCCTGCTAAGACTCTAAGGCTTTGTTTTTCAGGCAATGCTGCTTCATAACCAGAACGTTCCTGGGTAAACCAGGACGGGTGGTAACCCCCCATCGGCACGAATATTTAAAAACCTCATACAGCGCAATTGTAGATTGTGAACAAAAAAAAATGTTGATGGATGTGAGACCAGATTGTATAAAGAGAGTGCAGTTAATCTTCTGTGTGTATGTATATACTATGTAATTTGAATGTATACATAGGGGGAAATAATGAAACATATAACACAAGGATTAACACATTTTTCTTACGAAGAAACTTATGCATGTACATGACAATCCATCTTTGGCTCTAATTTCGTATTACCTTATTCTCAGGATTATAAGATACTCCGGAATATAGGACACATCTGGCCATGCACACACACCTACCAGATGATATGATGGTGTCCCAACTTTTGCTCTAAAATACAGGGAGTCTTATAATATGGAGAATACGGTGTTTACGCCATTGTTATTTGAAGGTCAAAACACATATGTAGAGATGTGTACTTTTAAATTGATCATTATTGACGACAAATCCAAAATTAAATTTTTTAAATAACCTTTTGTGTTCTGTATGGATGCATCTATATTATTTCAGTTTGACGAGAATGTTGCAGAAAAGAAACCGTACCTCCGTGCCGTTCCTTGTCAATCGTTGTAACCGCGTCCCTTTTATTTAGAAATTCTCAATGAAATTTAAAGGTCTTTGAGAAACGAAATCTCTTTCGTTCGAGCAATGGATCTAAATGTTGCGAATCCATTCGCCGGAGCCGAAGCACAAAGAAAGCAATCTTAAATGCCGTGTGGCTCACAATAAAAAAAAACAACGCCGTAAAGATTCCTTCAGCTCAAGTGGTGGCCGAAATGATTTTTGTTTTACCATTAACGAAACAACCTTGCCCACACACGAACACAGCTAGCCCCTGCATTTAATGACTGCAGCAAGGCCACGCTTTTATTATGATGCTGTACTCTTGTTGTGTACGCATTGGTCGAGTGATGACGACTCACAGTATTTCATTTTTGTCATTACAAACATATTGAACGAATTGTATAACATCAATATATATATATTTAGGCGATAGATATGAACAGAAAAAGCAAAGAAATGGACAAACCTTTTTCAATATGTTTTAAAAAGCATATAAAATCTTGGAGGGAGGTAGCTGAAAAGATACAACAGAATCTGTGTACACCGAGGTCATTTAATGGGGAGTTGGTGGTTCGCACACGGATTGCGAAACTCCCTTCCCGTGGGCATTGAGGAGGTGCCATACCCCGGTTTGCCAACAGAAGCGGGGGAAAAGCAAAGTGCGGACGGATGCCAACCTGTCTCTTCCCTACGGGATAGAGCGTTGTCCCCTCGCACTTTTGGGGTTTCCTCCGGGTGCTCCGGTTTCCTCCCCCCATGTATATAAACACGCATTCATTGACTGAAAACGTCTCAACATTGCCGACCTGTCAACCCCTTATCAGTGTCCTACATTATTACAGACCAATTCAGACCTTATTGGTCACCCCGTGCCCTTATACATCTCAACATTCATCCTACAAAGTCCCATCACAAGGGAGAAACACAAACAAATATACAAACAAAAATGTTTGAAACGGCTGTACGCCGTATGGAACTGGAAACTCAATTTTCCTTTACAAGAATACGGGGTAAACCGTATGGGTTGACGGGTTATGACACTGGACCCTTGCCCGTGCGAGCTAACTGCCTGGCTGCTGCCTCGCCGCGTTTGTCCACGGTTCATTTGTGAAATGCTGCTTGCATCAACGACGACGCAATATATATGAAACTCAACGCAATTATTTTTATACCGATTAAGAGGGGCCAAGATCAAAATGATTAAATAAAGAGGTGGCCGAGAGCAGGTTGATGGCGAGAGAATAATGTTTTTTTTATCGGCCATTATTACCTTGCACGCCACGTGGGTATGAAAAGAAACGTGACATTGACGGGAGAAAAGAAAAAGAACCGGCACGAAAGCTGAAAAGAATGAAAAGAAGCAATGAGGGATTGCACGCTTGGAATTACAATGAGACGAAAACGGGAATGAATGAATTACCAGACGAGAGCAAAACGGAGGTTAGAGAATATCAACTTGACTGTGAGATTAATTGGGCTTGGGAAGAGATATTCATATTCTTAGGTTTTTTCGGTAAAGTCACGTAGGTACAAAATTAAAATTAATATAAGTAAAAATATATATATTTATTTATTTACTTTTATTAATTTAATTTTAATTTTTTACCTACGTGACTTTACGTAGGTACAAAATAAAAATTAATATAAGTAAAACATATATATATATTTATTTTACTTTGATAAATTTTAATTTTCATTTTTTACCTACGTGACTTTACCGAAAAAAACCTTAGAATATGAATCCTTGCAGTCACGAAAGCTTCAAATCTAGAGCTTGGGAAGAGATTCCGTCAGCAGTGGAGGGGCGATGGGCAAGTGGTGGAGACTTAACGTCGAAGGAGGACGCACGCCCCGGAGAAGAGCTTCGTCGTGGAGATGGAACGATCCGATTGGTTAATTCCAACGAGCTGTGTTGTTACATCACAGGACCGTGAGAGATGATGGTGGTTTGGAGAGGCGCAGTGTGATGAGCAACTATCAATGTCACTGCTGCTGATAATGATACTTACATGCATCCAATCAGCGTAGTGTTTAAAGAAGACGGCTCATAATTCGGTCCAATCAGTTATTCGGCTCTAAAGGGTTGATACAAAAAAAAATGTGAACAGTACTACTTTGCGGGAAGAAAACAAAGAATTGTTTATTGACGGAGTGGTCCCAGTAATGCACAGTTTTGCTATTTTGCACAGATTCGCGAGATGCAGTTGTGTGTTGATGCTATACGCATACAGATTGCAATGCAATTGTATTGGATCGCGTGATTCACTCCTGATCATATGGATGTGTACTTTTGGCCAATGACTAAGCGGCTGTAATAAGGAAATGGACAGCGCACCATTACAGTTTGAGTCAGACAGCACTGTGAATTGAATTTGATGATAACAATTAATCTTTTCTCCACATTTATTGTACTCTATACCGGGATGCTGCGATAATGCAATGGTTAGCACCCTGGACTTGCAGGGGTTCCATGGTTAGCCAGGAAGGGCCTCCACGAGACAGTTCCTACAGAGAAGGGTATTTGGCCTATTGTTCCACGCCGGTTCGAGGTCTTGGAAGACGTGGGAGTACCCACACCTCACCTCAAAAACGTGCAAGACCTGCCGATCGACTAACTTTGGTATTATATTATTATATTATATTATTATATTATTTTATTTTATAATGTTTTATTTTTATTATTGTATTATTTCCATTCTACGTGACTTTACCGAAAGAACCAAGAAGATGAATCCCTGCAGTCACGAAAGCTTTAAATCGAAATTTAACTTTGGTAAGTTTGGCGCAGAGGTTGCACGGCAAAGTCTGTTCACCCAGGAGTGCAGACGGGGTCACCGCAGGTCGCTGATCAAAGGGGGGTGGGGGGGCGTATACGGTGAAGTAAAGTGTGGATACTACCCATCTCCTCCAAGGTGTCTGGCTGATGTGGAATTGTAGCCCGAAAAATCAACTCTTAGAGTGTCTCTCTAGAGCTCCCTGTAATTGAGGCCCATCCAACAGCAGTCGTGTGAGCACGCATTTGCAGGGCTGTGCCTTTGCTTATTTTTTTTGCGATGGTGTTCCCTCGTTATTCGCGAGGGGCACATTCCGTAAATGCCCCTGAATAGCGCATTTCAGGAATAATGATATTGTCCTACGGAAACCCATCTTTTAACTGAATGACCGTAAATGAATACGTAAATAAGACATTAAATACATGAAAATTATTTAAACAAAAAAATTGTGGTTATATTAAACATAAAGTAAATAAAAAAGTAAGTATTAAATATCTATTTATAAATTAACTTATCTTAAATTATGATGATGCTACGCATCATCACTTTACGTCATCACTTTATGTCATCACTTTCTCGCAGTCACATTCTCTCTCATCACTTTCTCTCTCTCTCTCTCAATGCAGTCGTGTAGAGTTCTAGATGCGATTAACGGATAGCCAAAAGCGCGAATAACGAGGGAATACTGTGTACACCATAATTTTACGTGTTGTGGCTCAACCGCCTAAATGTAATGTTACAGTTTTTGCTCTACGTTAAGATCGGCAGCAGCCATACAAAGAAGAAGAAGAGGAAGACGATGACTTTTTTTACTCGGCTGTGTCGATGCACATACGATGTGTCAGCCACAGGTGTCAATAATGCGAGAGGTTTGGCCGTGGTCGTGGGTGTGTGAGAGCTTTATTGAAGCTGTGTGCATGCCTCCGCATTCATTCGCGTCTCTCCTCCACACGACTCATCACTCAAGCCTTAGGGTCCTCGGAGGCAATGCATCAGGGAACCCACTACTAACTCACAATCTACTCTGCTCAATCAGGGAGTTTTTTTTGTTTTATTAAAGGTAAAACTGCATCCCTGCAATTGCTCGCTCATGCCACTGTATATGTATGGTACGTTGAACTTCTTTCACACCGTAGGTAGCCTACCGTGATAATCGGTGGTGCGGCGGAAGGACGACAAACTAAAACACAAAAAGCTTTTCTCAAGAAACGAGCTTTCAATCTAGATTTAAAAGTGCATAGATCCAGTGGCTTTCGAATGTCGTAAGATCTCTCCAGACGGCCGCAGAAGCGCGTCTGAAAGCGCGCGATGCGGTGACCACCGTCTTTGTTCGATGGTTCGTCAAAAGCTCGATGTTTAGCCAGGAAGGGCCTCCACGAGAGAGTTCCTACAGAGGAGGGTATTTGGCCTACTCTCTCACGCCAGCCCGAGATATTTGAAGAGGTGGGAGTCCCCACATTTCACGCCAGAACATGCACGACCTGCCGATCGACTCGTTGTGTGCACCCATTTATACTGCTGGGTGGACAGAGACAAGAGGGCATTCTAGATTTGAAGCTTTCGTGACTGCAAGGATTCATACTCTTTGGTTTTTTCGGTAAAGTCAAGTTACCTACGTGAAGGAAAATAATAAAATAATACAAATAAATCATAATAATATAATATAATAATATAATATAATTATTCTTCTTCTTGGTTCTTTCGGTAAAGTCACGTAGAAGGGAAGTAATAAAATAATAAAAATAAAACATAATAAAACAATTCTCACGACGTTTCGGCCACAACGCAAGCAGCCATCCTCAGGCGAAGAATGAAACACCCCAAGCTTGGAGCGTATATTTAAGCTGGGTTAGAGGGGGGGGAGGTGGGAAGAAGAGCGCCTAAACAAAATAATTTGCATATCAAGAGGAATTCAGCATATGGAAAATGCGTAGGAGGTGGGCGGGGGGGGTTCCAAATCAATACTATGCCCGTGCATTATGCAGGATTAGCAGCATCAAAGGGGGGGGGGGAAGGGGGGGAGCATTAACAAAGGAAAGGAATGTTAATAGTATGTAGCTGTAGTTACTAAACAACCACGTAAAAAACTACAGTATAAACTGCATGACAAACTAAAGTATAAACTACATAGCATCATCAGTAAACTTACTATACTCTACAATAAGCTGAGTTACTAACAGTAAGTAATACATGAAAAATTCTACGTTGTAAAAAATTATATAATATGCTTCCATCTAAACTTTATTCTCTTACATCACACGCGTCTATACCGTACTATATACTTCCATAGGCAAAACCAACATTAAATTACATACTGTATTGCTATAAACCACCCTATACCTTATACATTTTTAATATAACACTATGTATTATTCTACCCACCCTAATGTGTATCAAAATGGTTTATTACGTCCTTCCAGTGATTGCTAAGCCAGAATCCATCTTCTCGGTTAAAATTGTCTCTGTGTTTGTAAATGTGGATCGCCTCATGTACGAATCTCTCATGATAGCCAGATGGCTTGCAGAGAACCTCTGTCTTGGAGAAGTCAATGTCATGTGAGCCCACTGAGTTGTAACAGTGATCTGCCACGGCTGAGGTGTTTGTCCTACAGTGTTTCAGGTCAGCTTTATGTTCACGGATGCGGTCCGAGACATGTCGTTTGGTTTCCCCAATGTAACTGCTACCACAGAGGCAACTTAGTTTGTAGACACCAGGGTACTGTATGTCTGGAACCACATCTTTTACAGACGGTACCAGATCACGGATTTTATGTACTGTGTTGAATCGGACCTGGATCTTGTGTTTAATCAGGATTTTGGAGATCTTTTTTGTGACCCCAGCAATGTAGGGTAAGGTGATGGTCTTGAAAGGCTCCTCAACAGGATCTTTCTTGGTGGTTGGAGTGATGGCTTTGCGGATTGTGTAGTCGGAGTAACCATTAGCCTTAAGAGCTTGGCGTACGTGTTTGAGTTCACTGGAAATGTGTTCATGGTCGGAGATGCATTGGGCTCTATGATATAGAGTCTTGATGAGAGAATTCTTCTGGGATGGATGGTGGTGGGAATCCGGTTTTAGATAAGCATCCGTGTGGGTGGCTTTCCTGTAGACAGAGTGGCTCATTGAACCATCAGGTCTCCTTTTGATTAGGACATCCAAAAAGGGTAGCTTGCCATCATTTTCGACTTCCATGGTGAATCTGATGGCTGGGTGTATGGAATTGATATGGTCGAGAAATTGGTCTAGAGCAGGCCGGCCATGTGGCCAGATGACAAAAGTGTCGTCTATGTACCTCTTCCATAAGGTCGGGCGTAGAGTCGCAGTCTGGATGGCGTCCGTCTCAAATTTCTCCATGAAGATGTTGGCTACAACCGGAGATAAGGGGAAGCCCATTGGGGTGCCCTCAATTTGCTTGTAGAAGGTTCCATTCCAGGTGAAGTATGTATTGGTTAAGCAGTGTCTCACCAGGGGGGGTACCCCAGCATTCAGTCCTTGATGAACCAAGTCTTCAATGATTGCGATGGTGTCAGGCACAGGCACCTTGGTGAACAAGGAAACCACATCAAAACTGACAAGCAGGTCGTCTGGGGACAGGGCAATCCCCTTGATTGTTGATACCAGGTCAGTAGAGTTTAGTACTGCAGAGGTGGTTTTTCCAGTGAAAGGCCGTAGGATTTCGGACAAAAAACGAGCCAGTTTGTAAGTCGGGGAGTTGATAGTAGAGACAATGGGACGAAGAGGTGTATCTTCTTTATGTATCTTTGGCAAGCCGTACAATCTTGGTGGCCTGGCTGCAGAAGGTTTCAACGAGAACTGTTTGGTCTGATCAATTAATGCGGTTGAAGCAGAAATGATGTTGTTGGTTTTGGAGACGAGGCTGTTGGTGGGGTCTCTTTTTATTTTTGTATAGCTGCCATCGGTGAGTAGTTCTTGAATTTTGTTGTTGTATTCTATTTTGTCCATGATGACAGTGGCATTGCCTTTGTCGGCTGAGAGGATGACAATGGTGAGACACTGCTTAACCAATACATACTTCACCTGGAATGGAACCTTCTACAAGCAAATTGAGGGCACCCCAATGGGCTCCCCCTTATCTCCGGTTGTAGCCAACATCTTCATGGAGAAATTTGAGACGGACGCCATCCAGACTGCGACTCTACGCCCGACCTTATGGAAGAGGTACGTAGACGACACTTTTGTCATCTGGCCACATGGCCGGCCTGCTCTAGACCAATTTCTCGACCATATCAATTCCATACACCCAGCCATCAGATTCACCATGGAAGTCGAAAATGATGGCAAGCTACCCTTTTTGGATGTCCTAATCAAAAGGAGACCTGATGGTTCAATGAGCCACTCTGTCTACAGGAAAGCCACCCACACGGATGCTTATCTAAAACCGGATTCCCACCACCATCCATCCCAGAAGAATTCTCTCATCAAGACTCTATATCATAGAGCCCAATGCATCTCCGACCATGAACACATTTCCAGTGAACTCAAACACGTACGCCAAGCTCTTAAGGCTAATGGTTACTCCGACTACACAATCCGCAAAGCCATCACTCCAACCACCAAGAAAGATCCTGTTGAGGAGCCTTTCAAGACCATCACCTTACCCTACATTGCTGGGGTCACAAAAAAGATCTCCAAAATCCTGATTAAACACAAGATCCAGGTCCGATTCAACACAGTACATAAAATCCGTGATCTGGTACCGTCTGTAAAAGATGTGGTTCCAGACATACAGTACCCTGGTGTCTACAAACTAAGTTGCCTCTGTGGTAGCAGTTACATTGGGGAAACCAAACGACATGTCTCGGACCGCATCCGTGAACATAAAGCTGACCTGAAACACTGTAGGACAAACACCTCAGCCGTGGCAGATCACTGTTACAACTCAGTGGGCTCACATGACATTGACTTCTCCAAGACAGAGGTTCTCTGCAAGCCATCTGGCTATCATGAGAGATTCGTACATGAGGCGATCCACATTTACAAACACAGAGACAATTTTAACCGAGAAGATGGATTCTGGCTTAGCAATCACTGGAAGGACGTAATAAACCATTTTGATACACATTAGGGTGGGTAGAATAATACATAGTGTTATATTAAAAATGTATAAGGTATAGGGTGGTTTATAGCAATACAGTATGTAATTTAATGTTGGTTTTGCCTATGGAAGTATATAGTACGGTATAGACGCGTGTGATGTAAGAGAATAAAGTTTAGATGGAAGCATATTATATAATTTTTTACAACGTAGAATTTTTCATGTATTACTTACTGTTAGTAACTCAGCTTATTGTAGAGTATAGTAAGTTTACTGATGATGCTATGTAGTTTATACTTTAGTTTGTCATGCAGTTTATACTGTAGTTTTTTACGTGGTTGTTTAGTAACTACAGCTACATACTATTAACATTCCTTTCCTTTGTTAATGCTCCCCCCCTTCCCCCCCCCCCTTTGATGCTGCTAATCCTGCATAATGCACGGGCATAGTATTGATTTGGAACCCCCCCCGCCCACCTCCTACGCATTTTCCATATGCTGAATTCCTCTTGATATGCAAATTATTTTGTTTAGGCGCTCTTCTTCCCACCTCCCCCCCCTCTAACCCAGCTTAAATATACGCTCCAAGCTTGGGGTGTTTCATTCTTCGCCTGAGGATGGCTGCTTGCGTTGTGGCCGAAACGTCGTGAGAATTGTTTTATTATGTTTTATTTTTATTATTTTATTACTTCCCTTCTACGTGACTTTACCGAAAGAACCAAGAAGATGAATCCCTGCAGTCACGAAAGCTTTAAATCATAATTATTCTTCTTATTTTATTATTTTCCTTCTACGTGACTTTATCGAAAGAACCAATAAAATGAATCCCTGCAGTGACGAAAGCTTTAAATCGAAATTTACCTACGTGACTTTACCGAAAAAAACAAGAGTACAAGAGGGAATGCCAGGGACGTTTCCCATTGTTTTCATAACTCCAGCGCCGGATCAAATTATTATTATTTCACATCCTGCCACGACAGTTAGTCCAACGGCAGGTCGCATGTGGTAGGGTAAAGTGTGAGTAATCCCATCCACAATGTATGGCCAGCATGGAGGAGTAGGCCAAATTACTATCTATAAGGGCACTGTAGAGCGCACTGTAGTGGAGGCCACATACTCCAGCATTACCATGAGCAAGCACATGCAGGGCTGCACCTTTGCCATTTTAAATCAGAAAAAGTATTTTAGTAATGTGGGAGAAAATCTCGGAACAAACCCAAAAACTACAATTTCATAAACTTTGTGGTATTCAATTCCTCCTATGGTGTAGGCAAATCCGTGCTTGTACTTGGAACTGTGATGTGTAAGAAACATTATTGTAAATATCCAGCAACAATATGCATAAGGTAATTAGAAAAAAAGATTCGATATAATAAGCAATTACAATTTTGATGCGATGTTTTTTTTCCCACTTGATTGGTTATGAATTGTGATGCGTGTTCTAATATTTGATTTGCATACTTATTGCCAATGTTTTTTATTAATCATATTTAGAAAAACAAATAGGTGGTCAGCTAGCACTGTCAAAACACTAAACTGGTATAACGAGAGACAGATTAAAATCCAAAACATCTGACGATAAGTTAACTGGGTTCTCAAGCAAAGCAAGTAAATTATTTCATTCCAGAAGATCAGAATTATTTTGATATCACGGTTTGCGACCTTTCTGTGACACAAGGTGATGCTCCAGTGTGTGTCTGTGAGACTTCCAAATGGAAATTTCTTCATCCCACCGTCAGCCATGGTCACTCCACTGCTGGATAAAGGCCTCTCTATCTACCACAATTATGGGATTTCATAATCCACCGAGCTACCGAGCATGATTTCACCGCTCCATCTCCTGAATAATGTCCCTTTCAGATACTGTATACAGTACAGGTAGAACCTCGCTGAACGGGCGAGTTACATTCCTGTGGAAAATGCGGTGTTGGGTGGCCGCGTTCCACAAACAATAGACCGTATGAGAAAAATGGGGTTGCATTCCTGGGTCCGAAATTATGACCCCTGCCATCTTTGTTTCACGATTTTCACCCTTGTTATTTTTCTAAATGATGCTGAGTCGCTGTCCATGTTGAGTGTGTGTGTACACATTTTTCCAATTCACCTCAACACAAAACCCCGGTCTCCATTCCTCTTCCCACTCTGCGGCCGTCACGCCCGACGCTCGTCCCTGACACGGTCACTTGAACGTTCCCGATTTGCCATCTAGGAATCCGTGTGACTGACGTCCTCAATGAGTGGACGGCTGGATGAAAGCTGCAATGTCTGAACATTTTCGATGTGCCGGTGTCTGTGAGCGTGTTGATAATTCGCCATCGAGATGTCCGCATGACTTGACATCCTCAACGACTGGACAAAGAGGTGCATGCGTCAATGTCACGTGAATGTTTGAGTTGTGGCTTTGTGCGTGTTGTGCATGTGTTACATTACACTACGTAACACAACTTTTGTTCCTGGGTAGTAAGTGTTATTTCGTAATTGCTTATGTCTAAAAAGTATAGAAAATGGCTATTATTCCCCACAAACTTTGCTTTTGTGACCAGGGCAGTGATATTTTGAAATTTACCTATTTTCAATGATAAAACGGGCGAATTTATGTCTTTTCATCCACATAAAGTCAGAAAAAAAGAACATATGAATCAAAATTAACATGTATTTATACTAAAGTAATAAATAAATTACTACAAAAGATTTAAAAGTGAGCAGTTTTTCGAGATTTACGATTATACTGTAAATCACTTTCACGAATCAGCCGCCAAATGTAGTTTCCCATGATGTTCTCGTTATACTGTCCTTGGTAGCAGCGTTAAAAATCCAGTATATTCTGGTGGGAGCGCTAACATTGCTCCTCTGAGTACGCTCCAATGTTCTTCTTGAATGTATTAAATGAGCATCAAGGATATGGACTTTGAGGGACATCCTACAGCCCATTGTGCCGTAGTTCCTCACCAGAGTCTCAACCAGCTCCACATAGTTTTCGACCTTGTGATTGCCCAGGAAGCCACGAACCCCTGCGACAAAGCTGTTCCAAGCCGTTTTCTCCTTACTAGTGAACTTCTTGGGGAATTAATTGCACTCCAGGATCTTCTTTATCTGTGGTCCGACGAAGACATCAGCTTTGACCTTTGCCTCAGATAGCTTAGGGAAGAAGTCTTGAAGGTACGTGAAGGCTGCCGACTCCTTATCCACATCTCTGACAAATTGTTTCATAAGGCCCAATTTGATGTGCAGTGGTGGCATCAGCACCTTCCGGGGGTCCACCAGTGGCTCCAACTTGACGTTGTTCATCCCCACAGAGAACTTGGTCCGCTGTGGCCTGTCCAACCTGTGGTAGTGCGCCTTGGTGTCCCTGCTGTCCCAAAGGCAAAGATAGCAGGGAAACTTGGTAAAACCGCCTTGGAGACCCATCAGGAATGCCACCATTTTGAAGTCTCCGATGACCACCCAGCGGTACTCATCATACTTCAAGGCGTCCAGCAAGGTCTTGATGCTGTTGTAATCCTCTTTGAGGCACACTGAGTGAGCCAGGGGAAGAAACAGGTACTTGTTACCATTATGGAGCAGCACGGCTTTGAAGCTCCTGGATGAGCTATCGATGAAGAGGCGCCACTCATTCTTGTTACATGCGATTCCGATTGCCCCGAAGAGACCGGTCATGTTGTGGCGGAATCAGAGCCCATCTTGAGGGGTGAAGAAGCTGCAAAAAGGTTGGTGACGTTTCCTCTGATCTGCGACTTGCACACTTTCAGCCAACAAGTTCCACTGCTTGAGCCTAGACGTCAAAAGCTCGGCATTGGACTTGGTGAGACCAAGATCTTTGATCAAGTCGTTGAGATTTTTTTGGTTGGGGTAGTCTGGGTTTCTCTCCTCAGCTCCACCTTCCTCGCTCTCTGACTTGCTGATCTCTTTTAAAGATGGCTGCTCTCTCTCCAGAGGAGTGGGTATAGGGAGCTCATGGCAGTGTGGCACAGCGTACCTTTTCGCTCTTGTCTTGATAAATTGGCCGCAGACATAGCAAAATGCGTCTGCCGGATGCCTGAAACCTCTTGATGCCATCTCAGAAAAATCCAGATATGTATCCATTTAGGCAGCTGGAACTAAACTGAGCTGGTTGGCTTAAGGCCCCTGTAGTTATACTACTATTTATATTACTGGAAAGTTCTAGAATGTTCTAGAAGTTACTCCAAGTTTACTCAGCACTGAATATATCTGGAATGTTCTGGAACCTCATTACCTTAACCTGCAGTACCAATACAAGCGTTCGATAAAATGCTGTTGGGCAAGGTTTTCCTGGACATATGTGTTGTCTGCCACAGTCATTATCCTTGTTCGTCGGCCATCTAGCAATGTACCATTATAATTTAAACTTGTAATGCGCTGCCACACAGTATCTGCTCACTCTGGAAGAGAGCAAGAGAGGATGACTGAGAGGTGTGAGGAGCCACAAATGAGCGGCAAGGGCAGCAGCAACGCAGTGAGCTGGCGCCAATAATTGCCCAAGCTCTGCGATCCACTATACAGAGACTGCTCTACTTACGAACGACTTAGGTTCCAGAGGTGTGTTCGTAAGACAATTTGTTCTTAAGTCCAACTTTACTCCTGTCGATTCCAAACACGTTGTACAGAATGTACACTAAACACGGGGAATGGCTTTTGAAAGTTGCATAATCTCCTGTAGCTATTGATGCCACTCGTTCTTCCTGTTCTGCAGATGTAGATGGCACCACCTCCATCTATTGCGCAGCGGTTTAACTTGTGACTCTCATTCCGAAAAGGCAACTGGACATACAAACAGGTTTTTTCATATCACGGAAAGTTCGTAAGTCGAATGTTCGTAAGTAGAGGCGTCCCTGTATATTCAGGTGTTTTCATCCAACGAATAAGCGTTTACCTTTCGGAGGAAACCAGAGCACCCGGTGAAAACCCACGAGTGAGATGGGGAAACAGGCGGAACAGGTGGAGAGTCCACGTTTGCTGTACCGCCTTCTCCGGGCAAGCCAGGGTATGGCATCCTTGATGGCCACGGGACGGAAGTTTCACAACGTTTATGTGATCCACCAACCATTTGCTGCCTCCACAGTGCTGGATTACGTGTGTCCTCCAATGCTGCCCGGTCATCTCCCATATATATTACTAACTCTTTGAACAATGCCCTGAATAAGTGTATGTTCTCAAATGCGTGTATTCTTCTTTTTGTGTCTCAATATAATTCCGAACATGTATGCCCACACGCTAATTTTATGCGCTTTTCAGTTTTTATGTTCTATATTATTTATTCCAGAAAATGTTTCTGAACCATATCTCCTCACTGCAGGTATCATGCACTGTTAACAAACTTTATTCTTTGGACCAAGTTCAGCTTTCCAAAAGCACTCCAACCTGCTTTCATACACTTTCAACAATAGCTGTCCTCGGCGCATTCAATCTTCCAGTTGCGTTCCTCCAAAAAACATCCACAATTATTCATGAACTGGTCGAACGCTGGTGCGACGAGGCCATGAAGAAGACTGTCCCTGGTGTGGGCAAATCAGTTTCAAAGACAATGCATGGAGCGTAAATCGTCTCCATCCGCGAGGGTTGTGTTCTTGAAAACGCTCGCAAATGCAGAATTTTCGAAAGCAGAAACCTTGGTTCCAATGGGAAAAATGGGGTTACGTTCCCGGTACGAGTGAACATTGTGGCAGAATGGTAAATATTTAATTACAATGACTACAATAAATAAATAATACGTTATTAAGATCACTGTTTTTTCCATTACTCTTGATGATGATTTGACGACGTTGGAGGTGGTGGTGAGGTATTCAGGAGGATGACTCCTCGGGAGATGCAGGCGCATGGTAACAACGCCACACAGCTGTTTTACTGGTAGGAACCTCCTGGTTACACCAGCCCACAGGGAATTATTGTGTCCATCGTGCAGGGAGGGGCTGGGTGGGGAGGGAGGGGCTGGCTGGGGAGGGGAGGGTGGGGAGGGGCTGGGTAGGGAGGGTGGGGCTGGGTGGGGAGGGTGGAGAGGGGCTGGGTGGAGAGGGTGGGGAGGGGCTGGGTGGGGAGGGTGGGGAGGGGCTGGGTGGGGAGGGTGGGGCTGGGTGGGGAGGGGCTGGTCACCCCATGGTGCCTTTATAAAGCTCAACGTTTAACCTACTCACGCCGGCTTGTGCCCAGCCGCGGGGGCGTGCCTCAACTTCGCAGACAGTTTAACATGTACGGTAGTAACATGTACAGTAGTGACATGTACCGTACGCTCGTAACATTCTCACGCCCCTCCTTGGTGTCGGTGGGTCTGTCGGAACGATGCACACACCCGCGAATACTGGAGTCAGGTGGGTCGCGAATATCGAATTGGTATCCATTTAGTATGTCGCTCACGAATGAAATACGAAACTCGTGAATCCAGAACTTATGTATAGAGAGGGTTTACTGCATTATCAGAGGGTGTTTGTATGTTTTGCCACATGTGTGGTGAATGCAGACTTGATGCCTTGCAATAGGTGTGTCTATTTGGTGTCCAAAGATTTTAACACCTCCTGTACACTTGCCAGAAAGGATGAAGCCTATTCTTCCTTTTTTCTATTCGTGAACTTATTGCACTTGACGTTTGTTCTGCTCGCATTTATCTTGAGCCAGACTTGGCAGCCCAATTCTTTCTCACGATATTCTAACATTCCCTGCAGAAGTTCAAGGAGAAGGCCCATCATCGCCCGCCATCAACTCAGTGCGCAAGCAAGGAAGGGTAATACATGCTCGATTACCAGTGGCTTCCATATCCCCAAGTATAACAATAATAATCCAATAATATTTCCATTGGCTGTTATAATGACTATTTTTCATCGCATGGCATGAGAATTACACTGGTCAACACACTTTTTCTGGCATAAGGTATTCCAACGGTTTTTAGGTAATTTTGGGGTGCTGATTGCAAATCTGGTATCAGTTTTTGTCTATCACATCAGGTTTTTGAGATATCAAATATTGCATTTTCAATAAAAACTGCAGAAGAAAAATATTAAATAAATGTGGATATCTACATAAAAATACAGCACCATATTTTAACACTAAAGCAGTCACTGACTCGCAACAACTTGCAATCATAAGTGACAGAGTTAATTTCGGGTAAATCAATGAAAATGGGGTATGCCGATAGCATAAAAATGAGATGTGATAGAGCAAATCTGAGATCAGATTTGAAATCAGCACCCTGAAATTAGTCTAAAACAGCCGCTAAAGTCCAGACCAGAAAAAAAAGTGTTTTTTTTGTTGACCAGAGTTAAAAACACACAAACAGACATATATAAAGAAAATAACATGCATTGTGGCAAGGGTGTCACAGTGATTGCAGTCGTGCCGCACAGCCAGAAGGCCCTGTTTTCCGTTTCCTAACGGCCATTCTTGCGTGCAATTTGTAAGTTCTCTCCCCCTCTTCCATATGGGTTTCCTCTAGGTTCTCTGGTTTCCTCCCATAGCACAAAGAAACAATGTACAGGTTATTGGTATTGGCCAAAACAATTCCCAATGCTGAAAAATAATACAGAGCAATATCACCCCATACTGCAAAAACTTGTCAGGACCCTTATGAAAATTATTCTTGAGACTCGCAGAGTGAGGCTTTCCTGGGTAAACAATCATAATAATAACTTAATTGTATATTATATACATTTTGTGAATATAAGTGCATGTGCTCGTAACCGATATATTAACATTACATGGATATGCTTCATACATTTCACGTAACTTTAAAACATTAACATGTGCATTTCATTACTCAAGCCCATCATTTATTGAACAACTGGTCTCATGTTCAGTGCTTAAGAGACACCGCACGTCCATATTAATCGCAATTCAAGACATCGTTTACACTAAGCTGTCTCATTCCAGCTGGGCTAACTTCTCGCTCAGGCCCCTCCCTGGTCATTGGTGGAGTATTAGATAATGCACTCCCCTCTTTGCATGTGTAATAATCCTTCCAGAGACGGCTTCGGAATCGGTCCTTTTATTTCCACTCCACAATACACTTTGCTCACTCACTCTCCGTTGCTGGCAGACAACGGAGAGAGGACAGACTACGCACTAAGTCCCCACCGCACACGTGGCAACCCCAGCCCCCGTTCGCGCGTGACCCTGCTCTTGTCAGTTTCAGTCTCCCCCCGATCGTTCCCCTCCACTCGCTCTTAATACCTTCGTCACGTGGTTCCCCCAGCCAATCGTACATGGACAGCTTCGACCATTCTCGATGGTTCCCTGTCAATCCCGGGACCACGCCCCTCATCCGGCTCCCCATTGGCTGGGGCCCCGAATGGCTAGGCCAATCACTCCTGATGACCTGTCGTGATGACGCATGGGCCATGGTCCCTATCTCAACCCTTATTGGCTACAAGCAGGACCGGCAAGTAAATCCCCACGTGAACCCTCTATGGCTGTTATTACACATGCACAACAGCTTGTGGCACGCATCAATCATTTGCAGTCGTTTTGACAACGGTCGTTAGGCCTCGGCAAGGTAAGGTGATTTACCCTTTTTACCGGGTAAAAGGGTAAAGGTAAAAGGTAAAGGTGTCGACATGCCAAGGGGTAAGGTAAAGGGGAGGGTAAAGGTAGCTCGGAAGAATTACCCGGTAGGGTAAAGGTAGCGTGAAGTATTACCCGGTAAATACGGTGCCTTGTTTACCGCTAAAAGCTCCGTGGTGCAGTCCGTAGCCTCCATTTAATAAGTAATATTTAACAAAAACTTTTTTTTAAACACGCTTTTATTAAATGTACTAGTAATGGCAGAACTGCACGACTCCAGGAAGTGGCCCCGAAGCTTGCTACAACGTAAGGGGCCGTGGCCAATTACAGCCAACGTCAGTTGACCGTGGACAATTATACCCAAGCCGAAACATAACATATAAAAAATAATTTATTAAAACAGATATTTTTAACGATAGAATATAGTGTTGTCATCAGTATGACATACGTATACCAAGTTTGCAGTCTATACCATATTGGGAAGTGGGTTAAAATTGAGTTGCAAAATTTGAGGATACAACAACAACGACAACAACAGAGTGAGTTCAAAGAAAGGGTGTAAAATTGGAATCATCGAGAGTATTCTATATGAATAAAGTGCTCTACCTAGCATTCACCGTTATAAACCTTTTTCATGTGTAGTAGTACCCCAGTAATTACACTGTAATCGGGTAATTTGTATGGGGTAAGGGTAAAAGGTAGGGTAAAGGTAGGCTCGTTGCTTTTTACCTTTTACCTTACCTTGCCGAGGCCTAACGGTCGCACAGACGTTTAAACTAATTCGTGCCAAAAACTATACTGGTATAGCCGATGTCTCAAACCTTGCATATAAATCATTGCATACGGGGTCATTATCACCTCGCCCAGCTTGAATAATTAATTTGTAATCACATAAACCATGAGTCACGACTGTAGACCGACAAAGGCAAATAGTTATATAAGTCGAGCAGTGTTCCGCGCTTCCACATATAAATACAAGTATTACATCTGCACCAGCGTCGATCTACTGGGTCTCATTAGCATCGGCGGGCTCGTTAAACGAAACGCTGCTGGGTCTGTTGTTGGCAAGATAACGCCATATAAACTATGTTGGCCTGGTTCAACACAAGAGCATTATGCTATACAAAGTCTTTCTGGTGTTGTGGAACATTACCGGTCAAAGCTTGCCCAGCTCAATGAAGTATCCTTTGGAATGCTCACTGAGAAGTGCATCACAGCAAGTCGGAGGACAGCCTATAAAAAAAGCTATATCAGAGCACTACTTTTGAGACCTCTTCAAAGCGATTATGTTTCTTCACACAGCAGGAAACACATTTCTCCCATGCACCATACTCCAGAGAAAAACGTAATCAACAATACAATCAGACAATATCTTTTTAAATTTCTCCGATCTGGAATAAACCAAATTGAGTCTAAACCCAACCTAATACAATTATTGGCTTTGTGTCTGTCTAGTCACGAGTAACCTGACCGAGAACATCAAGTAACAACACCTTAGAGCCCGGTTTATTCAACGGGAGGTAAAAGTTGGATTCGAACCCAAGATTTGTTTTAACAGTGCTGCGTGCTGACCTCTGTGCCATCCAGCCACTCAAAAAACATGTTCATATGAAAGCATCACGGTATGACAAGAGACAACACAATTTCCATATACAGCCAAACTTACCACCACATCATTGTAATGTCCCCTAAGATGGAAGTGATGAGGTTAATGTGCCAGTGATAATCACAGGACATTGTCAGAGAATATTAGAGTATTGTTGAGCAATGAAAATGTAGTTGAGAATTGAAAAAATTGGTCGAGAGAGGTACATTGTTGTAATTTTGGTCAGAGTACAAAAGTAAGTCCTTTCGAAAGCATTCACCTCAAATATAGTTTCATCATTGGGTCTTTTTTTTATTATCACCATCGTTCCCACACACTGTGGCAGGTTATAACGTCCTAACCTGATGGAAGAATAGAGCCGATCTCGTTCAGTGCGAGGCAAAGTGCTGCAAATCACATCGGCAGCGGGGCGGTCAGGTGTGCTAAATGTGAAGTCCTGACACGCGGACGCCCAGACAGTAAAGTGGCTAAAGTGTGGCCAGAATTCATGCGTGCATAACGCGGTCGCTCATGCCCATGGGTATGCAATGCCTGAATATTGAGGGCCAAAAAATCGCACAGTTTATTTAAATCGGCATGCGATGATGCATTTGCCATTATTTTCCATTTCCTCGTTTGGTCAGCCTTTTCAACCCATTTCTGGGTGATTTTTCTTGAAATCGTTTTTTTGCTTCACCACAATCATCACTTACATTTTCTTATGAATATAATTTGAAGGTGAATGAAAGACACTTCATATGTCGAGATATATATCATGAAAAAAAGAAAAAAACCGACAAATGTCAAGCAATATGGGATGAACTATAATGGTACATATATCAACGATTCACACCTCCGAAGAATCAGAGAATTGTTGAGATTTAGGGTCGCTATTAATGTAATAATTGGTTAAATTTTTTACACTGTGGTGAATGTAGCAGCCACTCACGGCTGTCGGGGTCATGTGAACGCATTACATATGTAATGAGAGTGCGCCACCTACAATAGCCACCTACAGGATGACCGGGGGGTTATTGCAGATATGTGCTATGTTGTCTCACATCCAATCAGTAAGGGGGATCCCATCTGGGTGAAAGGTAAATGGGCGGAGCTAGCGGGAAGCCTCGAGAGCCCTCTAGAAGGTTCCGAGATGGGCGTGGCTAGAGGCGGGGCTTAGCCCTGCTGAGCGGGATATAAGCAGAAGGAGCAGGGGACTCTGGGTCGTTCGTGTGAAGAGCCTGGGTTCCAACGTCGTCACCGCCTACGCTACCACCATCAGCCACGTGGCAGGCTCCACCCACAGAGCCTCCCCTCTCTCCGACATGCCATCAGCCAGTGGCGGGGCGGAGAGATAGTGAGTGCCACTGCGGCGGGAGGCGAGCGTGAGCCGCGTCCTGAGAGCAAGAGAGAAACAGCTGCGAAGGAACGAGCGAGACACGTGCTGTGCTGCAACTTAAGAATAAATATACAGACGAAGTTGAACCGTGTTGGAGACGTTTATTACACATACAACATGCTGTATACGGATAGAAACATGTATACATATGAAGTGGCATAGTGCTGGCTGCTGGAGAAAAAGGGGAACTGTGGTGCACGACAGTACTGAAGTCAGCAGGCCATGATATACACTAGAGGGGGGCATCTAGGAGAAAGTACACAGAGAGGGGCCTATAGGGAAGCCTCAGGAACCCGCTAGTAGGTTCTAGAGAGGGGGCGTGGCCAGGACGGAGCAAGGCCACGCTGAGAGTAAAAGAAGGGTCCGTGTGAGGGACCTCGGGGCTGTAGTTGGAGTGGGATCCCCGTCGTGCTGTTCAAGATCATCGCCATCGTCGCTGTCGTCTCGTCGACATTGTTTCTGTCGTCTTCACTCGACAACATTGTGCGTCTAGATAGTTGTTGGCTGTCTCGGTTCAGCGCTGTCAGTGTTAGACGGTTAGTGTTGTGTATAGGCAAGCAACCCATGTAGAGTTGTGTATAAGCGAGCGACTGTAGAGCGTGTACCCACGTAGGGTGTGTATTATACCGATGGTGCTCGTTAAATAAAATAAGTGCCTCCAAGTCTTACTGCCTCCGAGTTCAGTGGATGTAACTGAGTCGCAGACATTCTCTTTGGAGGCAACACATTTATTGATACCAACACAAAGGGGTAACTGCCCCTTTACCAGATAACAACCTATGGTGGTGGACCACCAGGCTAACTACACTAATTACACTGGGAGTAGCTACAATGGACCGGACCCTGCCTTGGGTCCCAGTCCACGTGGTGGTGACTCTTCTTGGATGTAGAACATAGAACGTAGATCTTCAGGATAACAACAGTAACGCTGAGCCCCGCTTCCTCTGGGGACCCGGTTTATATCCTCACTGTTTGTGGCTGGCTCCGCCCTTGGCCACGACCACCTCGAAACCTCTAGCAGGATCTCGCCCTGATACGTGACCACCCCTAGCCCCCACTTGGGGCCCTTGTGTAGACCTTACCCGTCACGTGCCTTCCAGGGTCAACCAGAGTGCCATGGCCTTTATTAACCCCATTCATGGCTGGCACCCTCACACCCCCTCCTATAGGGGACAGCACTGCATGCCGAGTGTAGTGCCACTCAGCGTTCTCTATCAGCACTCACCGAGCCCCTCTAGGGATGGTACTACACCCACATGTACGGGGTGTCCGCGATGGCAATACATCGCACGTCGTGCCTTGCTAGAGCCGGCATTACCCAGTGACATCCGCAATGTCACTACATATGTATGTGTAGTGACTGGGCCAAGGGTCAGAGGCGGGGATCAGTTGGGTTTCTCCTGGAACCTGCATGAGAGTTCTAGAAGGGGGGCGTGGACAGAGGCGGGGTTTGGCCACGCTGAGGAGTATATAAGAGGGAGGTAACTGGAGGTTCGTGGCTGTTGTGGGGAACCGGGTCCTGGCTGCCGTCGCTGTCTTCGCCGTCATCTCTTCTTCTTCGTCCGGCCGTATGGCCGATCTGCTGTACAGTCCCCATCGTCGTCGTCACTGTATTAGTCAGCCATATAGTTAGATGCCGGCGATGTGGCTGTTTGAGTGGGTCAGCAATACATAGCCCAGTGTATATGTCGCTCAGTGATTCTGCCTGTAAAGTGTGATAATTAAACAATGAGCCCTCTCCACATAGTGTCTCGGAAGTCGCTCTCTATTAATGCAATGGAAGTTTAAGAATATATGTTAACCGGTGAATCTGTAAGATTACACTTGCGCTTAAAATCCAATGGCATTTTTTATAAAATGTCATCAACAAATGGCATTATTTTTGCACCATGAACAGAATCGCGAATATAATCCCCTTGTTCAAGTATATCCACCAATGACGTTAGCCGTGGTGGAGAATCTAAATTAGGTCGCTGGGTTCATCGTTGCAGTGAGCTAACCAATGCACCACCGCTCCCCCGACATTACGGTTGCCACCGCTGCCGTTGTAGACCAAACCCAGTCATGTTTCTCAGTCAGCCTAAACTCTAAAATAATGCTTTCACATTTGCCTGCCCGCCGCACCTTTCTTCATTATTGACAACTTGCAGCTCAGCACACGGCAGATGCCTGCGCAGCGTGACTCACGACCTCCTCTTGATACCAAGATCCAGGATGGTCATGTCTATGCGCCGCTTCTCGGTGGCAGCACCAACAGTCTGGAACGATATCCCTCTGCACAATCGCAGCATCACCTCAATCGCCTCCTTCAAGAGAGACTTAAAAACTCACCTCTACAACCACGTGCTTTCGAGCGACTCTGAGCTTGGCTCCGCGCCTCTGAGTTGCGGCCGTTACGTCTGCAAATTTGCGCGCATTATAAATTGCATTATTAGTATTAATAGAGTTCAGCACTATACCAGTACCAGTTATCAGTATTAATACATTCCTGCTGTCATCCGAGCACAAATGCCAATTTCAGAATTCTCCGGGTCAAACTCGGACAGGTGGCAGCCCTACCCCGTCTACTGTACTAAATGTGTGTGTATACTGTATAGTATTTCTGTATTTGTTTTGTGTAAGTGCCATTGTGTCATCAAATCTTCACGTGGCCTTAAAATTGCATCTGGCCTGGCACAAACGCCGTGGTGACATCACTGCTACTTACGTGTCGAATGGAGACTGTTGACATCATACCTGAGAAAGTTAATCAAGTTAACATCATATCTGAACTATGACATCCGAAATAGTTAATAATTAACATATTCAAGTTTATTATTTTGTTAAATATTTACAGTAATGTCACTAGTTAACCAAATAGCAGAAATCCTGAAAGTCACATGGCAGTAAATATACTTTTTTTACATTACAAAAGCTTTAATTTCTCGTTGAACATCAAAGGACACATCATGTATGTAAGTATTTGAACTATACATTTTGTCCATATTCTATCAGGGGCCTATTTCAAATGCTTCAAAGGAATTGACTTCAGAGTTTCTTGAGATGATTTAACATTTGGGCAGTTTGCAAAGACAAAGATCCTCCGTACAGCCTGAAACAGACTGTTGAGGCAAGTGCCGTTAGTGAGCGCCTATGAAGCACACGAGGGGGTGGGTGACCATCACCACACCTGTCAGCTTTTGACTCCCAATCCTGATCATTCAATTTACACACAGCACCAGATACTCAGTTAAGGCTGAGTCGACCTAGGGGAGGCCCAGGTCTATTTCTATTTTATGATATGTTTATGTTACCAGGTAGGGCCTACTGAGCTGTGTAGATTTTTTTCAGACGTGACCTGCCCACAAATAATTGCTCAACGAAGTGGCTTATCCTATGGGAATGTACAGCAGCCGAAATACTCTAAATGCATGTGTCTAAATATGGGAGGGGAAAAACCCGAGGGCCTGGAGAAAAAAATCCACAAGACCACAGGGAGATAGACATGCAAACCTCAAATGTTTGGTTCAGACATTGGTACGATGATATTAGCCGTGAGCAGGAATCACACTCGGGTGGTAAGTTTTGAAGCGCAACGCGCTAGCCACTGCACCACCGCTCCCCGCGGTGGCAATATACGCGCACGTTGCACGTGCACACGGCGCATTGCGTGGCCCAGTCGATGTTTGGCGCCACCAAATTCACCAAAATTGATGGTGTCGAGTCAAATGTCTGCTGAAAATTGATTTGGTGGCTCGGCTTACTGGAGCACTATATCAGGAAACTGTGCCTGTCACCTGTGGGGTCCTGAGTTCAATTTCACCTATCGGAGGGGCTGATAGAAACTCATTCTGCGCTGCCACCGAGTGTAAAACCCATTATTTATAGGGAGTCCAGTTGGCTGTGGAAATATGCTCCCCCCCCCCCCCCCCAGATCGTCTTCCCCCTTTATTTTTGGCAGTTTAAGCCGCGCAATTACACGGTGGTGCCTCGGTTGATTTAGCCGAGACACTGGCTGTCCCGTAAATATGACGCAGCTTATTCAAAGGGAAGATAGCTTTTCGCCCGCTTTAACTAATGCCCACTGGCATTAATATGGGCTCCGTAATGCAGCAGTGCATGGAGACTCTGCATGTACGTTGCCCAAAGGCGGACTCTGCGGCAGTGAGCATTGGTGACTTATGCAGTACCGATGAGTTCGAATAACGATAAAACCGGTCTATAATTGCCTCTCCATATGACCATAGCAAGTCAGTCAGTCACTTTTATTTGACGGCAACTTCAGTTCTTCGGGAACGGTGTGCTTTTTGCACTTGTTTCTGTGTGTTGTTTGAAATCTCTAGCCTTTAACCGTGCTCTGTCAAAATGGAGCGGTTCTGTGATGTTTATTATTTAGTAGCAAATGCATGTGTATAATGCGCTGCTATGAGCATTACGGAAAAGGTAAAGGTGCCGCCCTGCAATTTATTGCCCATTACAATGTTGTCGGAAGGGCCTCAACAAGAGGGAGCACTTTCGAGCCACCTTCCAGAGGGAATTTTGGCCTACTCTTTCACATTGGCCAAGGCGTCTCCGAAGACGTGGGGCATAGCCACACTTTACCCCATCGGGCGCGGGCCTGCTGATTGGCTGTTGTGTACCCACTCATACCGCTAACACAACAATTACATCATATCAATTAATTCCGGAAGTACGACAAAGGACATGAACAATCCATAATAGACTTTTATTTTTGGGTTAGATCGCGTGAATATAAATGTGTCGTTAATCCCACCACCACCCGAAACAGCCTATTCGTAGGGCTTGTCACGTAAACAAAACATGGCGATAAGTTACTATTTCAGCACTAACCGGTTGTGTGTTGGAGAGTAACCCACAACAATTACATTTGTTGTGTGTTTACTCTTCAATGCACTGGTGTGCCGAACTAATAACTAATCGCCATGTTTTGTTTACATGACAAACCTTACTAACTGTCTGTGTCAGGTGGTGGTGGGTTTAACGACACATTTATATTCGTGCAACATTGGTGGCGAAAGCCTACGTGCTAAACTGAACAATATTAACGTGAATTACAATTCCAAAGTGATGGAAAACTGATATCACAACAGTCATCATACCGTGAATTTGAGATCTGATCTGAAAAATGGCGTCGTGGCAACCCGGCAAAAATTGGTCTCATTGGATGGGATCTGCAAAGAATTCCACAGCTCGTGAGCAGCAGGATAGATGAGCGATCAGTGCAATTCGCCATTGAGCCACCGCACAAGGTCAGCGGTTCAATTCCTGTGAGCCAAGTGGTAATTTCTTTCGGAAATTGTCAAAGTGCCGTCCGCTGTACGGGGGCAATTATGTCGTGATAATACAAAGCATCCTGTGTCCTCGAGCATGCGCCACTCTGTATCCATGTTATAGCCCACACACCACAACTGAATTACCTGCAATTGAGAAAGCAACTGTTACTATGCCGCTATGAGACATCTCCTTTACCAGTGGCAAAATATAGTAATAGGTTTTTAACCTTTCAACTGGTACAAAAAACTGACACCTTTATTCAAGGCATCAGTTGTACGCCTTTTGGCGTCATCTGGTCCAACACCAATGGAGACTAGGCTCTAAGAAAAGCTGTCTCGGGTGTGGACCAATCAACTTCAAGGACAGTGCATACATTATCAGAGTTATGTTTTTTGTTTACATTTTGACTGCTTGTGTTGTGGTTATTGCAAACACGATGCCTTGTATAAAGGTGTCAGTTTTTGTACCAGTTGAAAGGGTAAAATCCTATTTATATTACTATGTTACTATGCCACTTAGGTTGCCTAGAAAAAATAAATATAATGACTTTCAAAGGGCTCTTCATTGTTACAGGGCATCGCATTGTCTATTATATTTCCACAGGCATAAATACCAAGGTTATTATATGTAGCATATATTGAGTCCATTCTGGTGTTACTCCCTCACAATACCCCATAATGTTTCTAAATACGACACTCCCTCACAACATCCCAGAATATTTATGAGTAAGGCACTGCCTCACAACATCCCATAATGTTTGTAAGTAAGGCACTCCCTCACAACGTCCCAGAATGTTTCTAAGTAAGCCACTCCCTCACAACATCCCAGAATGTTGCTAAGTAAGGCATCTATATTCTTAGGTTTTTTCGGCAAAGTCACACACCACACAGAAACAGCCACATGAAACTCCGACCAAAACTATCACGTTACCATACATAGCAGGCGTGACCAAAAAGATCTCCAAAATTCTAAACAAACATAAGATCCAAGTCCGATTCAGTACAGTGCATAAAATCCGCGATCTGATTCCATCTGTGAAGGATGTCGTTCCTGACTTACAGTATCCTGGAGTCTACAAATTGAGTTGCAGTTGTGGTGATTGCTACTTAGGAGAAACGAAACGTCATGTTTCTGATCGTGTCCGCGAGCACAAGTCAGATCTGAAACACGGCAGAACTGATTCTTCGGCCGTTGCCGATCATTGCTACAACTCAGTGGGCTCTGATGAAATTGTCTTTTCCGAGACCAAGGTTCTCTGCAAACCTCCTGGCTACCATCAAAGGTTTGTACACGAAGCCATACAAATATACAAACAGAGACATAATTTCAACCGTGATGATGGTTACAAACTGAGTAATCATTGGAAAGATGTGATTAACCATGCAAAAAAGATTTAACTACACTTATTTGGACCATCTTATTTGACAGAAAACTATTACAGGTTATTGATAGACAGCCAGGCTTGTTTTACCATGTTTAGTTGTTTCTTTTTTCACACTATTGTTATGTAGGCCAGGCTTAGTCACAAACCGTACTTCTCCATAACAAAGGCTAAGCCTCTTAAGCCTCACCTTACCATATTAATAAAAAGTGTGCCGTACTTGGCCCTTTTCCCCTCTCCAACCATTATATATACGGAGTGGTAGCTCTTGTAATCTCTCATTTACTTGATACAGCTGTCGTGGCTGTGACGGTTCCACCTGAAGACGGAAGCTTGTGTTGCCTCCGAAACGTCGTGATTTTTATTTTATTTTACTTTTATTAATTTTAATGTTTTACCTACGTGACTTTACCGAAAAAACCTAAGAATATGAATCCTTCCAGTCACGAAAGCTTCAAATCTAGAATTAAGGCATCTATCTTTATGTGGGCTTTTCAGGGCAATGTAATCTATCAGCATCTGTTAAAGCTTACTTGATCGGCAACCGAGGGCACTGCAGAAACATCCGAGGTTGTACCGTACTTCTGTACAGGAGTTCCTGTTGGGTGAATTTTGAACTTCGTCCTGATTACCTCTTTCCCAAACATCCCCAGAATCTCCACTAATCCTATTAATTTCCCCTATAACGGTTTCCCAACCGACCCCCCTCATTGCCAATTCGTTTTCCCTGACGACCAATCCGATTTTGAATGTTTCTCACCTTCAGGTCCGATTTGTGACCCCCTGTGTCAGCCCCCCGTGTGATAGTTCGCTAATGAGAGTCGGGAGCGCTTTTCAAACTCACGAGCTGCTAGACTCGACGACTGTGCATTTATTTACTTCCGAATAGGGATTGCCTCTCGGCATCCCTTACACTTCTACGCGACCGCGACTATGCTCCCCATGTTCGTCAACCCACATCGAACAAGCGTTGCAAAGAACGTGTCAAGTAACTGGCATAGCCAGCAGAGTGTAGGTAGGCCCTCATCCAGCAGTGGAGTGAAACAAACAAAACGGGCTCTACGTGTGGATATCATTCGGAAATGTTCTGAAATTAAAAACACCAAAACTGTTAACGCACACTGACGGGCTAACCATGCAATGTTTTAATGACATTCATATCTTCGAGGCAATTGCACGTCATTATATTGGCACTCTCGTCTAGAATTTCACTGGGTTTGGGAAAAGGTGAAAACTCGGGTGAAGGGAGCGGCTCATGGAATATTGTGAGTTGTTCCATCGCAGCATCAATACACAGTTGCCAGCAAATTTGCTCCTTAATGAAATGTACGATACAATATGGCTTGTGGCAGTTTTTTTTTACTTCTCATTAAGTCAGAAACGAGGTCAATGCAATTAATGGGTGATGGAGTTTCTGGGTGTAGATATCCTAAACACGTTTGGATGAAAACCAATAGGAAAATGGCAATATTTAGACTGGTTATGAGCACAAAGATGAATGGATGGGTGTTGTGGATGGATAATAATACTTATTGGGTTTATATCAGCATTGATTCCAAAGGCGCACTTAGTCCATATACACTACTAACTGTGGCGGTATATATGTACAGAATATAAGGAAATGGTAAAAAAAAAACTAAATAAAATCTTTGAATGCAATTAATGAAAAATGATCAATCGTACGAATGACCTGGTGTAAGTGATTAACACACTGAACTTGCAATCCATCTCTCGGCATCCATCTCTCCATTCAACTCAATCTCTCGGCATGATGTGTATTAGTTTCCACACCTCCGGTTAGAACGGTTGGCTTCCATAACGGTGCGAAAGAAGTTTAACATGCATGCAACATACATACATGCACGGAAGTTGAAACAATGGGGTACATTTCCAACAAAAAAAACCCATAGCCTGAGTCCATCCCACAGTAGAAATGGGTTCACCAGTGAGTGGGTCAGGGGCTTCTGTGTGGCGGGGTAAAAAAGTGTGGGCACTCCCACCCCTTCCGAAGACGTCTGGTCAATGTGGAACAGTCGACTAAGATAACCCTCCACACTTGTTGAATTTCTCCACGGCAGGACTTCTTCTGCCAACAGCGACGTCAGCAAGCAAGTTCAGGGGCTGCACCTTTATTTGTAATTTAATCTACGAATGTTATTGCATCATTAAAGTAATTGTATGAAAATTAGGAATTTCATGGCTTATCTAAACCAAAAACAGTGCGAGTGGAACTGTTAATGATATTCATGTTAGATACTATTCAAAATGTGATCATTTCCTCTTTTAGGCTCTGACGAAACAAATAATGATTTCATATTACAGAGCGTCATGCATGCTAATAGCAGCCCAATAACGCTGTATATTAATTATATATAAGGACCAAATCCCATATACAGTCACTTCCAAGCAAATGTAAACCCTACTATCAAAAAAATAAAACATGAATAAACACATTAACAATTGGCATCAAAACAAAAGTACAAACAAACACAACAACACACACTCACTTACCTATATAGCCTCTTGTTACAGCAGCCCTTTTGCCCACTTCAACAATTGTTTCTTGCTGTGATTGTCCCACCTGATGACGGACGCTTGTGTTGCGCCCGAAACGTCGTCATTTAATTAATTTTATTTTATACCTACGTGACTTTACCGAAAGAACCAAAGAGTATAGATCCATGCAGTCACGAAAACTTCAAATTTAGATTGAACAACAACAACAACGTTATCACAACAAATAAATTAGTCCATGAGGTCTACTCCACATCCCAGACCACAGTCCCAACTTCCCAACCAAGCCAGGAAACCTTCACGGGCAGGGGGGGGAGGGCAGTGGTGGAGTGCCAAAAAGTTACGACTCATTCATTTCAATCGTTCCAGTATCCAAAAAGGGACTGCATTCGGACTGCATTGGCAGTGGTGCGTAGGCACACTTCAAAACAGACTTCACACATGATTTACACTGCAATAGTGAACAAGGCATTGGCCCTTCCTTAGAGCGAAGAGAGGGCATCATAAAAATTATATGATGAGCCCTCCAATGTTTCATTTTCAGATTGCACCACGTGTTGAACTGAATATCCAGCTCCTGAATAAGCTCCCAACGCATGCAAAACCGTGAAAATCTACAAAGTACCAATGGACCGAACTTTATAGTTGAACAACTGACGTAGCCATGATCACGAAGCTAAGACTCATATATTGCTTTAAAAATTGTTTTTTCTAACATTTTGTCTAATGTCCAAAAATCTTGAGTAAGAACTTGTTGAAGTGGGTAAGGCTGACAGGGCTAGTTTAAATAATCTGTGTTCATATGCTATATTCTAGGGCACGGTATAATGTGAATGGCCAGGACATGACATGCCAGTTGTCAGATGTGTTCTTCTTTGCACTGCACTCCACCTAAACGTCTACTTCGGAGGGCACAAGGAATACGAGAGTAAAACAACCAAGGTTTGCGCTACATTGCCGCATAAGCAAGTCTGAATATTTGTTATCGCACACTTTTTTGAATCCCTTCTATCACGAACGCGCGCTGATCACACAGAGTCAGCTCAAGTTCAAGTTCATTTATTAGGTATAGCCCTGTGAGCCATTCGGCTCTTGAATCGGGTGCAACCGCAACAAACAAAAAACAAAAACATGAACAAAAAACATCTTAAAGTTAATATGTGACTAAATGCAAACAGAAAATCCAAGAAAAGACAGCAAAATATTGCAGAAAAAAACACCGTACACCAACGCTGTGTGCAAAAATCCCAGTGGGGTGCAAGTCAAACAACAACAACAACAACCATAAGACAACTTAGATTAAGGCCATCAGTCTAACTCTGTACTACAACAAACAAACATGGCTAAACCAAAACACTTTTCGAAATCACCAAAATAAAGCCATGAAAGCAATGAAAAATCAATCATAGGAACTGTGACGGAATTTTCACAATAAATGGCATAAACATGTACTACCAAAACCTTGCAGCCATAGCTGGCTGCATGAGCCACTCCACAACAGCTCTTTGAAACCACACCACACTGTTCTAAGTCCGTTGCAAATTTCGGCTGAGACTCGAAGATGGATCCAGAGCATCTGCCAGTAAACGGTTGTTCCAGGTCTTAGCAGCAAGGTGACCGTGAGGCTGCGGGTCGTAGACAGTGTCGATTGGGATTCGTTGAGGTTGGTACGTGCCGCTCGCTCGGCAAGATACGAGGGAGCAGATTGATGCCCCACCGCATGCCTCGGCCTTTTGTAAAGAAGGCCAGTGATGTATCACACACTCACCAATCACCTGGCCCTCACTACACTATCACCACTCATGTCACTCTACTCAACTAACATCACTTACCAGACACTAACACTTAATACTTACGACGCACAAGATGCTGACACTCAAACATGTGTAATAAACGACTGGACCACGATGTCTGGCTCAGTGTCCTTTATTCGGTTCGTGCTGTACACCCACACGGCTGTCTTTACTCTGTAGCTTCTCCACGGTGCTGACTCCAATGTCGGCCCGATCCACAACAGCAGCCCCGCTGCTGTTTCTCTCACACAGCCCCCCTTGGCTGTACTCGCTGCAACTCCTCTCTCTCCCTCTCCGCAGCTCCTCCTGGCAGCCACACCGCTGCCTCTAACACGCAGCCCTTCTGGCTGTCTCCTCTGCAGCTCCACACCACTCCGCAGCTTCCTCCTCTCTTCGGGGTTGGCTCCCGATGGCCGTCGGCGCCCCCCCCTCTTCTCACTCGCCCGCGTGGCCTCACTCTTTTCCGCTCACACCCCGACCCCCTTCCCCTTCCGGTTTACCCGCTTAAGGACCCGAACCTTCCACCCACGTCACATGACTCCACCCCCCGTGACGTCACATCCGGAAGGTCGCTTACGCCCGCATTACACCACCCTCCCCCGTAGAAAAATCCCAGCCGACCTCGGCTGACCAATAGCAAATCGTAATGCGGCGAACCGAGCTTCCCCCCCTAAAGGACACTAAGCATACAATGTAACAGCAAGAACAACAACAACAACGCAATTAACATCAACGAACGTACAAAAAGCATGCAATAAATACAACTGTAAGAAAAAAATAACAAGACAGCAACAATCAACGAAACGTAAGCGATTTGGAACGTGTGCGGGTCGCCGGCCCGTCCCGGACGGTCGGCGGCCCACTCGCAGAACGGGAACGCGATGAAAGTCGAGGAATGACAGGGGGTAATCCCCCTGTCGCAGCTGGAAGTCCACCGACGTCCCGTGTCCCTAAAGAGTTAGTCTTGGGCTTGTCCTGTGACCGTGCCCGCAGCTGGGTCGGAAGGGCTGCAGGGCTCGAAGGTCCCGCAGACCTGGCAGGCGTCCTCCGAGCAGGGCCCCTCGTCCCCCGCAATGTCACGGCCGGCCTGTCTGGAACAGGTACGACAGGCGCTCTAGCAAGATCAATGGACGCAGGCAGGGGAGAGTCAGCAGCAACAGACCCCGGCAAGGCAACATTGGGGGATGACGCATCATGTAAGGGAGCAACATATGGTTTCAAGCGCGACGTATGCACAACCCAGCGACGAGACCCAATCTGGACGCGTGCTGACTGTGGGTTGGGAACCGCAATGAGGCGTACGGGACCATGCCAGGGTTTGTGCAATTTCGGCGAGGTCCCCGGACGTACCTGTGGACAATGAAGCCAGGCTAGGTCCCCAACCTTCCAAGGGCACTCCCCCTCAGACCGTCGCGCATATCGCTCGTTCCGGGCCTGGGCTTTGGCCGTAGCCACGCGGGCATTCTCCCGCGCCTCCGTGACTCGGCGAACCGTGTCCTGAATGTATTCAGGAAGTGGTTTACGAGGTCCCTTTACCCCAGTTCCCAATTGCACATCCACCGGCGGCACGTTTTCCCGACCATACATAAGGTAAAACGGCGAATATCCTGTAGCCGCATGAGGCGTCATCCTGTACGCCGAAAGTACCCCGGGGATGTGCAGATCCCAATCTGATTGTTGTTCACTCACGGTATGGCAAAGCATGGCAGACAATGTCCTGTTCAGCCGTTCAACCATACCATCCGTCTGCGGATGGTATGGGGATGTCCGTACTTTCTTAGTCCCAAGGCCCGCGCACACTTCCGCCAATAATTTAGAAGAGAAATTCCTGCCCTGGTCCGTGAGGAGTCTCTCAGGCGCCCCCTTATCCATAATATACCCAAACAAAAAGGCGTCGGTAATGGCCGCGGCCGACTGATCGGGCAACGGCCAGGCCATCGGCCAACGGGAGAGGTACTCAACCCCTACCAGCAAATATTTATTACCCCTCGCCGATGGTGGAAAAGGTCCCAATATGTCCAGTGCCACCAATTCATTGACTCGAGACACCTGAATCGACTGGAGAGGCGGCACGTAAGGATGTTTCGGCGGCTTACGTCGTGCACACGCAGGGCACGCGCGCACGTGCCCTACGACATCTGTCGCCATGCCGTGCCAAAAATAATGACGTTGCAACGTCAACAAGGTCTTCTGCACCCCTAAATGTAAGAGAGTGTCACAATGGAGGGTTCTAATCAACTCGAATCGCAAGGACGTTGGTACCACCAGGCGCCAACGTTCCTGGAACCCCTCCCGCCACATAAGCAGACCATCTCGGAGAGCGGTTTGCGGCCCCATAGCCGTACTCGGACTCCCATTGTCCCTAGCAGACCGCTTCCGCAAGGACACCAATGACTCATCCATCATCTGTTCCCGGATCCAGACAGACCGCGGCAGATTCAAAACCCCGTCAGCCGGTCCCGGTTCCATCGGAGTGTCCGACTTCTCGACGGCCAACGTAAGCGGCTGAGGGGGGTTTGGAATCGGCGAACACCTATGCGTCCCCGACTCACATTTACAAGGGGCGCGCCCCGGTAATCTGGAAAGTGCGTCAGCGTTCGCATGGCGCACTCCCTTCCGATGTTGAATTTGGAAGGAAAATTCCTGTAGCGTGTCCAACCAACGTGCCAACTGTCCGGATGGCTGGTCAATTTTAAGGGCATATTGCAAGGCCGCATGATCCGTGCGCACAATAAAAGAACGACCGTAGAGGTATGGTCGAAATTTCCGTAGGAAAAAAACAACCGCCAATAGTTCTCTGCGAGTGACACAGTAGCGGGTTTCCGCAGGAGACAAGACTCGGCTACCATACGCCACGACACGCTCTACACCCCCTTTAGACTGTGATAACACCGCCCCAATACCTGTGTCACTCGCGTCCGTATCAAGAATGAATGGGTGATCGAAATCGGGATAATCCAATGTTGGGGCCGTGGCCAATAGATCACGCAGACTCCGAAAGGCCGCCTCCTCCGGCTGTCCCCAAACAAACTTCCGTCCTTTACCCGTAAGGAGATGCAAGGGCCTCGCAATCGTCGCAAAACCCGGCACAAATCTTCGGTAATACGAGGCAAATCCCAAAAACCGCCGAACATCCCCCACGGTGGCCGGAGTCGGCCAATCCCGGACGCACGCCGTCTTTTCCGGATCCGTGGACACTCCCTCAGCACTCACAATGTGCCCCAAATAGCGGACGGACCGTTGCAGTAGGTGACATTTCTTTGGTTTGAATTTCAATTTGGCAGAACGCATCCTCGTGAACACTGTCTCCAGCCGCGTCAAATGTTCATCAAATGTGCGGCTGAAGACAATAATATCGTCCAAATATATAAGACACGTCTCCCACTGCAACCCCGTCAAAACGAGCTCCATCAATCTTTGAAATGTAGCAGGGGCCGCATTCAATCCCATCGGGAGACAGTTGAATTGAAATAACCCCTGCGGCGTACGGAATGCGGTTTTCTCCCGTGAGGACTCGTCAAGGGGAAGCTGCCAAAATCCCGAAGAGAGGTCCAGTGTGGAAAAGAACTTAGCCCCCGACAATGCGTCGAGGGAGTCATCCATACGCGGCAGGGGGTACGCATCTGCCACCGATATCTTATTCAATTTGCGGAAATCAACACAAAATCGCAATTTGCCATCCTTCTTCTTAACCAAGACGACTGGAGCGCCCCATGGGCTGTTAGATGGCGATATAATGTCCGCAGCCAACATGTCTTCCACTGCCCCCCGTACGTGTTCTCGCTCCGCAGGACTCATCCGATGCGAATTTAATCGAATAGGGGCAGCATCGCCCGTCTCAATGTGATGGTAAAGCAACGAAGTGCGGCCCAAATCCAAATCATCGGAGCTGAACACATCGGAATATGTCAACAACAATTTACGCAGCGCACCACGTTGCTCCATGGACAGGGAAGAATTTCCGTCACATAATTGAGCAACCCAACGATCATCCGAACTCCTTGGCTCGGAAACCCCAGCAACAACTCCCCGGCTATGTGGACAATCATGGGTCGCAAACGCCGTAGTGGCATGTGCCACAACCGTACCGGCCGGGACACAGACGTTTTCTCCCCCCGCATTAAGCACCTGTAAAAACGGTAATTGATCCGGCCGGACGATGGTCTGTGCCCCCACTAACGCCAACCCGGTTGTTATCGTGGCGGACGGTGACAACAAGACCCCTACTGCTCCTAGCCGATCAGGCAGGGGCTTCCGATACCGCAAGGGTATAAGCATCTGTGTACCAGGTGGGATGTCCACAGATGCGACGGACAGCGCCTGCACTTGTACGGCCGAAGCAGGTCGCCCCCAGGGCGACGGCAGAAACGAGATTTGACGGCCCCCCGGCAGCTCAATACAATTCTCATTGATTTTTATCAAAATGGGCATCTTAGCCAAAAAATCGGTGCCTAACAAACAAGGAACCGCCAAAGTTCTCGATATCAACACAACACCCGAGGCCGACACATCCCCAATAGATATCTTAGCATCCACCTGACCCACGATACCCATGCTACCCCCGTTCGCAGCGACGCACGACCCATAAACCGGACGCACAGCCCCCGGCGGGATGCCCAACAGATGGAAAATGACATCCGAAATAATAGTCGCAGACGCGCCGGAGTCGACCAAAATGCGTACGTCCACCCCTTGTATAGACCCCGGTACAGTGGACGAGCCCGTAGCGGCCGCGACGACTCTCCGTGCCAACTTGCGCCACTGCGTGACCGAGCGACAAGGCCCCGTCGAAGGGCATGCTTTAACCACAACGTTAGGATGGCGCAACGACGGTGATGGGTGAGGTGTAAAGCCTTGCCGAGTGTCTGGTGCGTGCCGACATGCCTGTTTCGGAGGATCCTTAGCCGACTTGACCGGTGCCGAGGCCTCCTGCTGCGGCGGAGCCGGGAAGCGGGCCCAGCAGTCTCTGGCGTAGTGGCCCCTACGCCCGCAGCGGAAACATTCGGCCTCGTTGCGCCGAAGCGCAGGCCTCGCCTCCTGACGGCCCCGTTCTGGTAGCGCCGTGCGCGGTCTCGGCCCGCCGCGTCCCGTCCATGGAGCGGAGGCGGCCGTCAGTTGTTGAGGGCCCCGGTCATCCGGAACATAGACAGCCTGCGCAGGGTTCCACCCCAGCGCATCCCCTTCTTTGACGGGCCCCCCCGTCCACGCCGTCACTTGTTTCCAGCGACGGAGGTTGAATTGCGCATCGAGACACTTAGCAGCCGTCCGGGAAGTTAGCTTCTCATGCCCACACACAGGCATGGGGATCCCTAGATCCCGAGACAGCTCCAACATTTTCCCTAATATGAGAGGCTCGAGCAGGTCCTGTGGCGTCTCAGGATAAGCTGCCATGGCCAGCTCCAGCACCGCACCCCTGAACGCCACGGGCGACTCCTCTGGTGCTCGTTGTCGTTGAGCGAATCGCCGATGCGCATCATCTGATGGCTCATAAGCATCGGCCATTTCTTGAAAAACACCACATAAAGTTGCCTTCTTATCGGTCGTTATGGAACGGAAGAATCGGACAGATTCGTCGTCCAGGAGAGTCGGCAACACCTCCAAAGCCTCCGCATCGGTCCATCTTGCTGTGCGTACCGCCGCCAAGAAGCGGCAGGCGAACGCGCTCCAGTCCCCACCGACGGAAAATTCTTTAACCGTTGTAAGGTGGCGACTCCGACTCCTCTTCCCGCCGTCTTCCAATGGTGGTGGTTGTGATGGCAAATTCAAAATGGCGTCGGCGCGCGGCGTGGCCAAGATGGCGGTTTGGCGCCACGGAGCGCGCAAAATGGCGGCCTCTTGCCGCGTGGGCAATGGCGGCGGCAGGACAGGCAACGTGGCGGCCCGCGGAGCACCACTTGCATCATCCATCGTCCCTGGCGCGACGAGATGGCATAGATGCGCCAGGACGTCCTTAAGTGCCTCCAGTTGTACCGCCATCGCTTGCCATCGTTGATCCGCGTCTGATGATGTCGACGGACCCGCCACCCCGCCAACATCCTCCACTCCCGTTCCCGTGGTCGCCTCAGCCTGGCTCTCCTCCACCACCCCAACAGGATCCGTGGTTGGAGGGAGTTCGTCGTCGTCGGACGAAGAAGCCGATGCAGGCGCCGGATTAACTTTCTTCCTCACTTGTTTCGACATGCCGTTGCACTTCCGACACCAGTGTAATAAACGACTGGACCACGATGTCTGGCTCAGTGTCCTTTATTCGGTTCGTGCTGTACACCCACACGGCTGTCTTTACTCTGTAGCTTCTCCACGGTGCTGACTCCAATGTCGGCCCGATCCACAACAGCAGCCCCGCTGCTGTTTCTCTCACACAGCCCCCCTTGGCTGTACTCGCTGCAACTCCTCTCTCCCTCTCCGCAGCTCCTCCTGGCAGCCACACCGCTGCCTCTAACACGCAGCCCTTCTGGCTGTCTCCTCTGCAGCTCCACACCACTCCGCAGCTTCCTCCTCTCTTCGGGGTTGGCTCCCGATGGCCGTCGGCGCCCCCCCCTCTTCTCACTCGCCCGCGTGGCCTCACTCTTTTCCGCTCACACCCCGACCCCCTTCCCCTTCCGGTTTACCCGCTTAAGGACCCGAACCTTCCACCCACGTCACATGACTCCACCCCCCGTGACGTCACATCCGGAAGGTCGCTTACGCCCGCATTACACATGTACAATGATCTTCTTGGTTCTTTCTTTCACAACGCAAGCAGCCGTCCTCGCCTGAGGACGGCTGCTTGCGTTGTGGCCAAAACGTCGTGAGAATTATTTTATTATGTTTTATTTGTATTATTTTATTACTTCCCTTCTACGTGACTTTACCGAAAGAACCAAGAAGATGAATCCCTGCAGTCACGAAAGCTTTAATTCGAAATGTACAATGATGTTTTTTTTCCATTAATGTGCAACCTTTAGCCAATCTCCAGGCAAATGAAGACCTCCCCATGCCACGTTTCTGACGTGTAGATTGTTTGGCCATACCTCACCACGCTGATCAGTGTGGATTTCTGAAATAAGCACCCAGGATCGGTTCAGATATTGCTTGTCACTAATTTTTATCCTGGCCAGGAATCGTAATTCGGGTAACGGGGCTCATAGTAAAGTACAATAACCACTGTTCCACCACCCAACCTCACCCGATGCAAAACATGTATTCATACAAAATAAAATTCTTAAAATATTTACTAAATCTTAACTGTACAATGTACCAATTCACTCCACTGCAGATTCTATAAATGCACTCTCATGTCGACTCCACATATTCGCAATGTCTCGTCTGCAGATTGACACCTCTTAATTATACGTATTCAGCAATGTCTGTAAAATACTGTTAAAATATTTTAGAAAATGTATCCGTTCCGCCAATAAGAACATGATCTGATGATCGATTCACATTCAAATCTGCCAAGACCGTTGTTGATTTAAATAAATTACCACACGCAAGCAGCTACGGTGTTCAGGAGACCGGGGGAATTTCGCAAAGTCGCAGTGGAATGAACGAAATTAAATCTGACCTTTATATATATTAAAAAATTAATACGGCACACATCTGCGCGTTATATCACGCTAAATGTCAGGACGATCACCTACGCTCATCCATGCTCGGCAAAAGCGATAAGTGAGTGCACATCACACACTCGTGGACGCATCTCACGCGTCTTCGAATCGGTAAACAAAAACGAAGTGGGCAGGATACTCGGGCGTGGTCTGACATGCGGGGAGGCGGGCTTCTTCAAAACATCGGGGCATTGCGCTTCATCATAACGCGACAATGACGATGCCATCTGCATGGCATTGTCAGACCATTTTGGTCATTGTCATGCAATTGCCATGCGGGGCGCCACAGCCGCCACGGTGGCGAGACGTTAAATACCTCGGGGGCCGTCCATAAATGACGTCACGTGATTTTTGACGATTTTTGACCCCCCCCCCTTCGTCACACGGCGTCACAAAAAGTCAGACCCCCCCCCCTCAAATATGACGTCACCAAGCTCTGCACCCCCCCCCCCAAAAAAAATAACATGCTTCAAATCGCTTTAAACTATTGTCATTGTAGTGCGTATTTACGTATCTAATGTGGCGCTGCACTCTGATTTTGTAGGAGAAAACATTTATTAAAAAGTATATTTAATTAAGTAGAGCATGTTGTCTATATTTATTTAAAGTTGCACAATTTTGATGTGACGTCCATTTCTCAACCTCCCCCCCCCATCGTCACACATCGTCACAAATATCTGATCCCCCTCCCCCCTAGGTGCGTGACGTCATTTATGGACGGCCCCTCGGCTGGTATGCAGCAGATCGTGGGTTCCATCACGACCCTGACGACGCCTGTATATTTGGAGTTTGCATGCACTCTCTCATCGTGGTCGCGTGGATTTTTCTCCGGGTCCTCCGGTGTCTCCCCTCCACATTTAGAAACGCACGTTTAGAGTATCTGTTGAGCTATCATTTGTGGCCAGGTCGCTTCTTAAAAAGAGCTATATAGCTCAGTGGGCTTTGCCTGGTAAAATAAATATAGTGAGTAATAGTGTCTGCGTACACGTACAGCTCTTTGTCAATCCACCGCAAGATGAGGGCTTCCCCACACATTTGAGGCTCCCGTGATATATCAGACTCGACTTCATCAGGCTGGTTATCGTGATTTTATGAAGGCGGGAGCGGGGAGAGCGGGGCAAGCGTATATATGTGGGAGCATAGAAGTACGGTACAACGACAGGTTTGAACCGCAACCGCCCTCTGCTGCCCACACGCGTAGGCTGCAACCTACAATCTGGTGTGCACGGTGGTCGCCCATCAAAGGGACTCTTCAGTCGTATTTCTTTAATCGAATATGCTTAGCTTCCGAGATGTGACGAGGCCCGGCAAATTCGAGACGATTTGGCCACAGGCAATGCCATTTATTTATTTTTTGGAGAAAAGCCTCAATACGTTTCAAGGCTCATTATTCAGGAGGGTTCTGCGTTGGGATATTTGACGAATTTAATATTCGCGAGTGTGTTGCGCGCGGGGAAAATCAAGAAACAAGCTTTCTGCGAAGTAACAAATATACTCATCGCAGGGCACACAAATGCAATTATTAGCACATTTGGTATTCTTATCATTCTCATAGCACAAGCCTATCATCGACATAGTCCGCATTGATATTGCAGCAGGAGCCGACGTTGCAATGGGTGATCCATGGGAAGAGTTTTCGGTGGGGGGCATCGGGGGGCAATTGCCCCTCCCCCCCCAAACTGGGCACCTTTATTAATTTATTTGCAGTAGTGTATAATTCATACATATATAATCAATGAACTAAATAGTTATATGCAAAGCGAACCTCTGTCCCCCCCCCAAAATATCGAAGTCAAATTTCGTCTGCAGGTTTATCCCATTTCAGTAATTTTGGTCACGTGGGGAAATGCAGAGCCCCGAGTGTGGATAAGAGATCACTTGAAGGCGTCTCAGAACTAGTTCTGTGATGTTCTGATTCAAGCACCAACATAGGACGGATGCACTGCCCCGCAAGAGTCCTGAGTGGACACCGCATCTATATCTCCACGACATGGCACTGGACAGCACAATGAGAATACAAATCTGAGAAAATAAGCAAATGCGAAATCTAGAAACAACATCAACAACTGTGTTACTGCAGGCGGACTATTGAGTAGCATTTGCTTTATGCTGTTTCATAATACATTTATATGAAACTAGCTGTACTACCCGGCTTCGCCCGGGACTTGGATTCACCACACCCGGCCGCCTTTGTCTCCCCAGTGGCGATGTTCACACACCACACCAGTTAATTGTTTGAGGCTGAGTCGACCTAGGGGAGGCCCAGGACCGGTTCAAATAATCGTCACCGGTGTTGGCCATGAGCGGGAATTGAACCCGGGTCACCGGGTTCATAGCGCAGCGCGCTAACCACGACACTACAATGCGTTACGCTTCTACATGCGCGGGTCACGTGACAGATTTGATGTCACAGCTAACTTGCTGTGCAAAAAATATATGCATTATTGAGCTCCCTCCCCAAACAAAAAAACAAAAGTCGATTTTTATCATTTTTGCATGGTGTACAGTCTGGAAAGTACCCACATGACAAATTTCCAGTTTGTTGCATGTCGGGAAGTACGCTAAACATTTTGAACAGACACACAAAATTCACAACTTTGCCTTTTATTAATATGGAGATAAAAAAATACATCCAATTGTCAATCCGCTTCCAGATGAAGGCCTCCCACACACCGACGCAGTAGCAGAGTGACGTTTGACCATACATCACCACGCCGGTAAGCTGTGCATTGATGATGGGAGAGGATGGGATACCAGGACCAGTACATATGTCACTCGCTGCCGATTTTAGCCGTAATCAGGAATCGAATCCGTGTTGCTGGGTTCAATAGCGTAGCATGAAAACTGCTCCACACTCATGATATTTAACGCTCTGAAAATGGACTCGTAAATGCCTCGGTCTCAATCTTGGCAGAGGCCCAGAGTTTTGAGTAAAAAAAATAAAGCAAGCCCAAATGAGCACTGGGTTAATAGCGTTTTAGATTTACCAAGGTCAGGCTCAAATCAATCACGAGTGACACCTGAAGGGGGTTGGGTTAGGGGTCAGATGCTTAAAAAAAAATGCCACTTTACTCAGTAATCTTTGATTACGTGCATCTGCAATCGCGCGTATGAGCCGCGGGGTGTCTTTCTGAAGTGCGCAGCTGTTGCCAATAAGGATTTTGGGTGCATTTCATTTGCATGGGAATGCTCAGAATCGAGACTACCCCATTACTAATAGCCGCGTGTTTACGAGCTGCTTATATTATGAATCATAGCCGGAGTAACGTAATAAATGCGTAACGAAATCTGATTGCGTTTTAAGGTGAATATAAAAAACAAATATGGGCTCAGCAGTAACATATATAAATGCTGCACGTACTTTTTTTTTTACATACTGTATATAATGCCATAAAAAGTATTTTAACGGCCTCTGCAAAGATATAAGAATGATAAGACTGGCAGAATGGCTTGCGGGAAAGATTAAACATTTATATGCAGGTGCAATGGAGTTTCAAGGCCTCGGCAAGCCAAGAATAAGCGTAGGGCCCCATGTAGCTCAAGGGGGCTCTGGATTCATGAAATATAGAGGTGCTTAAAATATCATCTAAAATTTAAATCCCTAATAAGCAACAAGCGAATTAAGTTGAAAATACGCCAACTCAGCTCTCCCAACTCTATATATGGTTTCTGCGTGTCGCTTCCAACCGCCGCGTCTCTCTGCTATTGTCGACATTTCTCTCACACTCTTAGGTTTTTTTTCGGTAAGGTCACGTAGGTAAAAAAATAAAACTAATAGTTAATAAAAGTAGTAATGGAAATAAAATAACATAATAAATCACGACGTTTCGGAGGCAACACAAGTCTCCGTCATCAGGTGGGACCGTCACAGATAAAATTACTGCATCATTTTAGCTGTGACGGTCCCACCTGATGACGGAGACTTGTGTTGCCTCCGAAACGTCGTGATTTATTATTTTATTTCCATTATTACTTTTATTAACTTTTATTTAAATGTTTTACCTACGTGACTTTACCGAAAAAACCTAAGAGTATGAATCCTTGCAGTCACGAAAGCTTCAAATCTAGACATTTCTCTCGTCTCACTGCATCTGCTCATCTCTTCAAATCAATCCGTAAACCCTGTTTGGCGTTCGCGCTATTCTCATCGCGCCGAGAATATCGTCGCGATAGGCGCTAAGTCCCACGCGGTCTGTCTTGCGATAGTTTCACAGCAGGTGGTGATGTCACACAATATGTTTTTTGCCCGAGTAATTTGTGGGAAGTTTTGTCAAATTTTGAACATTTTGGATCATAACGCCCGCACGTGTGGGCCTATATCTATTTTAATAATCGAACGAATACTTCATTAACTGAAAAGGTGGCGACCAAAAAAATTATAATAATATCTGCTTGGGATGCCCCCCAATGGGCTGGCACCACCATTGACAGGTGTGGCGGTGTATGCCTGTAGTCCAGCGTTTCAGTGGCGAGGGTTGGTGGACCACGTGCATTTGCACAACTCGCAAATCCGCTGCTTTGCAAGGCGGACAGGACGTGGCAGCACAACAAGACGGCTTCGTGAGCCAGTCTGCGCAAAGAACTCTCCTTAGTTCTAGATTTGAAGCTTTCGTGACTGCAAGGATTCATACTCTTAGTTCTTTCGGTAAAGCCACGTAGGTAAAAAAGAAATTACAATTAATAAAAATAAAACAATAAAAATTACGACGTTTCTGAGGCAACACAAGCTTCCGTCTTCAGGTGAAACCGTCACAGCAAAATATCTGTACCTGAAGACGGAAGCTTGTGTTGCCTCCGAAACGTCGTGATTTTTATTGTTTTATTTTTATTAATTTTAATTTCTTTTTTACCTACGTGACTTTAACTCTCCTTAGCTTCAAATAATGAGCACATTCCCCCCAGAACGACTTTTAACAGACTGTTGGGGCAAGTGCTTTTAGCGAGCACCTGTGAAGGCCATCACGGCACACGAAGGAGTGGTTGTAGCCAAAAAACCACGCCTGGCCGACCTTGTCTCCCGAGTGGCAATGTTTACACACCGCATTAGGCGCTCATCTGTGGCTGAGTCGACCTAGGAGGGGAGGAGGCCCAGGACCGGTGCAGATAATCGTCACTGGTGTTGGCCGTGAGCGGGAATCGAACTCGGGTCGCGGACAGGAGATGTCAGCCCAACAGACGGGTTTCTAAAGCCAGTCTGTACAATAAACTCTTCTTAGCTTCAAAGCATGGGCACATTCTCTTTGGTTCTTTCGGTAAAGTCAAGTAGGTATAAAATTAAATAAATCACGACGTTTCAGGCGCAACACAAGCGTCCGTCATCAGACGCCCGAAACGTGATTCATTTTATTTGATAATACCTACGTGACTTTACCGAAAAAACCAAAGAGCATGGATTTCTGCAGTCACGAAAGCTTCAAATCAATAATGGGCTCATTCTTTCACCCCACACCTCTGCATACCCCCAGAGGTATAAATGAGTACACCCACAGCAGGTCAATCAGCAGGGCCACGTGTGTCAGCAGGGTCACGTGTGGTGGAGCAACAATCCGGGTGGGGGTTGGGAGTGGGGTGTGGGGGTTGGGGGTTGGGGGTGGGGGTTGGGGGTTAGGGGTGGGGGTTGGGGGTGGGGGTTGGATGTGGGGGTGGGGAGATACCACTACCTCTTCCGAGATGCCTGGCCAGCGTGGAAGAGTAGGCCAAAAATACCCTTTAGAGAGTTCCCTGTTGGGGAGGTGCTTCTGTGAGCAGTGACACGAGCAAGAAATTGCAGGGCTGCAAATGTATATGTACTGGTGGTGGTGGCTTTGGACGTGTTATGTAATCCAGCGCTGTGGAGGCAGCGAGGGTTGGTCAATCGCCGCACAAATGTTGCGTCGAGGTGCCATAACCTGGTTCACCAGGTGAAGGCAGTACAGCAGGTGGACTAATCGCCATCTGTTTCCATCTGTATTGCGGATATAGCGTTGCGCCCTCACGTTCGTGAGTTTTCTCCGGCTGCTCCGGTGGTCCTCCCGCTTGGATAAACACTGGCTGATTGGCTGCAACCATCTTAAAATAAAAACCCTAGACAGGACCCTCCGTGAAAAAATATGAATACCACTCAGTGTAGCTCTCCTCGATGAATAAAATAAGTAAATTACCACCCTACTCTTCGCTTACATTTTTTCGAAGTGGGCTAAAATTACAATCCCCTCCCCCACCCCCACCATCACCACCACAGTTCAATCACATCCAGTCCAATAAGATTGCGGATCAGTGGGCGTTGTGCCGTGTCGCACCGCCAAAGTCCACGGAGGCAAGTGTCAGGGGCGAAAAGCTGTGGAGACAGGGTGATGGGAGAGTACAAGGTGATGCATAATTAGGTATAGATCTCTGGAACAGCTGGCGATAAATATATAGACTCAGCCTCTTACTGGTATGGCAGCTGGGAATTTGGGAGTTCTGAAGTAATATTCGTTGCAAACCGCCAAATCAAAGTTGGCATAAATTTATACAACGTGAAAGAAAAAATGTACATATCAAAATCTCAGTGCGTTGTCCAGAGCGGTTAACGTGTAATCACCGTAAATGTTTTTTCTGACGTCTCGGGCAATATTAAAGCTTACACAAGTTAAAATAAAAAAAAACGTGCACTTGATATTTTAAGATTTAAATTATTATTGTATTATGATTAATGAATTTCCAATAAATATTTCCTACACCCTTGTTATTTAAAGGGCTATAATGTCTAATTAGTCAATAAGTGCAAGACATACATAAACAATGATTGCCAATTAATGAGAACCACGGTAATATTGGTAAACCAAAATCTCTGATTCCAAATCAAACCAGAATTCATATTCATAATCTACATTATCATTTTCATGCTGCGTGTGTGCATTCGAGCTACAATAAACGAAACTACTTCTTATTTTTATTTTACCAAGTAAAGCCTACTGAGCGATAACAGCTCTTTAACAGAATCGACCTGACCATATATGATAGCTCAAATAAGTGGTTTATCACGTAGAAATGTATATCAGCCAAATACTCTAAACAAATTATTCTAAATGTCAAGAGAAAAATCGGAGGACCCAGAGAAAAATCCACATGACCACGTGGGAGAAGGTGCAAACTCCAAATATACAGCAAGCGTAAGGGTCGGGATCGAACTCACGGCCTCATGTATACCAGGCGAGGTAGTTAACATTTCGCCACCGTGGAATCCCATTCATTCCACCCACCAGAATGTACCCCTGTGCGAAATGAAATAGCAAATTGCAGACAGATGTCAATCGAGTTAAACCTGTATCGGTATGAAATGAACCACAATACCTCGTTGATCTCATCAAAGAGCAGATGGGCTTCCGCGGCCATCTGGAAAGCTCTTCCTTCCGATATTAGGAAGCCGCTGGAGCAATGCACTTTCAAATCTGTATAGAAAATTAATTGATTTGGAACTGCTTTTTGTGTTTAGTTTGTTGTCCTTTGCCCGCATCTCGGATTAGCACTGCTGGCTTCATACGCTGCGAAAAAAGTTAAACAAACATACGTACTTGCATTAGGTATTCCACAGTAGGATCGTGAGAGATGGTGGCTTGGAAAGGACGGCCATCCAGCAGGGGAATGACCATGGCTGCCGATGAAGACATTCTACCTGGCACGCAAGTGCAGTCCGCCCTGTGGTGCCTAAAGCAAATCGAATATTCAAACAGAATTCAATATCGAAACCTACGGCGTACTTTCACTTTCGGAAATTTCACCTTGTCATCTGGCGCCCACGTTTGGCAGTGCTTGTCGCTGCAGGTGGTATAATGAGAGGGGGGAAATGCCGTACAAAGTACCCCCGATGAGCACGTGAAAAGAGATACATTTTCAGAGGATGGAAGGTGAAGGTATGAAATGTGCGAAATACAAAGTTATTATCTTCTTCTTTTTTGTCGGTAAAGTGAAGGATTGTGAGATTATCCCAAGCGCTTAGCTGCGGCCCTTCGGTGGCAGTGACTCTTAACTCCCGCTAAGTGCCCTGTTTAAATTAGATTCGCAAAGGCAACGTAGGTGGTGGCGCACGTGCACGCGCACACGACTTGTTTGCAGACCCAATGCCTGCCAAATCGGTTCCATCAGCAGCCCTAAATACGACACCATCCCTGGTATCCGCTAACAATAGCACAGTGGCCACCCATATCTACCGAGACCAGCACAGTCACTAATCATAACTACCAACACCCGCACAGTGGCAACTCATAACTACCTAATCCAGCCCTGTGGGTTCCTTGGGACTTGCTGGCGTCGGTGCTGTTGGTCCTAGCACCTATGGCAGTCGTTTGCCGGATTGTCGGGCCTCCCCGGTGTGTTCCTACCACGTTGTGTTTATTTGGTGGGCACGTGACCCAGCGGGCATTGCCTTGGCTGCTCGTTGCAGAGGTTCCCGGTTCTAGCCCAGCGGTCGCCCTGGTTAATGCTGCGGCCGCACGAACCGCAGACATATGCGCGTCCGTCCGCTTCGCGGTGGAAGGTTAAAGATTTTATAATAGAAATTCGAAAAAGAGTAGGCCAAGCGCGCCAAGCAGTCATCGTCCACATTTGCCAGATGTGATGTAATGACTTGCTAATTACTTAATTGTGAATGCAGTAACATGACAGCACCACGCCAGGCTTCTTGGCAGACTAATGCCCAACCTTGTCCTGCACCAGGGATAGCTGCCACGAGCGGCCCCCCTTGGCTCGACTAAAGTGGGGGCAATGGAACGATCGAGGTGAATGTAAGTACGTATTTTTGTTGAACTTATTTCTCACCAGCGTTCGTAGCCAACCGCGTAAATCGGGGGAAAGGCGATAAACTAAACACAAAATAAACGAAACACAAAAATAGGTTGAGACGTTACGTCTCGTGCTTTGAGTGGCGAAGGAATTTAAGTAAGCGCCCCATTAAATGCCAATACTTATCTTGGCGGGTTTTGTGACTCTCTTACCTGTGTTTGTGTCCCGGTGTTGTTTTTATTGCCGTTAATTTTGGTACTTGCAGACGCAATATCATTGAAGCGGCATATGAATGTCAAGTCGTTGCCCTTTTGTTCAGCTCGGGAAAGAGTAACATTTTATTGTCGAAAAATGATAACGACGAGGATCACGAGGAATGCAGTGGCTCACTCCGAGGAGATGCAATGACATTTCACAGCGCAATGATGCATTTTAAGCAATGCATTGATGAGTTCTAACATACCCAATATGGTCATATACATAAAAAAAAATATATCTTTCAAATTATGGGTTGACTAGCTGAACTTCCACAAGTTAAATTCAATCGATGACAGATCAGTTGTCAGAAATTAATTGCTTTGTTTATTTGCAGTGCAAGTCCGATTTTTAGTTCCTCTTCGCAACCTTCAAAGACATTTGTAAAAACATTACCACTTTCAATTACGTTATATGAAGTTTACTCGATTATATCCGGCACACATTATACGACGCTTTTTAAGGATTAAACAAAATTGGCAGTTGCTTGAAAAGTAATAATAATGCTTATGTTTTGTTTGTTTGTTATTAAACCTCAAAATAATACTAACACGAAGATACGAAAGAAAAGAATGCAGTACATTAACCTGACCCAAAAAAATATGTGATGAAGGAATTTGTCTTAAATCAGACCTGGCAAAACTTTTTTGCACAAGAAACATTGCCATTACAAAATGACTGAAACTGTGCATGGACAACTCCCTGGAGATACGCTGCAATGTTGTGTGATTGTGGAGCGCTCGCAAATGCAAAATCAATATTTGAACCGAGTCTGCACGGCAATAATTAAGCAGCGCCGATTTTGAGTTTTTTTTATTTTCAATATGCTTTGTGTGCAGCCTAAAACGCACCAGCGCCATACATCACCAACATCACAGCAGGCATTCTGCGGTGGTGCATTATAGGTAGAATGCGCACGTTAAGAATCGCAGTAAACAGCAAACGGGCACTGCGTAATATATATGCAGATGCATTTTAAAATCCTTTATATTAAGTTCACTTGCTTGCTTGCGCGCTTACGACCGTGCAAATCTTTCGGTCGTTTTTTAACCCACTTCCCGTGATCCAATCGAGCTGACATTTTGCACACAGACTCGTTGTGCGTGACAACTTATTTTTGTGAAATTTTTTTTACACTTTTTAGGAAAAAATAAATTATATTTAATTACCAATTCCTTAATGGTGGCAGGCAATCATCTGACCCATAGGTGGCAGCCATCTCAAGCCAGAGGACGAGAGGACTCTAGCCGCCACGCATATAAAGGATTTATAGTGAAACACTTTGTTTTTACATCTGTAATAAACGACTGGACCACGATGTCTGGCTCAGTGTCCTTTATTATTCGGTTCGTGCTGTACACCCACACGGCTGTCTTTACTCTGTAGCTTCTCCACGGTGCTGACTCCAATGTCGGCCCGATCCACAACAGCAGCTCCGCTGCTGTTTCTCTCACACAGCCCCCCTTGGCTGTACTCGCTGCTGCTCTTCTCCCTCCGCAGCTCTGACAGCTTCTTGCTCTCTCTCTCTCTCTCTCCGCAGCTCCTCCTGGCAGCCACACCGCTGCCTCTAACAAGCAGCCCCCTCTCTCTCTCTCTCCGCAGCTCCTCCTGGCAGCCACACCGCTGCCTCTAACACGCAGCCCTCCTGGCTGTCTCCTCTGCAGCTGCACACCACTCCGCAGCTTCCTCTTATCTTCGGGGTTGGCTCCCGATGGCCGTCGGCGCCCCCCCTCTCCACACTCGCCCGCGTGGCCTCACTCTTTTCCGCTCACACCCCGACTGCCTTCCCCTTCCGGTTTACCCGCTTAAGGACCCGAACCTTCCCCCCACGTCACATGACTCCACCCCCCGTGACGTCACATCCGGAAGGTCGCTTACGCCCGCATTACACATCTTTAGGAGACGAGTCGATGTCCCCGTGGCGTAACGGTTGGCACACTCGACTTGGATGCTGCTCTGCACCAAGTATCGACGAGCGGACGAAAGAACAAACCCTCCTGGGTTCCTCTACGTATGCGTGTGCGTTGAACTTCTTTCGCACCGTACGTGTAGCCAACCGTGCTGATCGTAGGTGCGGTGGGAAGGACAGCAAACGACAGTGAGGAGGATATTTACGGCCGAAACAGGAGGATTTCTCGACAAGTCTGGCTACCGCCTGATGATGCCAGCTGTAATTACTGGCGAAACGTCGTACTCGAATTGTAAATGTTATGGTTTTACTCTCCAACACACCGGTGTGCTGTACGAGTAACGAATTGACATGTTTTGTTCACGTGACAACCCTTACTAGTTGGCTTTGTCGGGTGACCGCGGGTTTGACGAGACGTTTCTATTCACGCGATCGAACCCAAACGCCCCTCTTATGAACAGTGAGCTGCCGCGCTCGATCGTGTGTCCCAACAACAACGACGCATGGAAGGAGTTGCGAACATTTACTCCGTGTACGGAGGAAGAGGGACCCTGCCAGATTGTGAATGCGGCGAGATGCAAACCATGAGGCGTGAGTCCACTGATGGCTTCCCCGATACAAGCAACACGTGCATTCTGGTGAAGTTTTACTAGGGAAGGCACACTCAGCTGTATAGCCCTTTTTTAGAAGCGACCTGGCCGCAAATGACAGCTCAACGAAGTGGCTTATCGCATGGAAATGTACAGCAGCCAAATACTGTCAACGCACGGTTTTTTCTAAATGTGGAGGGAAAAAGCGGAGAACCTGGCGAAAAATCCATGTGGTCCCGGAGAGAAAATGCAAACTCCAAATATACAGCAGGCGTCAGGGTTGGGATTGTACCCAACACCTCCTGTATACCAGGAAAAGGAGTTAACATCTCGCCGCTACGGAGCCGTACAGTTGCCTACAAAGTAAAAGATACAATTGCAGCCTGAAGCGTTTTTGAAAATGTGATACGAATTAAGATGATTAGACGGATACCAGACAAGAATCCTGTTGGGATTTCCCAATTTTCGGATGTGCAAGTAACGTTTTCGAATCTGGAAAATCTGGTGGATGACACCGGCACACATTTAGCAATGTCACGGGATCTTAAATATCTACTGTGGATCAAACGGCACGCATTTTCTTTTTTGTGACTACACACGAAGAACAAACAAAGTCCACACGGAACGGTTCCCGGGTCAAAAATGTATCCCAGGATAACTGAATTAATGCGGTCCCTCGGGTTTCCCTCGGAATGATAAGAGACGAAGATCAGCAGAACTTGTCATCTTTGTCGGTCACTAGGCCAGCCTCGAAATCAAACTGTGCTCACGTGCACGGCTCAGCTCTTTAAGACACGACACAAAGGACACAACAAGCGACAGAAGCGGACTTGCCATTGATTGCGATTGCATGTTTTTTGAGATCGAGGGACAGTTTAAGGCGCCACAGAGCAAGTTCGTGAGATGAGAGCCGCTTCTTCTTGGTTATTTCGGTAAAGTCACGTAGAATGGAAATAATAAAATAATAAACATAAAACATAATAAAATAATTCTCACGACGTTTCGGCCACAACGCAAGCAGCCGTCCTCAGGTGGAGAACAGGTCTGTCGGGGAGACAGCGTCTGAATGTTGATTTTAGACGCTGTCTCCCCGACAGACCTGGTCTTCACCTGGGGACGGCTGCCTGCGTTGTGGCCGAAACGTCGTGAGAATTATTTTATGTTTAATTTTTATTATGTTATTATTTCCATTCTACGTGACTTTACCGAAAGAACCAAGAAGGGTTAAGAGGGCTATTATTTTTTTTTTCCTATTGGTTGTGTTGTATGAAAAATAGCACATGCAAAGGCTGCTTCAGTGTACAACTCCGTTGAGATTTTGAAAGGAATGGAGCAGCTACGCCGTAAAGAGAAAGATACCCCGTATCGTCTTTAACTGACTGTTGGGACACGTGCTGTTGGCAAACGCCTCTGAAGATCAACACTGCACACCAAAGCATGAGAGGGTGGGTGGCCAACACCGCGCCCGGACACTTTTGTCTCCCCAGTGCTGATGTTTACACACCGTGCACACCAAGTACTCATTTAAGGCCGAGCCGACCTAGGGGGGGGCCCAGAACCGCTTCAAATATTCGTCAATGCCATTGGTCGTGAGCGGCAATCAAACTTGGGTCGCTGCGTTAAAGAATCATGTGACAGAGACACCGCCAAGTTGGATACTGGCTGAAATCCCAATGAGATGGGGAGGGGGGGGGGATGACAAGCACCATGCGAATCGAACTCAAGTTGCCGTCGAACTCAAGTTGCCGTCGATGGCGTTCAACACATTTGGGCACTCATCAACACCTAAAGCTGGGCTCGTTACAATCCAATATTTGTTGAGGTCGGTGGGGTGGCGGGGGGGGGAGTTTAAATTCACAGAAACGCACACACACAAACAGTCTCACCTTCAAACTCAAGGGAATGCTTATTGATCGAACGCTATCCTCCGCGAATCACATTCAATCACTGCCCGACAAGTCCCCGAGTTTTGTTGCCCGCTGCTCCAGCATGCCAGTCACGCAGTCGATATTTACCTCCCGTTTCTCGGTTACAAAGAGGGCACCCCCTGGCCCATCGCCCCCCACCCCCTACCCCTTCGGCAAAGACCGGCTGCCGCATGCCATGGCAGCGAAAACAATTAAAGAAAATAACTGTGACCCCCGCTCGTCGAGGTCGCATGCGATGCCCTGTCATCGATGGCTACCGCCGACTGGAACCAAAGCTACAAACTCCACGCTGCAGATCGGAAAGCCACGTGGCCACCAAGTGTTTACAGCTGGGCAGTGTCACGGGCGCAGATATGGGCGGCATCTAGATGACACGTACAGGCGCGAACGTTTGTTTCTGTTTTGCACGTGTAGAATGTGCGTTGAACTTCTTTCGCACCGTATGTAGCCAAACCGGGCTAATCGCAGGTGCGGATGAGCGGGGGGGGGGGAAATAAACTAAACACACGCAAAAACTGTTCTAAAGAAATTACTTTTCAATATTTCATGCAAACATTGCATCACATAGTTTCATCATTTACTTTACCAGGCAACAGCATAATGGCACCCACCAGTTTGTTTTTTGCAATCGATACAAAGATGACAATAATAGATAGAGCATCGGCCCACATTTTCCTCTACATTCTCACGGTTATTGAACACAAAAAGGCCCAGAGTTGCAAAGTGGTCAGCAACAAACAGCACAATTGAAGGTAAACTGATGTGCTATGAAGAAGGACCATTGCCCGAAATGTCATAAAATAAACATTATATTTATTTTACGCCAGTGTTTTTTGATGAATGAGTGGAGTTTTGTTTTGTTAATTGCCCATGTGTACCACTGCTAACGCAGCAGCAGCATAACCACAACCAAAGCTCTTTTGTTGTAATATTTAAGGTGTAGTAGATACGGGTTGATGCATTTCGTGATCTGAGCGAGGTTGCAAAAACGTGGAAAAAAAGAACAATATTCTTTGGGTCTTTCGGTAAAGTCACTTAGATAGGTTCAAAGAAAATAACAAAATAGCAAAAAACTACGATGTTTCGACCGCTTGTGTTGATTTCTACTGCAGCCTCCACTTCTCTCCGCAGTCCACCGTCACAAATGAAAAGACCGCTCCACAGGCCCAGTTCACCGTGATTAAGGAAGGAGGCAAAGTGTGAGAATTTATTATTTTAACTGTGATGTTTTATCTAACTTGTGATACTGCCACCATCCCACACATTACGACGCTCACAGCTGCAGGGCTTCATTTTGGTTTCCTGTGAAGTGTTTTCATCGCAGGAATCCCGTAATGAGCCAACCCCTTCGCCCCCATCGCATGCATTCAGAGGCCGATCTTCTAAAACACAGGGTCTGCGTGGGCATTGGACTAGCTTCTCGTATACGGTCGATGAATATTAATATTCATCACACGTTTGGCAAACGTATACTGGCGTAGATTTTCAAGCTATAAATCCACTGCTGGATGAATGTCTCTTTAAAAAAAAAATATAAAAAAAGGTTCTCAAGTGTTTCAAGCAATGGCTTCAGACCAGCCACCGACTGCGCTACAACAAAAATCCTCCCGTCAAATGAATGTTGTTTCTTGACTTTAATTTCGGAAAAAATTCCAGCGCAGAGAAATATAATTTCCACTTGAACCGCTATGCGACACACATCTCTGTAGCATCATGTACAATATGTTGAAATCACAGTGCCCTTTACGTGGATGAGAGGTCACTAGAATCCATCTCAACAGTAGTTCTATGCTATCTGTTTCCACGGGCCATTCTTTAGCGCATAGGGTGGCGAGGAAGGGTTGCACGGCTCTGCACAAATTGTGAATGGACACTTCGGGCCTGATTCCTGTTGAGTTTGTTTTCACACTTTTTTAGAAATCCAAAGCTGATTCCTCTAAATTCTGCAAAAGCAATTTGTCCTAATTTATATGCCTTTATTTCGCAAGCGGGTTTGGGTCGAGCACCACTTGCACAATACATCTTTATAGCCACACTCACCGGGCCTGGCTCCCAGAGACTTCCATGTGTTTTCACCGTTAAAAACACACGATGTACTCATGACACAAGCCACATATGTTTTTTGTTCTTAACGACAATGGTGATATTTTTTTTATTAATTATCCGAAGAAGGAGCAAATCCAAATTGTTCTTCTGTCCAGGGATTATCGTTTGCTCGCCGATGTGTTTTCAGGTTGTGCCGTGTGTTGTTCGGTATGATGTACAACGTGGAGTGAAGCGTTGGACGTCATACCGAACAACACGTGATAGCTAGCCAGTGGTGGCAATGGCAGTGAACTGTAATCCTACAGCGCTGTGGAAGGCAGTTGGGGTTGGTAGATCACCGCACAGATGTTGCGAAACTCTCTTCCCGTGAGCGTCTAGGTTGCCGTACCCATGGAGAAGGCGATACAACAACGTGTGGATTAATTTTCATCCGTCCCATTTCTGTGAATTCCACATGTTTGCATTGGTACGGGATAGAGTATTGACCCCACCGGGTGCTCAGCATGTATAAATACTAATTCCCTTCCAGAAAACATATATATATATAGGACTGCCGAGCTTGGGCAACTGTTGGTGCCGGCTCACCGTCGCCTGTTTGCTGCCTTCCAGCTCGTCCGTAGTTCTTCAGCGATTTGAGATTCGATTTGCATGAACGAGCCTGCTGGATATAATAACCAAGCTAAACTATCGCATTTATACCCAAATACACGTCGGATAGAGCCGCACAACACAACCGCAAACGAAAAAAAAACAACCTACGCAGGGGAATTCTCATTGATTAGCCAAGTGCATCACACTTGAGGAGGAATAGCGCAGTTTCAAGGTAACGCATTGCTTTGTCAGGCGTTGGACTCTTTGTTCCTCCCTTCTGTGGGGAAGCACACATTGAGAGGGCAGCCGTAGATTACCGGGGCCCCAAAGACACTTTGGGGACAAACGCCGCTGACGTCTTCGTTTTTTCAAAGCAACAATCAGGCTCCAGAAACTGCCGCTGCTGATTTCCTTCTCTTCCCTCGGTGTATATGTTTTTTTTGTTTCAGCAGAGCCAGTAAAATCAATTAGCTCTCGTTTCAGACCGAGGCAAAAGTAGGTCAGGATAAAAAAGAAAACCGAGGAAATAATGTTGACAAGTGAAGGAACAAACAAAAGATGCTGGCACACGAGATTCCAAACAAAGTAACCAAAGGATAAAAAAAAAATGGAATTGAAAGGTAAAGACGTAGCTCCGAAAATGTATGGAGTTTAAGAAATGGTGCAAGTTTTGCCATCCTTTCCCACTCTCCCCTCCCCCCTCCTTCTCCCGGCTCCCTCGTTTCAATAACTTACGTTTTTTTACGCGCTTTTTATTAACTCAATCTGTCTGTTGTTGTTGTATCCTCAAATCTTGTAACTCAATTTTTACCCACTTCTCGATCTGGTATCGACTGCAAACTTGGTATACTTATGTCATACTGATGACAATACTATATTCTATCATTAAAAATAACAAATATATATTTGTATCCGTAATTCTTTTTATACGTTATGTTTCGGCTTGGGTATAATTGTCCACGCTCAACTGACGTTGTCTTCCAGGAGTCGTGGAGTTCTGCCATTACGAGGACGGTACATTTCATTAAAGCGTGTTTTTAAAAAAGTTTTTTTTTTAATATTACTTATTTTTCTTCTCTCAGTTTCCTCTCCCCTTATGAAAGTACAATACAAGAGTTTGTGACCTCTGTCTGCGGAGTTTCTGTACCCCCCCGCCCCTCCCTGCGTAGCGGTTAGTGCTCTGTACCAAGCAGCTATGGAAATAAAATGAACACAATAATTCACAAATATGGTGCAAGTTTCTTAAATTCCAGTCCTCCCCGGCCTTTGTCCACACAGCGATACAAATGGGTTCCACCGCAGTAAGCGAATCGGCAGGTCACGTGTGGTAGGGTGAAGTGGGGGCTGGCGTAGAACACATTCCTGCGGAGGGAGCTGGTAGGAACGTTGGGTTGCTCGGTCAATGGCCAGGGTCAACGGTGGCGTGGTGTATTCCGAAAATATGCCCGACTGTGAGGGCGGGCACAAGCCGGCGTGAGTATGTTAAATGTTGAGTTTTATAAGGGCACCACGGGGTGACCAGCCCCTTCACACCCAGCCCCACCCCTCCCACCCCCCACCCAGCCCCACCCTCCTCACCCAGCCCCTCCCCACCCCACCCAGCCCCTCCCTCCCCACCCAGCCCCTCCCTGCACGACGGACGGACACAATAATCCCCTGTGGGCTGGTGTAACCAGGAGGTTCCTACCAGTAAAAGTAGGCCAACATCCCTTCTCAAAGGATTCTCGAGAGCTCTGTCTCGCGAAGTACCTTCTGCCAGCAGTGACGTGAGCCCGCAATCACAGGGTTGCACTTATACCTTTGTAATTTCGCAATCACTACCAGGTCACAGTGTTTTATTGCAATCTCTACTGCGTAACAACAAAATATTGTAATCTCTATCACGTAACAATATTCTATTGTGATGGCTACCGCGTCACAATGGAATATTGTAGTCGCTTACACGTCACAATGTAATGTTTTAATCGCTACCACGTCACATTTTAATATTGTAATGTCTAACCCGTCACAATTTAATATTGTACTCTCTACCAGGTCACAACGCAATATTGTAATCGCTACGACGTCACATTTTTATATTGTACTCTCTACCAGGTCACAACGCAATATTGTAATCGCTACGACGTTACATTTTAATATTGTACTTTCTACCACGTCACAATGTAATATTGTAATCGCTACCACATCACAATGTAATATTGTAATCGCTACCACATCGCATTTTAATATTGCAATGTCTATCACGTCACAATTTAATAGTGTACTCTCTACCAGGTCACAACGCAATATTGTAATCGCTACGACGTGACATTTTAATATTGTACTCTCTACCACGTCACAATGGAATATTGTAATCTCTACCACATCACAATGGAATATTGTAATCGCTACCACATCACAATGTAATATTGTCATCGTTACCACATCGCATTTTAACATTGCAATGTCTATCACGTCACAATTTAATAGTGTACTCTCTACCAGGTCACAACGCAATATTGTAATCGCTACGACGTGACATTTTAATATTGTACTCTCTACCACGTCACAATAGAATATTGTAATCTCTACCACATCACAATGGAATATTGTAATCGCTACCACATCACAATGTAATATTGTAATCGCTACCACATTGCATTTTAATATTGCAATGTCTACCACGTCACAATTTAATATTGTACTCTCTACCAGGTCACAATGCAATATTGCAATCGCTCCCGCGTCACCCCTATGAGGTTCCGTTTTCTCCTTTGCCTGTGGTTCTCTCACTAGTCTTGACCACCCACAATTATCGTCTCTTCGAGTGACGTGTCCTTCCCAAGCCCACTTACTTTTCTTTAACAGTCAATTTTATTGCCTTGATGAACTCGAGTTTTTTTGTTTTGCTCTGTGATCCACGTGCCCATCTTTCTGTCTCCCGGTGTAATTCCAGGCACGACTACTCACCGTGACACACAGCTCAGAGGCATGGACACTGACAGACGGGTACATGCATGACGTGCACGTTGGTGCTGTTCACCCGACGACAAAATATAACCAACGGCCTGGCAGCTTTCTATATCAGGGCTCCCTCTCCTCTGTGGCCCATTTTAACTCTTTGACCTTCAGAGTTAATTTTCATTTCACATCGCAATGCCAGGGCCATGCCTCAAGCTCAGTTTTGCAATCTGTTCGACTCCAAAGCATTGTTTTCTCAAATTACCCCAGTGTATCTTCTTGGTTCTTTCGGTAAAGTCACGTAGAAGGGAAGTAATAAAATAATAAAAATAAAACATAATAAAATAAAATAATTCTCACGACGTTTCGGCTACAACGCAAGCAGCCGTCTTCAGGTGAAGAATGAGACACTACCAAGCTAGCTTATTATTGTATTACTTCCCTTCTACGTGACTTTACCGAAAGAACCAAGAAGATGAATCCCTGCAGTCACGAAAGCTTTAAATCGAAATTTACCCCAGTGTAATCATCAATGCCCACATGCTCACCGGCGGAGGGACAAGTTTCCGCACCAGTGTTAGGCTGCCGGTGTTTTTTTCTTCCCTTCTCGTTGCCGATACTCATCAGCTGACTTATGCTGGCCTGAAAAACCATATGCACGTGTGCTCACGAAGTGCAGCAAATCCCATGTGGGATGGGGAGGAAGGGTTGGTTGCTGGAGGGGGCCAATGACTCTCGTTCAACCGAAAGCTTAGCCCACCCTCCCTCCCTCCCTCCATTAAATTGCATGCATTCAGTGATGACCACGTCCTGTACTATTTAAGACCGGAAGCTGGTGGATTGCTTCACTATGCTGGCAAATCGCCCGATGATGCTGGGTGTAATTAAGAGCGAAACGTTCGTACTCAAATTGTAAATGTTGTGGATTTACTCTCCAACACACCGTTGGGCTGAAGTAGTATACTACACCATACACAACTATACACTATACTATTCACTAATTGGCGTTTTGTTTACGTGACAAATCCCTTACTGACTGGCTGTGTCAGCTGGTGGAGGGTTACGACACATTTATACTTTCGCGATCTAACCCAAAAACCTTTATTATGAATAATATCGGTCGCGAAAGCCCACGTGTTAAGCATTGTTTCAAATACAAACTCCAATCGTTGGAAGGGGTTGCACAAAATGCAAACACCAAAAATGTATAATAAAGCGATTGGAGTCACAGCCATTTCTGACGCACACAGGGGAGTGAGAGCCATCGCAGAATGCATAATAAACAAACGCACATCGTACCTATGCGTTGTGGCCGAAACGTCGTGAGAATTGTTTTATTATGTTTTATTTTTATTATTTTATTACTTCCCTTCTACGTGACTTTACCGAAAGAACCAAGAAGATGAGCACATCGTACCGTTACTCATTCTGTTTTGCGTTTTACATTTATTTTATATATTTGTTAAATTTGGTTTCACACTGATTTGGTTTCCATAGGGCCCCCTTCACAGTAAACAACGTCACGCTACAGAGCTAAAGTGGAATATTTCTGAAGAACGATCCATAAAAAAAAATGTGTGCATGTAAACTCAATATCCTCTTGTCTGTTGTTATCAAACCATGATCGAAAGAAAAATGGGGGTGAAATGATAAATGTTTTTAAATCGATTGAGTAAGGCAAAGTGTTATCTATAACGTCACGCCTAAGCATGCCAAAAATCAAATGTATTGGCATGTTAATGAATGTTATGGATATGTGTGTATCTGTCATACACACACACAGAGGTGCATTGGCCACTCACAACAGGACAGCACAATTATGTAATAATTATTCTGCAAACATCATCACCATCATCAGCCACCCCAAGCTGCTGCCACCCCCCGGTGATTTCACTGCTCCATCTCCTATGTAAGGTCCACGGAGCTATATAGTTTTTTTTCAGAAGCTATCTGGCCACAAATGATGGCACAACGAAATGTATTTTCACGTGGAAATGTATAACAGTGAACGCACGTTGACTCTGAACGTGGAGGGAAACCCGGAGGATCAGGAGAAAAATCCACGCGATCACGGGGAAAGTAAACATGAAAAATTCCAAATATACAGGGTTGGGGTCGGGATCGAACCCGCAACCTCCTGCATACCAGGCGAGGGAGTTAACATCTCGTCGTCCTCTTTCCAGCGTCGTCGTGTCCTGCCAACGCCCACGCGCTCTTCGACGGGGAGCGGTGGCCTATGGTCAAGAAGAATCGCCATCGTCTTGAAATGATGCGCGGAGAATAGTGGGAGCGCACGACCATGCGAAGGAGTGGGGGGGGTGTAGCAGCGTTGGAGTGGTGAGTCGAGAGTTTTGTGCTTGCACTTTGTTTCATCAAAACGCAAAAAGAAATACATTTAAGCAAGCTACGCTTAACTGTCATTGACAAAATGCCAGAGTACGGAACTAGCCCCACAATACGCGCCGTGTATCCCTCGAGTATCCATCCATTTGAAAAGCCTCAGATGCGGTGGGATATATATATAAGCCACCGAACAAAACAAGTCAAGATGGCCCGAGGCTTTGTATTTATTGTCTTATAGATCCCGCCTAGGAATGCGGTACATTGCCAGGTTCAATCCGCTTGATGGTTTTTGCGCGCTGGCTTTAACTCCCTCTTGTGAAAGCCACTCGCTTTCCTCCGCTCGCTTCAATCGGCGTGCCAAATATGCTGTCTTCCAAATTGCACGCCATTGTCCTTTGGAGCTGCTCACAAATTATGGTTTGTCGACGGGTCGGTACGCGCGCGCCCACGTGCTACGTGCATGATTGGGTGCACGTGGGTATTGCACGTCTCAGAGGAGGCGTGGCGCTCACAGCAACGAGCGGAGCCCTGGGCAGCCAAAGCACGGCAGGTGGGCAGGATCGGTGGTATAGCCAACACCTGCGTCATTTCAGTCAGTTAACCCATAACACCATGGGACTGTGTCCCGTGACCTTGTTGCCAGCAGCGAGCCTTCGACACTTCACACGATGGCCTCAAAGTGCACCTAGCCCGGCACGAACGCTTTGGTGACATCACCGTCGATGGCCAATGTTGGCTGTTGTTCTGTCGGTGGTAATGCTATCAGCGTCTTTAGAGCGATTTAAATTCCTCTTGAAAACGCAGCTCTTTAAATTGGTCTCTTACTCCCCTAGTTCTGTCCGTTTTATCTCGGTTCTGTTTATTTACTCGCTTTCCATACACTGGACCCATTGGGATCTACGGATGAAATGCGCCACTTTAGAAATGTACATCATTATGTTTGCCTTGTGGGAGAGTGGTTGGTTCAGCCGTTGGCTCACGGCGCAATTAATGAACCTGGCGGCCTGAGTTCGCATCCTGGCCGCTGTGAACATCGGTGATGAATGATTGTCCTGAAGATCCATTGTTCTCCCACCTTCGCCAGCCCACACGGACCGACGTGGAGTGAAGTAAGGTGTGCGGGAGGCACTCATCCAGCAGTTGATTTGACAAAAACGGGCTATATATGTGCGTAAATCATTGACCACGAAAACGTCACGGATGACGATGCTACATCAGTAACGTCACTGGACATTGACTGAACCCAATTATTACGACGCGAATGGTAAAATGCTCGACTAATTTCTCTCCTTGGAGACTTTAAAAAAAATGTTTTGTATCATTTCCTTACAACCTCCCGCACCTCCGATTAGCACGGTTGGCTATATATGGTGTGAAATAACTTCAACGTACACGCATGCAATTACACACCAACATCTACAGCGACGTGGATATCTCGTACTGAAGCCCTCTCTGGGTAGCAGTCGCGCAGCATTTGTGGGGAGGCAGCTGTTGAGACTTGAGGGGGGCTTATCCGCCCCCTCCCCGCCACGGCTGAAGTCTCGGCAACGCCCCCCCCACCCTACCTTCAATGAGCATGAACTATCATCACGTGAAATCCGGTCTTGCTCGCAGCAGCCGCCTTTAGCTAACCATTGAACGAAGACGGTCACTGCATCGCGCGTCGCTTTCAGATTCGCTTCTGCGGCCGTCTGGAACGCTCTTCCTTCCGATATTAGGAAGCCACTGGAGCTATGTGCACTTTTAAGTCTAGATTGAAAAGTAATTTCTTCACAACTGCGTTTCGTGTTCAGTTCGTCGTCCTTCATCCGCACCTCCGATTAGTATGGTTGGCTACGTACGGTGCGAAAAAAGTTCAACATAGATCCATTAAGTGATGGGCTTCGCAGCCTTGTCCCCATATACAAATGGGCATTGCTTGGTATAGGGAGTGAGAGCAGAATGCACAACAAAGTCAAGATCGTACTGATTCTATCAGTTAACGTGTATTTAAAGTTCGTTGAACGTTGACTATTTCTTGCCCCCACTCCCCTACCCCACCCACCCCCTTTTAAACAAGGTCACGGCGACAAAGCAGTTGGGGGCAACCGAATAGGTTAAATATCACGGCGTTAGCAAACTCCCTCTCCCACTCTCTCTCTCTGCCTGCGGCTGCGTGGCCTGCAATAAACAAGTTGCGTTCCCTCAGATGTACACGGGGGCCAAGTCCCGTGAAGCCTGGCGCAGCGGGAGGGGCAGAGGAGGGGAGCAGTTTATCTCGTGCCTCTGATGAGGCTTGAAATTGGGGAGACGTGCTCGGCATGGGGCCCCGGCCGCTGTGCTCGCGCAAAAAAGTCTCGAAGGCCGAGCAGATTTGACGTGGGAGGGGGGGGGGGGGAATTAAAGGGCTTGTGGTGCCCGGTAACTCAATTGTGAGAGCCCCCCTCTCTCACCCCTCCTGCCCGCCCTCCAGCCCCCTCCCCCCAAATCTCCACGGTGTACAGCCCCGTACAGCACTCTCTCGGTTGGTCTCCCCACCACAACAATAACAACCGCCATTCGCCACTGAGTGGTGGTGACATCACCACGAGGCTTGTGCCAGGCTATGTGCACATTGAGGCCACGTGAAGTGTCGAACGCCCGCTGGAAGGAGGTCACTGGGCAGACCCAGGTGCCACGGGTTGACTGACTGAGAGGACTTGCTGATGCACCACTCCACCCACCCACACGCCCGCCCGCCCCTTTATTAGATATTTATAATATACACCGTATTCCCTCGTTATTCGCGAGGGACACTTTCCGGAGATGGTCGTGAATAACAAATCTCGTGGATAATGATATTGGCCTCCGAAAATGAATTGCCTTAAATACGTACATAAATAAGCTATCAAATGCATGCCAATTATCGCATCGCTTTATCTCATCGCTTTATCTCATCGTTTTTTTTCTCTCTCTCTCCTCTCTCTCGATGCAAGTTCGTGAATGATGAGGCAACGCTGCAATGCTGTCCAACGACAGTTCGGTAAGGTTTGTCACGTAAACGAAACGTGCCATTGAGTTACTACTTCAGCCTACCGGTGTGTTTGGAGAGTAAATCCACAAAATGTTTAATTTGAGTACGACGTAATTACATCCAGCATCATCGGATAGCGAAGCAATCCACATGCTTCCTTTATTATGAATAATATTGGCCGCGAAAGCCTTCCGTCTTGTAAACTCACTACCGCCACACTTATTCTCTCACTCTCTAAAAGAAAGAGAGAGAGGAGGAGGAATCAGACTAGCGGAATGACAGAAGCCACACGATGAGTCGGTGCCAAAAATGGCTCATGCTCGGACTCTGCTGTCCCCTACGTATGAATGGGTTATCGGCCAATTAAAAAGTGTTCACGCTTGCTCAGTGTGTCACGGGGGTCACGATGACTCTCGCACGATGATGATCCAATATAAATGAGACATTTTGTGTGTACGGTTGTGTTGCAATTATGGAACCTGCCTTATATATATGAATAATATAAAAAAAAACTGGCTAGATTAATCAGAGGCTTTGCCAAACCGGCGACGCCGAGTTGCAGCGCGCACACAATGTCCTCTTGGACGTTCCCTGACGTTTTGTCGCGAATGCTTTTCGACTTAAGTTTTGAAAGCACTCAGGCCATTGGCTTTGCCCGTTTGTCTCTCCACATGCCTGTAACATAGGGTCACGATAACTCTCGTGAAAGATGATCCGATATGATTTACAATCGAATTTATTTTCTCTTCTTGGGGTCGCATCACGTGGGTAAATCGCCAATGCGCGTATTTACACCCTTATTCACCCGCCACAGCCTTATTAAACAGAGTCGCCACATGAATAAAGTGGCCAATATATTTACCACTCGAGGGTAACCGACGGGCGTGTTGGAAAAAAATCCACAGAATGTAACATTTCGGTAGGGACGTTCCACTGGCAATTGCAGCCGACACATCGTTAAGGCCAGAGCTGTGGAAATGTTCTCCCACATTTGTACAACTTGATTTGGCTGTGCTGGGTCGAGGAGGGTTCTACCACACACGCACTGACATTTTATTCAAACCATCTGGATCCAAGAGTACAAGTTGAATCGTATTATCGGTCGCGAAAAGCCTACGGTGTTATACGATTCAACGTTGACGAAAAAATGGCTTGGAACCTGTGCTGTTGCTGTTTGAAACTCACCCCGTAGGAAACAGGCCACGTCGATCAAAGGCTTTTGCGCAAAAATGCGCAACGATAAAATAACAAAAAACAGCACTAAGTGGAAAACCTTTTAGGCCAAGGCGAAGATGTCACACGCGGAGGGGGGTGGGGGAAAGTCTCACATTCCCACAACATCATTATACCCGACATCTCGGTTAATAGGTGTAGCCCTTCCAAGACACCTGGCTGCAATGGAAGAGTAGGCTAAAGACTCTCCGAAAGGAGGTTCTCTGGGGCTTCTCGCTAGTGGAGGACCTTCCACCAGCAGTGGCATTAGCAATAAATTGCAGGCTATACTTTAGCTAACTCTAATATAAATGTGTAAAAACAAACGGCCTCTAACGCCGGACAGTATGCTTATTGTTGGAATGTATCATCTATCAGAAATGCGAATTAAAAATATGTATTTGAAGAAATTGCAAAAAAATTAGCACGTCTCTCTACCTCTCGAAAGCCTACGCGTTATATGTCTGTCCACCTCATCCTTTGCATTCCCTACTTCTTACCCGATTCCCTCAACTATTCTGTCACCTAAACAGTCCAACAAACAAACTGATAGGTTGCTAAAGTTGAACTTAGGTTTAATTTGGTTAAAAATTGGGCTAATCAAGCTGGGGATAGAAAACGGCTGGAAGAAATGGAAATGGATGTACAATTATAAGACAGCTAAAGTTTGACTTGGTTGATGACATCTTTCCAATGATTGCTCAATTTGAAACCATCCTCTCGGTTGAAGTTCTGCCTATGTTTGTATATCTGGATGGCTTCAAGGACAAATCTTTGGTGGTATCCGGGAGTTTTGCAGAGTACTTTGGTATCGGAGAAAACAATATCATGTGTTGAAACAATGATCAGCTAGGTGTTTCTACATTTTGGCTTTGGGTTTTAGAAGAGTTCGTGCAACATTGTGTCCCTCTGTCGCGTTGTCGTCTCTTGTCGTTGATATGGCAGAAAAGTGACCCGGTAAAAAAATAAATAGGCAAACACACGTAATAGCCATACATAATTTAAACACGATTGCATTGCACATCATTTATACTTCAATGCGTTCAGATGGGAATGCAGGTTACTCTATTTTTAGCGTTGGCAGTGCCTACATATTTCATTCCTTTGCCCAGTGCCATGCATGGGGCAATGTAAATGTAAAGTGTGTTTACAATTGAGTCACACCACCTTTAACCTGCCCAACCCAGGCATCATTTGAATTTCTCAACAACCCCGTGTAATACGCACGCCTTTTACTGTAGAGCAGTGTGACGGGAAAGGTCACCTCATAGGCCATCAATGCCTCTGAGCATGCGAGGTGAAGTGTAATTAGTGCACACTCAGGTTTTCGCTCTTCTGTTCCCTGCAGTGATTTTTTTGTATTCTTTTGCTCTTCGTAGATGCCACAGTTGTGTTCGCAGATGCCTACAAAAAACGATAATTTAGGATTTAAAAAAAAAACTATCTATTGTAATTTTTTTTCCCACCCGATGTTTTCTTGATTGTGCTATCGGTGCCGTGTCGAAAGACGAAGTATCCTGCTCGGAGCACCCGGACGGCAGTGCGACCCGACGTGTTAGAGAACGGCTCAAGCAAGCGGATGTCACAGAGCTACCTCCGAGATTCCCTCTTCAAGTGATGTCTGGCCTATGCGGTAGAGGGCAGTACTTAACCACCCACTCTGCATATATATTGTGTTCGTCGCGTGACAGTCAAGCCGTAATGTTTTTGCTAGTGATGGAAATTCGCCAAGAAGACTTTATTTTCGTAATCTGCATGTAAACAAATCTATACCAGTTTAACACGTAGGCTTTCGCGACCAATATTATTCATAATAAAGGTTTTTGGGTTAGATCGCGTTATTTCTAAATAACCCTCCACCACCCGACACGGCCAAACAGTAAACAATGTGTCACGTTAACAAAAGACAAATAGTTCCCTACTTTAGCCCACCGGTGTGTTGAAGAGTGAATTAACATCTTTTGTAAACGTGACGCATTTTTTACTGTTTGGCCGTGTCGGATGGTGGAGGGTTACGACACATTTATAAATAACGCGATCTAACCGAAAAACCTTTATTATGAAAACTATACCATTTAAAATAATAAAAAATCGTCAATATGCACGGATACTGGAAGGCATTTCAAAATGTGTGTGCATCTGTGTAAGTATTTAGTTATTTTATACGCAGGCTTTCACAACCAATGTGATTCATAATTAGTTTATTTTGGGTTAGTTTGTGCAGGCATATTGTAAATGGGAAAAATAGCCAATTAAATCAAACACAATTTTGGAAATGCGCTTCTCAAAATGCAGGTTTTGCTGATGAAACCAAATTATTAATTGAAATATTTTCCAGCATGAAAACGTAATTTGATGGGCTCTCCGAGGCGTTGGACAGTTGGCAGTTAATAAATTGACAATATCCCTTACACGACATCATTACCCAAAAAGAAACAATGACTCAGCAATACTAATGTTACTTTTCAAGGGCGCGTGACGGCACGTCGTGGGACGGACATCACACACGTTGGCATCAGCTTGGATGCGTTTATGGCAGGGGTAGGGAACCTTTTTTCTGCCAAGGGCCATTTGGATATTTATAACATCATTCGCGGGCCACACAAAATTATCAACATAAAAATTAGCCCGTTATATTTGGTCAAACGTTTAATGAACTCACCCCTAATGTCATGGCTGGAACTGCTTCTCTTTGGTGAGGTGTGTGATGTTAGCTGGTGTTGCTACTCGCAACTGCTTTTTCAGGTTAGCTCTTAAATTGATTGAATTTCGAGTCCCGCCTGCGGTTGCCTTGGCAGGGCCAGGCCAAATAATTTCGCGGGCCTTATACGGCCCGTGGGCTGGACGTTCCCCACCCCTGGTTTAGGGGAATCTCGCATTTCCCTTTCGCCCTGGTTTTTGTGTGAATCCTTTCAGCGCCGTTTCTTCATGTCTCCAAGTTGCAGACCACTCCTTTTCTATCAAACTGACTTGTTTTCTATTTTGCGTAGTCCACGAAATATCTCCGGAACGTATCCCTAGTGAATACTGAGGGAATACCGTACACATATAGTCATTTGACAACATACGACTTCCACATCTGGCAATGCTTCTATGACTGTGTTTTCAGCTACTGCAAGGCGTATTTTATTTTAAACTCCAACCCTTTCAAGTGGCTTCTTGCACCGAATAGAATTAGGGTGTTGTATATCCAACCTTTAATGTGCCTAAAATGTAATTTTCTTTAACAGCAAGTCTGCGTTGAATGTAATTTAACTTTAAGTACTGTGTCTTGTGTTACTTGGGTGAATTATGCTCTACGTCACGCCTGTGAGCATTGGTCTGAGGTTTTATAATGAGATAGCATAGGCTCCTAGACTCAGACCTCCCCTCTAAATATATAGGCATGCTGCGGTTTATTGAAGATATAAATTTTGGAAAAATAAATTCATAACCTATGCATATGTTGGCAGAGGCGCGTATGCATGTGGCACGAGATTATGCGTGCGTGTTTTGTTTGTGGGGAGTGGTGGCGCGGCGGTTAGCGCACTGCGCTACAAACAGCGGTGGCTACTGATCGCGAACTGTTCTGGGACTCCCCTAGGTAGACGCAGCCTTACATGACTACCTGTTGCGGTGTGGTAAACATCAGCGGACGTATTTGGCATGGGGAGGCTTTCATCCAGCATCGCATTGCCAATTGCCAAAGGTCTTTGCATTATTACATTTGAATACTTTACACGGTGTACATATACAGAAGCTCTCAGTCCGAGCTGGTATTGTTGTGTAAAGATGACCGTGTGGGTGAAACAGCTTTTGATCGTATTTGCATTACAGAACGGATCACGTGGTGTTTATTTGCCTTTGGCTTTGAGAGAGCAACATAATTACCTTGTTTGACATACGGGCGGCTGTTGACGCAAGTGGAGGCCCACTGAAACTCAATTCACGTGGCGTTTTCTGGCTGTCATTCCACCTCATTTGTGGCAGAAGATCTTTCCTTTGAAATTGAAGGCAGTGTCCAATGCGTCCCAACAGCTTTTAGGCGGAATGACTCAAAGTGGGTCGGGTTTGGGGACCGTGCCTTGAGATGGTAGTGGAAACTTTTCATCAAAGTAGAAACTTTCCACCGTTTAGCGAAGTCGCGTTCAATCACCACTGGTTGCGTGGATAGTGCTTGAAGTGCTGAGAGGGCCCGGTGACCCATTCCTCTCCGAGTCACGAGGTGGGTTTGTGGCGGCCACCTTAATGCGAATTTTTGGGTGGAAAGCCCTCTCCAAATGTACCAGAATCTGTATTTATCCTGGAGAAATCTGATGAGCTATGAAGCTCTTTTTTCATGGATGTCCAGTAAATTTATGGCAGTCGCCATCAGCGGGAACAGATGTACAAAGACAAATACAAAGATACTTTGTATAGTCTTAACACACTTGGGGCAAATGCTGTTAGCGAGCGCTTGATGTGCACACACACACGAAGGAGATGAATGTAACAATGTCGACAAAGATAACTATGATTGTGATTACGAAATTATGAATGATGTTAATGATTGTAGTGATGTTGATATTTTTAATGACGTTAATTTTGATAGCAATCAGAATCATATTAATTTATTTTCGAGGAACGTTACAAAACATCAAACAAAAACACGATAGGAGTGCCAAGTATTGGAAATATAAACAAATCACTTTAAACATATATAAGCGACCTGGCCACAAATGATAGCTCAACAAAGTGGCTTATCACGTGGAAATGTATCGCAGGAAAATTATCTGAATGCATGTCTCTAATTTCGATAACAAATGCCATCACAATAGAGAAGGTCACGATAAGTGCAGTATGTGGATATTTGTTAAAGCTAAGATTATGACGCTGCTGCACGTGATCTTACTTCTGCTGCCGCTGATCGGAACGCTTGGCATGGTTGCAACGAGAAGCGGGGGCCATCAGTCCATCCAGATAGTTCGGTTTGAAGAGCAGATTAATATCTAGCTTCTCATTACAACACCTTTCCTGAAGTTTAACACGGAGGCTTTCGCGACCAAACTATTATTCGCAATAAAGATGTTTTGTTGGGTTAGATCGCAAACATATAAATGTCTCGATAACCCACCACCACCCCACAGAGCCAATCATTAAGGCTTGTCACGTGAACCAAACTTGGCAATTAGTTACTACTTCGGCACACCGGTGTGTTGGAGAGTAATAAGTATAACCCGTAACAACAAAGTTTTTCACTATAAATCCTTTATATGCGTGGCGGCTAGAGTCCTTTCGTCCTCTGGCTTGAGATGGCTGCCACCTATGGGTCAGATGATTGCATTGCACCATTAAGCAATTGGTAATTAAATATAATATTTTTGTCTTAAAAAGTGTAACATTTTTGATTTTTTTTTTACGAACATTAATTGTCACGCACAACGAGTCTGTGTGGAAAATGTCAGCTCGATTGGATTACGGTAAGTGGGTTAAAAAACGACCGAAAGATTTGCACGGTCCTAAGCAAGCAAGCGAACTTAATATAAAAGACTTAAAAAGGCAGCATTTATAATTTGAGTACGACGTTTCGCTGGTGATTGGAACCAGCTTCATCGGGCGATTTTTGCCCAGAATTTAATACCGAAACTTAACCTGAAGATTTCCAGTGAGTCAGCTTCCGCCACCACCACCACCACTACCACGTGTTGAGTTGTGGGGTAGCCGGTGCCAAACTCCCAGGGCCCTCCACGTGTTAAACAAAAACACCTCCTCTTGGCCTCCGTCATGAACTTTCCCACACACGGATTCGACCCGTGGTGGCCTCTGAGTTTTCTTCTCTGTGTTGAGCTTCTAGCAGTAGTCTCGCTCGACTTGGTCGATATTATTAATTGATGATGATGCAATGGACGAGGTTATCTTGGCACAAATCCGACAATGTGAATGCAAGGTCTACGCGAACAGGGTTGCTTTAGGAGTTTCCTTTGCAAAGCATAGCTTGCCAAGCTGTTATAAGAGTCATGTAAAATAATTATGTTAGAAAAGGTCGGAATATTAAGCTACACAAAAATGTACATTAATATATATATTACGTAATGCAGTTTATAAATCAGCAATATTAGCCTTAGTCATAGAAACTAAAACTTTCACGTAAGTGTTGAAATCAGGCATGAGGTATGGTTTATACGATTTGACATACAAGCTGTCCGAATAATGAAACCAATTTTGCATGAAGAATTGACTTTGGGTTACATTTTTGAGGCGGCCAGATGGCTTAGAGGTCAGGGTACTGAGCTGGCACTACTGATACCCTGAGTTCGAATCCAGGCCACTGCCTGTGATTAAACCGGGCCCGTTTAAACCCGTAGGCAATGAGCAACTTTGGTTTTGGCTTAAATTCCCTCTCCGAAAGTAAAGAAAAATATTATTGGTTCGATTGTTACTTGATATATATGTGATATAAATCACTTTGTGGCAGAGTGAGCGGGGAAGGTGGCTGCTCCGACTGTGCAAACCATAGTTCAATTGAAGGGATCTCAGAAGTGGCTCTGTGGTATCCACTTCAGCGAGATGTTACCTAACAAAGGGTTGCACAACTCTGTGAGATTTTCCTGGCTCCTAGATCTCGTGATACATCACTGACAGCACAATTGCTTGGAATACATTGACATCGACTACTGCAGAAACCCAAATTTCGTTGAAAAAAATGAATAAACAAACAAACTAAAGCATACTCTAAGGTTTTTTCGGTAAAGTCACGTAGGTAAAAAATAAAATTAAAAGTTAATAAAAGTAATAATGGAAATAAAATAAAATAATAAATCACGACGTTTCAGAGGCAACACAAGTCTCCGTCATCCGTCATGTATGAATCCTTGCAGTCACGAAAGATCCAAATCTAGAATCAAACAAAAGCACACATCACCGCCCTCCTGGATCCACATTTTTTTCAGAAGTAATTCCGAATACTGTAAAATCCCGGCCACTATTGTAAGACATTAATTTCCGATTTTTTTGTTTACGATTAAACAGAGCGATACTGCCGCAGTTGGTGTAAGGACGAGCAACACTAGACTTGCAATCCTGAGGTCACTGGTTCAATCTCTAGGCACAGCAGTTCTTAAATCCCTCCACCTATATCCAAGGAGCAGAATAAATGGGCTCACCACAGTTAGGTCGCGTGTGGTGGGGTAAAATGTGAGTTCTGGCACCTCTTCCCAAACGTCACGCCAGCCTGGAAGTGTAGGCCAAGCACCGTTTTAGAGCGGGGCCCTCTAGAACTCCCTCAAATGGAGCCCCTTCCGCCAGCAAAGCCGGGAGTGAGCAATTGCAGGGCTGAGATTTTTAAATCTTCACATTTTGTGGTCAATTTAACCTCAGAATAACAAAGGGTTGTATTTTATCAGCCTATATAAACTATTGTAATCATCTCTATCGCTATGTTATTCAAAATGTGCCGGACATCTTTTTGAAATGTTTAAACGAGAGTCAACATTTCATTGGGCCGTCCCTTCTCAGGTTAGGCAGAGGCTGATAACTAACGCATCTGTTTTGTTTGCCATGTAGTGCCTCTCTGCCTGTCTGTCTCGTGCGCCGTTGTGGACTCTTGTGTTAATGAACGCAGCGAGAGGGTCGATTGATTTGGACAATGAACGCCATTACATCCCTCGATTAATTAAGCAGGGAAACGAAATCATTTGGCTAAACACAGCCCAACGTTTACCCCAACGAAACTGCTTCTTTATTGCACGCAACCGTGCGTCCACTTGTCAAACGTTTTACTCGACCGAGCGATAGAGGACTGGTGTCACGCATATTTTGTTTTTGCAAGAGGCATTGAAGACAGAGAAAGTGCACAGGCAGAGCCGTCCCTAGGGTAGACGGCGAATCGGGGTGACTGCCCCGGGCCCCGCGCTTTGGGGGGGGGGGGGGGGGCTTGCGCTTCGACATCACGGTGTCAGATGTAATACTTCCAATTGAGTTTTAAGGTGTCGGGGGGCCCCACACGGTGGGGTTTGCCCCGGGCCCCGCACCCCTTCACCCCCATGGACGGACCATGCCTTCACATAAAGATGACAATTATATAATTAGTTTTGGTCGTTTACTATATAGTTTTGTACGTGTAGTGTCCAGCTCAGAGACACTCCGAGACGGCGTGGAGGCAATATGTTGATGGGGGGCTGCCGACGAGGAGAAGCCGGAAGCCATCATGCCGGGAGAAGACCTGCCTATAGACGAGACCAGGACGCAAGCCAGGGTCCGGTCATGGCTAGCTACCCCGTGCAGCTAGGGAGGATTAGCTCGGACGAGATACCTCCCTAGGGTAGCTGACAAAGGGGCAGTTATACCCTTTCGTGTGTATTAGGGAACGTTGTAATAAACGTGTTGCCTCCACTCCGTCTCCGAGTGTCTCTGAGCTGAACACTACAACTGGTGTCAGGAGTGGGGTTGTTACTGTTCTGTTTTTTATTTGTCAGCCGGGACGGCTGAGTGCTACGTGGGGGGGGGGGGGGGGGGGTGATGTAGTGGCATCGGTGGATGCCACTACAGGATACGTTAAGCCGGCCTGTGTGAGGCGAGACACGCGCCGCTCATGCCGCCAACAGCAGTGCAGGAGGAGCGCAGTACCGGGCCTAGCAAGGGCCGGCGGAGATCGTCTGAGGAGGATGGAGAGCACTGCGCTCTGCATGCAGTGCCAGCTTCTGAAAGGTAGGGGGCCCTGGGGCTGAGACGAGACCCCTCTAACCTGTTCGGGGGTCCGGTTTTTTATCCCCGGACCAGGGGCTCCGTCCGCCCCTTTCTACGCCTCCTTTCTTGGGCTAATCGGAGATTTTTGCATTGAACTAGGACCTATATCTGACAGCGAGGGTGCTTGCGATCTCTTCCGCTGAACAGCAATACCTTGCTGATCTCGTCAAGGAGCATAACACCACCACGTGAACTCCGATCATAGTCGCAGCAGCGGCTTTTGCCTCGCATTCAGACGCTCTTCTGCGGCCGTCTGGAACGCTCTTCCTTCTCATGGTAGGAAGCCACTGGAGCTATGCACTTTTCTCGATTGAAAACTCATTTCTTTCTAACTGCTTTTTGTGTTTTGTTTGTTGTCCTTCCCTCACACCTCCGATTAGCCCAGTTGGCTACGTACGGTGCGAAAGAAGGTCAACATACATCCATACAAATATCGGGCAGTTCACCCGCATTGACTGAAGCAAGCCTGCCTTTGCTGATGAGACGCTGAATGTCAAAACCGGTTGAGAGGTCACTCGCGTTGCTGCTGAAATTACGCATTCTCAGAAGGATGCGTGGCTGGTGCAATGTGTAACAAAAATGTGCTTCTTTTACATAGAAGGACAAAAATTAGCAGACAGTACATTATCCGCACGTATATAGTGACTTCAGAATGGGTATGTTTAGGCTTGGAGGAATCCGATGAGCAATGAAGCTCTTTTTTAACAGACGTCCGATTAGGTGCGGTCCAGCAAGTTCTTACATTTTCATAAAAAAGAGACGAGCCTCGACAATTAAAACGAATTGACCACCCAAAAAAAGAAAGCACCTTCGGGTGGCAACCGCCTCCGCCGAAGTGAACTCCCAAACTCCCCGCGCGTGCTCGCCGCTGCGGATATATATGTTTTCTTCTCGCGCGCACGCCGGTGCGAGCTTCCCCCTCTGGGGTGGTGGGAGGGGGAGGTAGCCTTTGATGTCCCGGACCAACAACAACAACAACGGTGTGGCGTCTCGGGAGGGATGACAAGGTCCCACTAGCACGCACTCTCGGCCGAGCCTTGCCTCGAATAGCCCGCCTCGTGACATCACGTGCGCGCCGCAGACGACGCGAGGTGCTCCGCCGATTTCCCTCCGCTGCACGTCAAGCATGAAGCACCGAGCGGGGCTTCTTCACAGGGTGCGCGCTGGTGGTGTGGTGGTGGGGCCTTTTTTTTAAAGGGTTGCCCGCTGCCGATGTGTGTGTGTGTGTAAGTGTGGCTTGCGACTGAACGACGACGGAACCTGAACCTAGCTGTGTTCCTGAGCTCTGTCCAGGATCCAGAATCAGAATGTTTGTTTAGACTGGAGGAGGAATCCGATGAGCTACGAAGCTTTTTTTTAATCCACGGGTGTCCGGTATGGGGCGGGTCAGTGAGTTACAACAACAAACACATAGAAACAACGATTGGAGTGGAAAATGTTGAAAATCGTAAGCAAATCACTAAACACAAATAAATAAGTAATGCATACATTAAGTCATCTTTATCAAGAAGGCAGCAACAACAGCACCGTCCCAGAACATGCCAAGATAACACCACACATCAGTCGCTCAATGCAGTGGCATATTAACATTGAACTATCGACACACAGATAATGGGCAAAGCTCCGAATAACGTTTGCAAATGCGACTGTATCTCGCACTAATCTGCCGCTTCACTTTATTTTTGAAGGAAGATTGACGATGCTAAGGGAGGAAAGCAAGGTTGCTGTTCCAAAACGATGATGCTGCAATGGCAAAAGCTGCGTCACCTATTCCAATTCTTGTTTCTCGGGATATTTAAATGACAATTCGATGTATGCCTTAGGTTTCTTGGGCTTCACAATGGGGACAATGATTTAGCTGAGCTTAGCAACAGATTTGCCAATTAGGATGTTATGGATGAGCAGGGCCCCAATGAAGATTTCTTCTCGCGTCAAGTGATGTGCGATTGTATTTTAAGAGGAGATCGCAACGGTGGATCCACAGCTCGCCGCGACTATTCCGACCTCTGCGCTCCACGCGCCGGGAGCTTCGTACGGCAGAGAAAGTGCAGCGAAACGTCGGACACCGCGCCGAACGACGACATGGTGCAACCCGAAAACACACCGGAGGGCTACACTGGAGCACACGCACACAGCGATGCTTGCTGTTTATTCGTTTCACCGTTTGTGCCTTCCATGGCTGCTTCTAAATAAAACTTAACAATAACTAATGCCGCTGCTGGCAGAAAAGCCACTGGCGCTATTTTAAATCAAGATTGGAAACTCATTTCTTTGAAGCCGCCTTTTGTGCGTTAAGTTTTGTTGTCCAGCCGCACCTCTGATTGTCGCGGTCGGCGTGACGTATGGTGCGAAAGAAGTTCAACATACATATATACACATGGAGCTCTTTGCAGCCTCCATATAATTGTCTTGTCTCCCACTTTTGCACGCCCGCCAGGCAGTATCCACGCTTTACCCCACCACATGGAACCCGCTTGCCAAACGTCTACTCACTTATTCTGCTGGGTGGACAGAGACAACGGGAGAGTTTAAACACACGCTCATTGTATGCAACTGTACATATGTTGAACTTCTTTCATACCGTACGTAGCCAACCGTGCTAATCGGAGGTGTGGGAAAAGTGTACGGGGGGGGGACAAGACAAGACAGTGTAGTTGTAACACCTGTGGCTCACAGCAGAAAGGGTACATGAGTTCGATTACCGAATGGGGGCGTCTTTCTGTATGAAGTGTGTGAGTTCTCCGAACTGCTCTGCACGTGTTTCTTCCGGTCTCCCTGGCGTCGTCCCACAATATAAAATAAAAACACACACAATGTAACAGTTTATGGGCCAAACTCATCCCAATTTCAAACATTACCGTTCAAATTACTGAACTGGGATCATGCACAGTAGCATCGCCATCCGACTGTGTAACGAAGTATAATAATAATAATAACAAAAATGATTACCCGCTGCACCATGAGATGGAACTGGTGACCTCTGGATATTAAGTCCGGTGTACTGATCATTAGACCATAACAAATATCAAAGTATTGGCAAGCAGAGAAAAAACGTTTAATAATACTCGACTCAAGGAGGAATGGGCCAAACATCGCAAGAAGGACCCTCCTGGAAAAGTCAAGAGAAAATGAATCATTAGTGCACAGCATGTTGGTAAAACTACGAGAGCATTATTCATCCATATAAACCTGATAACAAATACATGCAGGCAAATATACCTCTATAGCTGTGTAGAACGTTGGGGCAAGTGCTGTTAGCGAGTTCCATTCAAGGTATGTACTCTGCCCAAAACGCATGGTGTGGCCAGAACCACACCTGGCAACTTTGTCTCGAAAGTGCTAATGTTTACGAATTGCACCAGGTACTCATATATGGCTGAGTCGACCTAGGGGAGGCCCAGTAACGGTTCAGATATTTGCCATTCGTGTTCGCCCTCTGATGTGCTTTTTGAGTTGTATTTGAACACACATCCGGTGCCCTATACTGCCCAGTAATAATATCAGCTGCAGCTGGGAATCGAACTCAGGTCGCCGGGTTCGAAGTGATGTGAGCTAACCACGACACGCGCGTGGACCACACACACACACACATTCTACGAGCAACGTTGTCCGAAGCAAAATACTTCTCAACTGCAGATGCCTCGGATAATTTGGCAGCTAATTTAATAAATCATTATACCACAATAGTGAAAGTCAGCTTGACCCAGAAGAGGATCACATTGGCCCCTTCACGTGCCCACATATATTATGTATTATTGTTGTTCCACTTGTTTTCTCAGGCCAGCGTCGCTGATTCTCACCACTCTTTGTTTTCACGGTAGGTGACGACGATCATTGCTAAGCATATTCCGAATGCGATCATTAGCAGTGAGAAACTGAGCCTAATTGCCGTCCACAAAATCTCACCCACAGAGGGATTTGGTCGGACGATGGCAAAAAAAGTCAAAACCACGTTGGAAAGTGGCCGGGTGGCCCAGAGGTCAGAGCTCTGACTTGACACCACTGAGAACCTGGATTTGAATCCAGGCAGCTGCCTGTCGCAAAAAAGGGGCTTCTCAAGTCGAATTAATTGATGGTGGCAGCCCAGTCATCAATGTGTAATGCGGGCGTAAGCGACCTTCCGGATGTGACGTCACGGGGGGTGGAGTCATGTGACGTGGGGGGAAGGTTCGGGGCCTTAAGCGGGTAAACCGGAAGGGGAAGGCAGTCGGGGTGTGAGCGGAAAAGAGTGAGGCCACGCGGGCGAGTGTGGAGAGGGGGGGCGCCGACGACCATCGGGAGCCAACCCCGAAGATAAGAGGAAGCTGCGGAGTGGTGTGCAGCTGCAGAGGAGACAGCCAGGAGGGCTGCGTGTTAGAGGCAGCGGTGTGGCTGCCAGGAGGAGCTGCGGGAAGAGAGAGAGAGGGGGCTGCTTGTTAGAGGCAGCGGTGTGGCTGCCAGGAGGAGCTGCGGAGAGAGAGAGAGAGAGCAAGAAGCTGTCAGAGCTGCGGAGGGAGAAGAGCAGCAGCGAGTACAGCCAAGGGGGGCTGTGTGAGAGAAACAGCAGCGGAGCTGCTGTTGTGGATCGGGCCGACATTGGAGTCAGCACCGTGGAGAAGCTACAGAGTAAAGACAGCCGTGTGGGTGTACAGCACGAACCGAATAATAAAGGACACTGAGCCAGACATCGTGGTCCAGTCGTTTATTACACTGGTGTCGGAAGTGCAACGGCATGTCGAAACAAGTGAGGAAGAAAGTTAATCCGGCGCCTGCATCGGCTTCTTCGTCCGACGACGACGAACTCCCTCCAACCACGGATCCTGTTGGGGTGGTGGAGGAGAGCCCGGCTGAGGCGACCACGGGAACGGGAGTGGAGGATGTTGGCGCGGTGGCGGGTCCGTCGACATCATCAGACGCGGATCAACGATGGCAAGCGATGGCGGTACAACTGGAGGCACTTAAGGACGTCCTGGCGCATCTATGCCATCTCGTCGCGCCAGGGACGATGGATGATGCAAGTGGTGCTCCGCGGGCCGCCACGTTGCCTGTCCTGCCGCCGCCATTGCCCACGCGGCAAGAGGCCGCCATTTTGCGCGCTCCGTGGCGCCAAACCGCCATCTTGGCCACGCCGCGGGCCGACGCCATTTTGAATTTGCCATCACAACCACCACCATTGGAAGACGGCGGGAAGAGGAGTCGGAGTCGCCACCTTACAACGGTTAAAGAATTTTCCGTCGGTGGGGACTGGAGCGCGTTCGCCTGCCGCTTCTTGGCGGCGGTACGCACAGCAAGATGGACTGATGCGGAGGCTTTGGAGGTGTTGCCGACTCTCCTGGACGACGAATCTGTCCGATTCTTCCGTTCCATAACGACCGATAAGAAGGCAACTTTACGTGGTGTTTTTCAAGAAATGGCCGATGCTTATGAGCCACCAGATGATGCGCATCGGCGATTCGCTCAACGACAACGAGCACCAGAGGAGTCGCCCGTGGCGTTCAGGGGTGCGGTGCTGGAGCTGGCCATGGCAGCTTATCCTGAGACGCCACAGGACCTGCTCGAGCCTCTCATATTAGGGAAAATGTTGGAGCTGTCTCGGGATCTAGGGATCCCCATGCCTGTGTGTGGGCATGAGAAGCTAACTTCCCGGACGGCTGCTAAGTGTCTCGATGCGCAATTCAACCTCCGTCGCTGGAAACAAGTGACGGCGTGGACGGGGGGGCCCGTCAAAGAAGGGGATGCGCTGGGGTGGAACCCTGCGCAGGCCGTCTATGTTCCGGATGACCGGGGCCCTCAACAACTGACGGCCGCCTCCGCTCCATGGACGGGACGCGGCGGGCCGAGACCGCGCGCGGTGCTACCAGAACGGGGCCGTCAGGAGGCGAGGCCTGCGCTTCGGCGCAACGAGGCCGAATGTTTCCGCTGCGGGCGTAGGGGCCACTACGCCAGAGACTGCTGGGCCCGCTTCCCGGCTCCGCCGCAGCAGGAGGCCTCGGCACCGGTCAAGTCGGCTAAAGATCCTCCGAAACAGGCATGTCGGCACGCACCAGACACTCGGCAAGGCTTTCCACCTCACCCACCACCTGTGTTGCGCGATCCTATTGTTGTTGTTAAAGAAAGGCCATCGACGGGGCCTTGTCATTCAGTTACGCAGTGGCGCAAATTGGCACGGAGAGTTGTCGCGGCCGCTACGGGTTCGTCCACTGTACCGGGGTCCATACAAGGTGTGGACGTGCGCATTTTGGTCGACTCGGGGGCGTCTGCGACTATTATATCGGATGTCATTTTCCATCTGTTGGGCATTCCGTCGGGGGCTGTGCGTCCGGTTTATGGGTCGTGCGTCGCTGCGAACGGGGGTAGCATGGGTATCGTGGGTCAGGTGGATGCTAAGATATCTATTGGGGATGTGTCGGCCTCGGGTGTTGTGTTGATATCGAGATCTTTGGCGGTTCCTTGTTTGTTAGGCACCGATTTTTTGGCTAAGATGCCCATTTTGATCAAAATCAATGAGAATTGTATTGAACTGCCGGGGGGCCGTCAAATCTCGTTTCTGCCGTCGCCCTGGGGGCGACCTGCTTCGGCCGTACAAGTGCAGGCGCTGTCCGTCGCATCTGTGGACATCCCACCTGGTACACAGATGCTTATACCCTTGCGGTATCGGAAGCCCCTGCCTGATCGGCTAGGAGCAGTAGGGGTCTTGTTGTCACCGTCCGCCACGATAACAACCGGGTTGGCGTTAGTGGGGGCACAGACCATCGTCCGGCCGGATCAATTACCGTTTTTACAGGTGCTTAATGCGGGGGGAGAAAACGTCCGTGTCCCGGCCGGTACGGTTGTGGCACATGCCACTACGGCGTTTGCGACCCATGATTGTCCACATAGCCGGGGAGTTGTTGCTGGGGTTTCCGAGCCAAGGAGTTCGGATGATCGTTGGGTTGCTCATTTATGTGATGAAAATTCTTCCCTGTCCATGGAGCAACGTGGTGCGCTGCGTAAATTGTTGTTGACATATTCCGATGTGTTCAGCTCCGATGATTTGGATTTGGGCCGCACTTCCTTGCTTTACCATCACATTGAGACGGGCGATGCTGCCCCTATTCGATTAAATTCGCATCGGATGAGTCCTGCGGAGCGAGAACACGTACGGGGGGCAGTGGAAGACATGTTGGCTGCGGACATTATATCGCCATCTAACAGCCCATGGGGCGCTCCAGTCGTCTTGGTTAAGAAGAAGGATGGCAAATTGCGATTTTGTGTTGATTTCCGCAAATTGAATAAGATATCGGTGGCAGATGCGTACCCCCTGCCGCGTATGGATGACTCCCTCGACGCATTGTCGGGGGCTAAGTTCTTTTCCACACTGGACCTCTCTTCGGGATTTTGGCAGCTTCCCCTTGACGAGTCCTCACGGGAGAAAACCGCATTCCGTACGCCGCAGGGGTTATTTCAATTCAACTGTCTCCCGATGGGATTGAATGCGGCCCCTGCTACATTTCAAAGATTGATGGAGCTCGTTTTGACGGGGTTGCAGTGGGAGACATGTCTTATATATTTGGACGATATCATTGTCTTCAGCCGCACATTCGATGAACATTTGACGCGGCTGGAGACAGTGTTCACGAGGATGCGTTCTGCCAAATTGAAATTCAAACCAAAGAAATGTCACCTACTGCAACGGTCCGTCCGCTATTTGGGGCACATTGTGAGCGCTGAGGGAGTGTCCACGGATCCGGAAAAGACGGCGTGCGTCCGGGATTGGCCGACTCCGGCCACCGTGGGGGATGTTCGGCGGTTTTTGGGATTTGCCTCGTATTACCGAAGATTCGTGCCGGGTTTTGCGACGATTGCGAGGCCTTTGCATCTCCTTACGGGTAAAGGACGGAAGTTTGTTTGGGGACAGCCGGAGGAGGCGGCCTTTCGGAGTCTGCGTGATCTATTGGCCACGGCCCCAACATTGGATTATCCCGATTTCGATCACCCATTCATTCTTGATACGGACGCGAGTGACACAGGTATTGGGGCGGTGTTATCACAGTCTAAAGGGGGTGTAGAGCGTGTCGTGGCGTATGGTAGCCGAGTCTTGTCTCCTGCGGAAACCCGCTACTGTGTCACTCGCAGAGAACTATTGGCGGTTGTTTTTTTCCTACGGCAATTTCGACCATACCTCTACGGTCGTTCTTTTATTGTGCGTATGGATCATGCGGCCTTGCAATATGCCCTTAAAATTGACCAGCCATCCGGACAGTTGGCACGTTGGTTGGACACGCTACAGGAATTTTCCTTCCAAATTCAACATCGGAAGGGAGTGCGCCATGCGAACGCTGACGCACTTTCCAGATTACCGCGGCGCGCCCCTTGTAAATGTGAGTCGGGGACGCATAGGTGTTCGCCGATTCCAAACCCCCCTCAGCCGCTCACGTTGGCCGTCGAGAAGTCGGACACTCCGATGGAACCGGGACCGGCTGACGGGGTTTTGAATCTGCCGCGGTCTGTCTGGATCCGGGAACAGATGATGGATGAGTCATTGGTGTCCTTGCGGAAGCGGTCTGCTAAGGACAATGGGAGTCCGAGTACGGCTGTGGGGCCGCAAACCGCTCTCCGAGATGGTCTGCTTATGTGGCGGGAGGGGTTCCAGGAACGTTGGCGCCTGGTGGTACCAACGTCCTTGCGGTTCGAGTTGATTAGAACCCTCCATTGTGACACTCTCTTACATTTAGGGGTGCAGAAGACCTTGTTGACGTTGCAACGTCATTATTTTTGGCACGGCATGGCGACAGATGTCGTAGGGCACGTGCGCGCGTGCCCTGCGTGTGCACAACGTAAGCCGCCGAAACATCCTTACGTGCCGCCTCTCCAGTCGATTCAGGTGTCTCGAGTCAATGAATTGGTGGCACTGGACATATTGGGACCTTTTCCACCATCGGCGAGGGGTAATAAATATTTGCTGGTAGGGGTTGAGTACCTCTCCCGTTGGCCGATGGCCTGGCCGTTGCCCGATCAGTCGGCCGCGGCCATTACCGACGCCTTTTTGTTTGGGTATATTATGGATAAGGGGGCGCCTGAGAGACTCCTCACTGACCAGGGCAGGAATTTCTCTTCTAAATTATTGGCGGAAGTGTGCGCGGGCCTTGGGACTAAGAAAGTACGGACATCCCCATACCATCCGCAGACGGATGGTATGGTTGAACGGCTGAACAGGACATTGTCTGCCATGCTTTGCCATACCGTGAGTGAACAACAATCAGATTGGGATCTGCACATCCCCGGGGTGCTTTCGGCGTACAGGATGACGCCTCATGCGGCTACAGGATATTCGCCGTTTTACCTTATGTATGGTCGGGAAAACGTGCCGCCGGTGGATGTGCAATTGGGAACTGGGGTGAAGGGACCTCGTAAACCACTTCCTGAATACATTCAGGACACGGTTCGCCGAGTCACGGAGGCGCGGGAGAATGCCCGCGTGGCTACGGCCAAAGCCCAGGCCCGGAACGAGCGATATGCGCGACGGTCTGAGGGGGAGTGCCCTTGGAAGGTTGGGGACCTAGCCTGGCTTCATTGTCCACAGGTACGTCCGGGGACCTCGCCGAAATTGCACAAACCCTGGCATGGTCCCGTACGCCTCATTGCGGTTCCCAACCCACAGTCAGCACGCGTCCAGATTGGGTCTCGTCGCTGGGTTGTGCATACGTCGCGCTTGAAACCATATGTTGCTCCCTTACATGATGCGTCATCCCCCAATGTTGCCTTGCCGGGGTCTGTTGCTGCTGACTCTCCCCTGCCTGCGTCCATTGATCTTGCTAGAGCGCCTGTCGTACCTGTTCCAGACAGGCCGGCCGTGACATTGCGGGGGACGAGGGGCCCTGCTCGGAGGACGCCTGCCAGGTCTGCGGGACCTTCGAGCCCTGCAGCCCTTCCGACCCAGCTGCGGGCACGGTCACAGGACAAGCCCAAGACTAACTCTTTAGAGACACGGGACGGCGGTGGACTTCCAGCTGCGACAGGGGGATTACCCCCTGTCGTTCCTCGACTTTCATCGCGTTCCCGTTCTGCGAGTGGGCCGCCGACCGTCCGGGACGGGCCGGCGACCCGCACACGTTCCAAATCGCTTACGTTTCGTTGATTGTTGTTGTCTTGTTATTTTCTTCTTACAGTTGTATTTATTGCATGCTTTTTGTACGTTCGTTGATGTTAATTGCGTTGCTGTTGTTGTTCTTGCTGTTACATTGTATGCTTAGTGTCCTTTAGGGGGGGAAGCTCGGTTCGCCGCATTACGATTTGCTATTGGTCAGCCGAGGTCGGCTGGGATTTTTCTACGGGGGAGGGTGGTGTAATGCGGGCGTAAGCGACCTTCCGGATGTGACGTCACGGGGGGTGGAGTCATGTGACGTGGGGGGAAGGTTCGGGGCCTTAAGCGGGTAAACCGGAAGGGGAAGGCAGTCGGGGTGTGAGCGGAAAAGAGTGAGGCCACGCGGGCGAGTGTGGAGAGGGGGGGCGCCGACGACCATCGGGAGCCAACCCCGAAGATAAGAGGAAGCTGCGGAGTGGTGTGCAGCTGCAGAGGAGACAGCCAGGAGGGCTGCGTGTTAGAGGCAGCGGTGTGGCTGCCAGGAGGAGCTGCGGGAAGAGAGAGAGAGGGGGCTGCTTGTTAGAGGCAGCGGTGTGGCTGCCAGGAGGAGCTGCGGAGAGAGAGAGAGAGAGCAAGAAGCTGTCAGAGCTGCGGAGGGAGAAGAGCAGCAGCGAGTACAGCCAAGGGGGGCTGTGTGAGAGAAACAGCAGCGGAGCTGCTGTTGTGGATCGGGCCGACATTGGAGTCAGCACCGTGGAGAAGCTACAGAGTAAAGACAGCCGTGTGGGTGTACAGCACGAACCGAATAATAAAGGACACTGAGCCAGACATCGTGGTCCAGTCGTTTATTACAAATGAATGCGCAATAAAATCAACCGCGTTAAAGGATGGTCCTCCACTGAATTTGTTTGGGCAAAAATGTCCAGCTGCTAAAAATTAAATGTCGCTTTGACTGTCACGTGACGAGCATTGGTTTGGGAAAGGTGTTGGCCCGCCCACTTTGTTGAACCGAGAGGTCATTTGAAGGTGATCTCCGAGCTAGCCCCTGTTTCTGTGGGGCCCCCGTTTTTGTAAGACGGCGGAACGGGTCGCCATTGCTCTGCGACAAATCTGGATGGATTTATTTATTTAAAATTTTCGCTTCGTGGCAGGACAACAACAGCGCGGTCGGAATACATCTGGGGGGGGAGAAATATAAAAATGTGTGGTTTTAAATCGCGTTTCGGATTAGACGTTGAGGGAAGAGCAAAACGTGCTTGAGAGATAATGGCCACAAGAAATTAGTGCATGGAATGTGTCATTAAACTTTTAATTGCTCTTCCGTGGATTCGTAGTACAAATAATTATCATAAAATTCCTACGAAAACGGAAGTAAATTCACCCTGGAAAAAAATAGCATATTTTTGAATAAGTTAATAATACAAGGAAGGAAAGCAGAGGGTGGGCGGGGGGGGGGGGGGAATTGATGTGCGAGATGTCTTGTGTGATGTATTATTTACGTGCCGTCAGTAAGACAACTCATCTGTGACTGACCGCGCCGTCGGTGCGATGCGTGTAGGGAAAAGGGGTAGGGGAGAAAACAAGGAAGATGAATCGTGCACATGTGTGGATTCTGTACAGCCTTTCCAACATGCGTTTTTTTCCCCTTAATGCGGCATTATTTTTTTATGAATGCGTATCACCTATCACTATTTTACTAAACAATTTTTATTTCTTTTAGCAGGTAATGATCACTGAGCTATACAGCTATTTTTGAGAAGCGACCTGGCCACAAATGATAGCTCATCTTAGTGGCTTGCAGTGTGGAAATGGAAAGCAGCCAAAAACGCGTGTTTTTAAATGTGGAAGGAAAAACCGGGGGACTCGGAGAAAAAGTCTACGTAACCACGGGGAAAACACACAAACTCCAAATATACAGGCGCCAGGCTCGGGATCGAACGCACGACTACCTGTATACCAGGCGAGGTAGTTAACATCTCGCAACCGCGGGGCCCATACGGGTCAGAACCACACATCATGGATCAAAACCACGGACATTAACAACGAATATAGAATATTTTTAGGTTTTTTCGGTAAAGTCACGTAGGTAAAACATCAAAATTAATGAAAATAAAATAAAACAAAAATCACGACGTTTCGGAGGCAACACAAGTCTCCGTCATCAGGTGGGACCGTCACAGCCGAATTAGCTGCATCAAGTGAGGCAATGATTCAATAAGTAATCCCTTATGAGCAAGTTGAAGGGGGGAGGAGAGGGGGGGGGAGCTCATCAGAATGTGGTAGCCAATGAAAAAACAATGGACTACGGCTTGGACGAGGTTGCTGTAGTCGTAGTCCATTGTTTTTTCATTGGCTACCACATTCTGATGAGCTCCCCCCCCCCTCTCCTCCCCCCTTCAACTTGCGTATAAGGGATTACTTCTTGAATCATTGCCTCACTTGATGCAGCTAATTCGGCTGTGACGGTCCCACCTGATGACGGAGACTTGTGTTGCCTCCGAAACGTCGTGATTTTTGTTTTATTTTATTTTCATTAATTTTGATGTTTTACCTACGTGACTTTACCGAAAAAACCTAAGAATATGATTCCTTGCAGTCACGAAAGCTTCAAATCTAGAACGAATATAGAATGTCTGCAAGGATGGAAAGTGTGCAAAAAACTCAACATTTTATTTGAAAAAATAGCATCGGTGCATGGTTGGAATTACATTGATAGATCTCCACACCTCCGATTAGCACGCTTGGCTATGCACGGTGCAAAAGAAGTTCAACACACATACAAACTGAGCCAGAAAGAGGATCACTTACTTGGATTCGAGAACATACACCGGTTCAAGATGTTATTCGCACTGGGGAGAAACAAGTAAGTGGGGTTTGACAGGAAACATTGCTGGCAGCGATGATGGACGATGGGTCATCAATTCGCGATGGAGCAGCAGCATACGGATTGGAACGCGTTCACGAAAACGTCAAATACGGAGATGAAGGGGTAAAATGAGTTCCGATATACATACATACAGTAGCCTAGCTATGAATCTACAAGATGAGAGCTAGATGTAAGTGGCTTCCAGGAGCAGTCGTCGATGTGCTTTTAGCCTCCGAAAAACGATGTCATCGTCATTATCAGCCATGATTAATCCACTGCTGGATGTAGACATCAAAGCTATTTCATTCTGTCACGGTTCCAATATTAAAGAATCCAGCCAGGGCACCTGCTAATGAGCTGGATTCATCGCTCTATCTCCTTGGCAAACTTCCTCACGGCAATCTTTCATTACTTGGCCTCCCTCCACTGTCACTATTCTTGGAATGCCGCGAGATGTTAACTACCTCGCCTGGTATACTGGGTGCCGTGGGTTCGATCCCGACACTGACGCATGCATATTTTGAGTTTGCATGCTTTCCCTGTAGTAGCGTGGATTTTTCTCAGGGTCCTCCGGTTTTCCCCCTCCACATTTAGAATGAACGTGCATTTAGAGTATGTGGCTGCTATATAATCGTCACGTGATCATGATGATTAGCCACTTCGTTGATTGAACATTTGTGGCCAGGTCGCTTCTGAAAGCGAGCTACATAGCTGAGTGGGCATTACCTCGTAAAGTTTAGTTTGTTCTTCTTGATCATCGGCCATGAATACTTTTATTATCCTGCCCAAGTCCCACTTGTATTACTTCCCCCTTTGCGTTGCGTCCTTCACCTGCGTATGTTTTTTTAAATACATGAATTCAGGTGTTCCTCTTTCTGTCTCAATGTAATTCCGTGCACAATGTTCCCCATTTTCATTGGGCACTTTTTCCAGTTCGTGACACATTGTAAATTTTTTCGCGAGTGACCATTGTTTTCTAAAGTGCCTGTGGGACAGCTGAACCTTTGGTAACGGAAAGCACTCTTGCCCACGCGCCTCAAGAAGTGAGTGCTTCATCAGCTTGTTCAGAAGGGATCAGAATATGTATTTATACCGGAGGAATCATATGAGCTATACATCTCTTTTTGCACAAATATCCTTCTAAATGCAGTGTTGTTATTGCTGTTGCTGCTAAGGCTTGTGACAAGCTGCGGACCATTTATACGAGGCGATGAATTATGAATTGAACCCAATCCAGGTCCCTACTCTTTCACGACAGCAGTTCGTTGCGTGGACTGAATCATCCTTTAACATGACCCAATCAAGATCGTCATGATTATCCTGAGCCAGTTAGGAAGCGCATAGTTTGCATTCTACGAGCGCCAGCGTATGCTTTGCTGTTGTTGTTAAATGTCACATCACCATTCAGTCTACTGTAATGTACTGCATTCACAGAGGCAGTCTGATGAGTATACCTCGGGGAAAAGGCCGTGTAAAGTGCAGTCCCCGTATTTACTTGTTCACGTCACCGCTGACAGCATCTCTCAATGAGCGTATGAGCAGCCTTTAATTCTCTGGGGCGCACTTGAAAGGCGCTCTACGCGGGTGCATCACTTATCGCAAGCCAGACAATCGGTACCCGCTTCCTTGCGCGGCGGCCCAGCCTTGCTGAACTAATCTGTGAGCCAAGGACCCCCCCTTGGGGGGGCTGGTTTTCTTGATACGCGCCGCTTGCTTACACGCTCGCAGCTGGGCCGATCCCCAGAACCGATTATCGGGGCCTTGTATTTGTGTGAGCAATATGCGTCCATTGAACAGCGGGGAGGGGGGCGGTGGCTTTTCGGTGGGTGCCTGCCAATTTTGTACGAGGGCTTTGCCGATCGGCACCCCAAGCGGCCCCTAGCGGTGGCGAAATTGGCCGTCGAATGCATTTGGAAATCCTCGATGGGACAAAAATGCCCTCTGCACTCGAAAATCCTCGAGGTTTTCCAAATTCAATTTTGTCAACCTTCTCCAGGCTCAGGATCAGGCCATCTCGGGAATCAAACTTTCGTCTGAGATTGGGAGAAGTTTGTCGTCGTTGATTTTTTTGGTGCAAATGCTTATCGTTGGTTTACAGGAAATGTTAATATGTATTTCAGAAAGCGCCTTTGCCTATATAAATATCTCAAAACGCTATATACGTAGACAAAAAATACACTTTCAAGTATAGATACAATCCTATCATAATACAGTAAAATCCGATGATGATAATAATAATGATGACAAGTACACTCGCAATAAAGTAGAATGAAACACAAACTGCGACGTTTCGACTGTAACACGAAACGTCGTGAGATTTTTGTTGTTTAATATTTTAATTATTTTATTATTTCCCTTCTACGTGACTTTACCGAAAGAACGAATAATACGCATAGGTTATTTTAGGCAATGACACGTGAACAAGTCACCCGGATAGTGCTTTGATGGGTGACCACTATGCCTCACAAGTGTGATGATGCGCGGAGGCCCTGGATAAAACGGTAAGAGGGACTGAGAGGCAGGCCTCGAAAAAAGTGGTTTGAGGCAGTGATCCAGGATGTGAAGGACCGTAGAGTGGACGTTGAAATGATGGCCATGGACATTCTGTGAAAATAGCTTTATAGCTCATCGGATTGTTCCAGTATAAACATAGATGATGATTCTGATTCTGAAGAGGAGCAGGAAAACAGACTCCACATAAGTGGGGAATAATCCAGGAGTAAGAAGAAAATATAAATTACATATTTAAATTAAATTAGCATCACGGGAAAAAACCACACTGTACCGATGAGACAGGAAGAAAAAAACAATTAACAATAAAAATGTGATTGTAAAATGAGAAAAATTGTACTTTCTCGAATCAAATCGCAACCCTGCACCAGGACAAATTCATCAAATATCTGCAGAGGTGAAGATATATAAGTCTAGAAAAAGATAAAGGTTGCAGCCCTGCAATACCTTTCTCATACCACTGCTGGTGAAAGCTACTACACTAGAGGAAGGTCCAGAAAGCCTTTGCAAGAGATATTCTGAGCCACCACTTCGACTCTACCCAGACGTCTTGGAAGATGTGGCAGTGCCCACACTTTGCCTCAACGCACAGGACCGGCGGATCGACTAGCCACGGCGTACATATGCATAGTTCCGTGTGGACAGAGCCGAAGTGGCAGGATTTAAGAAATTTGGCACGTTGTTTTTACCGCCGAGCCCGGAGATCGATCGGGCGCCCTTTGGATTGCAAGTCTTGTATGCTTTCCATGACACCACAGCAGCGCCCTGATATCAACGTGGATACGAGGAGTGATTTTCATGGATAGGAGCAGATAATAGAATCCGTCTAAGAGTATTGTCTCTGCCCGCCATATCAACGAAGATAAAAAAGGATTTCCATCGTAATGAGCATGTTTAAAAAAAAAAATTTCAAGTGAGAGAATTCCACACTTGCAAGATGTGGCCTAGAAATGGAAGATTACGCGCGTTCAAAACCCAACCGCGAGCACACGGCATCCTCCCGAGACGTTAGTCTACCGAGCTGGAATTTCAAGTGGTAATGTAATCTGATGGAGGAAGGAGTGATGCAGTGGTTATTGTGCCGCACCCTGAACTCGGTCGACTTGAGTTCGAATCCCGACCACGGCTAACATCAAGAATACCTGAACTGCGACTGCGCCCTCTGACTTCAGCAACCTACATTGACCAGCGTGGCGAAGTATGATCAAACATCCAGCAGTGGATTGACAAAAAGGGTGAACACCATTTGTGTTTTGATTCATCATAATCTGATTTGTTTCCGGATATTTTCCCGACACGGTCATTTATCTGCTATGAAGAGGGACCACTTCCCAACATGTCGCCTGTTATGTATTTTCCTTAAAAAGCCCCACACGCACACACATGCGCTGTTGTTATTGATGGACGCGAGGTGTTTGTTGTTGTTAATTGAGCATGTGCACCGCTGCCAATGCGGCATCACACATCAACTAATTATCAATTCGACACGCTCAAGACGCTGGCCGTGTACATTATTTGTCTGCTATAAATTTCCAAGTGATAAGCCACTTCGTCGGGCGATCATTTGTGATCTGCTCAAGTTTCCTATATTTTGCACTTTCTGACCCGTCCCTACTGGACATCTCGCGAAAAAGAGCTTCATGACTCCTCGGATTCATCCCAAAAAAAGGTTCTGATTCTGATATGCGCTATTGCCACATTTCAGTTCAGATGTCTTCACAGATACCCACTACGAAGGCGACACATTGTGCACCGTACAATGTCGACCTCGCGCGTTTCCAACCTCGTGATGTTTGTCTGCGTGTCCCAAGTATGTGCACGACTGCTCATAAGCTCCCCCTTCGCGGTGAGTGCACTGCACTACGAACCTGGTGACACCGGTTCGATTTCCACGCACGGTCAACACCAGCGACGATTATCTGAACCGGTCCTCGGCCTCCCCAAGGTCGACTCAGCCTCAAATGAGTACCTGTGGTGTGGTGTGTAAAAACATCGCCACTGGGGAGACAAAGGCGGTCGGGCGTGGAGCTGGCCACCGTACCCCTTCGCGTACCGTGCCGGCCTTCATAGGTGCTACTCGCTAACAGCACTTGCCCTAACAGTCTGATAAGTCTATACGGGTGATCTTTGTCTTCGTTACTGCTGGTCATACGCCCTTACCTCTTTCATGTGCACCCTGTCATAAGGAGATACGACAACAAGAACCGCTCAACACGGCTTCTAAAGTTCATCATGAACCAACAATACGATGTTGTCTGCTGCTATGAACAGCTAATGTAAATCCGTCATATCAAAACCCATGATCTGCACGCCGAGGCTGGACATTAAGACAGTTTCCGCAGGGTGGCGTTGACAAGAGACAATACTTTCAAGTGACACCTTTGCATAGGTTCCCCAAGCACACACACGTCAACTGTCCGTTTCTGCGAACTGTATCAATGCGTAAGAGGTGTGTTCCCGATTTTTGCCACGGTGGCGAGATGTTAACTACCTCGCCTAGTATGAATGAGGTCGTGGGTTTGATCCTAACCCTGTAAATTTGGAATTTGCATGTTCTCCCCGTGGTTGCGTGCATTTTTCTCCGTTCCTCTGCCTTTTCCCTCCACATTTAGAAACTGCATGCCTTGAGAGTATTTGGCTGCTGGAATGTTGTGCGCGATAAGCCACTTCGTCGAACTACATCTCACTCAGTGGGCCTTACCTGGTAACATTAAGAAAATAGTTTAGTAGTTACTCGCATTCAAATGAGCAGCCGGCACGCTTACTGAAGAAGGCACAAATGGGAAAGCAGGGGCCACGTTTGCTCGACTGCTTCTCACGATCAATGAGCAAATAATTTCCGTTTGGCACATTTGCTTCAGTGAGCCAGAGAGAAAGAGACACACACACAGTATGTGTGTATGTTGAACTTATTTGGCATCGTACATAGCCAATCTTGCTCATAGGAGGTGCAGGGGGAAGGACAACAAACCTAAACACATAAAAGGAGTTCGAAAGAAATGAGTTTTCAATCTAGATTTAAAAGTGCATAGCTTGCAGTAATGTCAGAAATAAGCGCGTTCCAGACGGCCGCAGAAGCGCATCTGAAAGCGTGCACGATGTGGTGATCTTTTTTTTCGATGGTTAGCTAAACGCTGCTGTGACGATGACCGGATATCGCGTGATGGTGTATGCTTGTTGACGAGATCAGCAAGATATTGTGGTTCATTTGTGGCAAACACTTTGTGTGTAATGAGCGCGACCTCATAATGTATTAGTTCGGCAACCGGACGCCAATGCAGGAGACAGAGACACAGACAGAGCAAATTCAGAAACACAGACCCAGACACAGAGAGACAGAAGACAAAGTGACGAAGAAAAAACACGCAGCTATTTGGTGGCAAAATGTAGCCCAGGGACCCTATTCAAATTGGCATGAGGTTGGCACTAAACACATGCACGCGCTCACCAAAATTGGCAAGGCTAACCCACAACGCTCATGCATCATGCACGAGTGGCTGCAAGCTGTGTGAGCAATGGTGCAGGCAAACAATGACTGGTTGCAGGCGATGTCCACGATGACTCACGATAAAAAAAAATAAGAATAACAAATACGTCATCAATATTTATACGATTGTCCGAAATGTTGCCGTGAAACAGCCCGCGGGCACGGCTTTCGTGAGCCTCGTCAATCAGATCAAGTACAGGTTTTTTCGCCGCACGCGTGATGGACTGCGAAAAGAAACTCAAGATATATTCTCATGATAGTAAGTGGTAGGGAGCGGCAAGTTAAAGAGCGCGCGCAAAGTGAGCGGGTCGAAGGCGGCGTGTGGCTTCAGGGGCGTGTGGGTTCGTCGGCTTGTGAATTCATCCTCGGTCGTGAGAGTGAATGTTATTCTTTTTCTAACCACAGCCGCTGAGCACAGGAACAAAGACCCAAAATGTCATACGGCCAGCAATAAACAGGACCGTTTGGCGAACCATCGAACGAAGATGGGCACTGCATAGCGCGCTTTCAGATGCGCTTCTGGGGCCGTCTGGAACGCTCTTCCTTCCGATAGCCACTGGAGCTATGCACTTTTAAATCTAGATTGAAAACTCATTTCTTTAGAACTACTTTTTGTGTTTAGTTTGATGTCCGTCCACCGCACTTCAAATTATCATGGCTAGTTACGTACGTTGCAATAGAAGCGCAATATACTGTACATACATACCGTGAACTTCACTCAATGCTTCTTCCACCCGTGTTGAGGAATTGGTCTAACCAAACTCTTTAATCTCGTCCGCGCTGGTGGCGAGACGTCATCTCCCTCGCCTGGTATAAAAACGAAGCCCTAATTGTATCCACGCTCAGACCTGTTTTTTCCGGGTTCGGCACGACGTCCGACGTTTCGCTGCGCTACAGAGAATCGGACACCGTGACGAGCGCCACGCAGGTACAGCACGAGGAGACAACGGGGAGCCGCGCGGTAACATCGCGAAAAATCCCACGCATTAAGCTCTCTCATACACGCCGATGTGGTAGTGCTGTTGGCGGACCCTAAATCCATGCCCATCTGTGCATATAACCCCCGATATATGTGCATTAACATGGATAAGGGGATAGGATTGCCATCGCTTCTTGGTCACTTTTCTTTACGTGTTAAAAAAAAGGTGGAGAGGAGGAAAAGAAAAAATCGATTTGCGGATCGTAGAATTGTTTGCCATTTGATCTGTCACGCATATTACGAGTTGCAGGTAGTTCATCGGTCCATGGATGAGACGAGTTATACTTTACTCACTCCTCGCTTCATTAATTTACCCCATTCATGCAGATTTACTGCAAGGCAATGGGACTGTAACAAGGTAAAAGTCAAAGGTGCCGCCCTGAAATGCCTTGCTCGTGAAACTTTTTGCGGAAGAGCCCCTACAAGAGGGAGCTGTAGAAACCCTCTCTTGGAAGTTATTTGGCCTACTCTTCTACGATAAGCACACGCGACTTGCCCGTCAAATAACCGAGGCCGCACCCATTTGTGCACAACTGCTGCGGCGAGGCGAGGAGATGATACCGACGACATCTGGAATCCAAGTCGAGCGTGCTAACCAATTACCCCCATTGCAACATTCCAATGGAAAAAAAAAGTTTAAATGTTATCAATGTAAACATTTCCTTACGTTGAAATAAAAAAGCAGTATAATGAAAAAAAGCAACATCAAATAAAAATGTGCCGATTGTAAAAAAGAAAAATAAATCTCAATTTAAGTTAACATCAGACGTGAGTAAGAAGCGGCAATTTTTTTTTGCGAAAATATTGCTTAAAAAAGCAACCACTTTTAAAAGATAACATTTTTGAACGGCAAGTTAAAATGTTATCAATGTAAACAATTTCTTACGTTCAAATAAAAAAAGCAGTACAGTATAATGAAAAAGAAGTACATGAAATAAAAATGTGCTGATTCTAAGAAAAAAAATGGATCTCAATTTAAGTTCACATCAGACGTGAGTAAAAAGCGCCGCGTTTTTTGAGAGAAAACATTGCTTAAAAAAAGCAACCACTTTTTAAAGGTAACATTTTTGAACGGCAATGAAAGGTCACAAGACCAAAGCAACGTGTGCGTCGTATGCCTGTATCTCATTGTGCGCCTCAACATCCCAACCGCCTGGGGGAGAGAAAAAAAAGGTACTGCTCATTAATTCTGCCGAGAAGAATCCCACACACGGACAGCTTCTGAATGTAGCCTCTGCTATCAACATTAAGCACTGAGAGCGGAATCCTCTGTAACACGGCCCCAGCAGCTCCTGCAGATCGAATTCCGCTGTCAGAAATTCAAACCCGAATTTATAAGGCTCGCGCTGCGAACCCCTATGAGTTTACCCACAATTCCTCAGTAGAAGAGCTGGAGGGGGGGGCGTTGAACGGCGGTTGGGCAGTTGGGGGCATCCACTGGGAACAACATCGTAACAAATAGGGCATCTAGTTTTTGCGTGTGCTATGAAGAGGGGCTGTTGCATAAAACATTACATGTTATATATATTTTTGAATTTAAGGCCACAAATGTTTTTTTGAGTTAGATTGCGTAATATAAATGGGCCCTTAAACCACCACCACAGCCAATGAGCAAGGTTTGTAGATACAGATATTTGATGCAAAAATGGAAAATTAAAAACTCCAGTCGGGGGGGGGGGGCGACTTTGGTCATCCAGAACAGACCGTACAACATCTTACGACGCAATGCTGCCTGATCCACAAATATGAAGCAGACATCGCGCGGCAAAATACACACCTTGATGCAGCTAATCTGGCTGTGACGGTCCCACCTGATGACGGAGACTTGTGTTGCCTCCGAAACGTCGTGATTTTTGTTTTATTTTATTTTATTTTCATTAATTTTGATGTTTTACCTACGTGACTTTACCGAAAAAACCTAAGAATATGATTCCTTGCAGTCACGAAAGCTTCAAATCTAGAAAAAAATACACTCCGCTGCTCCTGACGCAGTTATCTGGCTTGAGCAGTTGTTGCTCTGCAACTACATCAGCCATACGAAAGAAGAAGATTGTTTAACATCTGTGATTTTCCACGTGACAATTGCTAAAGCTATTATTATTGCTGCTGCTGCTTCTGGGCCGCAATGGACTAGCATCACCACTATGGCGGGAGAAGAGATGAACAGTAGGTGATGAGGGCAGAATGGAGATAGGATATGAATGATGTTAAAATAGGAGGTACAGGGACTCCTCTACTTACGAACGAGTTTGGTTCCAGAGGTCTGTTCGTAAGTCGATTTGTTCATAAGTCAAACTTTACTCCTGTTTATTCCAAAAAATGTTATACGGCATGTACACTAAACACTGGTAATGGCTTTAAAAGTTGTATAATCTCATGTACATGTGGATGCCACTGGTTCTTCATATTCTGCAGATGTAGATGCCACCACAACCATCTATTGTACGGCGGTTGAACTTAAGACTCTCGGTCCGAATAGGCAACTGGACATACGAACAGGTTTGATCGTATCTTTGAAAGTTCGCAAGTCGAAAGTTGGTCAGTAGAGGAGTCCCTGTACACTATTTTAAGCCAGCAATTTAGACACACTGGCTGAGTAGTTTGACATCAGCCTCCTTCCTCCCTGTGGGTGGACCAAGCCACCTGTTGTTTTAAAATGAACATCTCATCGGATGCTCATCAGTGGGCACCTCAAACAGGTGGCGATGCGACGTCCCTTGACGGCAGTCGCTATTAACACGCCACGTTGCATTGGCTCTGTTTTACCGATCGCCTGGGACGAAAGGGAGCTGATGTAGGTACGTATGTTGAACTTCTTTCGCGCTGTGCGTAACCAAACACATTTGTCAGCTAGTTCGCGGCCCTGCTTGTCAACTCATTTGCAGGCAAGTACGATGAAGAGAGTATTTATGTTGATCTTCTTACGCACCGTACGTAACCAACCGTACCAATCAGAGGTTTGGGGGAAGAAGAGGGCGCGCGACAATGGCGTTCACACTCCGGTCAACATCGCGCAAACTCCGGTCATCCTCGCGGCAGTGGCTTTTGGCTGCTAGCCATCAAACAAAGACGTTCAGCCCATCGCGCGCACTTTCAGATGCGTCTCTGTGGCCGTCTGAAACGTTCTTCCGTTCAATTTTAGGACGCCACTGGAGCTATGCACTTTTAAATAATTTAGATTGAAAACTCATTTCTTTAGAACGACTCTATTTGTGTTTAGTTTGTTGCCCTTCCCGTGCACAGTTGGTTATGTACGGTGCAAAATAAGTTCAACATAGATACATTCTTCACCTCATCATCACCACATCATCATAACCACCTTATCATCAAGCAACTGGAGCTATGCACTTTTAAATATAGATTAAAAACTCATTCCGTTCGAGCTGCTTTTTTCTCTGCAGTTTGTTGTTCTTCCCCCTGCACCTCCAATTAGCACGGCTGGCCGCATACGGCGTGAAATAACTTCAACATACGTGCATGTACACACATAACAGCTGCATGGTAATCGGGCGGCCCCTGCGCTTGGCGTCTGGCTTTCAATCTTCCACCGGTGGCCGTTTTGCGAGACGGCGAACAGGGAGCAGCCGCAGACGCGATTGGCCTTGCGGAGCAACCGTTCACGCTTGCAGGCTCATTAATTCGCAGGTGTCGGTATTTACAGCAATGTCACGGTGTTGGAACGTGCACATTCACACCGGAGTCGTTAATGAGTTTGCCAACGAGGAGGATTTTAGGTGCTGGAATTGCTTTTTTCCCCGACAAACGGGCTCGCCCAATTTGAGATGAGACCGAGGCATGGACAGGATGTCAGAGTGGATCATTTGGTCGGGTTTGTATTTATTTTCAAGAATGCTTGCTAAATTGCTGTAATGTTTAATGTACTTTGCGCTGAACAAGCATTATGTATACGAGAATTCGCCATAACGAGCAATTTGAATGGACACCCATTTGTTTTGCAATACGAGCAAACTGTTCACTTACCGTGTGGAGACTGTTTGATTAATATGCGTCACGTGGCGGCAGGGGGCGCACGATGTCCCGCAGCTGTTTGTGTACCAGCTGTGCTGTGCTTGGTCGTGTGGGAGAAAGGGGGGGGGGGACTCATGGTAGTACTCTAACAGCTTGGGGAGGGAGTGGTCGGTATGGTACGGGGAGCGGTAGTGTAGCGGTTCGATTCCCGCTCATGGGCAACACCAGTGAAGATTATCTGAGCTGGTTTTGGGTATCCCCTAGGTCGACTCAGCCTCATCCACCTTTTAACTTCATATTTTAAAACAAATCTTGTCTACATAAGGCAGATTCTATCCTGATGTGTTGGCAAATGCGGTCTGTTAGACATTAGTTAATTAACTTGTTTCACAATACTCTTGTCTTGAAATTATTTATCTTCATCTCCACGTCACAACCTTTTTTTAAGTTCTACTATTTCCTGGAAAAAATGTACCTCACAATCGTCAATAACACTGCCTTAAAATTGTATACATATAATAGGCAGCATTTTGGAAAATGGCCCTTAATCCATCATGGACAAAAACAAATCATATATTTGGCAGATTATGTATTTTTATTACCAGTTTATTTATAAATATGTTGAAGTTATGTTGTTGTTTTTAATTATGTTGTGTGTATAACACTGCCAACATAACAACATCATCCAATAACACGTCTTTAAAATAATTTTCCCATAGTTCAGCCCACTGAACGTTATAATGACAATGCCATTCACATTTACGCTTTCATCTATTCTATCCATTTTGGGGGAGGGGGTGGGGGAAACACCTACTAATGTCATCTTGTTGATGTTTCTGCAAAAAATAACCCAACTACAATCAGAGCGCTTAAATTGTTTTGCCATTTCGGTCGGCACACACACACACACGTGTACGTGCGCACTCAACGCATCGGGGTATAATGAACACGTGGCAGCGTTTCAATCCGCAAGCTTTCGTTTGCCTTCGCCCAGCCCCATGGATGCCCTTCTTAGTCCGCGGGGGCAACACGTGCTCCCCCTCAGAAGGATTCAACACCAAGCGCCCTTTTCTGCAGACTTCGGCCCGTGTGACCCCCCACGGGAGCCGGTGCTCATTTCGAAAAACCGTATTTTAATTGCCACCGAGAGCAAATAACACAGCGAGTAAATCATCGACAACCTTTAGATTACGGTGGCATGAGCCAATTGTCGGCACATGCCCGCGCAGCGAGGGTGCAAAAATTAAATCCAACGGCGAGATTAAAAGCCAGCTGCTACGTCCCGAGCTACTAGGTTCGTCAGGGGGAATGGGTTCCTCAATTTAAATCAATTCTCACGCTCGTGATGCAATCGTGACATTCTGCGAGCAATAATATTGTAATTTTAGATTCCGTGAATGTTTCTATTAAAAAATAAAATGCACAACGGTTTGCACGCTGGACTTGCGACTTGGTTCAAAATCCCAGCGAGGCGCTCTGCGCCATTAAATTATCTCGCCTCTGTCCACCAAGCAGCATTACATGGGGTACACAATGCAGTGGTTATGTCCATTGGCGGGTTGTGTGTGGTAGGGGGGGATACGTGTGGGTATCCCTACCTCCTACCTCTTCTCAGACATCTGGCTGGCATGGAAGAATAGGAGGAAAAAACATAGATTTTTTTATTTTTACCTGGGGCCACAATTCTTCTGCACCGCACCGTAGCCTCCCCCTTAGGCCGGTCCACTCGATGCGTATTGGGGCCTTGGAATCGGCAGATGAGACTAAACGCGGGGATCTGCTGACGAAATCCCATCCAAAGAGTGGGGTCCTTTGCCTATAACATCTAGAAATTCACCAGCGATGATTCAAGCAATCCACTCTGCTGATGATACACTGTATTTGAATCAATGCTGCTGAATGCATGCCCTCTCAGAAGGCCGTGGTGGCTGATGGATTGAGTAAGAAATACTTTTTTTTAGGTGGAGAGACATATGTTTGAATGAGGTATTGTTTGCTTATCTATTGGTCTTTTGGGGCAGGTGTAGCATTGGCGAAACTCTGACTTTACCATTCAGTCAAAAAATCGGCAGAAATATAAGCAAATTCAAGTGAAAGTGGACAATATTTGTCAACAAACCTCTGATTATGGATGCTGTAAAGATGTGAATGGTACCCTATGTGGTATATTATCTCCCATTCTGTCTTTTTTAGTTCAAATATGTTCCATCAGCATTTACTTTCCCTATTAATAATGCTAATTATACAGATTAGTTTTTTGCACACGTAATTTGATGCGCATATCATGATCATAACAATCCATTTGAATCGACGACCTTATGCACGTTTACATTCCGACTCATTGTAGCTATAGTCTCGCTTGGTTGTGATGGGTTGATGATCCGGCAGTCCCGGGTGAAATCGGCAAAAGCGCTCCAGTCCGGTGATCGGCACCACTTGCGTGACAAAAAAACCAGCAGCTACGCTTGATTTCAGTGTCAAATATTATATACGCTGCATTGTACAACGACACAACAACTTAAACAATGAAAACACTGCACGTGTATATACATCACCCCATGCAGAGTCTTCAAGATTGGAGTGGTAAGTACGGTGCAGTAAATGCAGGAACTTTTTACAGTATACTCTTAGTTCTTTCGGTAAAGTCACGTAGGTAAAAAATGAAATTAATAAAAATAAAATAATTAAATCACGACGTTTCGGAGGCAACACAAGTCTCCGTCATCAGGTGGGACCGTCACAGCCACATGATGACGGAGACTTGTGTTGCCTCCGAAACGTCGTGATTTTATTATTTTATTTTTATTAATTTTAATTTAATTTTTTACCTACGTGACTTTACCGAAAGAACTAAGAGTATGAATCCTTGCAGTCACGAAAGCTTCAAATCTAGAATTTTTACAGTATACTTATTTTTGTCAATTTGTACGATTTATGTATGCACATTTTCATTGGCATGTGATACAAGAATGTGTAATAACAAGCTATTTTAAATAATGATTTAGTGATTATACAGCGTTTTGAAAATCCGCTGCCCCCTCGCCCCTGAAGCTGTCAGATAATCGACTATCTACTCTATGTGTCCATACAGTGCACTGATATGCTATTTATAGATACGTACGCCCTAAAGCACACACACAACGTAAAATGCGGGTAAAACATGCACATCTGGTTTGAAGGGACACTACTTCAAAAAGAGAAAGATATTCGAAAAAAAACAAGACAATCCTAAGCACGAAAATGAGTCACGCTTTCATTTTATGTCTGTTTTCATGGGAATTTGGGTCAAATGGGTTAAGCCTGAAGAAAGCACAATGGTAATAGCATTTGCAGCCAACTTTAGCTGGTGATCCGGCCATCGCAAAAAAAAAAAAACGAATGACCCCTAATGCACCCCGGGCCCATCAATACCGTCGGGATGAAACAAGGGCCTGGCACTTACTCTCCACACGAGAGTCACTCGTGCCACCTGGGTACAGTTTCTCCAACGCTTTCCTGTTGAAGGGGAAATAAACCGCTGCTTTTGAAAAGCATGCGATGGTCTATTTTGTTTCTCTGTTTGGGGTGAGATTTGTTTTGGATACCAATTTTTTTCTTCTTGGTTCTTTCGGTAAAGTTACGTAGAAGGGAAATAATAAAATAATAAAAATTAAACATTAAAAAATAATTCTCACGACATTTCGGCCACAACGCAAGCAGCCGTCCTCAGGTGACACCTGAAGACAGCGTCTTTCCGACAGACCTGTTCTTCACCTGATGACGGCTGCTTGCGTTGTGGCCGAAACGTCGTGATAATTATTTTATTATGTTTTATTTTTATTATTTTATTATTTCCCTTCTACGTGACTTTACCGAAAGAACCAAGAAGATGAATCCCTGCAGTCACGAAAGCTTTAAATCGAAACCATTTTTTTTGTTTAATTACAATTGCGGCATCGGTGTCACGCCAGTGGGTTGGAACATCTCACGGGCATCGTGTTGCCTGCTACAGAAGATGGTTCGCCGAAGGCGCTATCGTACTTCTGAATCACCTCCTATAAAACGCCATCGGTAGTGGCACTTTCCCACACACCCTGCCTATAGAACTACTTGTCACACAGCGGTCAAACTGAAATGTTGAATACTTAATGGATAGAATTTGGCCAAATCCCATGCAAAATCACATTTTATTTCGGTTTCATTCACTCCATCATCGGTGACCGGGGCTCAGGCCGTCAACTTGTTATCCGTGAGAACCCGGCATAATCAGTGGGACACGCTCAGTGCTCTGACCCCAGAATAGCACGGCCACCTCATGAAACAAATCATCCTCGGGCTGCAGTGCAAAAGTCAAAGTGCATCTCCGGTCTAATGGGCGCTGGGCAGCGTTCACGCGGGCAAAGAGCAGACCTCGACCACCTCCATCACGGCACCATCCAGCCGGCTGTCCAAGGTACTCGTGGATTCGTCAGATCCGTCGTGGTTACCGGCGTAACCCTGCAGGAGGCTTTCTGCAATGCTGTGAAATGTGAACACGATGGTTGGCGCTGCAGGTCATCGTCACCTGCAAATTTCTCTTGATGACGATGAGTGCTGCTCTTCTTTCTTGATGGAAAAGTCACATTCCTATCTTCAAGCAGCAGTCCTTCCATTTGGAATACACCTTCTGATTTCCCACAAAGTGGGACTCGTTTTATCAGTCTGATAAGCATCATAATGCATTCATCCCCCCTCCACCGCTTGCCCGCTTCTCCGTTTTCTTTGATCAAAACGTTCTGGAAGTAAACACAGGTCAGTTAGACCATGTAACATTTAAATGACACTTGGTCCATCAGCATTTGGGGGCAGCGCATCTTGAAGCAAGAAAACTCTGGACCGGTTTGAACTGTGCGGGTCTCAACAGCAGTGTGGCCAGTCTTCGGCTGGAAATCCGTCCTCCACAAGGCTTACAGGCTGATGGACAAAATCCGTGCGTGGTTTTATTTTTACGTGACGAAACAGACCGTCGTTCGCCGATTTATTAGTTTATTACCCGCAATCCACAACAGCAGCGTGTAATACATTTCGTACATGTTTTGCCGTACTGCTCCGAATGGGTCCCGTGGTGTCAGTGAAGGCCTCTTGCCAGCGTATACTCTCCACAGTAAAGCGGTGTGCGGGTAAGTACACAAGTACTGTTGTTTGCTTATTTATTAATTATTTTACTCCCAAAAGTCCACCGCAAACGTGAACTATCGATTCACGCAGTCTATTCCTGGTGTCAATAAGCCTGATTTAAAAATAAAAACATATATATAAATCAAACCTTTATGTTACGGTTACAATCGAAAAGGCCCTTCAGAGATATTGCCTTCAAAAAGATCCAAATGAATTATCGGTGTCATGACGTTATGCCGACAACAGGATTGGGAATAAGATCGTGGAGATTTCTCAATAATAACCCCTACTCCTGGGCAATGACAGAACTTAATCAAACACTGCAAGCCTAGCTTTTCTCCCCTTGTTAAATAAATACTGCTACAGGAAGAGCAACATTTACTCTAGCATTGCAGGTAATGGTCCAGTAAGTGAATTGATGCATAGTGAGATAATTAGTAATTAAATAAGTCTGATGGATTTTGCGATAGCATACATACCAAAACAAGGTCATTGCATTTATTCACTATTATTGGCAATGTATAGAGGTTGGTACAACTCAAGTTTTTGTAACATATACATGCGTATATTTTTAATTCATTTGATATCGCGTCATTCATGGAAATTGCATCTCACGATCGCTGAGAAGGCTGTCAGACGGTGACTCAGTGCCAACAATATCTCTGCAGTTCTCTATATATTAAGATGTTTTCAGCCAATTGGTGGGTGTTCGTTCATGTGGAAGGTAACCAGTGTACCTGGAGAAAATCCACACATGTGAGGGAGCAACACTCGTCCCCCCCTTCAGAAGGGACCGATGCCAGATACACGTTCTGACCCCCGTGTCCCGACTGAACATCTGTGAAAAACGAGCTTCATAGCTCATCGGATTCCTACAGTATAAATACATATTTTGATTCTGATATCGCTCAAAACTTTGCTGTACGGCATTCTACGAGTGTGCCATGATATTGACCCATAAACCATCTCAGCCTCCACGGTGCCGAATTGCAGGCATGCATAGCCACCACCGAATAGACATTTGACTGCATTCCATTGCCAGAGATTGAGCCAGCCGCGTATGTGGATTTAACTCTGGACGGAATGCAGTTAACCCTGGAACTTAGGCGGAAGAAAATAAGCTTGCCTGAATAATGACTGTGAACAAAAATGATAATTATTGATGACTGATTAGTAGCCCCAAAGATTGAGTGCAAATCCTGATTATCAAAATTTATTACATGCATGGGAACAAATGCCTTGTTAATTAGCCTTTTGTGAACTGCGTAGCATTTTGCATGATTGCTAATACATTGTATTGACATTTTGGTTTCAACCGAACATCTGCATAATACTGCGAAAATTAATTTGCGCGCGCATTCTCGTATATGCTTTGCGTGCTCCGCTAAGCAAAGCGCATGCGACAGTTGTTTTGTCTGAAGCTGCTGGCCCCTAACGGCTTTGACGATACACGTCGCGGACTGTGTGGAATGTGTGTATCGTACATTTTCATGCTAACTCCGGTCATCCTCTCAGCGGCAGCAGCAGCAGCGGCTTTTGGCTAACCATCGGACAAAGATGGTCACCGCATTGTGCACTTTCCGATGCGCTTCTGCACATCTCCGGAACGCTCTTCCTACCGATGTTAGGAAGCCACTAGAGCTATGCACTGTTAAATCATCATCTAGATTGAAACTCCATTTCTTTAGAACTGCTTTTTGTGTTTAGTTTGTTGTCCTTCCCCTGCACCTCCGATTAGCACGGTTTGTTATGTACTGTGCAAAAGAAGTTCAACATACATACAATCAATTGTGGTCCATGATAATGGTAGCGTCCAGTTTTGCAAAAGATCATTATATCGTGATTAACGTTGCGTGGTAATTAAAGTTATTACCCATTACATTGGTGCTTTGAGAAATGTTTTCAGGAGTAATTGACGGCACGATGGTGATATTGCATCATCATTTTCAAGAAGTTTCATTTAATTACTTAATTGTTTTTGTGCATCTGACAGCAGGTGCATTCTTATTAAGCATTATGGATTTTAACGATTAAACTCATCGCGGGCTCATGCTGAGTGAGCTGCAGTTGATGAACTGTTAAGGAATCTTTATTTGTGCTCGCAAGTACAGCCAACTGCACAACAAAACAAACTAAATGACAAATACTAAAACCGTAATCGCAAAGTCACGGGAAAACTGATATTGTATTAAATCGGCGCGTGGTGGAATTTTAAAAATGTTCGACGGTGAAAAATTACATCGTGGAAAAAAGGAGGCTGCTCTCCTATCTTACAGTTACATGCTAATTTCTCACATTAACATAACTAGCCCCGGCCACTTCTTTATAACCCTTGAGCTACACCCATTTCAAACCTTGTAAAACAGTCTGCCTCAACAGCAGACCATGCTTTCCCACCTGATGATGGACGCTTGTGTTGCGCCCGAAACGTCGTGATTTATTGTATTTTATACCTACGTGACTTTACCGAAAGATTTCGATTTAAAGCTTTAGTGACTGCAGGGATTCATCTTCTTGGTTCTTTCCTACTCTATCTTCTCGACAGACCTGTTCTTCACCTGAGGACAGCTGCTTGCGTTGTGGCCGAAACGTCGTGAGAATAATTTTATTATGTTTTATTTTTATTATTTACCGATAAAACCAAAGAGTATGGATTCCTGCAGTCACGAAAGCTTCAAATCAAGAGTGAAAGATATCTGTTAGAGGTGAAGAACTACAAAAACACGAAAGCACATATGGATGTCTACCGTAGGCCTCGGCAAGGTAAGGTAAAAGTGTAAAAACAACGAGCCAACTGAGCACCTGCCCACGGCCTTCATATTGAGTGTGCAACACTACCTTAACCCTACCTTTTACCTTACCACAATACAATCACTCCACCCTACCTTTTACCCTTTAGCAGGTAAGGTAAAAGGTAAAAAGCAACGAGCCTACCTTTACCCTACCCTTTACCCTTACCCCTTGGCATGTCGACACCTTTACCCTTTACTTTTACCCTTTTACCCGGTAAAAAGGGTAAATTACCTTACCTTGCCGAGGCCTAGTCTACCGAGGCCTAGTCTACCGAAGGAAGGCCAGGATCAGCATGCTGACAGAACGAGGTGGGTTTTTGATTAAAGGTTGGAGTTCCGTTTCAGGGCCTACTTCACAATTCTGACTGTCGCCTGATGCAGCTGTTTGTTGTAATCATCAGTGAAACGTCGTACTCGAATTCCAAATGTTTTACGTGTACTCTCCAACACAACGGTTTGCTGAAGTAGCAACTGATTGGCATGTTTTGTTTACGTGACAAACCATCCTAATTGGCTGTGTCGGGTGGTGGCAGGTTTAACGACATTCATATTTACGCGATAGAACCCAAACAAACCCTTTACTATGGAAAACTGAACTATATAATGAAACGCAACATACCAATGTGGCTAAACATTAATGTTTTGAATCAGTGCATTGCTCGCTGTGACGTGTGGCTCAAACATTGACGATTGACAAATGAAAGTACCAAGAAGCTGAAATGTCAGAAAAATAAACCTTGACAGGGCGCACCTTCGGAATGACATTGAGGAGGTAGGGAGAACGACACGTGGATCAGAGCACAAATGCGAGTTAGAGACATCATATTTGACAATTTAAACATAATTAGGCTTGTGCAGGACACGTCGAGACTAATGGCAGTCCAAGTGGCACTCCAAGGAGGGAAACATGCACGAGATGACCTCCAATGTAGATGCCTGTATGTTGAACTTCTTTCACACCCGTACATAGCTAACCATGCCAACCAGGGGTGTGTGGCGAAGGAACACAAACTATGGGTCTTTATGTGAGTCTATGGGTCTATGTCTTAGTCGTCTATGTATGCATATATGTTGAACTTCTTTCGCACCATACGAAGCCAACCATGCGAATCGGAGGCGCAGGGCAAAGGCCAACAAACCGAACACAAAAAGCAGTTCCAAATAAAATGAGGTTTTCAATTTAAATTTGAAAGTGCACAGCTCCAGTGGCTTGCTAAAATTGGGGTGGCCTCCTTATACCGGATGCATGTAATAATCTGCCTGCCTGTGCTGATCATAAAAAAATAAATATAAACAGTTCAGACCTTGATATTTTATTTGTTTACATATTACTGAGGTGGTGAAACATTCGGAGGTATCACATCTGAAACACGTTCATTTGGGCACGCATTTTTAAAAATTCATAATTCAGATTTCGGCATTAAGTCAAGATTTCACTAATCTAAGCTTCATAATAAATCCTACTTATCTTATTAAGCGTCAATAGTGGGCATGCGGTAAGCTATTAACGTACACGTTAGCACCGACTCAGAAGCAATCTTGATGCTATGAGTAGGGTCCACATTTCTTGCATTTCAATCAGGCCCACGTGTACATTCATTTGCGGGGGTTTAAAAAAATCACACTCAATGTAACTTGGCCGAATTTTTTAAACAACAAAAGTACTTCGATTATTTGTCTATAATACGAAAATAGAATACCGTAGAGTACATGCAAGGGTTGGTGACGATATGCAGCCATTGCTGGTGCATGACATATCTTACTTAAGGTACTTAACAAAAAATGTGCTGCATCATCAAATTTGCAACTCAATATCTCAATTTCACTGCTACCATAATTCTACCAATTTACACGGGACGCAGGATCAATAATCCGTGAATTTATAGCGAAATTAGCGTAAATCTCCAATTGTTTGGAATTCATGTTTACCTTCTGTGACGTAACAAAAAAAAGCATCCGACATTTTAAATGTTACTTTAAGTTTCAAAATTGTAACTGTAGGATTTCAATAATAATAAATAATAATACGAAAAAAAAATCCTATATTGTTTTGGGGGTGCAATGACAGTCAACCAGGTCCGTTCATTGGGGGGGGGGGGGGGGGAGGGGGGTGCTCGGGGCAAACCCCCACCGTGTGGACCCCCCTAAACCGGTGAGTATTACATCTGACACCACCGTGATGTCGAAGCGCAGGCCCCCCCCCCCCCCCAAAGCGCGGGGCCCGGGGCTGCCGCCCCGATTCGCCGCTAGCCGAGCGACCGGCCTCTGAAGTCAACATTTCCAGACATAGCCCCAAGACTACAACCAGTGCAGTGCGGTAACCACCACTCCTCCTCCTCCACCCAACACAGACGCAAATATATTTATATACACACACACACCAACAAATAACCCCCCCCCCCCCCACGTATAGACACCCCCCCCCCCCTCCCTGCACCTCCAATTAACATCGTTGGCTACGTACGGTGCGAAAGAAGTTCAACATACATACAGCCTTGAACAGACTGTTGGGGCGAGATCTGGTGAGATAGCGCCTACGAGGACTGGCGCTGCACACACAAGAGGGTTGTGGGTGGGCAGCACCACGCTCAACCGCCTTTGTTTCCTGAATGCTGGTGGTTGTACACGCTGCACCATGTACTCATGTAAGATGCGGTCGACTTAGGAGAGGATGCCCCAGGGAGGACCTGTTCAGGCATCAATCACCGGCCCTGATCAGGAATCCAACTGGGTCCATCGAGTTCGTCGGGCAGTGCCCTGACCACTACACTACCTGTCCCAAAGATAAGGATCCCGCCGTATAGCCGAGAACTGTTGGGGCAAGTGAAGTCAGCGGGCACCTATGATGGCAGGCACAGCACACGAGGGGGCGGATGGCCAACACCGCGGCCGACCACCTTTGTCTTCCCGGTGGCGCTGTTTACACACCGCACCGGGTACTCATTTGAGGCTGAGTCGACCTAGGAGAGGCCCAGGATCAGTTCAGATAATCATAGCTGGTGTTGGCCGAGAGCGGGAATCGAACGCGGGCCGCCGGGTTCGTAGCGCAGCGTGCTAACCGCCGCACCACCGCTCCCCACAAATTACACATATATATACACACACATAACACATGTACGTGTTCACACACGCGCACTCATCTGCACGTGTATTTACACACACATAAACAAATATAGACACACGCACACATTCCCACACAAACGAAGGCAGTGATGATCCCCCCCCTGTCCCGTATTGCGTTAGAGGCTATTGACATAAGTCATGGGCGGTGGTGGGAGTGCAGGCGGTGTGGAGTTGTGGGGAGCGCCGCCGAGAGGCGAGGAGCTTTGTGCTGTGAACCTGGTGACCTGAATTCGATTCCCCGCCACGGCAAACATCATTGGCGCCCGAGTCCCTGACCCCCCCTCAAAAAGATGACTCAACCTTAAATGGGTGCCTGCTGCTTGGCATGCACATCTCCAATTCAGCGCGTTGGAGGAAGCGGTTGGTGGATCATCACGAGATGGGCGCTTAATGTGGCTTCGTAGATCGGCGAGTGATCGTCGGCTCCATCAGCAGCATCATTATCATTCCCACCATTGTTTCATAATAGCCAGCACTAAGCTGCTACTAAACAGAAGGGATTATATGGCCGATGGTCAATATTATCGACAGAGTGGCAGCATCGGAATGAAATGCGTCCGAGAGAGATGAAAAGTGCGAGGGAGATGGAGCTATGAAATCAGCCCGGGCGCGGGTGTCACGCGATCATATTTTCGCACCTCCGATTGGCGCGGTTGGCTACGTACTGTGCAAAAGAAGTCCAAGATACCGAACATACCGTGAACTTCACCAATTGGTTATTCCACCAGTATTGAGGACTCGGTCGATCGAACCGTTCAATCTCATACATAACTTGGCAGGATGCTGAGAGATGGGGGTACGACTCTCTGAGGGCCTTTATCCAGCAGTGAATTGAGCATGGCTTTTGATGAAATAGGCTTCGCGAGTGTTTAACGTGTGCATCTATTACATAGCATGGCGATCGCTGATGTATTGAAGGGATGCACGGGACGAGAGTCAGTGTGTGTGTGTGTGCATGCAGGACAAGCGTGGGTGGAAGTAGAGTTTCATGGTCACATTTTACGATCACTCAGAGCCCTACCCCCCCCCTGCATCATCAATAACCGCTCACCTGTGCAGTCTGTGTCTGTTATCACGGTGGCTGCATAGTGTGTATAATAATACTCGGACCGAGCAGCACACTGTGTTCCCAATGTGCAGTGTTCCAAGGGTGATCTCACACCAAATAACGGGAAAAACATGAAGCGATCGAGCGCATTTATAGACGATTGAAGTTTGCATTCTCAGCCACGGATTAACATGCACCCAATTACCCTGTATTTTTTAAACAAAAGTTGGTGGTGCATGTTATTAATCCAGTGGAGGTGTGTGTGTGTGAAATATGTATGTATGTTGAAGTTAATTGGTTTTTTACCCTTTTATCTGGCAACAAAACTGACACCTTTTTTACACAGAGTAATGTTTGCATTGACCACAATGCCTGCAGTCGGAATGCAAACAAAAAAACACAACTCTGATAATGTATGCACTGTCCTTGAAATTGATTGGTCCACACCCGAGACAGCTTTCTTTAGAGCCTAGTCTCATATGGGTTGGACCGATGACGCCAAAAGGCGCACAACTCAAAGACAATGCACCATCAGATTATGAGAGCTCGGGGTAAGCATTTACACCATTGGAACCTCATTTGCCAGTAGAAAAATATGATAATTGTTTTTGACCCTTTTATCTGGCCACAAAACTGACACCTTGTGAGACTAAGCTCTAAAGAAAGCTGTCTCGGGTGTGGACCAATCAATTTCAAGGACAGTGCATACATTATCAGAGTTATGTTTTTTTTGCATTTCGACTGTAGGTATTGTGGTCAATGCAAACATGACTCCTTGTAAAAAATGTGTCAGTTTTGTTGCCAGATTAAAGGGTAAAAAACAATTATCATATTTTGCTACTGGCAAATGAGGTTCCAATGGTATGTTGAAGTTCTTTCGCACCGTAGTGGCCTACCGTGCTAAAATCTAAGGTGTGGTGGAAGGACAACAACCTAAATACAAAAATCAGTTCTAGAGACATGAGCTTTCAATCTAGATTAAAAGTGCATAGCTCCAGTGGCTTCTTAATATCGGAGGCAAGTGCGTTCCAGACGGCCGCAGAAGTGCATCTGAAAGCGCGCCATGCAGTGACCGTATGATCCTATCTTAATATTCTCCAGATAATAAAAACGTTCTTTCATAGGCATGTATATACATTTGGAGGGGGTATTGTAGTGGTTAGCATACTTCGCTAGAAACCCAGCGAACCCGAGTTCGATTTCCATCCACAGACAACGATGGTAACGACTATCTGAGCCGGTTATGACCCTCCCTTGGGTCGACTCAGTCCTAGTATCTGGCACGATGTGTAAACATCAACACTGGGGAGACAAAGACGGCCAGGCGTGTTGCTGGCCACCCACAGGTGCTCCTCGCTAACAGCACATGCCCCAATAGTCTGTTAAAGGCTATGCGGGGGACCTTTGTCTCTGTGTGTATGATCCTCTATTATTCTCCGGATAAGACACACTATTCCTCCTGTATTTTAAAATGAAAGTAAGGAGTGCGTCTCGTAATCCAGTCGAGGTCTGCGTGTGGGTGACCAGATTTGCATAAATCTATTGGCATCGGGCACAAGTCCAGTACGGCTTATACATTCCGAAAACAGTAATTAATTAATGTGCTATCAAATCGAATAAATGTTTCGTTTCTACATTTGGGCATACGTGTATGCACACGTGTCATTATCTGTACCTCCACACGCACTTTAGAATACATGGTTATTTCACAAACAAACTAAAAACTAAAACATTTGTTTTACCAGGTAAGGCCCACTGAGCTATAGCTCTGTTCCAGAAGCGACCTGGCCTAAATGATAGCTCAATGAAGTGGCTTATCACGGGGAAATGTATAGCAGCCAGATGCTATAAACGAAAGTTTTTAAATGCCAGAGGGGAAAAACCGGAAGACCCGGGGAAAAATACACGCGACCACGGGGAGAACATGCAAACTCCAAATATACAGCAGGCGTCAAGGTCGGGATCGAGGTAGTTAACATTTCGCCACCGTGTACGTGTGCACACATTTCCACGCGTGTGTCTTTCCGTCTAAAAAAAAAACAACACCGTCGGTTTCAGACGCGGCAACAAACCACAGCCATCGATGGGAAGGGATCTTCTCTGTAATGTGTACGTTTATATATCGAGCAGTCGTATAAATACAAAAGCAATTGCCGTGAGCCACACGATGAGCCAATAACCTACTTTATTTGCACAGCCGTTCTTTCCCACTCCGCGGAAATGTCCCCGTAGATATTTTCAAATATCATGGGTCTGACCCCCTCCCCCTCCATTTCTCTCCATCTGCTCGCCTATCCATACATTAATCTGCTCCTAGAAGCGATTTACATATTGCTCAACGTGTGCACGCATGCCGTGTGTGTACGCTTTGCTTGCATACTCGTACGTGTGTGTGTGTATATATATAGCATGTATTAAAATGATAATTTAGAAACGAAAAAAAATAGTTGAAAAAAAAAATTTTGGTCGATCCGCGAGTCTGTAGAAATTATTGAACATCGCGTAAATAAATCCGGCGGCAACTTCCTATCACCATCAGCTACGGTCAACCCACTGCCGGATGATATTAGAGCCTCCACAAGTCGACGCCATCTGGTGCAATCCCACCACGCAGTGATCCAATTGACGCCTTGCACACGAGCCCATTCCATCTCGTGGCGGTTGTGCCCTCTGACGCAGATACATTGCTTTTGCTTTGCCGATTCCGTGAATATTCAGAATCAGAATACTTGGACAGGAGGAATCCTCTGAGCCTGTGAAGCTCGTTGTCACAGATGTCCAACAGGGACACGGGGTCAGAACAACAAACATTAACAGCAGCAACACGATCGGAGTGGAAATTAGAGGAAAGGAAAGGAAATCTGTAAACTAGCAAAGCTACGAATAAAACGAAACTATTTTTTTTATTTTGCCAGGTAATGCCGACTGAGCAATAAGCTTCATTTTCAGAAGCGACCTGGCCACAAATAATAGTTCAACGAAGTGGCTCATCAATGTGGAAATGTACAGCAGCCAAATGAACAACATAATCTGAACGTTCTAAGCACATTTGTTTTCACCATTGGCGACAAGCGACCCGTCGTCGTCTCGCCACGTGCCCTGCCCGAGTCCACTTTACCGTAGGGCCCTCCACAAATGACGTCACAAAAGTCAGACCTTCCCTCAAATATGACGTCAAAAAGCTCTGCACCCCCCCAAAAAAACATGCTTCAAATCTTGATTTAAAGCTTTCGTGACTGCAGGGATTCATATTATTGGTTCTTTCGGTAAAGTCACGTAGAGGGAAATAACAAAATAAAAAATATATAAAACAATAACAATCCACAGTAAGGATGGTGGTGTCTGGGGAGCGGTAGTGTAGCAGTTAGTGCTGTGGATTTCACACCTGATGATAATTGCTTGTGTTGCAGTCGAAACGTGAGAATTTGTATTGTTTTATATTTTCATCATTTTACTATTTCCCTTCTACGTGACTTTACCGAAAAAAACAAGAATATGCTTCAAATCGCTTTAAACTATTGTCATTGTAGTGCGTATTTTATGTGGCGCTGCACTCTGATGTTAAAGGAAAAAAACATTTATTAAAAAAAGTCTATTTAATTAAGTAGAACGTGTTGTCTATATTTATTTATAGTTGCGCCTTTTGATGTGACGTCACATTTCTCACCCCCCCCCCTCCTCGTCACACATCGTCACAAATGTCTAACCCCCCCCCCCCCCCGGTGTGTGATGTCATTTATGGACGGCCCCTTTGTTATTTAGTTTTTTTTTATCGAACGAGAGCCCATTACAAAGCACGAGCGATACAGATATTCCACAGAGGCCAAGCCCGAGACCACGTGTCCACGGGGTGGAGGAATGGGAAGAGTGGTTGGGCTCACTGCTCCCCTACTCACGTTGGGGTAACGTTCGGGAACGTGGGATTTTTTGTTACAGTAGGGGAAGGCGATTGAAATGGGGAGGGTAGATAATGAATCCAAACAGAACCGCAAAATAAAATAATGCGCACGCTCCAAGGGAACTTGCCATTGGTATGGAGCTACCGGGGAAAGTGGCTACCTCGTGATTTGAAGCTTTCGTGACAGCAAGGATTAATATTCTTAGGTTTTTTCGGAATAGTCACGTAGATAAAAAATTTAAATTTAAATTTATGAAAGTAAAATAAAATCACGACGTTTCGGAGGCAACACAAGCTTCCGTCTTCAGGTGGAACCGTCACAGCACGATAGCTGTATCAAGTAAGATAAATTCCAAGAAAACAGTCCTTGTACATATACTGGTTGAGGGTGGGAGGAGCCAAGGTAGGCCCCTGAATATTTTATTTTACTTTAATTAATTAAAAAAAATTTTATCTACGTGACTTTACCCGAAAAAACCTAAGAATATGGCTACCTCGTGCATGTCCTTGGGATGGTGGTGTGTGGGGAGCGGTAGTGTAGCGGTTACTGTGCTGCGCTACAAACCCGGCGAACCCAGTTCGATTCCTGCTCACGGCCAACGCCATTGACGATTATTTATATCGGGTCCCGGGCCTCCCCTAGATTGACTCAGCCTCAAATGAGTACCTTCGTGCGGCGTGTTTAAATCATCGCCACTGGGGAGACGAAGGTGGTGCGGGCGTGGTGCCTGCCCACCCACCCTCTCCTGTACCGTGCCGGCCTTCATAGGTGTTACTCGCTAACAGCACTTGCTCCCAACAGTCTGTTAAGGCTATACGGGGGATCTTTGTATTTGTATTTTGTCCACCCGGTCCTTGGCTGCGCGCATTCTCACGCTGGGTTCAGTGGGAACGGGGACCGCCTCGCCTCAGATTCCCGTTCCTTGCCCTTGAGGTTATTGGCTAAGATGCTCACAATCTCGCGAGGGCTACTGGGAGGATCCACACGTTTGCATGACGTCATTATCCCCCGACTCCCACGTGCTTCTCTAATTCCAAGGATGCAATCTCTGCGCCTCATTGCACATGTGAAATGTTTTTTTTATATATGCTTGTTAAAGACAATGTTTTCCAAACCGTGTCATGATGCCTTGTTAAATGTGCCACCTTTGTATGTCAATGCAGCTCTTTCCAATACACATACACAAATTATCTGTGGGCATGATCCCGATGTCCATCATCTTTGAACTGGTTAAAGGTGCAGCCCTGCAATTACTTGCTTAAGCCATTGCTGGGTGGAAAACCTCGAAGAGGGCATTGAGGCCTACTCGTCCACGCTGGCTTAAACATATTGGAAGAGGTGTGAGTATTCGCACTTTACCGCAACACACGCAACCTGCCGATCGAACGATTGTGGTCTACCCATGTATACCGCTGACTTGGACAGACACAAGCAGGGTGGCGATTTTAAGAAACTTGACGAAATTGCGACCTCTGGATTACAACTCCTGTGTTGCTGACCGTTACACCGCTGTGGCAGCATCCCACGCGTTCTATACATGGCCCACAGAGTCGTAATTCTAGAGGCTTTTAAAGATGATCAGAATTGTTCTTATTGAAAAAATCGTCTTGACGATACAAATTACATGAAGCGACAAAGCAGCTTGGGGCATGTTTGTGGTACAACAGTGTTCATTGGTATGCTGCTTTCCTAAGGAAATGCTTCATAGTGTTTGTATTATTTGTGGAATTGGCATCTTAGTGATTTATAAGATAATGACAAATCATTGAACATTTCAACACACGTATTTCCTAAATATTTAGTTTGTTCGTATTTGATATTGGAGTGGTATATTGGTCAGCGCACTGTGCTACGACCCAGATTTGATTGCTGACGATGTCTCATGCGAGTGGCAAAGTTATACCAGAACCGGTCCTGGAGCTTCTCATCATCAACCCGCACTGAGTAACATTAGCAAGTACGAGTTTGAGTTGATTTGAGGTGTTGATCTCTTTTAGCAGTAACAAAAGACCCCAGAGATCAATATTGCAGAGAACGAGTTAAGAGGTATCCCTAGCGAACATTGCACAACCAACATAGGACAGTATTTATCGGGCATGGGGAAAATACACGGGAATCGAATGAACAGTGCAGATGTAATATGGGAGCTCTGTGTCTTAGTATTTCATGGATGGAAAGGGGGGGGGGGGGCGAAGGGAGGAAACAAAGCCAGAGATGAGTGGCGTGGGGAGTCCAGTAACGTGGAGCAGAGAAATGGAAAGACCTTTTAAGCAAAGTTTTAATGAATGTATTTTTTTTTAATGCAATGGGGTACTTCTGTGACTATAGAAATGAGAGGAAGTAAGTGGGTCCTTTAGGCAATTGGTGGAATTGTTTAACATGACCTTTAGAATGAAGACAGCCCCAGTGATGGTCTCTCTGGATATTTGAGGGAATGTGCCGGTTTCGATGGTGAGTTCTAGCGGGGGCGTCAAGGGCGCCGTTGGAGAGTGGAGTGGCAGACTCGAATGAGATGTTTTAAAGTAGACTCAGAAGCTTGGCGGTAGATGGTGTCACAGTAGTCAAATATGGGCAGGACGGTGATGTAAAAAAATTCAAATTGCATCGAGGTGGAATACAGCATTTATTTCTGTATGGTAATCTAAATTAAATTTAGTTTTTGCTTTTTGTTTTAGTACGTTTGGCCATAAATCACCCAGTGACCAAAAACGGTGCACCATTATCCATTGATGAATTGATAGATATAATGGCTGGATTCATTAATATAAGGAGAATATATGTATATATATATTTTTTTTCTATATTCCAAAAGACCATGTCCCCATGATGTTTAAACCTGAAACGTTCCGACAATGTTATATATGACAACAATTAATTGATAATCAATTGTAACATCCCAAAAGAGCTGCAAACTGATATTTTTCGGACACATTTGTACGTGTACACATGGATATTTTCAAATGCAAATTAACCACTCTGTGATTCCCAATTAATTTACATATCATGTTCTTTCAAACGAAGGGAACATTTTAATTAACACGTTTGGGGGCTAAGGCTCCTTCATAAAAGTCGCAGAAACTGAACAAAGTATGTGTAATGTGTTCATGCAAATATTACACATCCCTCTTAAAGGGCAGTGAGGCACTAAACAAGCAGGAGAAGAAAGATCAACATTCATGTATGTTTCTCAAATCCTCAACTAATTAAATGAATTCCACAATTTGATAGATTATGTTGATTGTCAGCGGACAATTATGTTAGAAAAAACTATCGTAAGCTAAATATCTCCTGCCCGTGCAGCCTCGAACAAACTGTTCCGCCAAATGCTTGTCAGCGAGCTCCTATGAAGGTGTGGCCGGAATGATTCCCGACAGCCTTTGGGTTCCCAAATGCTGATCTTTACACACCGCAACCAGGTAACCACATAAGGCTGAGTCGACCTAGGGGACGCCCAGGAGCCATGGCAATCGAACTCTGGGCTCGTAAGGAGCACGGTGCCACAACTCCACATAAACACAAAGACAAATATCTTCTGTATAGCCTTAAAAGGCTGTTGGGGCAAGTGGCGTTAGCAAGCATATACAAAGGCCGGCATGGCACACGAGGGGGTGGGTGGTCAGCATCACGTCCGACCGCCTTTGTCTCCCCAGTGGCGATGTTTACACACTGCACCAGGTACTCATTTGAGGCTGAGTCGATCTAGGAGAGGCCCAGGACCGGTTCAAATAATCGTCACCGGTGTTGGCCGTGACCGGGAATTGAACCCGGATTGCTGGGTTCATAGCACAGCACGCTAACCGCTACACTACCGCTCCCCACGCACACGCACGTGGCCACACACACACACGTGGTCGCACACACACACACACAGGTGGTCACACACACACACCTGTACTGGATTATAAGAATCACCCCCAACTTAATATTATTATTTTTTTGACATAAAATAAATAAACAAGTTCATCATATGCATCTAGGTGCAAGGCATTGTTTAATTCACCGCTGCGTTCGGGCCTCCCCACGCCTTGCAGGTCGTAGGGGTGGGGGTGTTATATGATCATACTTCAGTGCAACAACGCCTCCTTACTACGCTGCCCTCTGTTGTCCATCTCTCAGCTCAGCAAGCCTGGAGCCTATGGCCCGCTTGTCGTGCCTGGCGGTCGCCCAACCAAGCACCATCCGAGCTTAATCACTCTCAACTGGGGGCAGCAGAGAGGCACAGTGGCAACACACACGTGTCGCGTGTGTTACCGCAGTGGCAACACACACGTGCCTCACAGCAGAAATCGACCTCGGTCCACCTTGCAGTGTGTGTGGGATATGTAAATGGTCGCCTCCTGTTCACCATGGGGTTTCCTCCCATAGCCAAACACAACAATGCGACTTGGCATTGGGCAGCCATCCCAGTGCCTAAAAAAATATTTTAAAAAATGTGGATGACACACGGGAACATGAGCGGCAGCAGCAGCAGCATCGCCACCGTCCTGGAAACAGTTGGCGAGTCGGTCCTGAAATAGAGCCCTGAGTTTCCAGTGAGGGTTTTCGTGAAATAAACAGAAGCCTGCGTAGCTTGCAAGTTCTGACGAGATCGTCTGCTATTCATTTTGCTCGTAGGCCACCAAAGGGAAACTAAAAACAGCACCACGTGGCCAATCCTATTGGTCCGGATTGCAACGCAAGGTGCAACCGATTGCACCTCCGCTCCAACCATCTGCTCCGTACACATGTTTATAACCTCAAGTTTTGTAACCTGGTTAAATAAAGGTGAAATAAAATCAAAATCAAACGTTGTGCTTCTTTCGCACCATATGTAAGCCAATCGTACTGCGTCTGTATGTCTGTTGAACTTCTTTCACGCCATCCATATCCAAGCACGCTAATCGGAACACAAAAAAAGCAGTTCTAAAGGAATGCGTTTTCAATCGAGATTTAAAAGTGGATGGCTCCAGTGGCTTCCTAATATCCGTAGAATGTGATCACCTGCCTGCCTGGAACTCTGATGTGTAAGGTACACTCTGATGTGAGAATGTATGTTGGACTTTTTTTTCACCGTACGTAGCCAACCGTGATAATTGAAGGTGCAGGGTAAAGACAACAAACTATAGGTCTCTGTGTGAGTCCATGGGTCTCTGTGTGATGAGTATATGGCTCTCTATGTACGTATATTGAACTTCTTTCGCACAGTACGTAGCCAACCGTGCTAATCGGAGGTGTGGGGAAGGACAACAGACCAAACACAAAAAGGAGTTCCAAAGAAATGACGCAAAAACGGATTTCCCACACGCACACGCCTCGTACACAGCATATCGACTAAAATTAGCACTTCCGATTATCACGCTTGGTTACGTACGGTGCGAAAGAAGTTCCACGTACGTACATAGCACGGTCAGCTATGGTGTGAAAAGAAGGTCAACATACCTTCATACAATCGATTGGCTTGCTCCTCACACACGCATGACATCGTCCGTGGAGGACATGCCTATTGCACATGATAGACCCGTAATTTTATGTAAATAGGATTTCCGCGTTCCATTTATTTGTGACAATACGTACTTTTTTGCATTCACCGTGCTCCTGTAATTTATGCATGTATTCTGGTCATTATGTATTTGATAATTGCTTGCTCTGTCTGCGTGCCCAATGTTTTGCAAGAAGGAGGGGGAGAGACAGGATGACCCAGGCCGGCCAGACAGGAGGCACTTCATTAATTATTTATCAGCGTAGAGAAACAAAGAAATTGGATTCCCCCCTCTCTCAGCTTTTCAATGGAGCTCTAATAATGATGGATGTACTTTAGCTTAGCACAGCAAACGGCGGTACTCAAAGCAAAGCGTACGTGGGAGACATTACGATTTAAATTCCTTTGTTCTCAGTGGGGGGGTGGCGGGGGTGATACGCTGGCTTGGCGTAACGGTTCGTAACAGCGGAATCCAGGGGGTCGCCGGTTCGATTCGATCTCCCGCAGCGGCAGTCACAAACAAGTTTCTGAAATTCCCCCCACGGTTTCTAAGGCGCGGCTCCGGCTGGAGCACGCGTACCACCCACATGTCGGTGATGTGCACGTGTTCTTCGAACGCTGGGGAGCCGGAAAAGCCCTCTGTACCAGGGTGGACGGCACCCTCGTGTTCACCTTCTGAAGCGCTCGCTCGTCACCGTGGCGTGCGCCATGACCACCACCACGTGGCTTTTATTTCGTGTTGTGCGCGGTGCATTTAGCGCCACAACGTGTGTATTTATAGCGTTGATTTGTTTGCTGGTGACTTTGTGTGTTTCATATCGGAATCGCCTCCAGTGATGTTGCTGCTGGCGGCAATGAAAGTTGTTTAAAAGTCAAGTCTGTCCAGCCAGTGGCATAAATGGTTATACCACCGTTCGTCGATTGGTAAGTTACTTCTGTGCTTCAGCGGCCGTATGGGACGCTCTTCCTTCCGATATAAGGAAGTCACCGGAGCTATGCACTTTTAAATCATCTAGATTTTAAAACTAAATTCTTTAGAACCGATTATTGTGTTTATTTTGTTGTCCTTCCCCCGCACCTCCGATTAACACGGTTTGCTGCGTACGGTGCAACAGAAGTTCAACATAAAATGCATACGTTCGTCTGGGTAAATGACTCCTGTGTCTACCGGGATGTCTGGCTTGCATGGAAGAGTAGGCCAAGCGACATTCTAGAGCTCACTGTAGTGTATGCCCTTCCGCCAGCAGTGGCGTGATCACGCAATTGCGGGGATGTGCCTTTACCTTCACTTCTATCAAACATCCACGATTCAGGAAGAAATAAGTACTATTAAAAAATACTTTAAAAAAAAACACGCTTTAATGAAATGTACCGTACGAGTAATGGCAAAACTCCACGACTCCACGAAGTGGACCCGAGGCTTGCCATAACGTAAGGGACCGTGGTGATTTACAGCCAACGTTAGTTGAGCGTGGACAATTAGACCCAAGCCGAAACATAACATATAAAAAAATATTGTTAAAAATATATATATTAAGTTTAATAATAGAATATAGTAGTGTCACCAGTATGACATACGTATACCAAGTTTGCAGTCGATACGACATTGGGAAGTGGGTTAAAATTGAGTTACAAGATTTGAGGACACGACAACAGACAGAGTGAGTTTATCAAAAGCGTGTTAAAGAATGTTTGAAAATATATGTTTTGGATTTTTTTATGATAGAATATAGTGTTGTCATCAGTATGACATAAGTATACCAAGTTTGCAGTCGGTAGCACATTGGGAAGTGGGTAAAATTTGAGTTACAATATTTTTTGAGGATACGACAACAGACAGAGTGAGTTAAATAAAAGCGTGTAAAAATAAAATAACGGGCGGACCCGATTGCATTCTCCAGATTGGCGTCGTATTGCTTTCAATTTTCGTTCAGGATGGTTTACCGTTTGTATTTCTCGTGATTTATTTAATGCTTAAAATAGCTTTATTGATTTTTTTTACGCTTTTTAATTTGTTACACTATCTCCATTTGCTCCGCGACCATTAAGGTAATTATGTTTGCTCACTTCCAAGGCGAAGGAAAATGAATGTCGCGTGAGGTGTGGCACAAGGAAAATCGTGGAGCGGTTTCGAACCACATATTCACCTTGGCACAACAAGACCAGCTGAGGCTGAGTGCTTCTATAGGTACCGTACTGTAGAGTTTAATATTTAACGTGACATAATTCACAGGCCTTCGTCAATCCGCTGCTGGATGAAGGCCTCCTCACACCACGTCGGTCCACGGGGGTAGTATTTGACTATACTTCACCACACTGGTATGTGCTTTGTTTGCAAAGAGTTAGCCCAGGGAACACATTCCTGAGGAAGGAGCTGGTAGAAACGTTGGGTTGCTCGGTCAATGGCCAGGGTCAACGGCGGCGTGGTGTATTCCGCAAATGTGCCCGACTGTGAGGGCGGGCACAAGCCGGCGTGAGTAGGTTAAACATTGAGTTTTATAAGGGCACCACGGGGTGACCAGCCCCTCCCCACCCAGCCCCACCCCTCCCACCCTCCACCCAGCCCCTCCCAACCCAGCCCCTCCCCACCCTCCCCTCCGCACCCCACCCACCCAGCCCCACCCTCCCCACCCAGCCCCACCCAATCCTCCCCTCCCCACCCAGCCCTTCTCTGCACGACGGACGGACGGACACAATAATTCCCTATGGGCTGGTGGAACCAGTGGGTTCCTACCAGTAGCATTTGCTGCCGTGGCCCGGGAATCCAACTCAGGTCACCGGAATTCGTAGCAGCGCAGTGCGCGACATCAATTCACCGCTGCACCAACCGCTTGAGAATCTAACAAGAGAGATGGCACGACCTTAAACAGACAATGCTATAGCATCAGAGTAATATTAACCTAATCTCAATTTATTTATATACGTGTGTAAAAAAAAACAGTTCTTCCATGCCCACTTTGGCGTATTTTTGTTCTTTGACTCCATCATTAGTATCGACCGAGTGGCCACCATCGCTCTTGAGAGACATGTCCTGCCCAAGCCTACCTCGCCTGCTATACAGGAGGTCGTGGGTTAGATCCCGACCCTTCCGCCTGCATATTTGGAGTTTTCCTGTCTCTCTTGCCATTGCAGTGTGGATTTTTCTCTTGGTCCTCCGATATTTCCCTCCACATTTAGAAACACGCGTTTACAGTATTTGACAGCTATACATTTGCACATTATAAGCCACTTCGTTGAGCTATCATTTGTGATAGCCAGGCCGCTTCTGAAAAATAGCTATATAGCTCAGTGGGCCTTGCCTGGTCAATGAAAATAAAATAAATAGTTGATTTTAATAGTTTACTTTTCTTAGCAGCCATCACCAACATTCCACGTGGGCTCCTCTGCCGCATGTTTTCAACAGTTGCACTGCTCAGCACTCTTTCAAGTCACAACATGTGCCCTTGTGCACGCATCTACTCACAGTCCTCCACCGACAATCACCATATAGCGCAGAGGTAATTTGAAAGGCAGCCAATTATAGACGCCTATGACCCTTGTACGCCATCCCTATAGCTCGCTTCACGTCTCTCCCTTTACGCTCGCCTCGTCCTCCCTCCTCCTCCTCCTCTTACCTCCCAGGCTCAATTCTCCTTTAATGACCTGCAGAGCATTGTCCTTAGATCACCTTGAATGACATTGACAAGAGAAAGCATCGTGGGACGGGACAGACGGACTGGAATGGGGAGTGGGGGGGGAGACACGGGGCTAGGCTCGTTTGTTTATTAACGGAGGGGGGGGAGGGTTGTCGCTTACTTGGTTGAATAAAAAAATAGTTTAGTTTAGTCGATCTGCAGGTAACGTGTGGTTGAGTCGAGTGTGTGCACTCTCACCTCTTCCAAGTGAAACTTCAAACTAAACAATTATTTTATTTTAGCAACTAAGGCCCACTGAGCAATGTAGCTATTTTTCAGAAGCGACCTGGCCGCAAATGATAGCTCAACGAAGTGGCTTATCATGTGGAAATGTATAGCAGCCATCTACTCTAAACACACGTTGATGCTAATGTTGAGTTGAAAACCACGGAGAAAAATCCAAGCGACCGCGGAGATAACATGCAAACTCAAAATATGCAGGCGTCACGGTGGTGATTGGACCTCCTGTATACAAGGTGAGGTCGTTAACATCTCGTATCCCAACAATACCTTTAAGAGGAGGTCCTCTAGAGCTCCTTTGAGTGCAGGAGGCTCACGCCTCTGCTGGTGAAACATCTGGCCTACTGAACATCTGTGAATATGAGCTGCATAGCTCATCGGATTCCTCCAGCCTACATTGAAAACAAATTTCTTTACTTTTATTAATTTAAATTTTTTACCTACGTGACTTTACCGAAAAAAACCCTAAGAATATGAATCCTTGCAGTCACGAAAGCTTCAAATCTATAATTCTTTAGAACAGCGTTTTGTGTTTAGTTTGTTGTCTTCGCTCCCGCACGTCCGATTAGTACGGTTGGTTCCGTGCGGCGCGACTGATGTTCGAAATACTGTGCATGCAGTCAAAAGAACGATACAGATTCCGATAACGATTCTGGAAGGGCAAGCGATGGCAAGGGGCGCGTCTTTCTTAGCCACGTTCAATCAATAGGCACCTTCTTCCAACGCGCACCAACCCGTGACCCTCAGTGCGTTTTCCTGCCGCCTTCGCTGCCAGACAGAGAGAGAGATGGAGAGAGAGAGAGAGAGACAGACAGAGAGGAGTCTCTAAAAACAAGAGCGTGACTAGATGCGAAATTGCGATGGGGAGAGAGGGGTGGGAGGGTGGCACGTTTGCCGTGCCCGACACACGCATTGAATCCGTGGCCTGCCGAGACGTGTCCCCATCCCACCAGGGCCAAGGGGATTTTCATTGTTGGATAATTAACTTTCGTCGTAAGGGCAATTTATTTTCCTTTTTAATTTTAAACGAGCGATCTAATACATCAAATGTGACGTCGTCAGTTTGTGTCAGTCCGTTCGTTATTGGTTCGTGAGGATTTCACGAATTGCAAAATGATCGGTATTTTTTTTTGTTTTCCATTGCCTAGCTGTTGCCGTGATTTATTTCAATCCACCTTCTGGTATTGTCCGAAGGGACACATTTGTAAGCGGTGGATGGCAGAGTGGATAGGTGGTCGTATAAACATCTTCTCTGAGAAACGGTCAAGCAGCTGTCAAACTCTTGTACTCGGCACGCAATACAATTTAAACAAATGCCTCCAATTTTGTTTTGGTTAGTGTGCATGCATCTTGCAATGTGCACGCGTACCATCGAGTTGTACTTCATATGCATATATTGACAGCAAGGCACCGTCATCAGCCATGATCGATCCACTGCTGAATGAAGGCTTCCCCCAACCCGTTGCGCGAAAAACAGCATCTTATATAAATCTTGACTTAAAGCTTTCGTGACTGCAGGAATTCATATTCTTTGGGTCTTTCGGTAAAGTCACATAGATAGGTTCAAATAATAGTTTTTGTTATTTTTTGTTAACCTATCTACGTGACTTTACCGAAAGACCCAAATAATATAGCATGTAATATATTTTTTTAAAATGCAATGCTTTTTTACTTTTTGTTCATATTGCTTTTGCACAACAGCCAAATACTGCTGCAATAGCAGCACCAAATTTCGATTCAAAGCTTATGATTATTGAGGCACATGGATACGTGTTACTCTTTATTTAAAAGTTCAGCTTTCCCAAAGCAATCCAACCTGCTCACTGCGCTGCTTGAATCATACCCAACATTAGCTTTGTGTGTGTGTGTGTGGCGATACGTGCCAGAAGATCAACGACCCGAGCTGCCTGCTGAGACTTTTTTTTATCAAAAGCTATCATTTCACAGGTGTTTAGAGTTCACTCACCTTTGCACAGCACGGGGTCCCAACGAGCAGAAAAGACGACTCCTTATAATTATCTAACAACAATGCACAGCCCTTTTTTGTTGTCAATTCACCCGTGTAGGCTTCCCTGTGCAGCTCTCAGTCGTGGTGTTTGTTTCACCATACTTCACCAACACCGGCCAGGCTCTGAGAACGACGCAGAGCCGCGTGGAACCGCAGAGACTCGGGAAGGCAGCCGCCAGAAGTGTTGCAATGCGGGAGGAAATTGGAGCACCCGCAGAGAAAACCCATGCTTGTAGAGGGGGCAACGCTCTATCCCTCGCAAATGAACACATTGTGAGAAACCTAACGCAGAAGATCCCTGGAATGTATCTTCCGCGAAGCTCATTGGCCACCCTGAACTGCATCTGCACAAATCATGCCAGATGCGGATACCGGATGCACAAATATAAAATTAAAACACTCTTCAGTGTGCTACTGTGGGCATCCAGAACAGACCGTGCAACGTATAACGACGCAATGCCCGATCTACACATACGACGGAGACATTGCAGCGATGCACTCCGCTGCTCCTGTACACGGTTGTCTGTGCGTGACCACCTGAATGTGAAATTGTCGTCGTGTTGCTCTGCATCTACATCAGCAGTCGTACGAAAGAAGAAGACGCTATCCCAACAGCTGGAGACCACGGGATCACAGGCCACGTGCGTGGTAGCCATCACCGCTCGACATGGAGTGCAATGCATTTTGGGTTGTCAAATCTAATCTTCATGTCAAAGGACACTCACACTCATTACACGCAAAGTGCTTGCCACAAGTTAACCGCAATACCTCGCTGATCTCGTCAAGGAGCATAAACCATCATCACACGAACCCTGGTCACCCAAGCAGCGGCTTTCGGGTATCCATCAAACAAAGGCGGTCACCGCATCGCGTGTTTTCAGATACGATTCTGTGGCTGTTGAGAACGCTCTTCCTGTCTGTATTAGGAAGCCACTGGAGCTATGCATGTTTAAATCATCATCTCCATTGACACACTCATATTTTAGGACGGCTTTTTGTGTTTAGTTTGTTGTCCTTTCCGATCAGCATGGTTGGCTACGTACGGTGCGAAAGAAGTTCAACATAATACGTAGATGTCATGCAGTATACAGTTTGTAAAATGGTTGGTGCATAATCTGACGGTTTACCACTTATATAAACGATGTGCGATCGAAAGTAGTCCTCTTAACAAATTACATTCATAGCATCAGGTCATTCTGCTGCAAGACGTCATTACGCACATCTTCAGGAGTAGGATGGAAAAAAAATTACCGCATCAAATCAATACATTACAATGTGTTAGCGTGCAAGCAAATATGTAGCAAATGTAATGGATCGTGCCACATTTAACACGGCCGCCACTACTTCGTTTTCAAAATCATATCCAATTCATCGGCGACGTCAAACGTTTACGCCAATGCGTAGAACACAAAACGACCGCCTTGTTTGTCAGCGGGGTGATTCCCATTAAAACACGGTGTTTTTTTTTTCTTTTGACAATTTAACCCCCTGTCACGGTCCAGACATTCGAACGCAAGAGGAGCGTTGTCGCGATCACAACGTGGAGCCGCGTGCCTTGCGAGCGGTGGATGGCCCGTGGTCCGTCGAGTTTGCCTGCGACTCAGCGTTACATGTTCAAGAAGGAGCCACCGCCCCATGTGATGATGGACTTTGCCGGTTGTGCATGCGTGAACGCGCGCGCTTGCAGCAGCAGCAGAAACAGCAGTCGGATCGTGCCAAAAATTTGCAAGCGGTCACGGGAACGTAAACAGCAAAAAAACTCTCAGCCGGTGACAGGAGACACAAGGATGGTAATGATGCATCACCTCGCCCTCCATCACTCTGCCCATCCATTATTTTCTCAGATACCACCACTCCCCCACCCCCTCGAGAACTATGCATGCATTCCAACAAAAAATTCCCCCCCCCCCATCTCCCACCCCCCATCTCCCCCCCACCATCTCCCCCCCCCATCTCCCCCCCCATCTCCCCCCCCATCTCCCCCGCCCATCTCCCCCCCCATCTCCCCCCCATCTACCCCCCCCCATCTACCCCCCCCAATCTCCCCCCTCCATCTCCCCCCAAATCTCTCCCCCACCACCCCCCATCTCCCCCCCCATCTCCCCCCCCCATCTCCCCCCCCCATCTCCCCCCCCATCTCCCCCCCCCCATCTCCCCCCATCTACCCCCCCATCTCCCCCCCCATCTCCCCCCCCCATCTCCCCCCCCCCATTTACCCCCCTGGAGCCAATCTCCACGTGTCATTAACTGCCACGTGACCCGAAACGGCTCGCGAACAATTATAGATAACTAATTTGCGCTGACACCCGCATTAATTCACGAACTAAGGTGCAATAAAGAAAAGTACAAATGAGTCTATACACATATTAACTTAAGAAATGCAGGTCCGAACATATTAAGAAAATGGGACGGAAAAAATTGTGCACTCCGATGGATTTACAGCTCCAGATTAATTTGCTTTATTGGGCACGAGACCGCAAATAATATCAGAAACGAAATTATCAAACGAATTTACGATTCATAAGCTTCACAGCACGGGAGAAGTTCAGTTATTATTGGCTCAATAGTGGTTTTGTGTCTGCTTCGCCCGTAGACGTTGCCCAAATGTGTCTGCAACAACAACAACATCCCTGCTGTTAATTTGATGTTAATTGGGGTGTGCGGGCACTAATCACGCGCGGAAAACGTCATAGAGCGCGGCCCTCACAGCGAGGCCCGGGCAATTTCCACATTGCAACGAAAGCTTGTGAGATCGGCACTTTTTATTTTTTGCAGCATGATATTTCGGTGACCTCAACGTGCCCCGAGAAATAAAATGGTTTTATTCACACACACACACACACACCGGGAGGGAGGAGGATGGAGAGACAAGAGCCGATAACCAAATAAACATGTAAAGCAAAAAAAAAACAAATCAGCAAATTCATACAATATTTATGACTTGAGTTCTGGCCGTTTTTTGGTAGATTTATGGGTATTGCCCAAGGCTCAGACAACCAGGCCGGGCCACCGTAAATAACCATACATATAAAAAAAAATCTCCACGTGTTATGCTGTCAATGAGAAACAGCCTGACGCAACAAAATAAATTGGTAGAGGGCATTCTATTTCTCTTTTATTCACATTGTCTCTGTTATTTCTGGCTGTGGGTTAATACGAAGTGGTGGTAAAGAAAAAGAAGAAGACAAAAACAACAATTTTGAGAGGGTCCAGATGGAGAACGTGGCATCCCATCTTTTCCCCGCTCACAAAAAACACCTATTTTTGTTTAAGATTTTTTTTTGGGTTCGATCGTGTAAATATAGAAATGTGTCGTTAAACCCGCCACAACCCAACACAGCAAATTAGTAAGGTTTGTGACGAAAACAGAACATGCCAATTCGTTGTGAGTCCAGAACACCGGCGTGTTGGAGAGCCAAGCCACAACATTTACAACCTGAGTACGACGTGTCGCCAGTAACTACAACCAGCTTCATCAGGCGACAGCCAGATTTTGTAAAAGTCCACCTGTTTCGATCCTTAAATAGAAGCGTAGATGTGATGACAAAACTTGTGCGCTCTTCTTGCGCGTGGGGGTTAATGAATGCGTATGTATATAGTAATCAACGGACATAATGCAAGTGCATTATGGGAGCCTATTGTTCTTGTACTTCCTGTCCATGGTGTGTACTAAAATAGCCGTACCAACGGTAATCCCTATTGAAATATGGTGACCTGTATGGGCATGCATTTAAACAATGTACTATTTGATGATTCGCTTCCAAGCAGCACAAAGTTCGTACCTATCCGAATGGTTAAATAATTTATATTTATATCAATTTCGATAGATTCTCTATTGAGTCTTGGCCAGTAGTATCTAGTTCAACATTATCAAAATTAATTGAGTGTCCTTGTTGGCACGCGTGTTCTGCTCCTTTTGACAGTTGTAGTTTGAAGTATTTAATATTTATTTTGTGTTCTTTTAGTATCGTTCTGATCATTCGTCCTATTTGCCCAACAGAGCATGAGCTCCAAGTGCAATTAATCCGTTACACACCTTCTGTTGACAGCTTCGGTAATACATATTTTGTACCAGATATAAATTTATGTATTATATGTACCATGCCAAATCTGACTCGGATGTTTTGTTTTTCCAAACATCTGGCTAGTTTATCAGTTACTCCCGCATTGTATGGTATTTACATAGTTTTAATTACATGGGCAGTTTCAATGCTCGTGTTATTTAATTTGGTGTTGGTATTCAATGCCCTGTTGATTTGTGCATCATTGTAATCGTTCAATTGCAGCACTTCTTTAACAGATTATCACCGTCTGACACTTTCTTAGCCCGATGTATGAGAAGTCTTGGTGAGAGTGGATTTCTTTGCGAGGTGATGGTGTAACTTTGCATTCAGATAGGCGTCAGTGTGCGTATTCTTTTGGTAAACGCCACGTGTTTTTTTACCATTTCGACCCGGTCCGAGCAGAATATCCAGAAATGGTAGAGCTTTGTCAGCTTCCACTTCCATGTGTCATCCACATATCTAAACCAAGCAGATGTTTTTGTGTGCTGAAGCTATTGCTTTTGTTTCAAAATCTTCCATGTACAATTTTGCTATCACAGGAGATAAAGGAGATCCCACTGCTGCGCCTTCCTTTTGTTTAGAGAAGTCACCATTCCACAAAAAATAGGTGTTCTTCAGACAGTGTTCCACTAGTCGTGGGATAACTTTGGCTAAACCTGTGTTCGTTACCAGATTGTAGAGTCATTTAATTGACTCGTTGACCGGAACCCTCGTGAACAGAGAAGTCACGTCAAAATTTACGAGAATATCTTTAGAGTTAAGCTTAATATATTTAATTTTATTTACGAGATGTTCAGAGTTTTTAATGAATAAGAGGTCCTCCCGATGTAGGGCTGTATTTGTTCCGTTATGTATTGTGCTAATTTGTATGTGGCTGAGCCTATTGTAGTAACTATGAGTCTTAATGGGACATCAGGTTTGTGAATCCTTGGTAGCCCATCAAGTCTTGGTGGTTTTGACACCCTTGGTTTGATCAGTTATTGCTCTTCCTTGGGAATGTATGACTTGGCAATGATTACCGTTGTTTTACGTTCCGATGTGCTGTTGGTTGGGTCTCGTTTACATTTAAGGTAGGTACAATCATCGAGTAAATCTGTGATTTTATTATCGCAATCCCCCCGGGGCATCACAACAGTTGATCGGCCCTTATCAGCAGCGAGAATTTGGATGGTTTTATTTGCTCTCAATTCTAAAATTGAGTTAGGGTTGAGAGCAAATAAAGATATCTACATTCTTGTTGCTGATAAGGGCCAAGATTAATGAGATAATCTATCGAAATTGAGATAAATAAGAAATAATTGGAACCATTCGGATAGCTACAGACTTAGTGCTGCTTGGAAGCGAAACATCAAATTATACATTGATGCCTATACAGTTCACCATACTTCAATCGGGATTGCCGTTGGTACGGCTATTTAAGTAGACACAATCGATAAGGAAGTACAAGAACAAAGAGCTCCCACAAAGCGCATGCAAAATGTACGTTATCATATAAATATGCATTCATTAATTCCCCCCCCCTCCCACGTGGTGCAAGAAGAGCTCACAAATGTTGTCATCACATCTACGGCTCTATTTAAGGAACGAAACAGGTGGACTTCTCCACAAATCTGGCTGTCGCCTGACGAAGGTAGTTGTAATTATTGGCAAAACGTCGTACTCAGATTGTGAAGGTGGTGGCTTGGCTCTCCAACACACCGGTGTGCTGTACTAGTGACTAATTCGCATTGTTCTGTTTACGTGACAAACCTTACTAATTGGCTGTCGGTGGTGGCGGGTTTAACGACACATTTATGTATTAACGTGATGGATGATATTGGTCGCGAAAGCCTACGTGTTAAAATTAATATATATGTTTTACCTTACCAGTTAAGGCCCACTCAGCTATATATCTCTTTTTATATAGAAGCGACCTGGCCCCAAATGATAGCTCAACGAAAGTGGCGTATCATGTGTAAATGTACAGCGGTCAGATACTACTAAATGGACGTTGATGATAAGTGTGGAGGGAAAAAACACGGAGGACATTGAGAAAAATCCACGCAACCATGGGGAGAGAGACATGCACACTGCAAATATACGGCAGGGGTTAGGGTCGGGATCGACCACACGGTCATCCTTTATACCAGGCGAGGTGGTTAACATCTCGCCACTGTGGCACCCAACAACTGAGCAGGTCAAGGTGCAGCCCTGCAATTGCTCCTCACCGCTACTGTCAGAAGGACGATCTAGAGGATATTGTTGGCCTACTCTTCAACCCTTGCCATACATTTTACTGCTGGGTGGACAGAGGGTGGAGGCGGAAGTGTAGTGGGGTTGGGGGGGGGGGATTTCGGGGGGCGATTTAAGAAACGTGCATCGTTATTTTAACTGCCACACCGGGAGATCGAACCGGTGACCCTCTGTTTTGCAAATCCAGTGTGCAAGCCGTTACACCACAGCCGTATCACTGGCTGCCTCCTTTAGTGAGCAGTGTGAGATGCAGATGATGAAAGTGCAGTAAATGTCATATTTCCTCTCTCTCACCAGGATCTGATAATGTGTGCATTGAGAAAGAGAAAAACAAATTTAATTAAACAAAATATTGCTTCAAAAAAATACAATCAAAAGGTCAGATTTCTTTCGTGCCAAACTTGAATTCGCTTTGCGGGCCCCCAATTCAGGATAAAAGCCCGGCTCCCTGTGCTTGTATCATGGGGTGAAATAATGTTGATCTGCTTTTTCGTGTACACACAAAACACGTACAAACGTTGTGATGGAGCCAACGTTTGTATGCGTAGTGAGTCCAACTGAGTCCCAGACGTTGTTCTTTAGAGGCAACACATTTATTCGTAACATCAACACGTAACACAAAGGGGTAACTGCCCCTTCACCCAGATACAGCCTAGGGCAGTGGCCACACAGCTAACTACCCTATACTCAGCAGTTATAGCTACGAAGGATCTGACACTCACTCGGGTCCCGACCACGTGTTGAAGCCTGTAGAGCTTTCAGCTTGTAGGACGTGGAGCTTCAGCTTGTAGAATGCAGCGACCCCAGTCCCTCCTAGGGACCCACCTTATATCCCCCTTGGTCGGGGCTGGCTCTGCCCTTGGCCCCGCCCACTTTCTCGAGCGTTCCAGCTCTCTCCCGATCCCTCTCGAGAACTCTCCCCGGACACGTGATCACCAACCAAGCCCCCACACCTGGGGGCCTCTCTGTGGACATTCCGGATAACGTGTCTACGGGGTCAACCAGAGTGCCACGGCCCGGGGCAACCCTGCCCCTGGGCTGACACTCTCCCACTCCCCCCTGTGGGAGCCCGCACTGCACACGATGCGTGGTGCCCGCGCTATCGCAGCGCTCACCAAGCCTCGCTAGGGTGGTACTACACCCGCATCATGCGCCACGGCCTTCTCGGGCACCATACAGTGACATCCCCGATGTCACTAAATATGTATGCACATGTTCGGGGTAAGCATTTATACTATGAGATCTATTTTACCAGTGGCAAAATATAGTAGTAGGTTTTTACCCTTTTAAACTGGTACAAAACTGACACCTTTATTCAAGGCATCATGTTTGCAATAACCACAACACAAGTAGTAAAAAAAGCAAACAAAAAGAAGCAACTCTGATAATGATAATAATATGCACTGTCCTTGAAGTTGATTGGTCCACACCCGAGACGGCTTTCTTTAGAGCCTAGTCCCCATTGGCGTTGGACCAGATGACACCAGAAGGCGTACAACTCAAACACAGTGCAATATCAGAGTATTGAGAGCTCGGGGTAAGCATTTACACTATGAGATCTCTTTTACCAGTGGCAAAATATAGTAACTAAATATGTATGCACATGCTTTGCCAATGACGGAGGCGCTACTCTCATCACAAAATTTGGTAGTCGACAATGTTACAGGGTGGTCCAGATGTCTTGTGAGCACCCCCCCCCCCCCCCATTGTAATTATTTAAAGCTTTAAGTAAGGTTTGTTTAAAACAGAAATTACTATGCAAAGGGTAACAAATATTAGGGGTCAATTCATTTGGGGTCACAATACATTTGGACCAGCCTGTACTACACGTGGACAAGTGCGCATGTGTATACGAAATTGCCATCATGCGTACCGTATATACACGTGTGTGTGTGTCACATGTCGATGCACAATGATTTGGGGATCAAATTTCCAAACCCAATCTGGCCAGGAAGTGGCCTCCAAACGACCGAATGGTAAGTGGATTCATGAATCCATCTGTGGAGTCTTGAGGCCTTTACTGGATTGATAATTTACATTTCTACTTTGCATAGTTTGCCTAATTGTGTGAGTATATGTCTGTGTCTGTTCAAGTAAATATCAAGATGACCGATGTGCAACATTCACTCGTTATTCACGAACTTGCTCCCGCGATTTTGACGATCAGCAAATCGAATCTGGAACGCTACACGACTGGATCGAGACAGAGATAGAGTGATGAGATAACGTGATGAGAGAATGTGATGCGAGACAGTGATGAGATGAAGTGATGAGAGATAAAGTGATGTGAGAAATATTCTTGGTTCTTTCGGTGAAGTCACGTAGAATGGAAATAATAAAATAATAAACAATAAACATAATAAGATAAAATTATCACGACGTTTCGGCCACAACGCAAGCAGCCGTCCTCAGGTGAAGAACAGGGCTGTCGGAAAGACAGCGTCCTAATAAACACTGCTAAGCTTGGCAGCGTATATTTAAGCTGGGTCGGGGGGAGGAGAGCGCCTTGACAAAGGAGTTTACATATCAACAGAGTAATTTAGCATATTGATGACAAATGCAGATATGGGATTAGTCACTACTTGTGGAATGTATAGGTGGTGGGGGGTCTAAAAGTCATATTATGCTAGTGTATTATGTAGGATTAGCAGTGATAAAGGGAGGGAACTAGGATTAGCAGTAATAAAGGGAGGGAAATTTTTATAGTGAAGAGCTGCAGCAGCCAAACCACCGCGTATCAAGCTCGTGCATTATGTGGACAACAAAAAAGAAGGAGTTTCTGATGTGAGAAAGTTACGAGATAATTTTCATATTTTGAATAACTTGTTTACGTATTTATTTAAGGTCATTCATTAACATAATTCATCATCATCGCCATCCACGGGCAGATAGCCCGTACGCATACCCTGCATTATCGTCATTTGTTTCCACCTTCCTCTGTCTTGCTGCCAATATGCAGACGTAGTGGCCACATCTTTCTGGCACCAATCTCTTATGATGTCGTCGTCAAGCCATTTGCTATTACGTCTTCCTCTCTTTCCGGTTCCTTTCCATGTTTCCGAACAACAACACACTTTAAATATTTGCCTGTTATTGTCCATCCTTACGTGTCCCAATAGCGCCAGATTCCAACATCATTATCCGAAAAATGTTGTCGTTCACGGGCGTCTCCGGAACATTTCCCTCACGAATAACAAGGGATTTTTGTAATTAATAGGCAGAAATGTCCATTTCACAGACCATGTCTTTAAATGTCATGCCCTTCCAGAACACTATCAGACCAGACTCTCTCCTTGCAATTCAAAAACGGGCTATGAGTGGAGGAAATTGCGTTGCCCTCGGCATTTGTTGAATATAAAACTATCCAAATCGAAGGTGGAAATTAGCAATTCAAAACTGGGATAGTTATCGCAAACTAAAAAAAGGGAGACAGTAGCTTCCAAGTTGATTAATTTAGAGTCTCCACGAAAATAATCGGGACACATTTGAGAGAGAAAATAAGTTCCGTCTCAGAGCCTAAACACATTAACACTCTGCTCTGTTCGATATGGAGCCACCATTTTCCCAGTACGTACAGTTTTCAATCTCTGAACGGTTTTTCAATAATTAGCAGCCAACGTGCGCATGAGGCAGGTCCATTTGCCTGTTGACGCAACCACCTTATTTTGTCTCGACATTTATTATTTCTCTCAAGAATGCTCCCCGTTGATTTGGCTTCCCCAAGCACTACCGATGGCGCATTTCTACGGCCACTTTTAGAACCTTTTCCGACACATTAGGGTCATAGTAGTAGGGCCATCACGGCACAGGCGGTTTTTCTCACTGGTGATTTGCCATGCCAAGTTGAAAATCAACTCATACGCTGGCCTCAGGAGATTAAAATCTGTCTCGGAGGGGGAGGGAGGAGCAAGGCAAGGGGGCAGGGCTAGTCGCGTTCATTGCACGCTATGTTAGTCAATACACGGTGGCTAGATGTTAACTACCTCGCCTGGTGTGCAGGAGGTCGTGGATCGATCCCGACCCTGATGCCTATTGTATATTTGGAGTTCGCGTGTTGTCTCTCCCCGTGATCACGTGGATTTTTCTTTGGATCCTCCGGTTTTCCCCTCCGCATTGAGAATCGGCGTGCGTTTAGAGTGTTTGGCTGCTATACAATTCCCACGCGATGATAAGCCACTTCGTTGAGCTATCATCTGCGACCAGGTCGCTTCTGAAAACGAGCTATACAACTCGGTGGGCCTTACCTGATTAAGCAAAAAATATTATAGTGCTTAGTTTTACACCGCAAGGACACGGTAACTACGTCATCTAAGTGCGTCTGTACTTATTCGTTGCGTGTGAATGGTGCTACAAGTGCCGTTGCAGGGTTGGCTCTGCGTAGCTCGGTTGTGCAGTGGAAAAAGAGAGGTACCAGTGGATTCTGTGACCCTCTTAAACTGGTCCACTTGGTTGGCTCGGCGAAAGGAGCTATGCCGATTTCGGCCAGGTCATCTTCTTGAACCAGTCACGATATCTCCGGGTCAAAGTGTAAACCATAAATATGCAATTGCTGATGGCCCTCGTCCTTCAACGTCCGGGTCATGTCTTCACAAGCAGTTATCGATTTTGGCTTAGGATGGCACAAGCACACCCAAACATCCATTAAAGCTTGTTAAAAAATTAGTTTTACAAGATAGCTTCCCTCTGGTCACGTAGAGGATGGGGGGGGGGCGTAGGGACCTGTGTGTGCTGGACCCGCAAGCGCCGTGTGGCTTTTTAAGCATTGAAGCAAGAAATGAGCCATGAGAGGGTATTTTGGAATGGCCCAATGCAGCTTGGTTCCGATGATTAATCAGAAGTGGAAAATGTAACATTAGGTATGTTTTCCAAATACAGCCATCTCCCAGGTGCATCACAATAATAATAATAGCAATACCCGTGACACAAACTTCTCCCCACCCACCTCCGCCCCGCATGCTTTAGAATGGCCTGTACTAAAAAAATGTTGACTGATGCAGGCAATTTGTCATTAGCACGTCGTCCCGAAAGAAATCAAAGGACCGCGAGTTGCCGCCAAACACCGCCTAACCGCCCCGTACTCAACCCACTCGCCAAGATTCACGAAGACACTATTCAGGGAATTGATGTCCAGATTGTATCTCAACAGCCAAGTTACATTTCAGAGCTATTGTGCCACAAGGACAAGCAGTCTGAAGAGAATGATTTACATACGCATAATGTTTTTTTTTTCCTCATTAGATTTATGTACGTACGTTGAGCATTTTTCGCACGGTACGTAGCCAATCGTGCTAATTAGAGGTGTGGGGGAATGACAACAAACTAAACAAAAAAGCAATTTTAAACAAATCAGTTTTTCAATCTAGATGCTTTGAAAGTGCATAGCTCCAGTGGCTTCCTAATAACGGAAGAAAGAGTGTTCCAGGCGGCCATAGAAGTGCATCTGAAAACGCGCCATGCAGTGACCGTCTTTGTTTGGTGGTTAGCCAAAAGCCGCTGTGAGGATGACCGGAATTTGCATGATGGTTTGCGTTCCTTGACATGACCAGCAAGGCATACATCTACGTGTGACTTGAATAAAAAATGTTAAACAACACAAGTTGCATTTTTTACCCACTCAAGGATGTGGTGGTTTGCAGCCTTGATCCAAAGGCAGATATTTTACATTTCTATAGCGAGGGGAAGTCAATCCATGGGACAATGACTGTTAGCGCCAACAGGAGAAAATACATGTAATTATCAGTCACGATCAATGGATTGCTGAATGAAGGCCTGCCCAAGCCGTCACCATGGGGCGCCACGGTGGCGAGATGTTAACTACCTCGCCTGGTATACGAGAGGACATGGGTTCGATCCCGACCCTGATGCCTGTGTATTTGGAGTTTGCATGTTCTTCACATGGTCGCGTGATTTTTATCCGGGTCCTCCGATGTTTCCCTCCACATTTAGAATCAACGTGCATTCAGAGTATTTGACTGCTATACATTTGCACGTGATCAGCCACTTCGTTGAGCTATCATTTGTGGGCCATGTCGCTACCAAAAAAGAGCAATAAAGCTTAGTGGGCCGTACCTGGTAAAACTAAAAAGAAAAGTTCATAGTTTAACATCTTCTATGGTCGTCCAAAGTAACAATCCACCTGGCACCTGCACGTGAGCTGATTTCATCGTTCCATCTCCGTGCTGGATGTGCTCTTGGGTGTGTAGGCCAACCCGAAGTTGCCTCACTTTATCATTCTCGATCACCGGCGACTATCCGTCTGCCCAAGCCACTTGGTCAAGCAATCATATGTGGCAACATAGCTCAGTGGGCTTTACCTGGTAATATAAAACATAGTTAAATTGTATTTGTATATATATATTTTAAAAGTTATTTGTTCACCTTTTCACTACCTGCCCCGACTGGACATATGTGAAAAGGAGCTTCATAGCTCATCAGATTCCTCCAGTATAAATAAACATTCTGATTCTGATTTTTTTGAACATTATTTAATGGTACGTTACAAACAACACGCAAAACTGGGTAAAAATCACACAGCCTCTGCGCATATCCAAAAAACATAATAACTTCCTGAAGAAGTGCATTGTGGTCCCGTTGTCTTAGGTTCCCATCTAAATAAATGTGAACAAATGTAACCGATTGGCAGGCAGCAGTGGTGCAGAGATAGGCGACTGTGGACCGGTTTCTTCGCAATTAGGACTCATCAGCACAGTATAGTCATCAATGTTCACTGCTGCAAAGTCTGTCTTCTGGAAACTATACACGTGGACTCCCTACTTCCATACAAGGGAGCCTGTTCGTTTGGCTAATGCATAGAATCAGTAAACGGCAATACAACCCCATCCTAACAGATGGATAGAGCAGGCCAGAATTTTTTATGGTCGGTATTCATGGTCATTTACAGATATATTTACAGAGAACGTTTCCTGCATTTTCCCCCCATTCCACGTGTTTATCTTTCTGCTTCTCAATGTAATTCCAAAAAGGTGTACGCACCATGCTTCTTTGTTTACATGTCAATTCTTGCTCCATTTTCTGTATTCATCTCCACATTACTTGATCCATATGCCATACTAGGGAGGAGAACGGGTACATTTCATTCATAATCAAAAGAAGATTCGTAAAATTGCAAGTTTATGTCCTTGTCACAAAACAGAATACTGAATGTAAGTTAACGATCCTGCAAATAAAGTAATCTAAGATGATATGGCGTGTATCCAATTTAATGACTATCAAAATCCTTCAACCATCTCGAGCAGTTACAACCCCACAATGAAGTACAACTGCCTTCCCCCGCACCTCTGATTTTCCTTCCCCCACACCTCCAATTAGCATGGTTGGGTACGTACGGTGCAAAAGAAGTTCAACATACATACCTTTGACTGGGATACTATATAGAAAAAGGGGTCACTGCACATGTTAAAAATAGGCAAAGCATTGTGTGCCATGGATTAGTGTTGCTGCCATGATATAGGGCTCACGCGAATGTTTCAGATGTCATATTTCTGTTTTCAATTTACCCGCTGCCAGTGGTACACACTGGACAGCGGCAAGGGAGAACACACATTCGCATGCTCACAATGAATGGGACACAATGTGGAGGGTGTAAAGACTCTGTAAGCGAACCAGACACGCTGTGTCAAATCTCAAATAGACACAGTTTAACATCGCAGGGAAATCAAATAATGAAAAGAATGAGAACATGTCAAGTGCTCTGCGGTGTGGGGGACATCATTGCGACTCCCATTACTTTTAGGGGGAACACAATTGAAAGGGCACACAGCCCTCACATTTTGGTGCACACAAAGACAACAATCACTCGACTGTTGGGACAAGTGCTGTTAGTAAGCACCTATGAAGCCCGGAATGGTACACGAGGGGGTGGGTGACCAGCACCACGCCCGACCGCCTTTGTCTCCCAAGTGGCGATGTTAACACATCGCACCAGGTATTCATTTGAGGCTGAGTCGACCTAGCGGCGGCCCAGGATCAGTTCAGATATTCGTCACCTGTGTTTACCATGAGCAGTAATCGAACCCGGGTTGCTGGGTTCGTGGAGCAGCGTGCTAACCACTACACTACCGCTCTCCACACTCACACGCGCGCGCGCACATACAGACAAATGCAATCGACAACGACCCCTGTATAGCTTCACACACTGTTCGTGTGCACCGATTCTATCAATCAATCCAAGATTTGTAACGTGTCATAGTCGGCAAAAAGCTGAAATAGATGAGCCGATGGCACAGAGAAAATGTAACTAGATGAAACCAAATGGAAGGATAGAGAAATGCACGTACGTTGAACTCCTTCACACCGTACATAGTCAACCACGATAATAGTTTGTGCGGGATTAATCGGAGGTGCGGGACTAATCGAAGGTGCGGGATTAATCGGAGGTGCAGGACTAATCGGAGGTGTGGGATTAATCGGAGGGGCGGGACTAATCGAAGGTGCGGGATTAATCGGAGGTGCAGGACTAATCGGAGGTGCGGGATTAATCGGAGGTGCAGGACTAATCGAAGGTGCGGGATTAATCGGAGGTGCGGGACTAATCGGAGGTGTGGGATTAATCGGAGGTGTGGGACTAATCGAAGGTGCGGGATTAATCGGAGGTGCGGGACTAATCGGAGGTGTGGGATTAATCGGAGGTGTGGGACTAATCGAAGGTGCGGGATTAATCGGAGGTGCAGGACTAATCGGAGGTGTGGGATTAATCGGAGGTGTGGGACTAATCGAAGGTGCGGGATTAATCGGAGGTGCGGGACTAATCGGAGGTGCGGGATTAATCGGAGGTGCGGGATTAATCGGAGGTGCGGGATTAATCGGAGGTGCGGGACTAATCGAAGGTGTGGGATTAATCGGAGGTGCAGGACTAATCGAAGGTGTGGGATTAATCGGAGGTGCGGGACTAATCGAAGGTGTGGGATTAATCGGAGGTGCGGGACTAATCGAAGGTGTGGGATTAATCGGAGGTGCGGGACTAATCGAAGGTGTAGGATTAATCGGAGGTGCGGGACTAATCTAAGGTGCAGGATTAATCGGAGGTGCAGGACTAATCGGAGGTGCGGGATTAATCGGAGGTGCGGGACTAATCGGAGGTGTGGGATTAATCGGAGGTGCGGGATTAATCGGAGGTGCAGGACTAATCGGAGGTGTGGGATTAATCGGAGGTGCAGGACTAATCGAAGGTGTGGGATTAATTGGAGGTGCAGGACTAATCGAAGGTGTGGGATTAATCGGAGGTGCGGGACTAATTGGAGGTTTGGGATTAATCGGAGGTGCGGGACTAATCGAAGGTGTGGGATTAATCGGAGGTGCAGGACTAATCGAAGGTGTGGGATTAATCGAAGGTGCAGGACTAATCGGAGGTGTGGGATTAATTGGAGGTGCAGGACTAATCGAAGGTGTGGGATTAATCGGAGGTGCGGGACTAATCGAAGGTGTGGGATTAATCGGAGGTGCAGGACTAATCGAAGGTGTGGGATTAATCGAAGGTGCAGGACTAATCGGAGGTGTGGGATTAATTGGAGGTGCAGGACTAATCGAAGGTGTGGGAATAATCGGAGGTGCGGGACTAATCGGAGGTGTGGGATTAATCGGAGGTGCAGGACTAATCGAAGGTGTGGGATTAATCGGAGGTGCGGGACTAATCGGAGGTGTGGGATTAATCGGAGGTGCAGGACTAATCGGAGGTGTGGGATTAATTGGAGGTGCGGGACTAATCGGAGGTGTGGGATTAATCGGAGGTGCGGGACTAATCGGAGGTGTGGGATTAATTGGAGGTGCGGGACTAATCATTTGTGCGGGATTAATCGGAGGTGCGGGACTAATCGGAGGTGTGGGATTAATCGGAGGTGCGGAACTAATCGGAGGTGTGGGATTAATCGGAGGGGCGGGACTAATCGGAGGTGTGGGATTAATCGGAGGTGCGGAACTAATCGGAGGTGTGGGATTAATCGGAGGTGCGGAACTAATCGGAGGTGTGGGATTAATCGGAGGTGCGGAACTAATCGGAGGTGTGGGATTAATCGGAGGTGCGGGACTAATCGAAGGTGTGGGATTAATCGGAGGTGCGGGACTAATCGTTTGTGTGGGATTAATCGGAGATGCAGGACTAATCGAAGGTGTGGGATTAATCGGAGGTACGGGACTAATCGGAGGTGTGGGATTAATCGGAGGTGCGGGACTAATCGAAGGTGTGGGATTAATCGGAGGTGCGGGACTAATCGTTTGTGTGGGATTAATCGGAGGTGCAGGACTAATCGAAGGTGTGGGATTAATCGGAGGTGCGGAACTAATCGGAGGTGTGGGATTAATCGGAGGGGCGGGACTAATCGGAGGTGTGGGATTAATCGGAGGTGCGGGATTAATCGGAGGTGCGGGACTAATCGGAGGTGTGGGATTAATCGGAGGTGCGGGACTAATCGGAGGTGTGGGATTAATCGGAGGTGTGGGATTAATCGGAGGTGCGGGACTAATCGTTTGTGCGGGATTAATTGGAGGTGCAGGACTAATCGAAGGTGTGGGATTAATCGGAGGTGTGGGATTAATTGGAGGTGCAGGACTAATCGAAGGTGTGGGATTAATCGGAGGTACGGGACTAATTGGAGGGTGGGCTAATTGGAGGTGTGGGACTATTTGGAGGTGTGGGACTAATCGGAGGTTTGGGACTAATTGGAGGTTTGGGACTAATTTGAGGTTTGGGACTAATTGGAGGTGAGGGACTAATCAGAGGTTTGGGACTAATCGGAGGTTTGGGACTAATCGGAGGTGCCGGATTGATTGGTGGTGTGGGACTAATCGGTGGTGCGGGACTAATATAAATGTTAATCGCATAGCTATATAATCCTCACGTTAAGGCTAGCATGGTGCAGAGAAAGAGTGGTGTGGCCAGCACTACGCCTGGGCTGACTTTCTCGTCTCGCCAGTGCAGAGTCGACCTAAGGGAGGCCCAGAACCGGTATCAACACGACCAATTTCTCCCCGTGTTTAAAACGGCAAAATAATTGTTTTGCTGCCTTGACCAAGCTTGGAAATTGAAGTACTTATACACTTTGGACATTTACACTTTTTTTGTGATTTGCTTTCCTTTCCTATACTTTGCACTTATATCGTGATTTGGTATTGTTTGTTCTTCTAACTTTTTGACCTTCCCCTACTGGAAATCTGTGGAAAATAGCGTCATAGCTCATCCGATTTCTCCAGGATGAATGATACCGATTCTGAATGCACGCTGTAGCCATTATTTCCGACGGACGGCTATATATATCCAACATTTTATCTTACATATCAGCCTACACCTCAGGATATACCGTAGGCGACATTGTAATGCAATGGCACGTTTTGGAAGTTATCGGTTGCTGCGGATGAGAACATCAACTCACTCGTCTCGAGAACATCTCCGTTTAATCACAGGGTGGATGACAAGATTTGACCCCAGGATCCCAGGAGTGCTGGCTCGGATCTCTGACCCCCCCCCCCCCCCCGAGCAACCCGACTTCCTTCCCTCGCGAGGCTCTCAGAGAAATACCGCTCCGGCCAATAAACTCGGTGCGGCGGAGTGGGACCTCCAGCCAGGGGTGCCAGGGCAAGTTTAATAGGCATCCCAAGGACAGCAGAACCCAAACGCGTGGTTGGGTGGAATGTGTGTAGGTGTATATGCTGAACTTATTTCGCATCGTACGTAGCCGACAATGCTAATCGGAGGTCCGGGAGAAGGACAGCAAAGCTAAACTCAAGAAACGGTTTTGAAGAAATGAGTTTTCAATCCAACTTTAAAAGTCCATAGCTCCAGTGGCTTTCTGATATCAGAATGACGAGCGTTCCAGACGGCCTCGGGAAAGCGCAAAATGCAGTGACCATCGTTTTTCGATGGCGAGCCAGAAGCTGTCGCTGTGGGGATGACGGGGATTTGCGAGGTGGTTGACGCTGTTTGACGAGATCGGCGGCGTATTGCGGTTCATTTGTGGCAAGCACTTTGTGTGCGAGCGTGAGATGAGGCGACATTTCATCGACGTACAAATATGGGTAGCGGTCAAAAAAAGTTCTAGGAGTTAGACGCGCGCAAATTTAACAACCAATCCCACGCCGAGTTTATTCTGCGACGTTACAGTGGTGCGGTACGCATAAACGCAATGTAATAACATTATCAATACATTTTGAGAGGTTTGCATGCGTACATGTAACCAAACATACCTCTGAAACTGCACATGTTTAAGGACCCTTTCCAGTAGCGTGACGACATTATCAGTTCAAGGGGTGCAGCAAGCGGTCAGGTTTGGCCCCAATATTGTATTTGTCTCTCACGGTTGCACCTAGGCCATTGTATAGCGCGGACTCCTCACACCGTCAGTACGCTCACAGTCTCGAACATTTAACGCTGCAGGGGCTCTCCATCTTCGCAAAGATGCAGCCACCAGAGTTCCGTAGTCGTACTTCTTGGCAATGTAATTGACGCGTAGCTAATGAAGCAAATATCCCAGAAACGGAATTGTGTGTGAAAGCATTTTCATGGAGATAAATTGAAACCGCCGCTTTAAATAAGTTGTTGTTCTTTTACACGTGTAGTTGAACACGTGTCTCATGGTGGCTGTCAAGGGGCGCCCCAACTCGTAGCTTTGGTCACCGGGGGTGGGGGGGCAGGCCACCCCCTACACGAGTTACACTGCTGCCTCTATCTCAAAATGTGTTTTTTCCTTCCCTATACGCGTCCACAAATGTGCATTTGGTTTGCTGCGTTCAACCACAGTCCACTAAGGGGCCGTCCATAAATGACGTCACGCGATTTTGGACGATTTTTTAACTCACCCCCCCTCGTCACGTCACACGGCGTCACAAAAAGTCAGAGGCCCCCTCAAATATGACGTCACAAAGCTCTGCCCCCCCCCCCCCCAAAACCAGATTTCCATTTTGAAAATAAAACATGCTTCGAAGCGCTTTAAACTATTGTCATTGTAGTGCGTATTTAATGTGGCGCTGCACTCTGATGTTGTAGGAGAACATTTTATTCAAAAGTCTATTTAATTAAGTAGAACGTATTGTCTATATTTATGTAAAGTTGCGCATTTTGATGTGACGTCATATTGCTCAACCCCCCCCCCTCGTCACCCATCGTCACAAATGTCTGACATCCCCTCCCCCCAGGTGCGTGACGTCATTTATGGACGGTCCCTAATGCAATGAATAACATGTCATTGAGACAATTAATCAATAATTTCACGGCCATGTTTTTGTTTATCCATTGCTGGATGAAGACCTCCCCTGTCAGTGTCAGTCGTGCTGGTTGTTTGACCATACTTCACCACCCTGGTGAGTGAGGGTAGTTGGTTAAATGGCATCACTCCCTACCGAGAGTGCCGTCACTGGCAATTGAACTCCGGTCTTAGCGGAGTGTGATAAACACTGCACCACCGCTCCACGCAATGAAACGTGACAAACAGATGTTTATTTTTTTTTTCTATTTACCGTCACAGAAATAAGCGAATAAATAAAACGTGACATTGTGTCTGACTGGATTTTGGAAGGGAGTCGAGGTGGTGTATATATAAGGCAGTAGAATACATTATGTTATTTTACCTATCTCAGAAGAGTTGAGCGTTATTCCCTCGCGACAAACATCTCAGTGGCTTTTGGCGAGCCATTGAACAAGGACGGCCGCCGGATCGCGCGCTCTCAGATGCGCCATTGCGGCCGTCTGGAACGCTCTTCCATCCGCTATCAGGAAGTCACTGGAGCAATGCACTTTTAAATTTATATTTAAAACTCATTTGTGTAAAATATCTTTTTTGTGTTTAGTGTGTTGTCTTTCCCACGCATCTCCGGTTACCACCGATGGCTACGTATGGTACGAAAGAAGTTCGACATACATATATACAATGGCATTGACCAACCATCACAATGCGACCCTCCTGAATAATCTTGACTCAATAACACTTTCCTAGGTAAAATAAAATGGCATTGTTACTTATTAGCTCTGCTTTTTAATTTTCATTTGCCCCCTGACACTTTCAGGACACAGGCCATTACCTACACCAGTAATTTAATTTTTCAAAGTGGTGACGTGCATTTCACCATTATTGCTTTGATATCAGCAAAGTTTTAGTGTTATCCGCTCATACGCATTGGTTTGCTCCAGGCACTCTGGCATCTCCTGACATCCAAATATACACCGAAGAGGAATTGGCAAAAAGACCCCAAGCAGAACACCTGCTGGCTAAAGGTTTAGAGATTAATCCATGCTTTCCTGGGAAAAGTCGTGAATATGTATTAATATTAAAATAAAATGCAATGGGGGTAGATACACGTTTGTGCGTTTATGTTTGGTGGACTTATTGCACCCAGCAGGATAGCTCGTTCTCATTGACCATAAATGTTGTGCATGTGTAATAACAACCATAGAGGGTTCACGTGGGGATTGGCTTGCCGGTCCTGCTTTGTAGCCAATAAGGGTTGAGATAGGGAGCATGGCCCCGGCGTGCTCACGGCATGTCATCAGGAGTGATTGGCCTAGCCCAGGGGTCGGCAACCAAAATAACAAGAAGAGCCATTTCGTTCCAATTCGATACAAAATTCAGTATTTCAAGAGCCGCAATGCATCTGAGTACATACTGTACTCACGTACATATTGTCAAGAAGCAGCCCGTAAAGAGCCGCATGCGGCTCCGGAGCCGTAGGTTGCCGACCCCTGGCCTAGCCATTCGGGGCCCCAGCTAATGGGGAGCCGGATGAGAGGCGTGGTCCCGTGATTGACAGGGAACCATCGAGAATGGTCAAGGCTGTCCATGGAAGATTGGCTGGGAGGACCACGTGACGAAGGGATTAAGAGAGAGTGAGGGAGAACGATCGAGAGCAGACTGGGAAACGATAAGAGCAGGGTCACGCGCGGACGGGGGCTCTGGGTGCCACGTGCGCGGTGGGGACTTAGTGTAAAGTCTGTCCTCTCTCCGTTGTCTGCCAGCAACGGAGAGTGAGTGAGTAAAGTGTATTGTGGAAGTGGAAATAAAAAGGACTGATTCCGAAGCCGTCTCAAGAAGGATTATTACACATGCGACCCCACGCCACACTTCTTACTAAAACAAATGCAGAGACAAAGATCCCCCGCATAGCCTTACCAAACTGTTGGGTCAAGTGCTGCTAGCGAGTAGCACCTATGAAGGCCGGCACGGCACACAAGGCGTGGCCAGCACCATGCCCGACCGCCTTTGTCTCCCCGGTGGCGATGTTCACACACCGCACCAGGAACTCTTTTGAGGCTGAGGCGACCTAGGGGAGGCGCGGGACCGGTTCAGCGAGCCGCCACTGGTGTTGGCCGTAAGCGGGAATCGAACTCGGGTTGCCAGGTTCGTAGACGCAGCGTAGCGCTAATCTCTACGCTTCCAGCTCGCCACTGCTTATTGCAGTGCTCAAAATGAACACGCGCGGCCCTGATGGAATGTTTGTAAGCGGTTCGGGCTGCCTTCATCACAGCTAGATCCGCGCATGATTCTGCCACACAGTGGAGCAGCATCCAAGCGGCTTGCACTGAATAAATATCCAATTATTTTTTTTGTTGACAAATATTAGGAGTATAGACGGCAGTCAGAGTGAAACGTTATTATGACTGATTACCATTATTTTGATAGATAATTAAACTTAATAGCATACAGACCAGTTTCAGATTCCATGTTTTCGGATATCAGACTCTCAGACCCAACTTTGTGTTTGTAGATTCAAATTAATAAAACTGTAAGAATTTTCATTGTTCATGCATCACTTTTAAATCGCTTAACAATAATGAGATATTTTCACAACATACAGATTCCTCACAAGAAATTAGGAATCTGGGTGCATTCCACGACCTATTGTTAACATTCGATGCGCAGGCTTAAGGGACATTAATGACATCGTCAAGGTCGCTTTTTTCCATTGACGGAATATTGCCCGGCTACGACCCATCCTCTCAGCCGCTGATGCGGAGAAATTGGTTCGTGCTTTTACATTCTCATGCATAGACTACGGCACTCGCCTTACCGTCTGGAATCTCCAGTCCGCTACTCTGATGACTCCAGTCCGCTACTCTGATGACTCCAGTCCGGCACTCTGTTGACTCCAGTCCGGTACATAGTTGAGTGCAGTCCGCTAATCTGTTGACTCCAGTCCGGTACATAGTTGAGTCCAGTCCGCTAATCTGTTGACTCCAGTCCGGTACATAGTTGAGTCCAGTCCGCTAATCTGTTGACTCCAGTCCGGTACATAGTTGAGTCCAGTCCGCTAATCTGTTGACTCCAGTCCGGTACATAGTGGAGTCCAGTCCGGTACATATTCGATTCCAGTTCAGTACTATGTCGACTTCGGTCCGTTCAGAATACAGCTGCGAGGGTCTTCACCCGAACTCCTCGTTCAGAACAATATCACCCCTGTCCTTGCATCACCTCACTGGTTGCCGGTTAAGACCCTCCTCCTCATCACAATGAAGGCCCTAAACGACCTTGCACCTCCATGCACTGGGAAACTGCCGCTGCTGAGTCCCTTCGTTCCAACAGCAAGTACTCTGAGGTCGGCGGACTTGGATCTCCTCTGCATCCCCCGAACAAAGCTCATGTACATGGGTGATATCTGAGACTTTGCTCTCTGGACTGTGGAACGTATCTTGGCCTTCCCTGCTGTGGCTCCTGGGCTGTGAACGTCTGTGGGCCTTCCTTGCTGTGGCCCCTGGACTGTGGAACCCTCTAGGGCCTTCCCTGCTGTGGCCCCTAGACTGTGAACGTCTTTGGGCCTTCCCTGATGTGGTTCCTGGACTGTGAACGTCTCTTGGCCTTCCCTGATGTGGCCCCTGGACTGTGGACGTCTGTGGGCCTTCCCTGCTGTGGCCCCAGGACTTTGGACGTCTCTGGGCCTTCGCTGCTCTCGCCCCTGGACTGTGTAACTCTCTGGGCCTTCAACATGCATACACACATGAGCATGAACAACTGCACCGCTTCCCGGCGACGATGTTTCGTAGATGACGTTTGGTGAACCAAAGGCAAAGATCCCCCCCCACCCCACGTCCCCGCTGTCGAGTCAAGTGCTGTCAGCGATCACCGATAGAGGCCAGCACGGCGCACTAGGGGGGTGGTGGCGCTGTCAGCACAACGCCCAGACCATTGTCTCCCGAGTGCTGATATTTACTCTCAACACTCGTGGCGCACACACACGCGCGAGCGATCAGCGTGGTTGCATTTCTGTCTTCGCCTGAAGGTGCGGAAGAAATAACGTCCAGCAAATCCTCACAGCGGGCATGACGCCGGATCGGAAAACAAGACGACACAAAGACAAAGATCCCCCGTATAGCATTAACAGACTGTTGGGGCAAGTGGTGTTAGCGAGCACCTATGAAGGCTGGAACAGCACGCGAGGGGATGGGTGGCCAGCACCACGCCCGGCCACTATGTACTTTAATCCTTTGAGGCTGAGTCAACCTTGACGAGGCTCAGCACCGGTTCAAATAATCGTCGATAGTACTCTTTGGTTCTTTAGGTAAAGTCACGTAGAAATAAATTAAGTAATAATAGAATACGACGTTTCGATTGCAACACAAGCAACCATCAGCAGGTACAAATGAATGAGCAAATAAACATAGTAAACTTGGAAATATAATGCGATTCAACACAGAGAGTCGGCCAACACAACAGTCAACACCCACCTGGTTACGTTCTTCCAAAGATTACTAATTTGAGAGAGAGAGACAAAACATAGACACGGAGACACACAGACAGACACACATGCAGAGAGAGACTCCGTGTCTATGTGTTATGTCTCTCTCAAATGTATTATTACATTTATTTCTACGTCACTTCACCGAAAGAACCAAAGAGTAATTCCTGCAGTCACGAAAGCTTCGAATCTAATTTGAATCGTCGATAGTGTTGGCTGTGAGCGGAAACCAAACTCGGGTCGCCGGGTTCGTAGCGCAGCAAGCGAACCACATACGCTACCGCGTCCCCCAAACGGCGTGATGCCAGAATCCACAAACGCCACACGCGACGCCGTCCTGATCAACATTCACGGGGCGCGCTGCATGCAATGTTACACACCGTAGACGAATCGACAACAACAATCACCTTCTCTCTTCTTCCGATGGGAACGCTGCGCTGCAATGCAGCTTGGGATCATGCGGCCAACGGTGAAGTTGGACGGCTCATAATGATCGGTGTTTGGCAAATATGCTGCCTCTTAATTCCGTAGAATTGCAGCCCAAGTTTTGCTTGCTGCACGTAAACCCAGCTGTGACCCCACTGCTCTGAGATTCACAGAAAGAAAACGTTAGGGTTGTTTATGTTTAGAGCTCTTGCTCACGTTACGTCGTGAATACCTTTCGAATATATGCGGCAAAAGTTGTCCTTAATGTGACTATAATGCGTACGATACTACGCACGCATATTTACTAATATACCCGGTCAATAAATGTCACGTAAATATTTTAACACCGTACCTAATTTCCGTCAATAACCTTCATTCAGCAGTGGTATGGCAATGTTTGCTTTTGTTACCTGTAGACCGGGCTGAGACGGTGAAACTCAATGGGCGCTTGGGAATTCTTTCTCAAGATTGTGTGTGTGTGTATGTATGAAGTGCAGGAGGAGGAGGCTATGTTTGGTTTAATCCCGTTTGCCTCGGAGCTAGAGACACACTCAGAGAAACTACACCAATGCACAGAAATTGTACACTCACCCCAGGAGACACTCAGCCATCTTCCCCCCGTGGAATTACAAACAAACGACGATGCCACGGTGAAGTTCTCTTCTTCACGCTCTGCATATTAGGGGGACTCGCATCTTCCCTCATTCCTTATCCCCAGGCGCGTTCGCACAGGCGGAGCACTCTGGCGGAGCCGCGCTTAACTCTTGAAGCTGGAAGAATCAAGATGCATACATATTTTGGCCGCATTGAACTATGTCAGAGGCGCGCAGGGACTGAGGTTCATGCAGGGGCCAGCAAAAACAAAGCCGCCGTGTCTTTCATCGCCGCCTCTTTCAGCGGCGCATCCACCCACGCACCCATCCCTGCATTATCCTGACTCCGTTATGAAAGATTATGGTTTGCCATTAAAGCTCGCATGCAATCTCATTTACAGACGCCAATCCACGGGACATCTTGGCCGCAATGCATGAATACATTCGGGATTTTCTCAATTTTTAGTTAAATACACAAACAACAGCAAAAACATCGGGATTTTGGATGATGTGAAACATTTTTTGATTCACATTGACCTGAAAATGCGACGTTGAAAATGTCACTTCAATGCTTTTAACCATCAAAAGTGCAATACTTGCGATGCCACTTTTGCATAAATGAATGATCTGTTATGACGTTCCCATGAACACAGTTTCAACTGGCCGAGCTGAGATGTGGACTCGAACCGGCGACCTCTGGATTGCGAGCCGGGTGACTGACCATTGCACAGTGGCAGCTCCCTTTCTTCCGCAGTTAAATGGGCACACGTTCACATTTGTTCTCCAATTTTTTTTGTGGGTATTTACGCAGTTACCAATAATTCAAAAAACAAACAAACGCAGGATTTTAACGAGTATAATTCGGATGGATCACACAAAGTGACTTGCTTTTGTAGGAGTTAAACAACAAAAATGTTACGGATTCTAATTTGGATGCGCAACCTCAGAAGCAGATGCAGCTCACCAGGCCATGGCTTTGCCTTGCAGGGTGAGTGCAAAACTACAAGTGCAGAGCTGTGCTTCTCAGTTAAATTCGCAAATTTGCCATTAGATAACAACTATTGTTCATAATTCAATAGTCCGTACTTTGCCCTTATTTTTTTCCAGAAATGTTACGAAGGCAAACTGAGGTTCTAATCACAGCGGGTATTTTTGCATTGGCCGACACGTGGATACTGACCAGACTGAAAGGAAAAAAAAAGAATCTATCTCTCTACCAGATACAATTCGAAAACTTCAAAATAAATGCCAATGGCTCGCTGTTTTCGGGTTGTATCGCATGTTGTTCGGCACAATGTTTGACGTTGAGCACCACATGCTTCTAGAGGACCTGAAGTTCACTCTGGAAGCTCCAAGCCTCTCGTGGATTTAAAACTGAATTGTTCATGAGATGGTCCCAGCATGCGCAGCGAAACGTCTGACCATGCTGAACAAACACGCGGTACGACCCGGAAACAATTCGGACAGCTGGACAGCACGACCGCGAAAACCCACATAGCCATCACCAATGCCAAAGATTAATAGTGCAAACTTTAAATTGGACTTCATAACAGTTAAAGGGAAAATACTATCAACAACGGGAAAAAATGCATGGCATTTGTATACTTCAGTTCTTAGGTTGAAGATAAAAGTTTTAACAGCAGAAAAGGACATGTTTAATGGGATTTCAACATCACGCGAGAACAACGAGATAACATTAAATGTCCCTGAAGCCTGCAGGAAAACATGAAAAACATATTTAAGATTTTATGAAATGTTTTTAGGCCAACCCTGGGAAAATTGTTTTTTTGCCTGTGAATTATTTCCCCATCAATTTTATTCAAATTTCCATGACGTGAATGTCATTGGGTAAACAGACACTGGATAATCTGATTTCAGCTCACTCTACCCTAACCTCATGCAGCTACAAGGTATAGAATTCTGTAAAAATGCTTGAATTAATTAGATTCGGCCTACAAACATAGACCTTCAAAACATGTTCATGAATAATTCTAAGCTCCTTTTCAGATTATTTCCACATACCATATATTTATTCCAACGTCTATTTATTTTCGATTAAACAAAATGAAAAACAAGATACATTTTAAATGGTGTCTAGATTGCCGATAAGGTAATTATTATATAAGGGTATTTCTGCATATTAACCACTTTGTTCAAACTATTATGAGAGTATTTGTGTGTGTCAATGGGAAATGTAAACACGATAATATTAAAATTCTCCATCAAAGGGGCCGCATGTTATTGCCGACACTGAACCAACGTATTAATTTTAGGATAGCATAGTATGTCAACATTAGAGAGGATTACTTTGCTGGAAATTTCTGTAAACAAATTAAGCACGCTGTGGAAGGTTCGTTTTACGAGGCAAGAGTCGATGAAATGTAAATTATTAGCACGAATATATAAGCTCTGCACGTTATGTTTAATGAGTTCGAGCCTTTGAGATGCGCGATTCAACTCTGTAGGATACCATTGAAGCCAAAACGCATTCTTGATGTGCCCAGAGGTTGAATGTCAGATGGCAGGGGCTGCCTGTCACAGAGAGCGATTGTTTCGGTTCTTGGTGTAGCGAAAGAGAGGAAGAGACTAAGGTGTCGTTCTACAGAGAGTTCCATCGTGTGCTAGAATGCAGGTTGATTAGTAGTGAATAGACACAGGGCGGCGGATTTGAAGCAGAGGGCGCGGTGGCACAGGCAGCCTTTTAAAATATATATTTGTTAATTGCAAGGTCGTAATTATAATATATAATGGGGGACACACACCCCTCCTCCCAATATTCAAATATGCTTAAAATGCCCCCCCCCAATATATTTCTATATAATAGATTTTTGTTTATATGATTGTGGTTTTGGTTGTACTTTATGAATCCCTAATCTCTGCCATTACATATAATGAAACAAGAAAATGTAAAAAAAACAGAGCAATGTAATACAATACATTATTAGACATTATTGTAAAAAAAATTATAAAAAGTCCATTCTATGTGTTAGTGATTTTTTTAAATATTTTAGGCACGAAATTCGTTTTTCAAATTTAGATTTTTTTTCTGGGGGGGGACCCCCAGACCCCCTGTAAGATGTGCCCCCCCCCAATGTTGACTCCATGGCTATGGCCTTGGTTAATTGTATTTCAATAATCATTACAGAGCACGAACCGTGATGCATGGGGCGGGCGGGGGGGGGGGGGTGTAGAGAAACTCCACGGACAGAGGTCACAAACTCCATGCCCCTGGGTTTTGAGGAGGGGGGAGATTGGGCTCACCGCACTTGGGGACCCGCGAGCGGGTTGTGTGTGCTGCACTTACATGTGGGAAAGGGAAGATGAGGGAGGAAGAACTTAAGTACGAGAATAGAGGGAGCAGGGAGGAGGTGGGAGGGGGGAGAGGGGAAGGAAGGGGGGGGGGACAGGCGTTCTTGATGCGCTATTTAGTGTCATTCCAAGACTTTTCCAAGCAGAAAATGATCCCCTTTATGTGTGTAGCGACACCTCTAGTAGAATCGAAGGTTGCCCTGCTATTGCAGCACGATTGAAGCGAAATATACTTTTATCTTAACCTATGAAAGCACGATTGAGTCTCACGTTTCCTTATTCATTGGATTTTGGCCACTTATTATTTACATATTATGGCATTGCATACTTATCTACCAAACATTGCTTCCTTTTAACACGCTTTCTTTTAACTCACTCTGTCTGTTTTTGTTGTTGCCGTTGTTGTTGTCGTTGTTGTATCCTTAAATCTTGTAACTTAATTTTGACCCACTTCCCAATGTGGTATCGATGGAGATAATGGAATCAGCTAATGTGCAGGACCTAGAGCCAGCGGTGGCCAACAGACGTTGACCTGAGCTGGGGCATAACGTAGAATGTACTATCGCAGTAGTAGCAAAGAATAACGAACGTCTCTCCGTGCTGTGCTGAAAACTGTCTTCATATACACTTATATACACACTTGGCTTCTTTGCAGAACTATTGGCCTGTTACAGGTTGGCCACCCCTGACCGATACTGATTGTTGCATTGCGCGACCGCGAGAGATGGCGATGGTTTTGGGAGGCCTTCATCCAGAAGCGGGTATTTTGGCCTAGTCTTCCTCACTGGCCAAATGTTTTGGGAGAGGTGGGAGTAACCCACACTATCCCTTACCACACGCGACCTGCCGATCGAAGAACTGTGATGAACCCATTCGCACTGGTGAGTGGACAGAGGCGGGTGCGGATAGAAGAACGTTGCCCCATTGTTATCACCGCTGTGTCGAGAGCCTGAACAAGTGACCTCTGAACTGCAAGTCCAGCACGAGAACCAATACACCACGGCAACACGAGGTATCGTGAACGATGGGACAGATGTGTTAGCAACAAGAGCTTCGAATGTTCCCAAACATTCGTTGTCGGGTATTGCCATGTTGTTCGGCTCTCTGTTCATTCTTGGGATTTACGAGGCATCAGACGTGAAATATCAGACAAAATGCCACGTGTAACCCAACAGCGCATTTCATTCGACAACAATCCATTGAACAATACGAGCAATACCGTTAGGTATGGCATTTGAAACTGATGATTTCGTCGGTGTTATCACAAGTTCACAATTTTAGGCCGCAGATTTTCAACTTTAAGGTGTCATCGTTTGTGAAAGTTATCAAGCATACGTAAGTGCAGGCATGGCATGCAAGGCCGAGGCTTCGTGCGTGCGCGTACGTGCGTGTGTGTGTGTGTGCTTAAGGCTTCGAGACTACACCAATGTACAGCAAAACACGTTGAAAGAAATGCGCGTATATTCAAATCAATAACCTAAAATGAGACGGAGATTGGTACAAATGCATTTTCATAAACATGTCCCGTGAGCTAAATGAAACAGTAACAGAGGCATATGTTTCTTTAATTTTGATTATTTTTATTTTACCTTTGGAGCCATCAACTTCATTGATGAAACGGGGTATACTTCTAACGGTGACCTTATTATTAAAATGCCCTCCTCAGGAGGAAAGGGTCAGTGGTTTCATTAGCCCGTGTAATTGCCACTTAAAACAATTGGGCCGCATTTTTTTCCTCCCTCGCATTAAAAGCTCCCCTTTAGTCACGGCGAGCATGAAAGGACGTGACGCACAGTCCCGCGGCGTCCGCGCAACGAGAATATTCAAACTTCACAACACGCGCCATTTGCAAAGCAACATCACGTCACACATCAGCTGTGATCGAATCCACCGCTGGATGAAGCGGGGCCTCTCCCCCCCCCCCCGCGCTAAGTTGCCACAATCGCTCACAATACCTGGATGCGACGATGCACGTCGCCGCAGCTGCTGCACGCGAGCTGATTTTATCACTCCATCTACTCGATGGCGGAGGTCTCTCAGACGCGTTCCATTCCGTGGCTGCCGCTCCTCTATGAGTCTCAACTCCGTCGGTCGTCATCCCTGAAAGCGAGCGACGTGTGTCTTGCCTAGGCCCCACGAAATAATGATGTGATTAACCAGCGGATCTTCTCGAATATCCATACGTTTTCTTTTTTTGGAGTGGGAAGGGGGGACTTAAACCGTCAAATTTCATCATGGGGGTATTTTAGTTTTTTACTCTGCAGAGTGGTCTAGATGCATTTTTCCCCTTTACATATTCATTTCTGTTTTAAGTAAACCTTACTTATTTTTTTTTTATTTTTAGAGAATTAAATGGGGGTCACAAGACATCTACACCACCCTGTATATTTTGTATTTGTATCAATAGTACACTAAAATGATATATATATATCTAGATGATGTACAAATAGTTGGAGGGGTGGGTATGCGCATTGAGGCGGCGTTGCAAGTGAGCCAGGCATTTTTATTTGCAATTATTTTATTTTGTTGTCAGGCTGTCGAAGGGCGCAGGACAGACACGCAAATGAGATGCGACGTTTCGGTGAAGGTACGGACGAACACACTCGGTTATGGAACACAGCTACGGAGTGCAGCACTAAAACAAGTGTTTGACCCCTGTGACCAACAAAAAAAACATGAAGGGCGTTTTGCTCGTCTGTGAATGAAGCCATGGTCACCGTAATTCTGGCAATTGGCTCGATTTCCTTTGGCACATGATATCACGGAAGTTTTGAAGCCAAGTCAATCGGGGATGTAATGCTTTATTGGCCTTTCATTTTGCAATGAAAACAGACGACCTAATGAACGTAGCAATAGACTCAGCATGAGAAGGCTTTCAGTAAAATTGGATGAAATGGACCAAAACCTGATTGAGCACATGACTAATGCCTGCTCACCGGGGTCTTTTCAGACATCTGTCAGGCTAAATATGATGGTGAAACCACAGATAGGTGGGCAATGGCCTATTTGGAAATTTCTGAACCGTTGGCAGGGTTAATCGGACGCTCCAAAATCAGTGTAATTTCCACCGCAATAACCTGGAGTTCAAACAACAGCTTGTCTTGATAATCCCAGGAGGCCTCTTTTATAATCCGAATGCACATGCAAGATTGCCTTAAAATATACTCCCAGTAATAGCCACAGCAATCTGGGTTGGTGCAGATAAACACATTGCTTACGTATAATTGGGCTATATTAAATGCAATGGTATGGGATTTTCCGTTTGGAAAATAAAATTAAACAAAAAATTACAGGTTCCGACGAGAATCAGTGTAAATCCCTGCGGTCTTAAAACTGAAAATTATAGGAATCCACAGTGACACTGCGTAGGTTTTCACGGATGTGCTGTACAGCTTTCCAATGCTTTTTCGAGTTTTACCATTTGTTGTTCGGCTCTTAGTTCATTGTTGGGTTATACGTGACATTCTGTCTGAAATATCAGACGTGAAATATCAGACAATGCCACGTATGACCCAACAGCGCATTCCATTCGAGAGCAATCCACCGCGGCGTTAAACAATACGAACAATACGAGCGGGTAAGGCATTTGAAACTCATGGTTTTGTCGGTGTTGTCAGAAGGTCACAATTTTAGGCCACAGTTTTTCCACTTCAGGATTTAGCGTTTGTGAAAATTCACGAGCATACGTGAGCGTTGGCATGGCATGCACGGCTGTTGCTACGCGCGCACGCACGCGCGCACACACGTGTGCGCATATGTGCGTGCAAATTTGTGTGTGTATGTATGTGTGTCTGCTTCCTGTGGGGAGCGGTAGTGTAACGGTTCATGCACTGCGCTACGAACCCGGCGTCCCTAGTTTGATTCCCGCTCATGGCCAACATCGGTGACGAATATCTGAACCGGTCCTAGGCCATTACCTAGGTCGACTCAGTTTAAGATTAGTGCCTGGTACGGTGTGTAAACATCGGCACTGGGGGACAAAGGCAGTCGGGCATGGTGCTGGCCACCCACCACCTTCATAGGCGCTCGCTAACAGCACTTGCCCCAACAAGTCTGTTAATCTTCTTGGTTCTTTCGGTAAAGTCACGTAGAAGGGAAGTAATAAATTAATACAAATAAAACATAATAAAATAATTCTCACGACGTTTCGGCCACAACACAAGCAGCCGTCCTCAGGTGAAGACCAGGTCTGTCGAGGCGACAGCGTCTAAAAGATAACACCACCACGCTTGGAGCGTCTATTTAAGCTGGGTTGGAAGGGGGGGGGGGGGGAAAGTGCGCAGCTAAATAGACGCTCCAAGCGTGGTGGTGTTTTCTTTTAGACGCTGTCGCCTTGACAGACCTGGTCTTCACCTGAGGACGGCTGCTTGCGTTGTGGCCGAAACGTCGTGAGAATTATTTTATGATATTTAATTATTATTATTTTATTATTTCCCTTCTACGTGACTTTACCGAAAGAACCAAGACGAAGTCTGTAAATGCTAAACCAGAGATATTTGTCTTGTCGTATTTTGCTCCCAGTCCCACTCCGCCGTTCCGGGGCCCACGCCGCGCTCGCCCCGTCTACGTCGGTACACGCCTTCAACTCACGGGAATCCCAAACAAATCTGGCCTCATCCCACGCGAAGTTATTTTAAAGCTTCGGGCGCTGGTTTCGCTCAGCGCCACACGGCGCTGCTGCTAATGAGAGCGGAGAGGACAGCGGGAGTTTAAGATTCATTTCTGCACGTTGGTCGCTCTCGTCACTTGGTGGGCCACTCGTTTGTGGCGAGGAGGGCCCAATCCGCCTAATCTCTTTAGAGCCGAACGTTAATCCCTCGGGGAACGTTATTATGAGCGGAGATCTGATTTTTTTTCTCTCTCTCTCTCTCTCTTACGAGACACCTCTTTACATTAGCAATACAAAAAAAGTTTGCATTTATCTAAGTCACAGCAGCAGCGGCAACCAAACTCTCGTTTTGTGCTTTCTCCCCACGCAAACAATTCGTCCGACTGCCAGAGAACCGGTCTTTGTTTTCTAGGACATGACCACTGGGAGCTTTAGTATGCAAATGCCCGTGCCACTTAAGAGTACTCGCCGAGTGATCTCATTTGCTGAACATAAAAATAAAACCGAGCGGAACATAAGACCATTGTTAAGCTTAATGACACGGCAGTGACTCAAAAACAAAGTGATCGAGTCTTTTTTTTTGTTTGGCTTTGAGCAAAAAAACAAATCGGATGGGGAATCTGCCGTGTCTCAATTGGTTAGAGCACTGGACTTGCAATCTGTAGGGTTGTCGGTTCAATCTGCCGGCGCTGCAGTTGAAACAATCAACGAAAAATGTTGACTTCAAACTTTCGTGACTGCAGGAATTCATATTCTTGGTTCTTTCGGTAAAGTCACGTGTTGCGATCGAAACGTCGTGGTTTTTCCTTCATTTTTTTATTTCAATTTCTTTTTTATTTTATTTTCATTTTCTATCTACGTGACTTTACCGAACGAACCAAGACCACTCTTTGGTTCTTTCGGTAAAGTCACGTGTTGCGATTGAAACGTCGTGGTTTTTCCATTTAATTTTAATTATTTTTTTCAATTTTAATTTCTATTAATTTTTGATTTCCATCTACGTGACTTTACCGAAAGAACCAAGAATAGTCGGAGAAAACGTTTCTTAAAATGCTCCCGGCCACACTCACTGCTCGCCAGGCAGCTATAAACGGGTCCACACCACACTTGTCCAATCTTCATGCGGCGCGAAAAATTGTGTAAAAAGCGTGGGCGCTTGCGACGTCGCCCAAAATACGTCTGGCCAGTGGGGAAGAGTAGGCCAAATGCCCTCAGGACTGGGGGCTTCTCTGTAGCGCTCCCTCTGGTGGAGGGTCCCTTTCGCCAGCAGTGACGTGAGCGAGCAGTTGTCAGGGGCTGCGCCTTGGCCTTTCTTTTTTCTATTCGCACAAGGGAAGTCGTGTTGCTGCAGCGCACGACTGCTCCATCTCACCGATTTTTCCTCAACACAGTCCGACAGGGACCCACAGCCGGAATTGACGGGATTGGGCTATGTGTCCGGCTGAGTTGCATATGTGACGAATCTTGCGAGGGCTTTTGTTGTTGTTGTTGTTGCTGCTGCTGCTGTAATCTCATCTGTAAACGACGGGGAAAATACATCGCAACAGAAAGATGAGGAGTACGTCGGAATGTACAGGGTGGTCCAGATGTCATGTGACCCCAAATTAATTGACCCCGAACATGTTTTCTCCCTTTGCATATTCATTTTTGTTTTAAATAAACCTTCACATTTGAAAAGGAAAAGTCTTAGAGGATTCAATGGGAGGGTCACAATACGTCTGAACCATCCTCTCCAAACACTATGAGACCTCCTTTACCAGTGGCAAAATATAGTAGTAGGTTTTTACCCTTTAAACTGGTACAAAACTGACACCTTTATACAAGGCATCATGTTTGCAATAACCGCAACACAAGCAGTCAAATGCAAACAAAAAGAAACAACTCTGATAATGGTAATGATATGCACTGTCCTTGAAGTTGTTTGGTCCACACCCGAGACAGCTTTCTTTAGAGCCTAGTCTCCATTGGTGTTGGACAAGATGACGCGAAAAAGCGTACAACTCAAACACAGTGCACTATCAGAGTATTGAGAGCTCGGGGTAAGCATTTACACTATGAGCCTCATAGTATAAATGTCTCGGGTGTGGACCAATCAACTTCAAGGACAGTGCATATCATTACCATTATCAGAGTTGTTTCTTTTTGTTTGCATTTTGACTGCTTGTGTTGCGGTTATTGCAAACATGATGCCTTGTATAAAGGTGTCAGTTTTGTACCAGTTTAAAGGGTAAAAACCTACTACTACACCCTCTACAAAGTCACGTGTCTGACCATCGCATCTCCGCTGTGGCCAATCAACCGCTAACACCCAGCGCAGAACTTGCGCAAAGGCACGAAGCCGAAGCCACGTGTTCATAATCTCACAGCCACCTACCCACAATGCGCTGCTGGGTCGACAGGGGCGAGTTGATTGAAGAAACTTGCCTAGCGTTGCCACTGCCGTGCCGGGGAGATCAACTCACACTGGCGAGCTTGATAGTCCAGCATGCCAAGGTTTCATCTTCTTGGTACTTTCGGTAAAGCCACGTCGAAGGGAAATAGTAAAATAATAAAAATAAAAATAATAAAATAATTCTCACGACGTTTCGGCCACAACGCAAGCAGCCGTCCTCAGGTGATGGACAGGTCTGTCGGGAAGACAGCGTCTGGGCTATGTGTCCGGCTGAGTTGCATATGTGACAGACCTGTTCTTCACCTGAGGACGGCTGCTTGCGTTGTGGCCGAAACGTTGTGAGAATTATTTTATTGTTTTATTTGTATTATTTTATTATTTCCCTTCTACGTGACTTTACCGAAAGAACCAAGAAGATGAATCCCTGCAGTCACGAAAGCTTCAAATCGAAATTCATGCTAAGGTTTCTAACCATTATACAATGGCAGTATCCCTGGATCAGTAAAGGGCATCAATTTTTAAGTTTACATCAGCACGACCAGAACGTTTAATCAAGCAATGCGGTCACATAACCACACAATAGTCCCCCCAGCATAGACTTTAACAGACTGTTGGCTCAAGGGCTGTTAGAAATCATCTATGAAGGCGGCATGGCACACGAGGGGTGGGTTGCCAGCACCACGCCCGTCCGCCTTTGTCTCCCCACCAGCAATGTTTACATATTTCACTAGGAACTCATTTGAGGATGAGTCGACCTAGGGGAGTCCAGGACCGTTTCAGATCATCCTCACTGGTGTTGGCCGTGAGCGGGAATCGAACTCGGGTCACCAGGTTCATAGCGTAGCACGCTTACGGCTACACTACCACTCCCCACACCATGCCCAGACACACACGCATACACGAGCACATGCACACATCATAAATCTGCACATTCTATATTGAAAGTAATGTATATTTACATTATATTGTTTTGCGTCAAACTACAGCCCATATTTAACAGAAAGGTTCCTTGCCTATACATATTTGGCAGGTCATCGGTATTGGTTCAAGCAATGCCTGACTGTGGTGATGACACACTGAATACGAAATTCGGATTAGAGTTTTCTTGTGTCGAACCAATGCTTCTGAAAATTATGCAAACCCATAAGACAGTGTGTCAGACGGGATGTGTAAAACATACTATTATTTTACGTGGATCAGCAGCTATGGATAGGAAGTACATATTTAGGTATTTTTTGACATTATACACATATACTAAACTAACCGAAACTTGTTTTTTCCAGGCAAGCCTCACTGAGCTCTGTAGCTCTTTTTCAGAAGCGACCTGGCCACAAATGATAGCTCAACTTAGTAACTCATCACGTGCACAATTATATCAGCCAAATGCTCTAAACGCATTTTAAAAAAAAATGTTTAGGGGAAAGTCGGAGGACCCGCAGAAAAATCCACGCGACCACGATGAGAGAGCCTTCCCGTATACCAGGTGAGGTAGGTAACATCTCACCACTGCGGCGCCCAACAGAGATATTTATAAACACATGGCAAAGAACACAAGCACTGGTGCGTGCACACACAGGAGTGAACAGTTTATCCCAGTTGTTACCTCCCAGCAATAATACACCCACTGCCAAACCCTGTTGCAATAAGCCCTTCCGCAATGTGTTGAATGAAAAAATATAAGCTCACACGCACGCACCCAAACAAGACAAAGATCCCCCGCGTAGCCTTAACAGATTGTAGGGGCAAGTGCTGTTTAGCAAGCACATATGAAGGCCAGCACGGCACACGAGGGGATGGGTGGCCAGCACCGCGCCCGGCCGCCTTTGTCTCCCCGTTGGCGATGTTTACACACTGCATCAGGTACTCATTTGAGGCTGAGTCGACCTCGAAAACGACCTCTGCAACAAACAGCAGATGACCAAAATTAAATTATGTTGCGATTAAGCAAACTGACTTATTCGGCTTTTATCCAAATGTACTTTGCGTTTTAGCCATCAGCAGCAAGTCACGAGATGAATGAGTCTCATGTTGAGTGAACTGCAGATTCATAACTTGTAAGCAAACGTCATTCATACTTGGAAGTATGTAAAATTCACGAAAAAGTAATATGATAAAAATGTGAATTTACATATAAAAGTTAGGACAAACTGACATCACAATTACCAACTTTGTGAAATGTAATATCCAATCGTATATTTTTTCGTGTAAAAACGATATTGTATTAATACTATAGTTAACACGGTTAATTTACAATATGAGACCACTCAACAAAACTACTCCGCCACCCACTCAACAACAACACCACTCCGCTGATAGTGGAATTCCATGATTCATCATCGTGAGCCATTGGTTCTTGTGTCAGTGTAAGCCAGCTGCTTATTACTTTGCCAGTGTTGTCGGTCATGACACAATGCCAAGATGACTTTCACAAGCTTACAGAGATCTCCCTCGGGAAATGAGCCAAAATCTGTGCAAACGCGTGTGCGTGTATATATAGTGTGTGTATATAGATTGTGTGTGTATATATATTTATACACACACACGCACGGGGTGCCGCGGTGGCGAGATGTTAACTACCTCGCCTGGTATGCAGGATGCCGTGGGTTCGATTACAACCCTGACGCCCGCTGCATATTTGAAGTTTGCATGTTCTTCTCCTCGTCGTCGCGTGGATTTTTCTCTGTTTCTTCCGGTTTTTCCCTCCACATTTAGAAGCATGGGTTTAGATTATTTGGTTACAATACGTTTCCACACGATACGTCTATTTGTTGAACTATCATTTGTGACCAGGTCGCTTCTGTAAAATAGCTATACAGCTCTATGGGCTTTACCTGGTAACATTATATTAGTTTAGTTTGTAGTTTTTTTTTGTATGTTGGGAGGAGTTGTGTAATGGTTAGCACGCGATCTTTGCCAGCCGAGTTCGATTCCCGCTCATGGCCAACACCAGATCGACTCAGCCTCAAATGAGTACCTGGTGAGGTACGTAAATAGCGCCACTCAGGAGACAAAGGCGGCCGGACGTGGTGCTGGCCACACACCTTCATAGGTGCTGCTCGCTAACAGAACTTCCCCCAACAGTCTGTTAAGGCTATTCGGGGGATCTTTGCATGTACTTATATATATATTTAAATGCGTAGTATTATTATTATTCAAAGTTATGTAGAGCCAATATTTTTAAATTAATTAAAAATAAGGATAAGGAGATTTTGGGGCCAAATTTCCGGAGTAAGTGACAGTTTTTTGTTGTTGTTGTTGGCAAGGCCACGGATGAGCAATACTTTTTGCTTTGTAATCCCCCTGCGATTAAACGCGGATGGGGTGCAGGCAGCTAAAGCGGGAACTGACAAGAACACACCGCATGCAGCAACTAACCATGCCGATGCCAAACCCATGACTCACAACAAGCATTCATAACATAGCCGTCTGTGCAAATGCATATATTTGTAAGCATGGTTGTGCACTATCAGTATTCTTTGGTTTTTTCGGTAAAGTCACGTAGGTAAAAAATAAAATAAAATAAATGAAAACAACTAAATTAAATCACGATGTTTCGGGCGCAACACAAGCGTCCGTCATCAGGTGGGAAAGCATGGTCTACTGCTGATGCGCCCGAAACGTCGTGATTTGATTTAGTTGTTTTCATTTATTTTATTTTATTTTGTTACCTACGTGACTTTACCGAAAAAACAAAAAGTATGAATCCTTGCACTCACGAAAGCTTCAAATCTAGAATCACTATCAGTGTATTCTACACGCAGATTTCCTCCCATGCCTGCAATGCTAAATTACCCGGCCGCGTGGCACAGTGGTTAAGAGTGGGTGACTCAGCCTTTCATGCTTAAGGGGGTATATTAATTGAGTATGACTTTGTAGGAGGCCAACAGCGTTGTCTTATAGTGTGACTCTCCTCGACCATATGAACGTGGAATTGTCGCTACTTGTTAGGGGCTGTGAGTAGATGATAACCCCGCCATGCATTTTTGAATGGAACACAACTTCGCATTTTTTTGTGCCATATAGAAACAACAACACGAATTACCAAAGACTTTACCATTTCGTCTTAGAGACTGTGAGGCCGTTCATAAATGACGACACGCGATTTTGGACGATTTTTTACCCCCCCCCCCTCGTCACACGGCGTCACAAAAAGTCAGACCCACCCTCAAATATGACGTTACAAAGATCTGCCCCCCCTCCCCCAACCATATTTCCATTTTGAAAATAAAAACATGCTTCAAACCGCTTTAAACAATTGTCATTGCAGTGCGTATTTAACGTGGCGCTGCACTCTGATGTTGTTGGAAAAAACATTTATATAAAAGTATATTTAATTAAATAGAACGTGTTGTCTATATTTATTTAAAGTTGCACAATATGATGTGACGTCACATCCCCCCCCCCCCCTCGTCACACATCGTCACAAATGTCTGACCTCCCCCCCCCCCCCAGGTGCGTGACGTCATTTATGGACGGCCCCTGTGGCAATCACTGCTTTTGGTGAGCACCTATTTGGGCCAGAATGAGAGATAAAAAGAGGGGAGTGTGACCAGCACCTCTTGTGTCCAGCCACATTTGTCTCCCCAGTGCTCCGGTAAGTACGGGTGGCTACGTACGGTGCGAAAGAAGTTCAACATACATAAAAAAAAGACAAAGATCCCCCTTATAGCCTTAACAGATTGTTGGGGCAAGTGCTGTTAGCGAGCACCTATCAAGGCGGGTACGGCACACGCGGGATGGTTGGCCAGCACCACGCCCGGCCGCCTTTGTCTCCACAGTAGCGATGTTTACACACAGCACCAGGCACTCATTTGAGGCTGAGTCGAGCTAGGGGAAGCCCTGGGTCCGGTTCAGATATTATAATTAATCGTTGCTGGTTTTGGCCGTGAGCGGCGTGTTTACCGCAACGCCACCACTCAACGTCCATGCACGCACGAGACCCGTGCCTCCTCCTCCCTCCCCCCCCCCGTGGCAATGTTTTAAGCTCCGTTGGAAGGAGCTGATGGCGTGGAGTCTGTTGTTGATTCTCTAGCGGAGCACAGCCTGGCCCCGTGATTTATTCTCCGCGCAGCGCACGCGTACGCAGCCGAGCCCTCTGGCTATTTAAATCCCACTCGACCCCCCCCCCCCTTCCCATCCCACCCGTGATTACGGGTTTTTCGGTGAAAGTTTAGCAATTTTTGGAGGGGAACCTTTTTGGGTTCTCTTGAGCCCCACTGTGATCACGTATGCATGTATAAAGTTTAAAGGACAAAAAGGGGAAGGGGGGGGGGTCCCGCAAGAACTCTCAAGAGGGCCTCGTGTTAAGCTGTTTTTGAAGAGGACCCGGCGTAATTTCCCTAATTTAGGTGCGCGGGTGGGGCTTTCGCGAGCGCGGACTGTGAATGTTCAGGCGAGATTGCGCTGTGGGTCAATAAGAAACCCGAACAGGTCACTGACCTCCGCTAATGGAGTATAAAATTGGCTCCTTCCCCCCCCACCACCACCCCCGCGTAATTTGACGAAGACGTTTATATATTTTTTTTAACACATTCGTTATCGGAAAGAACCCGAAGGACGTGAAGAAATATCTTTAAACCTCCTACGGTGCAGCGTGACGGTCAAAATTAGATTTTTTTAAGCTCTCGGCTATAACGCTCCCTCAGCCTATCCCGTCCCACTCGGCAACTCAATTTAGCTCGTCCCAGAATGAGCGGTGAGGTCTTGGAATGTTGAGCTTGCGTTCCCACAGGGACAGGAGAAACAATCTGTTCGGAAACAGCATATGTATCTTACCTTAATAAACCAAAAAACCTGAAGTTTACTTTATTTAACCAGGCAGGGCCTACTGGGATATGCAACTTTTTTGTCAGAAGCGATCTGGCCACAAATGAAAGCTCAACGAAGTGGCCCATCGTCATCACGTGACAATACATTGCAGCCAAACACTCTAAACGCACGATGACTCCAAAAGTGGAGGGGAAAACCGGATAACCACGGGGAGAACATGCACACTCCGACTACACAGCAGGCGTCAGGGTCGGGATCGAATCCACAACCTCCCTGTATACCAGGCGAGGGAGTTCACATCTCCTAGCCACCGTGGGACAAGTGCAGTCAAAGCTCCCTTGTCATCTTGCATTGCACGAGAGCGATCAATCTCTGTCCAATTCCACGAGGTCGTTGATAGATGCCGAGAGTCGTTTGTTTCAATGGACGTGCCCCCCCACCTCCCACACACACACTTATGACGTGCAAGCCGCATATTAAAACACGTCATATAATTCAGAACGGATTAATGAGTTAATGGTGAATGCGGTGAATTATTAGGTGATTTTGATTTGATGGCCTAGAAAATGACTCACCGAGTGGATGAATTATTTCAATAATTAATTGATAAAAATTTAAATGCATATGCATCGTCACGTTCGTTACGTGGTCTTATCGGCCGCTGCATCGCGGACTCCCCAAGCCGTCTCGTTCTCGATGTAACAATCCATCTAGTGCCCGTACATGGGCTGATTTCATTCTCAATTTTTTGCCGGTGTCCACGTTTCTGGTTCCTGACATATAAAGAGGTAATTCTATTTTACTTTACCGAGTGTTGACATCCCCAGCGTTTAACAGCACTTTCCTTTGTTGTATTTGGATTGTCAACCAACAACTCTCCTTTCCTTTTTTCTATTTGGATTGTCAACCAACATCGGGTAAAACATCAACAAGATGCACTTACTGTTCTCTTTTAGCCCCGCCCACTCCCCCCCAACACGTTCCACTCATTGGCTTCCACATTCAGATAACCCCCTTCCCCTTAAACTTGTATTTAAGAGCTTGACTCTTGGAATGTTGCCTCACTTGAAACAGTAAATCTAGCTGTGACGGTCCCACCTGATGACGGAGACTTGTGTTGCCTCCGAAACGTCGTGATTTATTATTTTATTTCTATTATTATTTCTATTTTTTTTACCTACGTGACTTTACCGAAAAACCTAAGAGTATATAAAGAGGTAATATACACCGATTGAAAGGTTTTGTCTTTGGTCACATTGGTAAGTTGCTTTTCATTGTGAAGTTAGTTTTTTTTCCAAAAGCAATCCAAATCGATATTGTGCACCTCATGTAATACATTTGATCCTGGTCCACCTTCAATAATCGCCTTGGGTGTACATAATCTGACGTGTTTCCCAATTCGATTCACGGTTGCTACTTCCGAGGTACAAAAACGGGACATTATCATGGGAGGAAAAATATCGCAGTAACTCACAGTTCAAGAAGAGGGGAGCACTTGATGTAACATATGTATTTGATTGTTTCGTAAACTTGTACGCTATTTTCTTTTGCTCATATTCATCTTGAGCACAACTGCATAGGCTTCTTTAAATATAGAAGTATTTTTTTGTATATTTACAAAGCACATTAACGTGAAACAAAGACGACCACTTAAATTTTTTTTTATAAATTGTTGAATTAATTGCCAATATTGTTTACCCTCTGCACGCTCCCCATTGCAAACCTGACCCAGGAAATGCACAAAAATGTGGCCACGCCTCGTGCCCTTTCTGCAGACAAATCTGTAATGAGTCCAGTGAGATTTGATAATAAATTTAAAATTCCCGTGAGGTGCCTTCATTGAAATCCGTCGTGATTTATAACGTTACAGAACACACTTTGAGGATACAGAGAGAGAGAGAGAGTTGCATTCTGATGCAACATTTGCCACCTGCACATAATTTCAGAGATCTTAGAGTGCTTCAAGGATAAAACAGTCCTTCATGGCAAAAAGGGAGGCATCCAGACACTTGCACACATGCCTTTGCTCTATTGACAGCACAATAGATTAGGCAAATGCCACTTTGATTTGAAAAATGAGCCAACTCGGGATTAAGGGGGGCAACTAATGTCAGGTGTGGTCATTGGATTTACTGTCAATTGCAAGGACAACGATCGATCAATAAATTAACTGCCGTTATTTCCGACTTGTCTGATGCGCAGTCACGCCACGGATCTTGTGGAATCAGTCATTACAAATCGGAGGCTCTTTTTGAAGTGAGCTAAAGCCGACGATTCCCCTAAAACATATATAAGCCCCGGGGACACAGATAACCATTCTGGGATGCCACCCGCAGCTCATGCCATGAGCGGCGCGTACACTCACAACAGCTCAGCTTGTCGCCACAGCGGTGAGTTTGATAGAAAACGATGAGAGATCGAGAGCAAAACTGGTTCCCAACCGTTCGCTTGGCACGTGCCCACCCCTTAAGTGACGACCGTAATTCGGTGAAACGATTGTCTCATACAGTCCCTAGGGATGTCGCGCATAGTCCTGCAGTTTGCGCTGGGAACTGCTACCTAGAGCAAGTTGTCCATCTAATCCCCATCTGAAATTCAGATCTGAGAGCGAGCTCCAAGTGGTTGTCATATGCCACCGTTTAATCACTGCACATCGTAATTAGGTAGGGATACAAAGGTGGGTGATGGGCTAAACTAAAACAAAACTATTTTGTTTTTATTTTACCAGGTAAGGCCCACTGAGTTTATAGCTCTTTTTCAAAAGTGACCTGGTCACAGAGGTTATCTCAACGAAGTGGCTTATCACGTGTAAATGAATAACAGCCAAATACTCTGAACGCACATTGATTCTCAAAATGTGGAGGTAAAAACCGGAAGACCCGGAGGAAAAAAACTCCACGCCACCACCACCACGATGAGAACGTGCAAACTCCAAATATACAACAGGGATCAGTGTCGGGATCGAACCCACGACATCCTGTATACCAGGCGAGGTAGTTAACATTTCGCCACGGTGAGGAGTGCGAATGACGACTCAGAGCGCTTTGCGATGCAGCTCGGCAAGAAAGTACAATTTGCACGGTGAGATGAAGAGGGGCAAGCAACACGCATGGGTCAACAGACAGACCGGTGGAACGATGCGAGTGATTTCAGAAGAGCAGTGACCGTAGGAGGCAACGGGAAGGTAGCAGAGTGAAGATGCCAGAGATGAGAGAGGGGTCACTCTGCAGAACCTTTCTATATTGCACAGTTGCCACTTTTCTGAAGGTCTTCCAAAAATTGCAGGTGTGCATCACGGGAGGCATATCCGATTAGCACGGTCGAGTACGTACTGTGTGAAGGAAGTTCAACTAACATAAATAGCTAAGGATATAGCTGCCTCGACGAAAAGACGTTGAATTAAACACCGTGATCTTTTCGTACTGAGGTAGGATCATATTAAGTGCTTACAACCAGGGGGGGCAGAAATTACACAGATGAAGGCAATCGTTCCTGCCAAGTTTGAATATGTGATAGTAGCAAGAAAGTTCTGGATTAAAGATAACACCAATTCTACAGTTAGTATCACCGGCCATGATCAATTCACTGCAGGATAAAGGCCTCCTCACTATATTTTGCTTTTCTCCATAAATATGCGATATAGCCAAACATATATATTTTTTTTTATTTGTTAAAATATTTCTCATGGGAAATACATTGAGGTGAAAGACCTCGTTTGCCATTGATGGACACGTAATAATAATAATCTTTATTTCATGAAGTGCCTTTTATAAGTAAGTATAGATACCATCTAAGCGAGAGAGAAAGCTGATAATACCACCATCAATGACTATTCCAATAAAATGAAGAACTATGATAACATCTAACAATAATAATTACAGAGTAATCCAACCAGACAACAAAATTAGTGTTTTTTTTCATTAGCTACAGGGAAAGCCTGCAGTACACGTCGCTGCGTTTTTTAGACGTGATTTTAAAAGTGAAACAGACTCAGAATCCCTAATGGACCGAGGGACAGCCCGAAATGTCGCCTATATTAATTTCCTGTTGAGGCAGTACTTATGACGAATGTGTTGAGTATCTTGAAGGGACACTGCTGGAATCATCGCCAACATATGTAGGAGCGTCATCGCTCCGACAAAGGATGGTTAACGTTGAAGCTGCCGAGCGTCAAGAGATGAACAGCGGAGAGAACTGAGGATTAGAACCTTGAGGAACACCAAAGGTAAAAGGGTATTTCTGAGCGGAGGGACACCATTTCAAGGGAGACGTGAGGGGGAACAGTGGAGATGACAAATTAAAACACGAGTGAAGTGTTTCAGATGCGCCGACGTAGTCATGCGAGCACTTAATGAGGATGGGGTGATTGATGACATCAAACAGTAACAGCTCATGCCGTTTGCCACGTTGCATACGAGACACGGAAGCCTCATTTTGCTCACGGATTCATCCTTTGCAATCGTACTGAGATCACCATTATGAGAGCGGGCGTCACATTTTTGTCGTCAATGCTTCAGGATAATTGCAGAAGGAAGGTGGGTAGAGCGAGCAGGTCTGTGTTTGAATCAGGCACGTTGGCTGCGATGACCTTTTGTCCGTGATCTTGTTACAACCGGAGGCCCATTTGGCTCTCGCGTCAATGACACTACAGCGCATGGGTTCGCAGCTTGTGAATGGATATATACACTTACATTTAGTACTCCTTGAAACAATTCTATATTTTGCTTGCGTACGTTGTGAAATATCCATGATGGCAATTATGATTATGATGGTTTCATCATCGGCAGCAGCAGCAGCAATGATCACCTGGATGAAGGCCACCACCCAGCAGGTTGCCGATCATCACAATCACAATAGTCGTCGTTCACCAGGAAAAATGAGAAATGTTTACAAAAAAATATATACGAGATGTAAGTTTATCATTAAATTCACAAACTGCAAACCCATGCGTTCTAGTGCCATTGACGCGAGAGACAAATGGGGCTGTAGTTTGTGAATGTATAGATACACTCACATTTCGTACGCATTGAAATAAATATATGTTTTGCTGGTGAATGTTGTGTGACGTCCACGATGACAATTGCGACTGTGATGGTTTCATCGTCATCATCAGCAGCAGCAGCAGCAATCCACTGCTGGATAAAAGCCTTCACCCAGTACGTTAGCACTTCTCACGACCCCCTGCGATGGAACGGACGTCAGTCACAGAAGTCGTCGTGGACATTTCACAACGTTCACCGGCAAAATGAGAATTGTTAAAATATATGTACGAAATGTAAGTCTTATCTTATCTTTACATAAATTATATAGCGCCTTGTCGAAGGGGCTTTACACAGAATTAACAATAGCACACGTGAATGTAATGGTGGTAGATTAGGTGAATGAAATGGACGAGAGGAAGCAATGGGTAGCAAATCTGCGACGATGCGTGAACACGGTGAAAGCGAAATTGATGACATTAGATGATGATGAATGGATTGAATGAATGGGGGAATGAGTGATAGCCACAAAACGGAAATATGAAGAGGAAAAAGTAACGGGGGAGATTGAGGAATCGTCGGGTGAGCTTGGGAACAATAAGTAGAGTTTTTAATCTGGAGCGGGAACTTAGTGAGCGAAGGTGACCGCTTAATGTCGAGGGGGGCGAGGAGAGAAAAGCGAAATGGTGCATTGAGCACAAGGAGAAGGAGGAACAGACAGAGAGAGAGAGAGCAAAGATTGCGTGCTGTAATGCCATGCGCTTCATGCCATTTCCACGAGAGGCAATGGGTCTGCAGTTTGTGATTTTATCGATACTTTTACATTTCGTATGATTGTAAACAATTCTATATTTTTCTGGCGACCGTTGTGTGACGTCCACGATGAAACATGTGACCGTGATGGTTTCTTGAACGTCAGCAGCAGCAATGCTCGATCCACTGCTGGATGAAGGGCTTCCCCCCCCCCCCCCCACTTCTCACAACCCCTGCGATGGAATAGCCCACGTAGCACCTGCACATGAGCTGAATTCATCACTCTATCTCCTCGGTGGGCGTAAATCATAACGACTGATAGTAGTGACTGTCACTTGTGCTGCTACTGATCAAAGGCTATATGGTTGAAAATCGTCGCAATGATATTTAAGATTTTTGAAATAATTGATTATGATGCATTTTTTTTATTTTATGTTTAATCACGATGATTGTAGCGATGTTTTTATTATGAATAATGATACTGGTTATCATGTATTGATGACAATCCAGATTTTTTTTAGATGATGATGATGATCATGATTGCATTATCATGTTATGCCCCAATGAACTCAAGGTTTTCTGCTGTGATCGAGAATTTTACATCGTTTATGTGAAACAAATGGGGGGGGGGGGGGAGTTTCTTAAGCAGTAACCAGCTGGCAAGTTGCGTGCGGTGGGGTAAAGTGTGGGTACTCCCACTTCTTCCAAGGTGTCTTGGCCAGTGTGGAAGAGTAGGCCAACTACCCTTATCAAGAGAACCTCTCTCTCTCTGGATCTCCCTCTGGTGGAGGCCATTCCGTCGTCAGTGGCGCGAGCAGGCAATTGCGGGGCTGCGCCCTCGATCTCTGATTCCGATGTTTAACAAACAAAAAACAACAATCGCCTCCCGATGCAAAGTAGAACACAACAACGACGACGATGACGCCCACGGCACCGTTGGAGCTCCTTGGCGAGCGGTAGGGAGATTGGAGGCGAGCAGCTGATTAATTGGGACACGTCGTATTATTGCCTCTGTCAGGAGACGGCGTCTCACATTTCACACTCAAAACGACGCTGGCTTCATAGCGGGGGGGGGGGCAGCGGGGGGGGGGGGGCGTGCAACCAATATGGGGGTGGGGGGAATTACCCAGCATAGCAGTAAATCCCAGCGAATAAAGAGCGCTGTTAATCGTAGCCTCGCTTGTCCCTCTTTCCTCCCTTGTCATCTCCCCCCTGTCACCCCCCCCCGTAACCCCCCCGGCACCCCCCGTCACCCCCTCTCGTCACCCCCCCCGGCACCCCCCCGGCACCCCCCTCGTCACCCCCCCCGTAACCCCCCCCCCGTCACCCCTCCCGTAATTCCCCCCTTCACCCCCCCCCGTCACCCCCCGTCACCCCCCCCCGTCATCCCCCCTTGTCTCCCCCCCGTCACCCCCCCCCCCGTCATTCCCCCCCCACGCTATCCCCCCCCCCCGTCACCCCCACCCCGTCACCCCCCCACCACCCCCGGTCGCCCTCGTGTGCACTGCTCCGACTCGAGCTTTCACAGTCACAGCGACCGAGGCGTGTTTCGGAGGCCCGTGTTTTGACAGCCAATGGCACGTTTTGATTATCGAGAGACAACAAGCGGGGTTTTTTTATTTTAAGCTTTCGTGACTGAATGAATCCATACTCTTTAGTTCTTTCGGTAAAGTCACATAGGTATAAAATAAAATAAATCACGACGTTTCGGGCGCAACACAAGCGTCCGTCATCAGGTGGGACAGCATGGTCTAAAACTGTCTGCCTCGGCAGCAGATTTTTTTGTTTTTGCGGAAAATCTGACAGCTGTTTTTGACGTTGCTCTGCACACATCTGTTGTAGGGCGCTCCAGGGTGGTGAGATGCTAACCACCTCGCCTGGTATACAGGAACTACTCCGTTTTTTCGCTCGACATTCATAATCAACATCACGAGTTTAGAGTTAGTTGGCTGCTGTACATTTCCACGCGATAAGCCACTTCGTTGAGCAATCATTTGTGGCCAGGTCGCTTCTGAAAAATAGCTACATAGCTCAGTAGGCCTTAACTGGTTAAAAAATATATATTTTAGTTCAATTCTATAGAGGGGCTACTCCAAAGCTCCCTCTAGTGGAAGCCCTCTTGCTAGCCACGTTCAAGCATTTGCAGAGTTGCAGCTTTACCTTTAAAAATAATTAAACGTTACTCCAGACCTTTGCCTTTGACAGATTGTCTTTCTGTATTCGTGCCAGCAGCAAAGGCCCCTCTTCCCGTAGCGCGCATCCATTTACTCGAAAGGTGACCAGGATGCATCGAGTGAATGTCACCATTCGTACTGCGCGGAAACTAACGGCACAAGCTTAATGCTGGCCCATCGTGAGTTGGTGAGTTGCGCAAGTGCCAAAACAGGGTTCCCCGCCTGTGCGCGCGCTATCTCAATCTATTTATCTCAAATACTTTCCTCGGCGCCTGTCATCAATCTATGTCAGCATGTGCCCATCCGGAGTAATCTGTTATGTCCTGCTTTCGCACGCCGTCTAAAGGGGTTTTAACTCCCAAAGCAAAGCCGTTGGAGATGTTGCAGAGGTGTAGGATTTTTTTTGTGTCAAAATGCGGATTGGGATCAAAATGACGCAACGAAACGGTGGGCAGGAGCACATTGGAGTGCTTTTCAAACGGAAAATCAAACGTGCCAATGTACTTGCAGAAGAACGTTTTGGAATCGGTGGATGTCACCTGCTCTTACACATGAATACAAAACATGGGCATTGATGAAACTCGGAGTAGAGCTGAAAACCGTGCAACGAGACATACAAGAGGCGCAGGCCTGCGAACTAGAATAAGAGAAGGAACGAGGCCCACGTGGATCAGAGAACGAACGCAAGTTAGAGGGAGACCTTCAATCAGCAGTAGATTGAAGAAAATATGTGTGTTATGTTAAAATAACTTCGCAGCAAAGTGCATGCATTTATAAGCTAAGTTGAACACGATAAGTGGAAGCTTACAATACTTTTTTTTTTATAAGCACCATCTGAAAGGCACTGTTTCGATAACTTCAATGAGCATAAATCGTCACGCGAACTCCGGTCATCATCGCAGCGGTTTTTTGATAGCCCAGAGCGTAACCCTTCCACAGGCCCTGGCGGAGTAGCGCAGTTGTTAGCGCCCTCGCTTCCCATGCCAAAGGTCGCGGGATCGATCCCCGCGTCCTCCACAGGCGAATATATTTTTAAATCCTTTATATTAAGTTCGTTTGCTTGCTTGCTTGCGTGCTTGCTTGCTTGCGTGCTTGCTTGCGTGCTTGCTTGCTTGCGTGCTTGCTTGCGTGCTTGCTTGCTTAAATGCATGCGTGCGTGCGTGCTTGCTTGCTTGCGTGCTTGCTTGCTTGCGTGCTTGCGTGCTTGCTTGCTTGCTTGCGTGCTTGCTTGCTTGCTTGCGTGCTTGCTTGCTTGCGTGCTTGCTTGCTTACGACCGTGCAAATCTTTCGGTCGTTTTTTAACCCACTTCCCGTGATCCAATCGAGCTGACATTTTCCACACAGACTCGTTGTGCGAGACAATTAATGTTCGTGAAAAAAAATTCCCAAAATTTTGCACAGTTTAGGGAAAACAAATTAAATATTTAATTACCAATTGCTTAATACTGGCAGACAATCATCTGACCCATAGGTGGCAGCCATCTCAAGCCAGAGGACGAGAAGACTCTAGCCGCCACGCATATAAAGGATTTATAGTGAAAAACTTTGTTTTTACGGGTTTACTTGTTTTTCCTTCGTATCCTGATTCAAAGGTTTGAAAGGTCAAGGTGCAGCCTTGCAATCTCTTGCTCGTGCCACTGCTGGCGGAAAGACATCCACTAGAGGACCACTAGGGAGCCCTGCCATCAGGTATTCGGCCTACTAGTCCACGCTGGCCAGATGTCTTGGAAGACCTGAAATAGCGTTTTTGTTCATATCACTTTTTCCGAGCACAGACTCAAAAGCTCAAAAACATTCAGCGGCCAGCAACACACAGCACTTAGGCCGGTTCTAATAGATAAGGGCTGTTCAGGCCATGGTACTTGTGCCCTGCGTGGGTTTTCCTTTGTCTCTGCAGAATGGCGTTTTACTCCGCAACCCCCCATTGCAATGTCGAATAGCGATGTTGGAACGTCAAACCATCGTTCGGTGCGAGAATGTTCATTTCAAAATGTTTTATTCGTGGGATATTTCAAACTAAACTAAACAATTTATTTTTCTACTACTGAGCTATATAGCTAATTTTCAGAAGCGACCCGGCCGCAAATAAGTGGCTTATCACGTGGAAATGTATAGCAGCCAAGTACTCTGAACGCATGTCGATTATAAATGTGGAGGGAAAAGTCGGAGGACCCGGAGAAAAATCCACGGAACGACGGGGAGAGAAACATGCAAACTCCAAATATACAGGCATCAGGGCCGTGATTGAACCTACGACTTCCTGCATACCAGGCGAGGTTGTAAACATCTCACCATTGCGGCACCCCCCCTGGTCATTTTTGTTTTATTTTTTATTGGGAGGGGGGGGGGCAGGGTGTCATACACTTTCATTTTTTCCTCCCCGTATTACGCGACTGAAAGCAATTTCTCTTCATCCATAAAAACAGTGGCGAGCGTCGTATTTTCCAGACACGACTCTCTCGCCGAGTTTGACGGCGGTGATGTCTCGTGCAGAGAGAGGAGGAGGGTTGGGTGCAGGGGACCACGGGGCCTGATGGGATGGGAAGCAGATGACACGGGAGTCAGCAGGATAGAGAGTGATTTCTCTTCAGCATAAGTCGCACCTGTGAGCCAAAGCCAATCTTAGTGTGTGCGCGTGTGTGTGTGTGGGGAGCGGTGGTGTAGCGGTTCGCGAGCTGCTGCGCTACGAACCCGGCGACCCGAGTTGAATTCCCGCTCACAGCCAACACCAGTGACGATTATCTGAACCGGTCCAGGGCCTCCTCCCCTAGGTCGACTCAGCCTCAAATGAGTATATGGTGCGGTGTGTAAATATTGCCACGTGGGCAGTGTTCTTCATTGCAAAGCCCGCGTGCCACTATTGGCCTCGAGGAGTCTTTAGTGCAGTCCCTGACGTGTAGCCCCTGAACATACACAAACGTCAAAACAACCCAATCGTGCTGTCAAACCCTCACCCTTGAAAGTGGCCCACCTCGGAAAATAAGTAAACAACACAGTACTAGCGAGACAAAGGCGGATGGGCGTGGTGTTTGCCATCCACCCACTCGGGTAACGAGCCGGCCTTCATAGGTGCTCGCTAATAGCACTTGCTCCAACAGTCTGTTGGGGATCTTTGTCTTTGCATGCATGTGGTTATCACACTACGCTACAAACTCATCAGTGGCAAACATCTTCACTCATCGTGGGCCTCCCCTAGGTTCACTTAAATGAGTACCTGCTGCTGAGTGTAAACATCAACACTGGGGAGATAAAGGCGGCCGGCCGGGCGTGGTGCTGAACACAACACGCATGCGTGCAGCATGCGTGGACCTTCATATGCCCTTGCCCACAGCATTTCTCCCAACAGTCTCTGTGCCTATAGGGGGGCTATTTATCTGTTTCTATCCCCAATTATAATCAATGTATTATAATTGCTACAAGACGAAGGAACGTCAACGCAGAGCTATCGCAGCCAGCAGTGTGTTAGGTAATGGCTTCGCAGTACTTAATAAGTACTTCAAATGCATGTTGAACTCCTTTTTGAACTTACGTATGTTGCACTTCTTTCGCACCGAACAAAGCCAACCGTGCTAATGAGAAGTGCGGGGGAAGGACAACACACTAAACACAAAATTCAGTTCTACAGAAACAAGTTTTCAATCTAGATTGAAAAGTGCATAGCTCCAGTGGCTTCCTAGGATCGGAAGGAAGAGCGTTCCAGACGGCGTCTAAAGCGCATTTAAATGCGCATGATGCAGTGACCGTTTTTGTTAAATTAATTGGTTATTATCAAATGCGGCCGGGCGTAATGTTGGCCACCCACCCCCTCGAACGCCACGGCAGCCTTCAATGGTGCTCTCAAAAGGCAAGTTTTTTTCTGATATTCATCCTAAGATGATGTCTGAGCGATTGTAGTCGTTTCCACTTGACAATAAGACTATTGTACTGTCAAAAACTTAAACAAGGTCGAGGTGCATGCTTGGAATTACCTTGAGACGCAGAAAGAGGAACGCATGGAGCGATGAATCAGCTGACGTGCGGGTGCTACGATAATTGTTCAATCGCAGAATCATGAGAGATGGTGGCGGCTTGTGGGGACCTTCATCCAGCAGTGGATTGGACCATGGCTGATGGTGTCGACATTCACGTGTATGTTTTGAAAACGCGCGTGTGTGTGTGTGTGTGCAAATTGCATGCAGTTAGGATTTTAAGGGAAGGGCACAGGTGCCACGTATAATTTACAGTCTGGTTTATTTGAGCAGGCAGGATAATTTAAAATGTGACCTGTTTATTGATCTTCTCTCAAATAAAACTGCAGCTTTGCATATATTTTTAATTTACAGTGAACAATCATTTGAAAACTTTGCCCTGTTACAAAACAATTTCTCAGAGGGCATAATTTAACTTGATAAGAACCTCTAAGAAATGTATTCATAAATTCATGCAAAAAAAGTGCGATAACATTAATTCAATAAACAGAGTAAACAGTGCGGTATTTACATTTGCAAAACGTAACGCAACAATACCGTCAGCATTCACGGCACGAGAATATATTTCACGATTGACCAGTAGGGGTCATGTGGGTTATGGGTCTTGAGGGTCTTTACGGCAATCTTCCTGTAGCAAAAATCAGAACTCATAAACACAAACCTTGTGAGAGACCCCAACGCAGAAGATCCCTAGCATTGATCTTCCACGAAGCTCATCGCCCACCCTAAACTGCATCCACTGCACAAACCATGGCAGATGCGGATATACCTGATGCGCAAATGGAAAATGTTAAAACTCTCCGGCAGCGTGCGACTGTGGTCATTCCGAACAGACCGTACAACGCATGGCGACGCAATGCCCCCACCAACAAATACGCAGGAGAGATGACAGCGATGATGCACTCCAGCTGCTCCCGGCGCGGTTGTCTTGGCTTGGCCACCGGCATGTGAAATTGTGCTTGTTGCTCTGCATCTACAAGCGGCAGCCGTACGAAGGAAGCAGACACAACATTTCGGTGGTCTCATTGCACCTCGGAAGCTAAGCCCAGTTGCAGAGGTGTGGACTCGAGTCATGTGACTTGGACTCGAGTCAGACTCGAGTCATGAATTTGATGACTTGCGACTCGACTTGGACTTGCATAACAATGACTTTGTCCCACCTATGAGATGTGGACTCGAGTCATGTGACTTGGACTCGAGTCAGACTCGAGTCATGAATTTGATGACTTGCGACTCGACTTGGACTTGCATAACAATGACTTTGTCCCACCTATGAGATGTGGACTCGAGTCATGTGACTTGGACTCGAGTCAGACTCGAGTCATGAATTTGATGACTTGCGACTCGACTTGGACTTGCATAACAATGACTTTGTCCCACCTATGAGATGTGGACTCGAGTCATGTGACTTGGACTCGAGTCAGACTCGAGTCATGAATTTGATGACTTGCGACTCGACTTGGACTTGCATAACAATGACTTTGTCCCACCTATGAGATGTGGACTCGAGTCATGTGACTTGGACTCGAGTCAGACTCGAGTCATGAATTTGATGACTTGCGACTCGACTTGGACTTGCATAACAATGACTTTGTCCCACCTATGAGATGTGGACTCGAGTCATGTGACTTGGACTCGAGTCAGACTCGAGTCATGAATTTGATGACTTGCGACTCGACTTGGACTTGCAAAACAATGACTTTGTCCCACCTCTGCCCAGTTGGCATCTGCTTCGTACTCCAATGGGTTCACCACCAGTGCTCGCTAGATGTTGAAGGCATGAGGCTGTGAGGCAGCGGATAATTGGCAGTGCTGGCTGCTGAGTTTTCACCAGGTACTCTCGTGTAAGTATCTGTGTTGAATTTCTTTCGCACCGTACGTAGCCAAACCGCGCTAATCGGAGGTGCGGGGGAAGGGCAACAAACTAAACATAAAAAGCAGTTCTAAAGAAATTAGTTTTCAGTCTAGATAATTTAAAAGTACATAGCTCCAGTGGCTTCCTAATATCGAAGGGAAGAGCGTTCCAGACGGCCATAAAATCGCATCTTAAAGCACGCGATGCATTGACTGTCTTAAATATGTCCTTTTTTTCATATGCAGCCAAATCCTCTATAAAATGCGATTTGCCGAATATTCCAATCGAGGACTTTTTAATACACGTATGTAATTTAAATATAGTAACTCTTTGAGGCCTTCCTGGGAAAAGCAATCGGTATACTATTACTACTACTACGACCGTAGCTCACCATTGGGTGCAACGAACGTTCGAGGTAACGCGAAGATGAGCGAACACAACACACAGGGGACGAGGGCAGACTGTGTTGCTGTCACTCTGTGGAGCGGTGGGATTTGCATGGGCAGATGAAAGTCAAATCAAGTTTGTGTTCTTCAACCAGGGCCGTGAGAATTGCAAGGGCACCAGGAAGAGTCTCGATTTTCAAGACAAAAAAATACAAAGATCCCCCACGTAGCCTGTAACAGACTGTTGGGGCAAGTGCTGTTAGCGTGCAGCACCTATGAAGGCCGGCGCCCAACAGCGAGGGGTAGGTGGCCAACACCACGCTCGGCCGCCTTTGTCTCCCCAGTGGCGATGTTTACACACCGCGGCAGGTACTCGTTTGAGGCTGTGACGACCTCAGGTGAAACAATACAGCAGGCGGACTGCTGTGCCAAGAAGAAATGTAGCGCAACATTTTCTCTTGCCTGAGGACGATGGCTTGTGTTGCTATCGAAACGTCATGATCTATTATTTTTTTACCTACGTGACTTTTACCGAAAGAACCAAAGAATACGCTTGCTATGTGCTTACACACTTCGGATGCAGCCCTTCCCTTGTACTCTTTTTGGGTATTATGTGTTTATTTGCCATTTAAAACAAAATCCAGATTAATTAAAAAAAACATTGGATTTTGTTGTTGTAATCTTGTTTTATTTTGCTCTGTTGACGTGGTATGACGTAACGCTGTTTTCGTCAATTACACACGGGACCGTATTGATTGCAAGGATCCAGGGGTCTAATCAGTGTGGTAACGCTGTTGTCAAACCATACGGTTTCCATCATAATAATTTTCACAAACTCTCATCAAATATTAAACCGGTTAGCGCCCATGGCTCTATGGACCTGGTGACCTCGGTTTGATTCTGAGGTTTGGCAAAAGACTAAAAAAATCCACTGGTGAATGACATTTGATTTCCCACCTGAGCTCTCCTACTCACTCCCCCTCACCAAATCGCATTGACCGGCGTGGTGAAGTATGCTTTAATAACCAGGCCCCATGACTGGCACGGTAAATTAACAGAAGGCTGTAAATTAAACTGGTTTCACCCAGTATAGTGTCATCGGCTTTGTTTAAACACAGCCGGCTGAGCGACTGAGGATCAAATTCCCCAAATCTGAATGTTTTGTGCAATTCATTAATCACATTTGAACACAATAGAATACCCAGGTGGCTGTCACATTTGTCTTTGGAGTGGATTTCTACAAAATCTCACACTTGTCTGAGACATCGGCATATATCAATGCTCCCAGGTACATTATAAAGTGTTGCTCATGGCTCTGATGCCACGAGACAGACGTGCCAATTGAGAATGTGTTGCAGGAAGCAGTGTATCACCCCCCGTTCGAAAAGGCATGTGGAATGTGATATCATAGAGCTATCTTCTTGGTTCTTTCGGTAAAGTCACGTAGAAGGGAAATAATAAAATAATAAAAATAAAACATAATAAAAAAATATAATACAATATTATTATATTATATTATTATATTAATTTATTATGTTTTATTTTATTATTTTATTATTTCCCTTCTACGTGACTTTACCGAAAGAACCAAGAAAATGAATCCCTGCAATCACGAAAGCTTTAACTCGAAATAATAGAGCTACTTCTGAAATCCATGTGAAGTATTGGAATGACGGCAGGAAACCACTTGACGGGTAGCACACTTTTATTAAACCTTGACTTGCCACGATACAACGTGTGGTCACTATTCCTCTGACTACACACACTTCACTTGACACGTGTGGTCACTATTCCTCTGACTACACACACTTCACTTGACACGTGTAGTTACTATGCCTCTGACTACACACACTTCACTTGACACGTGTAGTTACTATGCCTCTGACTACACACACTTCACTTGACACGTGTAGTTACTATGGCTCACACTGCATGCTCACACTGCACTCCGCCCCGTAACGTCCGTGGAGCCTACAGGCCCACCCCAGCTTGGGCGTGGGCCACAACCTCTGAGTCCCAAGGGCCGGCCCTCTCACGGACGCTCGGCCCCGGGTCCCAGGGTTCCGCCTCTGGGTCACACAGAGCCCCGGCCCCTACAGGACAGCGGGACTAGGTACCGCAGGGCCCTGTCTCTTCCTCCTCCGTCTTCAGTCTTCGCTGGTCACTCGCTCCCCGTGCGCCTGTGCGCACCACCTTATATAGCCCCCGCTCACGGGAGACGGAGCGTTTGCGGACCTCGACGTGAGCATCCCCCTTAGTTGACCAATCCCCGCGCGCTTGCCCCAGGATCCCATCGCTGTCAGCGCGCGTCACTGATACCCAACCAATCACTGCCTCATAACCCCGACCCCGCGCTGACCCCTGATCCTTCACCGTCAGCGCGCGTCACCAACACACACAGCCAATCACTACGCGCTGGCACACGATCCCTACCCCAGCGCGTATCACCACTACATCACCCCCTCCCACTTAGCTCGCAGCGGGCTCGGCTGCTAAACAACACAACACAACGTCAACACAACAAAAACCCCACCCCCCAGTGTGCCCCGTAACGCAACAACAACAACACAACGACACAACACCCGACAACAATCTATGTACAAACCGACAACCAACACAATAAAAGTCAACAACAACACACAACACCTAGACAACAAGCTATGTACAGCCCGACGAACAACACACTAAAAGCAAATCCCAGAAAATGAACGTGTCCAGTGTCTCTGTGACTATTGATCCCTCTCCCCTCCGCTCGCTCGTCCACCGGGGTGATAGAGCGGTCGAGCGTATGAGGAACGCAGTGACGAGGCGCTCCGGCCGCATCGGCTCCTCATTCGGTTGGTCATGAAAAGTAGCGCGACTTAGCGCGAGTCCGCCTGGCCGGTCCATCGTATGGGACGGGACGCTGACGACCGTCCGGTGGCTCCGGCAGCCCTGGACGGCGCGGATCGGGCCTGGAAGGACCGGCCGCGCCGCGAGGTTCCGGCCGCCGGTGGTCGGCAGCTGTCAGTTCCGAGACACCTGGGAGCGGATCAGGCGGAGACACGTGAGGATCAGGCGGAGACATTTCCCCCCTTGGGTCGTCGGTCACGTCACATGCTCGGCCCTCACGACACAAAGGGAGGCCATATGGAGGCGAGAACGGTTTCAGTCGGGAGGGGTGGACGTACCAACGGCGCTTTCCCCATTTTATTTGAACACACTGGGGGCGTGCAACCCGCACAACCTCCACGGGTCCCCGCCATGGCTTCAACAATTTAGGCGACGTAGCCAAAGGTGCCTGAGGGCAGTGCAGCCAGGCCCTATCGCCTGGTTTCCAGTCGTGCACGGACACCTTCCGTGCACGCAACCGCTCGTTGGAAATTTGGCGAGCCCGCGAATTAAGCCGTGCGGCCCCCCGTGCCTCGGTCAGCTTATGAATGTTAAATTTTATATGTTCTGCCAATTTCGAATTTGTTCGTGGTGCGGACAGTCCCAGCTGCGTTTCCATGGGCGGGTCGGCTTCCCGACCATACATCAGATAGAATGGGGAAAATCCCGTTGCTGCATGGGGGGCCATTCTATACGCGGCGAGGACCCCCGGGACCTGCAGGTCCCAATCAACATGTGCCTCACACACCTGCTGGCACAGCATAGAAGTCAAAGTCCTGTGGAGTCTACAGGCCCATTCCAGCTTGGGCGTGGGCCACAACCTCTGAGTCCCAAGGGCCGGCCCTCTCACGGACGCTCGGCCCCGGGTCCCAGGGTTCCACCTCTGGGTCACACAGAGCCCCGGCCCCTACAGGACAGCGGGACTAGGTACCGCAGGGCCCTATCTCTTCCTCCTCCGTCTTCAGTCTTCGCTGGTCACTCGCTCCCCGTGCGCCTGTGCGCACCACCTTATATAGCCCCCGCTCACGGGAGACGGAGCGAATGCGGACCTCGACGTGAGCATCCCCCTTAGTTGACCAATCCCCGCGCGCTTGCCCCAGGATCCCATCGCTGTCAGCGCGCGTCACTGATACCCAACCAATCACTGCCTCATAACCCCCGACCCCGCGCTGACACCTGATCCTTCACCGTCAGCGCGCGTCACCAACACACACAGCCAATCACTACGCGCTGGCACACGATCCCTACCCCAGAGCGTATCACCACTACACATGTAATAGATGTTTAGTCTCACTATTCGTGCTACGCTTTCCCAGGGCAACCTGTAGTCAAGGTGCTTGTTGTGTGTCAATCAAACCAATCGTGGTCTAGTCCCCAGAGCTGGGGTGCAAGTAAAATTAAGTGAATGTCAACATTCAATTTTGATGGTTGATATTTCGTGCTGTCATCGATGACTTTGGCCTAGGACCATGATCTTGCCACGCTTGACAACCCCAGTTTAATTCATCGGGTAATTTACAGCCATTGCCAATTCCAGCCTGAGGCTGGACACCTGTGAAAGAGACGTTCATAGCTCATTGGGGTCTTCCAGTTTAAATGCAATGTCCATTTGCCTTATTCACAAGAAGCTGAAATCTAGACTTGAACCACGATTCCTCTGTGCTGCTGGTTTCAGTTGCCCTAACACGGTGTTAGTCACCCACTAGTCACCCATCTCCCTCCCAGTTATACATACTTCAAAGCTTCACCATTGCATTTTGTTCATTTCACAAAACAACGTAAAATGGAGGAATGTAGTCCACATTGAAAATGTAAGCAACAAGAGAAAATGTAAGGATGCATGCTTAACTTAAATCGCCATGGCCTTACTCGTAGATGCTACACGAAAAGCCAGAGTACAGTGATTCCATGAACCCGAAATTCAGTGAAAGCAATGTGTGACGCTCGCGAAAGGAATCAGAGACAGACGACGACAGAGACAAAGATGGACGGACGGAGGGGAAGAGGAGGAGGCTAAACTATGTTAAAACAATTAAAGCTAAAACTAACCTATAAACTAAAATCGCAATCTAAAACTATGAAATACAACTATAAACTAAACTAAAACTTGATTTGAAGCTTTCGTGACTGCAGGAATCCATACTCCTTGGTTCTTTAGGTAAAGTCGCGTAGGTAGAAAAATAATAAAATAATAAAATTAAACCTACGTGACTTTACCGAAAGAACCAAAGAGAATAAACTAAAACTATTTTAAACTACACTCATTTTGCCAGGTATGGCCCACTGAGCGATGTAGCTCTTTTTCTGAAGCTACCTGGCCACAAATGAAAAGCTCAATGAAGTGGCTTATCACGTGGACATTTAGAGTCGCCAAATAGTTTAAACACGTGATGTTGATTCTAAATGTGGAGGGAAAAACAGGACCTCTTGTATACCAGGCGATGTAGTTAACATCTCGCCACCGAGGAGCGCCCTACAACAGATGTGTGCAGAGTAACGTCAAATACAGCTGTCAGATTGTCCGCGATAATCAAAACGTGGCATTGGCTGTCAAAACACGGGCTTCCTAAACACACCTCGGTTGTTGTGACTGTGAAGGCACGTGTCGGAGCAGTGCACACGAGGGCAACCGGGGGTGATGGGGGGGATGACGGGGGGATGATGAGGCTAAGGCCCACTGAGCTGTTTAGCTCTTTTTCAGAAGTGACCTGGCCACAAAGGATGGCTCAACGAAGCCGCTTATCGCGTGGAACTTTATTGCAGCTAAATACTCTAAACGCGTGATGTTGATTCTAAATGTGGAGGGAAAAGCCGGTGGACCCGGAGAAATATCCGTGGGGAGAGAGAAACACGCAAACTCCAAATATACAGCAGGCATCAGGGGTCGTGATCGAACCCACGACCACCTGTATACCAGGCGAGGTAGTTCACATTTTGCCACCGTGGCACAAGAAAGCAGCGGAATGACAGGAAATCATCAGTACCAGATGGAGAATGATGATGATCGCCAATAGTGGAGGATAAAATCAATTTGGCTGCTGGTGCCACTGCATGTCCGGGACCCGCATGCCTCTGCAAACGGGCACGACGGCAGGAAGTTAATCACAATGTTTTCGAGTGTCTTCATGTATAAAAGTTTCATCTTCTTGGTTCTTTCGGTAAAGTCACGTAGAAGGGAAGTAATACAATAATAAAAATAAAACACAATAAAATAATTCTCACGACGTGACTTTACCGAAAGAACCAAGAAGATGAATCCCTGCAGTCACGAAAGCTTTAAATCGAAGTATAAAAGTTTTTTTTTCATTGCCGCAAACGTACGTGCTTCTAGTTTAAAATCTATAAAAAAAATGATCTTGCTGTAGGTGTATACTTTAGCCAATGCTGTACCATCACAAACAGTAAGGAAACGAGATGTGTTTCCCCTCTCAAAGATGCTTGAACCAAGTGGTGTCATCTGGTCCAACACCATGTGAGACTAGGCTCTAAGATAAGCTGTCTCGGGTGTGGACCAATCAATTTCAAGGACAGTGCATACATTTTCAGAGTTGTGTTTTTGTTGCATACCGACCGCAGGTATTGTGGTCAATGCAAACATGGCTCCTTGTAAAAAATGTGTCAGTTTTTTTTCCAGATAAAAGAATAAAAAAACTATTATAACATTCCTATGGTTGGGGTTAAGTATTTCCACAGCACTCTTACTGTTGATCACCCCGCAAAATATGCTGCTCATTTTATTCAACCAAGAAGCACCCTCGAGTAGAATTTAAATTCTCAACTGTTTAATTGCAGACTGCACACTAACACTAAACCTCCGTGCCACATGGCTGGGTGTTAATTACGCATGTAACGACGCATTGATTCACAGTTTAATGTAAGATTTTCGTGCCCATGATATGTGCATCAAATTGTGTAATGTATGTGTAAATTATACGCTAATGATACAATTATAAACTAATCGAGCACGAGAGAACGCATGCGATGTAAATAAGCCACAAACACGACTCGAATGAAAATCTTTCATCGAGAATCATGACCCTGAATCATGACAATACAATCTAGATTTGAAGTTTGCGTGACTGCAGGGATCCATACTCTTTGGTTCTTTCGGTAAAGTCACGTGGGTAGAATAAATAAAATAAATTAAATCACGACGTTTCGGGCGCAACACAAGCGTCCGTCATCAGGTGGGACAACCACAGCAATAAACAATTGCTGAAGTGGGCAAAGGGCTGCTGTAACATCAGCACTCCCCTCCCCCTACCCGTCACACCCCTCCTCTCTATCTCTCCCCCCTCTCTTACCTATGAAGCCTCTTCTTAGAGCAGCCGTTGTTTCTTGCTGCGGTTGTCCCACCTGATGACGGACGCTTGTGTTGCGCCCGAAACGTCGTGATTTAATTTATTTTATGTTATAGCTACGTGACAATACAATTGATGGCGGTGGAGGTAATTCACTATATGCCTATGTCAAGACAAATAAGCATACACTATGTCTACGTTATATATTTGTGTCTCCACGTAAAATATCGTATTTTGGGGCCATGTCCCTCAGGCAGGTCACCACTTGTATGGTACGAAAAACTTTAACACGTTTTGACATGCAGTGTCTCATGGGGCCGTCCATAAATGACGTCACGCACCTAGGGAGGGGGGGGGGGTTCGACATTTGTGACGATGTGTGACGATGGGGGGGGGGGGGTTGAAAAATGTGACGTCATGTCAAAATGCGCAACTTTAAATCAATATAGACAACACGTTCTACTTAATTAACTAGACTTTTTAATAAATGTTTTCTCCTACAACATCAGAGTGCAGCGCCACATTAAATACGCACTACAATGACAATACTTTAAAGCGATTTGAAGCATGATTAAAAAAAAATTGGGGGGGGGGGGCAGACATTTGTGACGTCATATTTGGGGGGGGGGGTGTAACTTTTTGTGACGCCATGTGACGAAAGGGGGAGGGGGGGAGGTCAAAAATCGTCCAAAATCACGTGACGTCATTTATAGACGGCCCCCATCAGCGGTCAAGCTTGCTAGAATCAATGCTGGTTCAACTGCCAGACCTAACGGGCAAAGGGACCCTCTCTTCAAGACATGGGTCGCTGACACAAATGATAACAATACGTAACAAGACACACGTTAGCACGGTGGTGAAGAATACAAACAAATAAAGAGACGTGCTGTTGTATATCACGGTGACGTGGCTCACATCCGTGGCTTACGGGTCAGTAGGTCGAACCCCCCCCCCCCCCTTACATTTGATCTGGATTAAAACCGCGGCTGTATTCACCACAAAATCTGCGCCGTCCTCTGCAGAGCGGATGTCGACAGGTCCATCGCCACGTGATTTTGAAAACAGCTAGCCCTGGTGGTAACCGACGCCGTGGTCCAAGCCCAAAAGCAATATCGCTCCTGTCTGGCAGACGATACCAGTTTGAAAAATATCGTTTCTCCGTGATAGCCTTGTACTATGGTGCCGTCCATAAATGACGTCACGCACCTGCGGGGGGGGGGGGGGTCAGACATTTGTGACGATGTGTGACAATGGGGGGAGGGGGGTTGAGAAATGTGACGTCACATCAAAATGCGCAAATTTAAATAAATATAGACAACACGTTCTACTTAATTAAATCGACTTTTTAATCAATGTTTTCTCCTACAACATCAGAGTGCAGCGCCACATTATATACGCACTACAATGACAATACTTTAAAGCGATTTGAAGCATGTTTTATATTTGGGGGGGGGGGGGGGGGCAGAGCGTTGTGACGTCATATTTGAGGGGGGGTCAATGACAAGGAGGGGGGGGTTAAAAATCGTCCAAAATCGCGTGACGTCATTTATGGACGGCCCCTAATCAGCCTGGTGCCAATGCCAAATGAAATAATAATAATTATAATAACACCATCATTCCCTCTATGGGTGACACAAAGACAAAGATCCCCCGGTATAGATCTAACAGGCTGTTGGGGCAAGTGCTGTTTGAGAGCAACTGTGAAGGCCGGAACGGCACACAGAGCGGATGGGTGGCCAGCAACATTTTTATACATCGCACTGGGTACTCATTTGAGGCTGAGTCGACCTAGGGGAGGCTCAGGAGCGGTTCAGATCATCGTCACCGGTGTTGGCAGTGAGCGAGAATCGAACGCGGGGATGCCGGGTTTGCAGCGCAGCGCGCTAACCGCACCCTCCATTATGGTGACTACAAAGATCCCCCGTATTGCCCTAACAGTCTGCTGGGGCAAGTGCCGTTAGCGAGCACGACGTCCACTATTATGGGGCCGTCCATAAATGACGTCATGCGATCTTGGACGATGTTTGACTCCCCCCCCCTCGTCACACGGCGTCACAAAAAGTCAGACCCCCCCTCAAATATGACGTTACAAAGCTCTGCCCCCCCCCCCCCCCCCAAAAAAAAAGAAACATTCTAGATTTGAAGCTTTCGTGACTGCAAGGAATCATATTCTTAGGTTTTTTCGGTAAAGTCACGTAGGTAAAACATCAAAATTAATGAATAAAAAAGAAAAATGTTTCAAATCGCTTTAAACTATTGTCATTGTAGTGCGTATTTAATGTGCCTCTGCACTCTGATGTTGTATGAGAAAACATTTATTAAAAAGTCTATTGAATTAAGTAGGACGTGTTGTCTATATTTATTTAAAGTTGCGCATTTTGATGCGACGTCACATTTCTCAACCCCCCCCCCCTCGTCACACATCCCCCCCCCCCCCCAGGTGCGTGACGTCATTTATGGACGGCCCCTATGTACATCCACGTGCACATCAAGCGCAGGGATGACGGGATGTAAGATGTAAGCGGAGAGCATCATGCTGTGAGAGCGACGCGGCAGGCACTCGGCATTGAGCAGCAACACACGGCGCCCATTTCAATCAGCGGTGGGGCAGAAGTCCGCGCTTCTGAGAAGTGAGATTATTCTGGAGTCTTTTCTTTTTATCACACACACACATAACTAACGTGCCACTCATCGCCTCCACATTTACATTCAAAAGAGTTCATATAAATTTGTGTTAGCGTTCTATGCCCTTTTTTGTGGACGTGGCGCAAGTTTGGAACGTGGATAAAGTTTCCTGAAATTGATGGGCGAAGCGGAAAAACAGAGAAGATATAACATTTTAGTTTTACCTTGATAGCAAAAAAAAACAAAATCGCACGGAACTTATTTCTTTCTTTCGGCCCTGTTTTTTTTTACTTTACACGAATGCTATTCCTGCACACACTGCATCACTCCACACCTCGCAACTGCATTACACACGCGAGCAGATATAATTATGGAAGCCCACGGTGCAGAGTGTGCAACGCTCGACTGCGCATCACTCCTCGTCCGATAATGGCTCTTCCCCTGCAGGCGAAGTGCACAGCATTCACGGCGCAATGACAAATATTACGTGACACATTTTTGTCATGCTTAGTGACATTTCATTTGTAACGCACACATGTTTTATATATATACACACCATATATAAGATATGGGGTGCTGCAGTGTACAACAGTGGTGCCAATCTTGAGACATAATTTAGCCCAGCATGTCGAATTTGAAGGTAAGAAAGGCCGGTATGATTTTTTAACTTAATTCTACTTAGTTTCATTTTATTTTAACTACATTCAGATATATTTTTGTTTCATATACAGTATGCGCACCTCATGTTTTGTTACTCAGATTTAGACACCTCGGGAATGTTTGGCAGTTAAATTAATTTTGAATTGAAATGACGATTGGGCTCGGAATTGCAATGCTAAGTGCCTTGTTCTAACAAGAACAATTGTTCCCGAAATGAAATGTGCTGGCAATTTTTAACAAATGTACTTTCGATTCAAAATCTTTATTTAGTAATCGTTCTTGATTATAGACTCAATTACAAATGGACAATTTAAAACTCCCCGGTGGTCTGCGACTGTGGCCATCCAGAACAGACCACACAACGTGTAACGACGCATTGCCCCGCTCCACAAATACGACGGAGACATCACAGCGATGCACTCCGCTGCTCCTGTACACGGTTGCCTGTGCTTGACCACCTGAATGTGGCATTGTAGTCGTGTTGCTCTGCATCTACTGTACATCAGCAGCCGTGCGAAAGAAGATGATGATTGACTAACAGCATCATCACTGCCAATGTTATTCCGATTACATATGTTTACCCAGGAACGCCTCAATGAGTCTCAGGGCTCCTGCTCAGGAAGGGTCCTGGCCAAGTTGTTTTCAGTAGGGGGTGACGTTGAAGCTGCCGTTTAAACTCACATATGACCAATTCGCAGGTAAATTTTCGCATTGGGTTGTTTAGTCAATTCCAGTTCAGAATCGGAATCATTATTTATATTGGAGGAATCCGATGATCTATGCAGCTCTTTTTCACAGATGCCCAGTATGGGTGGGTCAGCAATTTACAACAAGCAATACAAAAACCCGATAGGAGTGTAAAGTATTGGAAAGGTAAGAAAATCACACGAAAAGCACAAAACTTTTTTTTTTACCAGGTACGGCCCACTGAGCTATTAACTTATTTTCCAGAAGCGACCTGTCCCCAAATAATAGCTCAACGAAGTGGCTTTTCACGTGAAAATGTATAGCAGGCAAATCATCAATATGATCATCTAAATAATCATTTTTTACATTATATGGATTATTTTCAATTATTGGAGGAAAGCATTAAACCTGGAGGAAACCCATGCAGAACAAGAGGGAAACATTCAAACTCCACACGTAAAGACACCCAAGTTGGGAATTGAACCCAGAGGCTCCCTGCTGTTATGAGGCACAAGTCTTACGTCTGTGCCAATCTGCCATTATTATACCAACTGACACGCAGAAACTGGGAGGTCAATATTACAAGGCGTCACCAACATCCTTCATGGGCACCAGTGGCCACTAAAATTTCCCCTCATGGCTACATTTCTTCAAAATTCAATATTGTTCCATTCCTGCATCATAGTGCTTTCCTATGTTTGTAATAATGTAAAATGCATATGTAAAAAAAGCAACAGGAAAATATCAATAACTGTTAGAAACATTTATGTAAATTCTCTGTGGTCATGTAACGTATATTTCGCCTCATTCATTGATTGTGGGAAATGCATCTTCAGCAAATAATTGCCTGAAAATGAGAAGTGAAAATTAGTGATTTCCTCCACTTATTCTCTCCTTTTTCTTTCGCACTTTCAAATATCATAACAAGGCTATTACCGGAGCTGGTATGACCAAATGAATAGGCTTTGGCTGTGAGGCAAATTAACAAGGATATCTCCAGATGTTAACTACCTTGCCTGGTTTCCAGGAGGGAGTGGATTCGATCCTGTCCCTGATGCATGTATACTTGGAATTTGCATGTTCTCCTTGTAGTCGTGTGGATTTTCTCCGGGCCCTACGGTTTTCCCCTCCACATTTAGAAACATGCAATTAAAAGCATTTTTGCTGCTATCAATTTCCACACAATAAGCCACTTGGTTGAGCTATCATTTGTGGCCAGGTCGCTTCTGAAAAATAACTATATCGCTCAGTGTGCCTTTCCTGGTAACACAAAATAAATTGAATTAGTTTATATGTTGGCAAAGGAAAGCACTGGGGGACAGTGACCGACTCACACTTACAAAAGGTGACCCTAGGCGTAAGCACGGCACTGTTGGTGAAACAACGTGTGCTAATGCGCAGTGGCGCTTTTTGCAAATACTGCTGAGCCTGCCCAAATGCACGCCACTAAGTCACCCCAGATCACGGCTCAACCTTCAGATGTTTACACCATAGCAGTTTTGCTGCAGAGGGAAGCACTCTTAAAAGCTGGAGCCTTGTACAGCAGGAGAAAGAGGATTTCATGTTGCTTGCCAAATCCTTCCTAATGCTCCACCATGGGGAAGTAATAATAATAATTCGTTGTTGATAGAATACCCTTCAAACTGTCGCATCCCACAGGGATTTATACGGGATAAGTGACTTACATCACATCTCAAAATATTTGATAGGGCACCCCCAGTGTCAGCTGAACCTGTTGGCACTAAGTGGTTCAGCACCTCGCCTGCAAAATGAGCATTAGTCTGGCATATAGGGTGGGGGGAGGGGGGACGCGAGCGATTGATTGCTAAGTGTAATCACAATTGCCACAAATGAACCACTACACCTTGCTGATCTTGTCAAGGAGCTTAAACCATCACGTGAACTCCGGGTACCTTCACAGCAGAGACTTGCGGTTCGCCATCAAATACGGGAACTGCATTAACCACAAAACAAGCACACACACGTGGTCTGACAATATTTGCATTGTCTTTGGAACTTGTTTGCCTTTTGGCATTCTCTGTTTGCCTTTTGGCAAACATTTTACTGTTTACCTTTTGGAATTCTCTTGTCAAACTGGCGAGACAAGGCCACACATAGGTCTGTCTTTGGTGTAGGCCAATCATTTTTAAAGACAATGGGTATATAATTATCAGATCATATTTGTTTGCATGTTTTCCGTCAAGAAGGTGTGGCTAATGCAGAATCGATGCCTTACAAAATTTATCCATTTGGTGTTCGAACATCTTGCCACCTATTTTATTGGCAGAAGGGGTAAAACCTCGTGTTATTTTCTCATCATCTTGGCCATAAGTGTTTGCAAAGGGAACATTTGTCAAGATCTGACTCTGACAGGCAATGTGAGAACTCTTATGTTTTTTTTGCATTATATTTCAATGACAGAGCAGTGCTTCTTAATGTGAATATTGTTAAAGTATGTTTTGTACGTGACGTGAAAATTTAGTACGTACTTGCCTGAGGTAACGTTTACAATTGTGAAAGATACACACTGCGACTAAATAGAGTTAAGTGTTTATTAAGAATGTGACCCTGCCAGGTAACTCTTAACACTTAAACTTTGACTGCAAAGATGAAATCCAGCAAGAGAAAAATATTAAATATAATATATAAGAACACGCTGCCATCGGGAATCACCATCAAGTACAATTGACTGGAGCAGTTATTAATAACCAAGCGTGTAATTACACCAAACCACATTATTATTTTACAACTTACATTTTACATATAACAATTTGATGCTTTAGCATTGTGAGAGGCCCAAACGGTTGTTATATTTCACGGATTGTGATCTCTCTTGGCCGCTTAAACGCACAGCCTCCAACAAAAAAAACTATCGGATTATTTTACTTCGCAAAGGGCAAGGCAATTCGGTTGATGAGCTAAACAATCCTCCTGTCATTCCCAGGTAGCCAAGCATCCGGAAGTGGCCGTATTTCTCGCGTTTATTTACTTGTTGTTGACTTGGTTGGTTGGCGAAATCAATGCCATTGGTATTTTTCCCGCCATTTCTCGCTTCAAAGAGTCGGTAAAAGCGCACAAATAACGGGGAATAGACTGAGACGTTAACAATTATCGAATGAGTTAAACCAGTGTGTCTCAAACGGAGCATGGCTGCTGGCATCGATATCAATCCATTGCAATCACCTATGTAAAAAAAAGATGGTTGCTTTGAGATGCATGTTTGAATGTACTTTGTTGAAATAGTTTCGCACCGTACGTAGTCAACCGTGCCAAATGCACCTACAGTGTTACGCTCAAGTTAAAAGGATGTGTATCTATTACAAGAACGGCAGCAGAAAAAAACGAATCATTGAACGCGCATTTGGCGTGTTTAGCCACTGAAGTTGTAAAACAACTTACCCAGATTTAGTATGAATGCACCAACAGATTATTAATTCAATACTGCATTGTAAACATTATTTTCAAATAGTCTACCCTTGCATATAGCACATATGTGCAGGAGCTAAATACCAATAGCGAGGTCCGCTAGTCACGAGTTAACTTAACGAGTGAGAGTTTTGTGTGCTTTTGCTATTCATCCATTGAAGCAGCACAGTAGTTTACTACACGGTCCATGAATTTAAAAGTGCATATCGGAAGGAAGAGCGTTCCAGACGGCCCCAGAAGCGCATCTAAAAACGCCCGATGCGGTGACTGTTTTTGTTCGATTGCTGCTGCTGCGAGGATGACCGGAGTCCGCGTGATGGTTTATGCTCCTTGATGAGATCTGTATGCAGGCCTGCCAATGAAATATTCTTGTGTATGGCAATATGTTAAGGAGCTAAATTCCAATGTCGAGGTGTGCTAACCATGAGAGAGATTCAGGCGAGAATTCCTCAGCTAAAATAGCGAAGACTATCGTGGTTTACTATATGGTCGAAACATAATAAAGGTTTTTGGGTTAGATCACCTAAGTATACATGTGAAGAGGAGATAAATACGCGGTGCACACAGTTAAGCGGGTGCAATTGAGGGCAAACAGGTGTGCACGTTGCAACATGAGGTTTGCACAGACAAACCGCCAGTAATTAAGGGGAGAAGCGGGTGCAATCGAGGTCGAACAGGTGCTACGCTGTGACCGGAGGTTGGCGCCTAGGAGACTGGAGATGGGGGTGATGATAAGAGATTAACGGGACAACTGGCACCGGCCTGGCTGCTGCTTAAGTGGAAACACGTGAGGACTCGGGATGAGCAGGGGGATATACTGTAAGCGGGAGTGTGTGTGAGCGAAGGGAGTTGTTGCCGGGGAACCAAGAGTGAAGACATCTCGCCGCTGCCGCTCCAGCCGTCAACGGGACCTCAACCCTCACGCCGTCACCGTGCGGGTGTTGGCCGAACCCCCGCCCAGGACAGAGGGGTGAGCGGGTCAGAGGGAGCACAGCTGAGGGCAGCGGTGGAGATGCAGAGTTGCTGAGTGCTAAGCTTCTGTGTGCGGAGTCGCTGAGTGCGGAGTCGCTGAGTGCGGAGTCGCTGAGTGCGGAGTCGCTGAGTGCGGAGTCGCTGAGTGCGGAGTCGCTGAGTGCGGAGTCGCTGAGAGCGGAGTCGCTGAGTGCGGAGTCGCTGAGTGCGGAGTCGCTGAGTGCGGAGTCGCTGAGTGCGGAGTCGCTGAGAGCGGAGTCGCTGAGTGCGGAGTCGCTGAGTGCGGAGTCGCTGAGTGCGGAGTCGCTGAGTGCGGAGTCGCTGAGTGCAAAGTCGCTGTGTGTGAAAATGTTGTGCGCAGAGTCGCTGTGTGCGGAGCCGCTGTGTGCGAAGTCGCTGTGTGCGAAGTCGCTGAGTGCGAAGTCGTTGTGTGCGAAGTCGCTGTGTGCGGAGTCGCTGTGTGCGGAGCTGCTGTGTGCGGAGTCGCTGTGTGCGGAGCTGCTGTGTGCGGAGCTGCTGTGTGCGAAGTCGCTGTGTGCGAAGTCGCTGTGTGCGGAGTCGCTGTGTGCGGAGTCACTGAGTGCGAAGTCGCTGTGTGCGGAGCCGCTGTGTGCGGAGCCGCTGTGTGCGGAGCCGCTGTGTGCGGAGCCGCTGTGTGCGGAGCCGCTGTGTGCGAAGTCGCTGTGTGCGGAGTCGCTGTGTGCGGAGCCGCTGTGTGCGAAGTCGCTGTGTGCGAAGTCGCTGTGTGCGGAGTCGCTGTGTGCGGAGCCGCTGTGTGCGAAGTCGCTGTGTGCGGAGTCGCTGAGTGCGGAGTCGCTGAGTGCGGAGTCGCTGAGTGCGGAGTCGCTGAGTGCGGAGTCGCTGAGTGCGGAGTCGCTGAGTGCGGAGTCGCCGAGTGCGGAGTCGCTGAGTGCGGAGTCGCTGTGTGCGGAGTCGCTGTGTGCGAAGTCGCTGAGTGCGAAGTCGTTGTGTGCGAAGTCGCTGTGTGCGAAGTCGCTGTGTGCGAAGTCGCTGTGTGCGGAGTCGCTGTGTGCAGAGCTGCTGTGTGCGGAGTTGCTGAGTGCAGAGTCGCTGTGTGATAAGCTGCTGTGTGCGGAGCTGCTGTGTGCGGAGTCGCTGTGTGCGGAGTCGCTGTGTGCGGAGCTGCTGTGTGCGGAGCTGCTGTGTACGAAGTCGCTGTGTGCGAAGTCGCTGTGTGCGAAGTCGCTGTATGCGGAGTCACTGTGTGCGGAGTCGCTGAGTGCGAAGTCGCTGTGTGCGGAGCTGCTGTGTGCGGAGCTGCTGTGTGCGGACCTGCTGTGTGCGAAGTCGCTGTGTGCGGAGCCGCTGTGTGCGAAGTCGCTGTGTGCGAAGTCGCTGTGTGCGGAGTCGCTGTGTGCGGAGCCGCTGTGTGCGAAGTCGCTGTGTGCGGAGTCGGTGAGTGCGAAGTCGCTGTGTGCGGAGTCGCTGTGTGCGGAGCTGCTGTGTGCGGAGTTGCTGAGTGCGGAGTCGCTGTGTGATAAGCTGCTGTGTGCAGAGCTGCTGTGTGCGGAGTCGCTGAGAGCAGAGTTGCTGAGTGCAGGATAAGTAAAGTGCAGTATAGATAAGAGAGGGGAGAAGTCAAGTGTATGTGACCGTATAGATAGTTATAGGAGTGCCTACAACTGGCGCAAGAACTGGTGAAATAAAGTGTAAGCAGGTGACTTGTTACAATGTGTCGGTGTGAATATATTTTTGAAGACACTACACATGTGTCGTAACCATCCACCAATCAGCAAGAGATTTGTCACTTGAACAAAACGCCAATTGGTTACTATATCAGCCCACCAGTGTGTTGGAGAGTAAATCCACAAAATTTACAATTTGAGTAAGACGTTTCGCTGGTAATTAGATTCAGCATCATCGGCCGATTTTAACGAATATGGTATATATTTTTGGTTGCTTGGCCACAATCGCCACGACTGTGGCTTGTATCTAATTGCCCCATTCACGAAGGAGATGTGCACATCGGTCTGTTGATGTTCTGATTGCGGCTGATGATTACCCCAGCGAGTGTCTGCGTGCAATGCTATTGCCAGGAGGCGTACCGTTTGGTTTTTGAATGAGGTGTTAATGAGCGGAGCGTCGGGCGACTAAAAACGCAGCAAGTTGGCACAGTGGGGAGCACAGTTGGTGCATATGCCAGTCATCTCAATGAGTAAAACCCACGGGCACCCGTGTCTCTACCGTTCACCTCCTGCCAACGAGCCTTCGATACTTCACGTGACCTCAAAGCGCACCTAGCCTGGCACAAGCATCGTGGTGACTTCCCGACCACTTCGTAGTGAACGGCGGTTGTTGTTGTTTTGCGGTGTGCGGTGGCCTTCATAGGTCCTCGCTAAGAGCACTTGCCCCAACAGCCTGTTAAGGCTATACTGGTGATATTTATCTTTGTTGATGTTGTGATAAGTAGTTAGCGTACTATGCTAAGAACTCAGCGAAAAATAATATTTTCAACAACTATAGATTGTACGTAGGTGGCGTATCTATTGGCTCATCGTTTAGAATCTTTACATTTTACGTTGAGTATCAATGTGATGATGGTGCTTTGAGTGGCAGCGTTTGGGCCAGAAAGGTGGCACGTATGCAAACTAAACTAAACTTTTCTTCACTATCATTAATCTGGATAAATGTGTGTATATATTTAGGATGAGGGGCTCAAAATAAGCCTGCAGCCCCGAAAGCCCTTTTGTTAATCAAAGCCCTGCAGTGAGCGGCCAAGAACAAGTGCTCCGCATTAGCGCTTGCACAAACAGTCTGCACGCTGCAGTGCAGGGAATATTTGTATCTGTGAGTTTGTAGAGGAGCGGTGTTCAGAGAGACGTTAGCCTCAGCAAAACTCTGCCAAAAACCATGACTCGTGCAGCAACAAAGGAGATCTCTTCCGCTTAATCACAATAAAAAATAAAGAATGTTGCACAGATCTTCACTGTTTAAAAAAAAAAACTCTTGCTATGGCATTCGACAGTCTCTGCGTTGACTTCCACACTCCTCCTCCCCACAAACCCCATCGGTACGGTGTTTGCACAGAGAGTCTGTATTTATACTGAATGTGTTACAGGTAAGAATGCATACATTTATTTAATTGAGCAAGGTTACGAGAGCGTTAGGGAAAAAAAAGAGGCGATCGGAAGGAACTCCAAAGCTGACACCACAATCGAGGAAAAGAAGCAGCAAGGGAAAAGTGTTTTGACCTGCAGTGTGCTGGCTCAGAATCAGAATATTGATTCATGCCGGATGATTCCGACGAGCTATCAAGCTCTTTGTCACAGATGTTCAGTAGGGGTGGGTCAGAAAGTGACGTCAACAATTCTAGATTTGAAGTTTTCGTGACTGCAAGGATTCATACTTTTTGGGGTTTTTCGGTAAAGTCACGTGACTTTTTAGAAAATTCCAAAGAGTATGACGTCAACAAACAATACAACAACACGGCAGGAGTGCAGAGTGGAGGAAGGTTGAGCAAATTACTGCCACCGCATCCAGCTTTGACCCATCTCCCCACGTGTGATTTCGCCGACAATTTCGCGAAAGTGGCCCAGGTGGCCCATGAATCGGAGAGCCAGAAGCCAGCACGGCAGAGATCATGAGATCGACTCGGTGTTTCAGCCAACCGTGATTCAACCGGGTTCTCAAGTCTCGTGAGTTTGCGGTGTCGGCTTTATCACCAATGAGTGGACACAAGCCACTGAAGCTATGCACGTTTAAATCTAGATAAAAAAAACCTAATTTCTTTAGAACTGCGTTTTATGTTTAGTTTGTTGTCCTTCCCCCGCACCTGCAGTTAGAGTGGTTGACTACGTACGGTGCGAAAGAAGTTCAATATACATACAAAAACACCGTTATATTCAAGTGATATTTTCCTTCTGCTTCATGTGCCTCATTCCATACTGAGAATTCTAATTTTTTGTTTATTTGATATGCGATCAATAATTCTTGCAGCTCGTTATAATGGTGTTCCTTGCGTGGTGCTAAATAGAGTTATTGAAGGGACTTCAGTTTCGTGATGTTATTCTTCAGTGGTATTTCTTTGACACGAAGTGATACACTGCTAGCTACGGATTTATTAATAGACGTTGCTTTGTTTCATGACATGGTTCCAATAATTAAAACATTTGGCAATTGGGGAAATCTTTTTTTCGAAACATGTTTTTTTAAAATCACCCATTTACTTATCTATATCCTAACCAAGCAAGACTTGGCTCACATCTCTGAGAAGTTTATTTTGGAACTGGTCCTATCCGCCCAACCTCTTCTACACCAACCTGAACTGACCAGCGTGGTGAAGTATGGTCAAATAACCCCCATGACCGATGTGATGTGGGGAGGCCTTCACCCGAAAGTGGTTTGACAAAAGGGCTAAACATTGTAACAACAACAAATAACTGTGGGTACACGGATGGACACACTCATTATGGTCAGCTGACTAAGAAGAATGCGTGCATTGAGTTGATCTCGTTAAGGTCAGAACTGTGGCTCATTCCGAGCATCACTGGTGCACGGGGGGGGGGGGGGACTTGCGCTGCTCACTGTCGCTAAATACAGTCATACATTTCCGCATTCTGTTAATAATTAATGCAGCCAAAAAATGTCTTTCTTGGTGGTACCCAATGTGACATGCATACTATGCGCCTGGTTGGCTTTCATGCCCGGCGCATTTTAGGTGTTATAAACGGGCGGTGCCATGAGCCCATTTTCCTCAATCAAAATAGATTTGGTGATAAAAGCGGGAGAGATGTTCTATGCTCAGCCAGTCATTCCCCTCTGATTTATCCTCGGCGCATACAACAACTGGCAGGGAATGGCGTTGGCTTCCCATGCCCATCTCGCCCAATTGTGTAGAGACTTCAGTGTCAGAAGCGGAAGGGTGGCAACGTGGCGTGGTGGTGACATCCGTGCCTCGCTGCAAAAAGGGGCATGGGTTCGATTCCTGACATGGGTGCCTATCGGTGTGGAGTTGTATGCTCTCCCACTGTTCTTCATAGGGTTACCTCTGGATTCTCCTGTTTTTTCCCATAGTAAAACAGAAAGTGCAGTGTAATCAGTATTGGACAAAACATGCCAGTGTGGGAAGCAAATGCCTGCAAATTACTCATTGCAATTTAGCACATAGCAACATTGCTCCCGACTGCAAAACAACTTGGCAGGATCTTCCTGAAAGATAGTCTTGGAACTCGGTGAGGCTTTTATGGGCAAACGGGCAACGTTATGATACACGAAGATATAATTTCACATCTGCAAGGGCATGCTTGAAATGCGTTTTGATAATAGTTGCAACACTTTGCGGAGCCCCCTGTCAATCCGCTGCCAGATGAAGGCTTCCCCATGCTGTGCCGGTCTTGTGCGTTGTGTGACAATACCCCTCCACGCTGGTCAACGTGGGTTGGAGAAAGTGAGGGTGGCGTGACCAATTCAGACGGCACTCGCTACTCATGTTGGCCATAGGGTTCGCCACCCTCTGAGGTACAAAAACATCATGACATATCATGCAAGATGAAGAATATCTCACAATACCAGAAAAGTCGAAAACAACATACTTATAATTGTGTTGACCTCAGAAGTGTATTATTATGCAACTGACAAAAAACTGGGACGAATTAATGTCCCTGAAATACTTACAGATTTCCCAGCACAGCAGCTACCACCTCGACAAGAGGACGATCCTGACAAAACCCGGACCGGTGGCGACAGCAGATGACAATGGCTGAAAGTAAAACTCTGGTCAACTGGGGTTTGTAGCACAGTGTGCTCACCGTGGCTCCATCACTCTCTGCTCAGCTGAAGAGGACAAGGTTGACAGCTGCTTCGTGAAGGGGAACCGAGCAAAGGGAGTTGTGGAGCGTCGTTCCGAACCAGGCACGGATGGTCAGGCTGTCACCAACAGCGCTGCCATTCGTTATCTGCAAGCAAAAAAAGAGAGAGAGAGAGAACATTCACAAGAGTGAAGGTGACCATGAAAGGCAAAGCAGCATCCACAGTCCGGGGGACCCACATTATTCGTATGTTTACGCAGCCGGTATGCCAATGAGGAGAATTTGGAAGAGCCACGGACATTTGCCTCAACGGGTAAAGGCGCAATCCAGCAATGCCCTCCTCGAAGCATTGTTAGCTGTAGGCACACCGCCTAGAGGAAGCACTGCGATAAACATCACACATCTTGCTGACTGTCCAGTGGTGCACACACGAGCAAATTTAAATCTTCCAATTTTCACAATAAATTAAATGTGTACCAATTTTTGTGCGTCAGTGCTCGAATAACAAGGGACAGCGATTTGGAATTGCCTCTGCTGTAAATATTTGCAAGGCGTTGTTTTTTAAGAAAGCGGAATTTCTATTATCGATGTGTTCCTGCGGAGCAATGTATTCATGCACACTCACATCGATCCACGTGTTTAAACACAATTTCTGTGTTTTTATCACCGGAAATTGTTTTATTTGTGTGGACACGCTTGTGTGTTTGTAGGCATGTAGGTGTGTGTAGTTATAGTGCTTATTTATTCAAATGTACAAAAAGTAAATGAAATTATAGTCAAGTGAAGGGTAAAAAAAAACCTAAACACTAAATTTAATATAATGCGGATGATGTATTGTCATGCATCACATGCAACATTAAAAGCGCCTTGCCTTAATTACATTACATAAAGTGCATTACATTACATGTTAATTTAAGAAATATCATTGACACATATTAGTTCGTCGTATTTGAGACATTAATTTTAATGGTCTGGTCGATAAAGCATTTGCAATGCCCCATATACTGTATCCGTGTCCCTCACAAATGCACATCCAGCCAGTGATAATTATAATAGCAGCACTATAGATTGATATCTATACACGCTGTACATTTTGATATGTATTCACTGTATATGTCATGGTTGCGAATGTCATATACAGATCTGCACAAATATAGACGGTCATTTATATTTTAGTTTGAACGCCCTTACCAGCCAAGATAGCTTACATTTATACCAAATTGCTGCATTGGGAACAGCGATTATAGGGCTCCATAGTGCTTGCAAAGTGCTAACTTACATTATAATTGTCTGATTTGAATTCAGCAGTTGTGCTTATTGGTAGGGTTAGAGGGTTTTTTTTTGCCCAACGCCATTTCATTCCGGTCATTAAATTGTAAATGTGGAAGATGCAGTGGGTGGGTGGCGATTTGGGGGCTAAAACAACAGCTTAAGAAGTTGATTTGTTAAAGTTTTTTGCCGAGGAAATTCTATTCTGAGGAATTTAAAATATCAGAATGTATATTTATCCGGAAGAAATCTGATTAGTTACAAAGCTCTTTTTAACAAATGTCCAGAATTCTAGATTTGAAGCTTTCGTGACTGCAAGGATTCATACTCTTAGTTCTTTCGGTAAAGTCACGTAGGTAAAAAAATGTGAAATTAATATTAATAAAAAAAAATCACGACGTTTCGGAGGCAACACAAGCTTCCGTCTTCAGGTGAAACTGTGACTTTACCGAAAGAACTAAGAGTATAAATGTCCAGAAGTCTCCAGCATGTTCCGCCTACACAATGCCAGTGAGACTGGAGCTGAGCATCTAAAAACAATGTCATAAACTATTTTTTTTATTTTAGCAGTTAAGGCCCACCGAGCTATGTAGCTCTTTTTCAGTTGTGACCTGACCACACGTGGTGACTCTAACGAAGTGGCTTATCACGTGGAAATTTAAAGCAGCCAAATACTCTAAACGCACGTTGATTTTAAATGTGGGAGGAAAAACCGGTAGACCCAGTGGAAAAAAATCCACGCGACCACAGGGAGAACATGCAAACTCTAAACATACAGGCGTCAGGGTCGGGATTGATCCGACGACGTCCTGTATACCAGGCAAGGTAGTTAACATCTCACCACCGCAGCGCCCACCTGAACGGCCAGAGGATGAGAAACGAATCACGACTGTACTGTCCGATTTTGCAGATCATTCCATAAATTGTGCCTACATATGATATTCCTCATGATCTGAAATGTTTAGTTTCAAACGTGAAAAATGTCACATTACAGGAAGTGATGTCACTCTCGTCAAGCCTGTGCATTTCACGTGACAGAATTTTGACGATATGCGACAAGACTGTATGAAGAATATTATGATTAAATTATTAAATATCTGGTAGACCTTTAAGTAAAAAAATTACATTCAATGACTCATATTTAAACTAATTTAAAATAATTATATTTAGTGCAGCAGAAACGATTAAAGTTAGTCCAATTTGATAAATGTCAATCCAAAATCACAAATGAAATCTGAAATTGGGTCTAATTATCTATAAATCTGAAAGATTAAATGAAAAAGTATTCATAATAAGTACCTATGAATCAATTCCATTTGGTCAAATTAAGGCTGAGAACTTAAATGAACACCAATCTGTTCATTAAGGAAAGTTGGTGCCTCATGAAAATGTATAAGAATAAGCGATTTGACCAAGGCAAAGAGTTACAGTAATGGTAAAAAAAAAGTTAACTTCACTTCTGCCAATCAACTTAGGATGTCACCGTAAAAACCTGAGCCGAGTGTTGAACAAGTTGACGTTTGCCAAACCCAAGTACATTTGAAATGCAACACATTTAAGTCAAGTTAAAGTAAATTAAACGCGCGAAAAAAATAACCCCAAATGTACACGTCCCTCTGCTTCACAGTGGACAATATCGATGTTGTCACAATATCAGAATGAGAAAATGTCTTTATTCTAGATTTGAAGTTTTCGTGACTGCAAGGATTCATACTCTTTGTTTTTTTCGGTAAAGCCACGTAGGTAAAAAAAACCTAAGAAAATAAATGAAAAAACTAAATTAAATCACGACATTTCGGGCGCAACACAAGCGTCCTTCTTCACCTGAAGATTTAATTTAGTTGTTTTCACAATACTTCCTCCTTCTTGTGTTGCGCCCGAAACGTCGTGATTTTATTTAGTTTTCATTTATTTTATTATTATTTTTACCTACGTGACTTTACCGAAAAAAACAAAGAGTATGTCTTTATATTACTGAAGGAGGAATCCGATGAGCTATGAAGCTCCTTTCAACAGATGTTCAGCAGGGTCACGGAGTCAGAACGTTGCACGCGATGCTCTTCGAAAAAAAAAAACAGTTGGCCATGTGTGGCGGCGTCTAGGACGAAAGATGCTACATTTGAAAGGTACTCCCCTCATTACCGAATTGTGTATAGACTGCATCGCAAAATCACCCCCCCCCCCCTACTGGCAGACTTTATCCAGCCGTGAACGAGAGCTCCTTCATGAGCTTTGTGCAATAACAACAAAGGTAGAATACCAAATGTGCTAAACGTATTACTGTTGCTCTGACCAGAATAACATTGTTTTTCGGAGGCTGGGTGAGTCGCGATTGGTTGAAATGTAAAAAAAATATATAAAACATTTAGGGCCTCATCCACGCGTCCAATATTTATTCCTGTCAACATTTTCGACGAAATGTGGCAATGTCAGTTTTACTCAAAATCAGTAACTGCCAAGGTGATGTGTTCAGTAATTTTATCATGATTTGAATCGGGCCCCTAATCTTTAGAAATGTGTTGCCACATCTTGCCAGATAACATAAAGCCCTGACATTCTATCATGGCAGGAATGATGCACCATCTCTGTGATTCTATGATTTGTCGTGATACTGAGTTGAGATTCGGTTTAAAAAAAATGTCAACAATTCGGTAGAACAGTAGCACCTCTTAATTCTAGATTTGAAGTTTTCGTGACTGCAAGGGTCCATACTCTTTGTTTTTTTCGGTAAAGTCACGTCGGTAAATTTTTTAAAATAAATTCAATCCGAAACGTTGTGATTTAATTTATTTTCCTTTTTTTACCTACGTGACTTTGCCGAAAAAAACAAAGAGTATGAGTAGTAGCACCTCTATTTTCTACATGGGTTATGTAAACTCATTGGATGCAGCAATACAAATCATGAACCATCAATTATTCAACGTGAGATGAGAGGCATGTACCATGAGCTTCTTGACCAACTGGCAGCATTCCTTCGAGAAAAGTCTCCTAGCCAAGCCCAACTACATTTCTTAACAGTTCGAATGATTTCACGTGCTCTGCCTGTGTTCTCTAATCGATGGTCAATAATGATGACAGAGTGGCAGCCAAGCAATGGGACGTTCTTTCGGGGAGATGGAGCGATGAAATCAAGCTTGCATGCAGGCGCCAGGTGCATTAATACATCGCAAAATTGCCAAAAATGGTAGATTCAGAAAGCCTTCATCCAGCAGTGGATGGACCATGCCTGATAAATTACTAAGATGATTATGAGCTGAAGAACTAATGCTGATGATCAAATGCATCAGTCCATCCCGAAACGCCATTGATATTTAAAATACTTGCATGATACTTGAAGACTGAACAAAAATTTTTGTTCTTGAAAATAGGATCCCATCAATTTTTTTTCTTGCACGACATGGCTGGAATTTAACAGGGTACATGTATATCAGTCAGCCCAAAAAAAGGTTAATGAAAAACTGAATAATGGACCTTGGGGTCATGCCATAACGGTTTTTTTAGCAGCTCACTTGACACGGAGTTAAATTTAAGTGAATTAAGTTATTTTAATTCTGCAGAACAAGGATAATATAAATTTGCAGTGAAGCATGGAGACATCTTCCATTGACTTTTCATTAAGATAGTTTTATATTTGTTTTTTTTGTGGGAGGAGGTGGAATTTAAAATAAAATGAAAAAAAGTTTAATTTAACATTTGGACAAGACAAAATAAAGACAAATGGCTGAGAAAATCTGCTAAATGTCACACTGTCATTTTTCTGCCCATCATGAGATTACATTGAGTGTTTTTTTTTTCAACCGCTAAATTTATTGGCAATCACAAGCTGAATTTTAACCTCATACATTTTTCATACCCACACTGATGGGAATACTTTTTTTTAAGGTGGCCTCCACTATTTGATAGACATTTGAGAAATCTGAAAAAAACAGGGGAACTTGACAGCTAAATTAATGCATTGAAGGCATCGTGAAATATGGAGCTTATCAGTTTTTTTTTATCAAACTTTAAATTGTATAATCTCTTGGCGTTATCAGCAGAAGACCCGTCACGAAACCTGTCTGCGCTAACGATATTTTGACTAATGTGTAGTGATTATTTTCAGTTTTTTTCTTCTTCTTTTAAGTTCCATTTCATGCAATACGGGATTCTGTCATGGTGTCATGGTCAGCACAATTAATCAATGGTGTACGTTTTACCGCACCTCCAATAAGTATGGTTGGCTATGCATGGTGCGAAAGAAATTCAACATACATACTGTGCACTTTTCTAAAAGCCCCTCCCACCTCTGTTAACCCAGCAGGATAAATCGGTCCAGGCAATGTTAATCAAACAGCTGTTCGAGTGGTGGGGTAAAATGTGGGCACTTCCACCTCTTCCAAGATGTTTAACCAGCATGGAAGAGTAGGACAAATATCCCCCTAGAGAGTTCCCCCTAACACAGACCCCTCTTCCAGCCGTTGTGTGAGAAAGCAATTGCAGGGCTGCACCTTTACCTTCATACAACTCACGTTTGTATCAGCTCTATTGAGCGTTCAATGAATTAAAGTTTCAACGCATTTCTTACTGATCAAGTAACGATGCATCTATTCGGCTATTCATAGCGATTATTATCCTCACAGTGCACACGCATTGAATTGCCCATGAGAATGGATTGTTCCCTATACAATTTATGAAAATGATATGATGAGTTTTGTTTGCGTGGAGCGGTGGTAAAATGGTTAGCACCACGAAACCGCCCGTCCAAGTTAGATTCCCAGCCAAGGCTTGCTTCATTGCCGAGCGGCATTATAACAAGCCCTGTCCTCACCCGTTCACCCAGCGTGGCGAAGTATGGGTCAAAGAAAACAAAACCAACACAGCGTCGTAAATCCTTCGTCCATACGTGGACTTAAAATTTCTGGAATGTTTTTATTCATTCATAAAATGTGCCGATGTTATATGTATGCTCACGTTCTCCCTCGCTGTTGGTGTTCCCGGCTCTTGATGCGGAGTGGCTCAGCTTGAGCTACTTAATGCAGTTATTGTTGTTATTATAATTACAACTTCTTTACCCAGGATGGCCTGAGTCTCAATAAACTTTTTGAGGGATGTTGCTAGGTATAATCCCAATTTAACAATTTACAGGGACATTTACAGCATTTTGAATGTTTTTTTGGCCAATACCAGTGACATGGTATGTGTTTTTTTTTTTCCCCACTATGCAATGACACTGGAAAACTCCAGAGGGAACCCATGCTGAACGTGGAGGAGAACAAAAAAAAACTCTGCACCGAAAGTTTCCCAAGTCCGGAATCAAACCCAGGCGCTTCTTGCTTGGAAGCACAAGTGTTAGCCCTCTACCAGCCTGCAGTCCCAAAGATGCCGCTACCCTGCCGCGGGGAAGTTCCTGAAGATGCACACAGAGCAAAACATCGGACATAGCGACAAACAACACGCTGTCATGCAATAATGTAATACGCACGTCACGTGACTTCCTGAACAGGTACAACCCACGTGAACACACGGGAGCGCTGCGCAGTGCAACCGCGAAATATCCACGCAGTGTCCATCTGGGTTCTTGTGCTGTACATGATAGACAGTGTTGAATGACCGTGCAATGGATATTGTCACTGCATGTCACCGAGGATGTGTCAACCAAAGAGTGACCCCGTTTTCAGTGTCCTCATTGGTATGCCTGCCTTTAAAGGCCAGTCGATGGCTATCCCTAATGTCATTTGCCAGGGTTACGGTGAGGTCACAATCAGGGTTCGAGTCATAATGTAAGAATGAAAAATGGGATGCAGGAAACCTTGCAAAACCGTGCCATTAATAACCCTCCGAAATAGGCAAATTCTTTTAGAGCAATTGTTGAATAGTTATTCAATAGAGTAAAATCAGGTTTTTTTCGTAGTATTAAAGAATTTCATGCATTTAATTGTGTATTGCTGGCGCCCGTACAACTGCAAACTCTTTGGCCAAAACAGATATAAAAAATCTTGACTTAAAGATAAAAAAATAACAAATCAACAATGATTTTTAACACGTGGCAGCAGTGTAGGAGAGAAGGTGGGCAATGGGAGAGACCAAAAGGAAATGAATTGAGGGCAAGTGGGCGGGACGATAGTTGGGCATAGGACACCGGGGTTAGAGGGTCGCGGGGTGGAAAGAGGTGTGAAGCAAGGCGCTACTGCTAATGCCACCGCTGCACAAAATCGCTCCAAAAAAAAAAACCTTTGCCCGCTATATGACCGAGTCGCAGCTGCAATTTAAAATTTCGTATAGCCTTAGAGGTTAGTCGTTACCGTTTTCGTCATCATCATTTCATATCCGTCAATAATCAGTGATGTAATATAATCATATTTCGTCCTCTTCATCTATGTATCATCACCATGTCCATTTAAGATCAACATTATAACCACTGTCATCGTTGTCTTCGTCATTATTTGAATTAATGGTCATAATTGTAATTATCATCATCTTTAACCATCGTCATCTATGTACCATAATAATCATGCTCATGATTTACCATCGTCATTTATCATCATTAGAGCCACTATCACCATTGTCAGCATCACCTGTTATCTTTATCATCAATGTCATCTGCATTCGTGTGTGAGCCTCCATTCTGCCACTTTTCTGTTGTAATATTTACATACAAATGCTAACAAGACATGCCTTGTACAACAGCTCACGAGAGGGTGGGTGGCCAACACCACGCCCGGCCGCCTTTGTCTCCCCAGTGGCCATGTTTACACATCGCACCAGGTACTTATTTGAAGCTGAGTCGACCTAGGAGATGCCCAGAACGAGTTAGGATAATCGTCACCGGTCTGAGCGGGAATCAAACTCGGGTATCCTGGATCGCAGCGTGCTTACCGTAGCACTACCGCTCCCCACTAGGCCTCAAAGTCACATTCTTTATGTGCAAGGGACTTTTCAGGCCTTCTCAGTGCTGCCACATGAGCCACATTCTCTATTTTACATTTCCCTGATCCCTGTCATTAATTTATTTTTTAAATGTAACTTTTGTGCTTAATTTTATTTTACTTTCTTTTGTCGTTGTTGCTCGCCTGGTCTCAGTTATTTTCTTGGTTCTTTCGGTAAAGTCACGTAGAAGGGAAATAATAAAATAATAAAGATAAAACATAATTAAATAATTCTCACGACGTTTCGGTCACAACGCAAGCAGCCGTCCTCAGATGAAGACCAGGTCTGTCGGGGAGACAGCGTCTGAACGCTGTCTCTTCTACGTGACTTTACCGAAAGAACCAAGAAGATGAATCCCTGCAGTCACGAAAGCTTTAAATCGAAATTTAATGGTCTCAGTTACTTTTTCTCCTGGCCCTTGCTTTTCCTCCTTCCCACGTGCAAGGGACACTCCATCGGCGACATGCACAAGCACCGTGGTGCCACGGTGGCGAGATGTTAATTACCTCGTCTGGTATACAAGGAGGTCCTGGGTTCATCTTGACCATGACACCTGCTGTATATTTGGAATTTGCATGTTCTACCCGTGGTCACGTGGATTTTTCGCCGGGTCGTTCAGTTTCCCCCCACCACATTTCGAATCAACGTGCGTTTACAGTATTTGACTGCAATACAATTCCACGTGATAAGCCACTTATGACGTGGATAATTTTTGGGCCAAGTCGCTTCTGAATAAGAGCTATACGACTCAGTGGGCCTCACCTGGAATAATACAAACAAATAGTTTAGTTTTATTTCGATTTAAAGCTTTCGTGACTGCAGGGATTCATCCTCTTGGTTCTTTCGGTAAAGTCACGTAGAATGGAAATAATAAAATTATAAAAATAAAACATAATAAAATAAAAAATAAAACATAATAAAATAAAATAATATATTAATATAATATAATATTTTATAATGGTTTTTTTTTAAATTATTTTATTATTTCCATTCTACGTGACTTTACCGAAAGAACCAAGAGGAGGAGTTTAGTTTTAGTTTAGACGTGCGTGTATATGTGACCTAAATGCCTCAGCAACTTATTCTGGTCGTATGGCTTCCTGTAGACGCAGAGTAACCACTCCCGACTTCACATTCAGGTGGTTAAGCCAGACCACGGCGTCAGGAGCAGCGGAGTATACGCAAGAGGCATCAACTGCACTGGCCTGCAAAAGGGGCATTAGTGTGCCAATAGACGACGATAATTGCTGTCTTACACCCACTTACTATACCTGAAAGTAATTTTTGAATGATAATAAAAAAAATAGGAAATATGGACAATTGCAACTCATTTTTCTGAGAACATCACAGGAGCGATAACGTCCACTGTGAGAGGGGAGGGACCTGCTGTGGTTTCCATGTGAAGGAAAATCTAGATTTTTTTGGGGGGGATAAATTGTCTCGTAAGATCTACTTACACTTTTAAGTCTATAACTCCTTCTGTATCCGGTCTGAATATGCTGTACTTTAAAGGAGTTTCCGATAAAACGAATAATAATAATTAGATGTTTGTATTTTTAAGGACAATTGTAGATTCATTTAGTTAACATGTCTTCAGACCAATTACAGTTCGTGATAAACGTGTCGTGTCTTCACGCTGTCAAATGTGACGTCACCTCAGAATCAGAATCTTCATTTAGACTGGAGAAATCCGATGAGCTACAAAGCTTTTTTCCATAGATGGCCTGTCTGGCCGAGGCCATCTAATACAAGGTGGTAACACTTTTGGAAGGAAAAGCATATTTTAGAAAGGTGACGTCTTTCCGGTGACATTATACGTTGTGGATCAATCCAACGAAAATTCTCATCGCCAAAAATGTGATATCTAATCCCCCAATTTTTTGAAATGTTTGTTGTCCTATCAATCTCAATATTGGGGACACATCCCCCAATGTGCAGTGTGCTCGTGTCTGTCGCCTTCGAGAAGGGAAGCCCGCGGTCGGGGGCCATCGGTGTCAGAGGCATCAGGGATGAGGCTGCGGATTGGCTTGAAGGTCACGGCAACATTGGCTTGTCACACTCGTCGGTGATTACACACTAACTCAGTCACACACGCCTGCACACGCGGACAGTGGCAGCTGGGAGCGTAACTAGCACCGCGGCACACGACGCCGCGTTGCATAAGCCACACGCGTCTCCGCCGAGAACCCGCGAGCTTCACTTGTCAGTGGCAAATGTGACACGAACGCAGCGCAATTAGGGCTGTGGAAATATCGGTTTTCACGATGGGACAAGTTTTGCGATATTTTTGATGATCGCGATATCGGCGACCGAGCTTGATATTAGCTATTATTTTACCAAGCAAGGCCCACCGAGCTATATAGCTATTTTTTGGAAGAAATCTGGCCACAAATGATAGCTCCATGAAGTTGCTTATGTGGAAATTTAAAGCAGTCAAATACTCTAAACGCATGTTATTTCTAAATCTGGAGGGAAAAACCGGCGGATCCGGAGAAAAATCCAAGCGACCATGGGGAGAACATGCAAACTCTAAATGTACAGCAGGCGTAAGGGTAGGAATTGAAATCACGACCTCCTGTACACCAGGCGAGGTAGTTAACATCTCACCAACTATTTTTGTTTATACTAAAGGGCGCTCTACAACAGAGAAAAGTTTGTCGCATGACAGTCGAGCCAATAATGTCTCTTTTTGCTGAAGTTACATTTAGCCAAAGTGAAAAAAAACAGCCTAAATAGAATATGATGGAATTTTTTATGCAGACATTGGCGGCTGGGCTGAGACCATCAACTCACTGCGCTTGAGAACCCCGCTTTGATCACAAGAGGCTGAATCCTGGGTTTGCACTTAAGATTTAAGTGATACTCACTCATTGCTCTGATTCCAGAGCCACCTGGCCACCTCTTGTCCAGCAGGATTGAACGTTGAACATCATCAAGCTGGATGCTATAGATCCTGTTGGTGTGCACCTGTTAATATCACACCGAGAGTCATTTTTATATTTCACGATGGGATATCAAATATCACTTTCCTACGATTTGTGCGATATCAGTTTTCCACAACTTTATCATTGCATTTCACTTTTTTATTGCATTCGTTTTTTTTTACTTTCCTATACTTACATTTTAAATAAAGATTTACTTAAACGTTCTTCAAATGCAGCTCACTCAACATAAGCCTGCGACGCGCATTATTTAATCACAACTTTGCAATCTACAACGCTTGCAACGCGCGTGCTGTTAGTTGCACAGTAAATAAACTATTCTATTTGTTTGGCTATCAATTTACTCGCCAAAAGCTTTACAATAATGTCGTGGATAATATATATTTGCCACTTTAATTATTCTCGACAATGCTTTATACCCTCTGCCAGATGTCGCAGCTGCTGCACGGGAGACCTCCATGATCTGCCTTCCCAGTCTCCCACAATCTGATCAGAATCATACTCGTTATTTTTACTGGAGCAATCCGATGAGCTATTAAGCTCGTTTTTCACAGATGTCTCGTAGTTTCACAGATGTCCAGTAGATGTGTTTAGACGCAGAATATTGGTTTATATTTTTCACGACAGTATCTGTTTATTTAGTGACGCCTGTGCAAATGTACTGCACAAGTTTAAAACTGAATCCAAATCGTAGAATGGAAATATTATCTCCATATATATAAAAGGAAAAGTTGTGATTATGTGTGTCTGTTCAAAATGTTTAGCGTACTTCCAGACATGCAACAAACTTGAAATTTGCCATACTTACCAGACTGTACACCATGCAAAAATTATTAAAATACACTTTTGTGGGTTTTTTTTTTGGGGGGGGGGGCGTAGTTCAATAATGCATTTATGTTTTGCACGGCAAGTGAGCTGTGATGTCACATCTGTCACGTGACCCGCGCATGTGGAAGCGTAACGCATTGTAGTGTAGTGGTTAGCGCGCCGCGCTACGAACCCGGCGATCCGAGTTCGATTCCCGCTCACGGCCACCACCGGTGACGATAAATTTTACCGCTCCTGGGCCTCCCCTAGGTCGACTCAGCCTCAAACGAGTAACTGGTGTGGTTTGTGAAAATCGCCACTGGGGAGACAAAGGCGGCCGGGCGTGGTGCTGTCACCCACCCCCTCGTTATGTTATAACCCTCAAAATGTATTGAGTTCAGATTTACATTTCTAAAACAAATGCTGCATTAGTTTACGTAAGCAGCACAGCTGAACAACAACATCTATTATTTTTTAAACATCGGAGGAATGTTTTCATAATTTATTTCACTTTTGGTTTTGCATTCACGCTGTGTTCGGAGTGTTTACAGAGTCAAGAGTGTGTTCTGGTCGTAATTGAAACAAGCACAGCAGCTATTTTAAGTTCTCTATTAGCAAGCCATCAATATCGCAACATCATTCATAATGTGCTATTGGTGTTCGGACATTGGCAGAGTGATGCAGAGATGGGCCCCAGTGGGCTCCCTGTTATTCCATCGGCTCAAATTCCCAACGACACTCGGCTCAAACCACGACCCACGACGACGCATTGATGTAACTAGAAATAAACTAAACTATTTTTTATTTTACCAGGTAAGGCCGACTGAGCTATGTAGCTCTTAAATTTCGATTTAAAGCTTTCGTGACTGCAGGTATTCATCATCTTGGTTCTTTTGGTAAAGTCACGTAGAAGGGAAATAATAAAATAATAAAAATAAAACATAATAAAATAATTCTCACGACGTTTCGGCCACAACGCAAGCAGCCATCCTCAGGTGAAGAACAAGTCTGTCGGGAAGACAGCGTCTGAATAAAACACCCCAGGCTTGGAGCGTATATTTAAGCTGGGTTGGAGGGGGAAGAGCGCCTTGACAAAATAATTTGCATATCAAGAGGAATTTAGCATATTTTTGGGAAATGCAGATATGGGATTAGTACTACTTGTGAAATGCGTAGGAGGTGGGCGGGGGGTTTCAAAGTCCTTTTAGTAGCTCTTCTTCAGAACCGACCAGGCCACAAATGATAGCTCAACAAAGTGGCTTATCGCGTGAAAATGTATAGCAGCCAAATACTCAAAACGCGTGTTGATTCTAAATGTGGAGGGAAAGAATCCCGAGGACCACGGGGAGAACATGCAAACTCCAAATACACAGGCTTTAGGGTCGGGATCGAGCCCACAGCCAGGCACACCAGACGATGTAGTTAAAATCTCGCTATCGTGTCACCCATCATATACATTACCGGGTAAGTATCGTAGTAATGACGACAATAATTTTGCACAATACGATCCCATATCAGCTTCCCCTGACGTATTTCACAATATCATTAAATTTGTGTTGTGCTTTGCTGTACTTCCGGTACAAATAAAGAAGGCTTAACAAGGTCTTCATATCAAGTCCACTCAACATCAGCTTGTATTTAATGATTGCAACTTTACAACCTATAATGCTTATACTACACATGCTGTCAGTTACATGAGAGATAGTTGAATGGATTACAAAAATTATGAGGTCTATAACCACTATGCTGTTAAATTCCTCCACATCGTTTTGAAAAGCACCAGTTTAATTATGGGAAATGGCTAAACGTTTAGAACTTTAATTAAGATGCGTTTGTTATTTCGCAAATAATTTGTCATAAACAAAATGTGATGTGTTTTTTACCCGTCGATTTATCGCGGTATGACGATATTTAAAAGAGAGAAAAAAAACGACGACAGTACGATTACCATAGATCTTCTATAATTTCTAGGCATGCCGTAAATTTCACTCGTAGGCTATGCGCGCCGAATATTATAATTCACGATTGATTTTTCTCATATCAAAATGCGGGCCGTATCACGCAAAGCCGAGAAGGACCATCGCGCTCCAGAAGGGGCACTCGCGGTAAATTGTCAAACAAAAAGCCCCCCCTCAACGAGTTGACGCATCCAGAGCGAAAACTACTTGACATTACGCCGAGGGGGCTTTTTCCAAAACCACTTGACCATAAACAAAGATGACGCGCGAAGGAGTCTTAAGTGACACGGTCGCGGACCACCGATGTGACGTTCGCTTATTGGGCCGTTTTATTACGTTCACAGAATGTAATTTGCTTTATCCGTGAGTGCCACTTTTCGTGGGTTGTCTGTGACACTCCGCTTAGGATAATTAACCAGTGCTTGTCAATAAATATGTAAAGTGAGCGCATTAGGGCCAGGTATGTGCATTGAGAGACAGAAGCAGAGGAATACATTATTATTTATCATCATATCGCTTGTTAGCCCAGGAAAGCCTCACTGAGTTTCGAGACTTTTTTTTCAGAACATTCCCGTCACATGTAATCCAAATTTTGTAATTTGAAAGGTTTTTCTTTTTTTTACGGGATGTTTGGCCAATACCGATTATGGTTGTAATTTAGCTTCGTGAGGAAACTGGAAAACCAGGAGGAAACCAGAGAACGCAGAGGAAACTCAGGGAGAAAAGCAGGAGAACATGTAAATTCCAAACAAAACAGAGCCCAAATCAGGACACTGTATTTGGTTAATTTAAATTAATTACATATAAAGTATGTATGATTATCCACATGTGGTTTATCGCATTTGCAGATTAACCACGCACCTAAGATTTTGCCGTAAATTAATAACTCACGTATTTTCCCTTAAGCCCGAATTAGTAATCTCAATACAGTTATATATTCGTATTCTTGAAAATGTTTATTACAAGTCACGTGCTTAAATGGAATGCATATGTGCTCTGGTTAATCTGAAATCCACGTGATCACCACTACAGTACAGTAGTTGCATGTCTTTCCAACAGTGGGCGGAGTTTGATGTTGATTGGCGTGGCTCTGCTGTCCACTTAGTGGACAGAGTCTTCTGTGCGGGGGCACGAAACTGTTATCACTGAGCACGTGCATTTGATCGGTAGATCGTTAGGTTTTGGCATCGAGATCCGCGTAAAATTGATATTTTTGTATTATCCGCGTGGATAATCGAGAGTCTGTTGTATTAAGCAAACGTAAAGAATACAGCATGGGCACATAGCATGCCACTGTGGTGTAACGGTCAGCATGCAAGAGAGGCAGTCCAGATGTCGCCGGTTCGATTCAATCTCCCGAGGCGGTGGTTGAAATGATGGTGCAAGTTTCTTATATCCGGAACCTCCCCGCCCTTATCAATGATATAAATAGGTAAAGTGTGGGTAATGCCCGCTTCTTCCCAGATGTCTGACCAGCGTGGAAGGAAGACCAAGCAACCTCTTCGAATGGCTCCATCGAGAGCTCTCACTCGCGAAGGCTTCGTTCACCAAGAGTGTGTTTTGAGCAAGACATTGCAAGATCGCAACTTTACCGTTTATTGTAGGCATGCTAAATAAACCAACAATGTCGACAACACCGCGAAAAGAAGTAGCGGAATTCCCTCCTTATTCACGAATACGCTGTCTGCGATTTTGGTTTTCCGCTAATCGCATGTCGAACTCTACACGACTGCTGTATCGAGAGAAAGAAAGAAGAGACAGAGAGAAAGGAAGTGATGAGAGATAAAGCGATGAGACAAAGTGATGAGAGAGAATGTGATGACATCAAGTGATGATGTGCAGCAGCATCATCATAATAATTTAGGGTACGTTTAAAAACTATTATTTAATACTTTAATATATAAATATATTTTTACTTTGTTTATTATGACCAACTTTTATTTGTTTGTGCTATTATGATTACTTTCACGTATTTAATAGCTTATTCACATGTTTATTTAAGGTCATTCATTTTTTTTAAAAGCTAGGTTTTCGTCGGCCAAAATCATTACCTGCAAAATGTGCTATTCACAATCCTCTCTGGAACGTGCCCCTCGCGAAAAACGAGGGAACGCCGTGCCGCCGAGGTTTGTTCTTCTTCGACAATGAAAGTCCTGGTAGCTACCGATTTTATTTTTTAAAACATTGAAACATTCCCTACGTGTAGGAAGAGTTTTTCTTTTTACAACCACCTTTGCAAGTGACAGCAATGAAACGCTGAAACTGCGGGCGTGAGCTGTAAAACACGGGCGTAGATAAATGTGTATTATTCAGACACTTTGAGCTTTAGCCCACCACAACCCCCCGCCCGGCACAAATCAAAGCTCTGAGCACAACAATAAATAACGCGGGAAGCACACAAGATTTAATAGTTGTACTGAAATATAACGGCAAAGTCAATGTATTGATTACCACTGCTATTGAATTATCGTGCACGGCTATCAATACACATTATCGTGATAACGAACATCCATTCTGTGTTGAAGTATAATTTGGCAATGCCTCAGTGACTCTATGTAGGCTATTAATATATTTTTTCAAAGTGCCGTAAAGCATTTATTCAAGCCGGGATGGTGCACTCGGGTTGTAATCGTTAACGAATTGGACTTGCAATCCAAAGGTCATCGGGTTTGATCTCTTGGCACGCCAGTATAAACAACGGACACGTTTCTTGAATCTCCAAACCTCTGTCCAGCCTAGAAGTATACATGTGTACACCACAGTTGGTCGATTAGCGGGTCGTGTTTTGTAGGGTCAAGTGATATTTGGCCAGCGTGGAAGGGTAGAGGGGCACATTAGAAACCCCTCTAGAGGTGGCTGTTTATACTGGTAGGAACGAAGTGGACCAGACCACCAATAGATTAATGTGTCCGTCCGTCCGTCCGTCCGACTGTCCGTCTGTCCGACAAGATGGCCGCCCGCTCCCCCTGCGATCTGTGAACTAAACAAGATGGCTGTCACTTCCGGCGCCTCACGGCAATCTGTGAACTAAACAAGATGGCTGTCGCTTCCGGCGCCTCACGGCGAAACTTTAAACTTTGCTTCAAATTTACTTTACTGAAACGCAGCACGTTTTTTTTTAACACAGAGACATGATACATTTATATTAACACAGACACGAGATGCATTTAATCGCCTTATTTGCGAGGCCTACTGCAGAAAAGGCATCGCGAGGCCTACTGCAGAGAAGGCTTCGCGAGGCCTACTGCAGGGAAGGCTTCGCGAGGCCTACTGCAGAGAAGGCTTCGCGAGGCCTAGTGTAGAAGGCTTCGCTAGGTCTACTGCAGAGAAAGCTTCGCGAGGCCTACTGCAGAGAAGGCTTCGTGAGGCCTACTGCAGGGAAGGCTTCGCGAGGCCTACTGCAGAGAAGGCTTTGCGAGGCCTACTGCAGGGAAGGCTTCGCGAGGCCTACTGCAGAGAAGGCTTCGCGAGGCCTAGTGCAGAGAAGGCTTCGCGAGGCCTACTGCAGAAAAGGCATCGCGAGGCCTACTGCAGAGAAGGCTTTGCGAGGCCTACTGCAGAGAAGGCTTCACGAGGCCTACTGCAGGGAAGGCTTCGCGAGGCCTACTGCAGAGGCTTCGCGAGGCCTAGTGCAGAAGGCTTCGCTAAGTCTACTGCAGAGAAGGCTTCGCGAGGCCTAGTGCAGCAGGCTTCGCTAAGTCTACTGCAGAGAAGGCTTCGCGAGGCCTAGTGCAGCAGGCTTCGCGAGGCCTAGTGCGGCAGGCTTCGCGAGGCCTAGTGCGGGAGGCTTCGCGAGGCCTAGTGCAGAAGGTGGTGGTGGGGGGTGGTGGGGTGGTGGTGGTGGGGTTGGGTGGTGGTGGGGGGTGGTGGTGGGGGGTGGTGGGGGGGTGGTGTTGAGGGTGGTGTTGGGGGGTCTTTAAATCTCACAGCGTTTCTTGTCAAAACAAACACTTTTAATTAACGTTACACTATAATACAGTATTTTTTTCTTTAACTCCTCTATACCCGGTCGATATCCCTGTACCGGTACTAAGTATTATTCCTACCAGCCCACCCCGCAGGGTCCTGTTCGCCAGTAGTGACGTGAGTATAGCAGTTACAGGGCTGCACCTTTGATATTTTATGCATGAAAGTTATAATACCCGTTGAATTCAACAAGATTTTGACTTTTTTTTGCCCCCCCAAAAATATTTGAGAGATATAAACCCACGTTTTTTTATTTTCTATTATCCCTGGTTTATTATCGTCGTCATCATTCATGACCTCCATCAAGATCATGAAGATCTTCAGATTGTGCAATGCTCACTGTCCCACGGTCTCTAGGCTTCACACTTGGGGTGATGACGGTGCCTTTGTAATTGCGGCACCTACATTCTGGAACTCCTTGCCCTTCGTGGTCAGGGCACTTACAAACCTTCAAATCTAGACTGAAAACGTATCCGTTTAAACACATTCCTGCGGAGGGAGCTGGTAGGAACGTTGGGTTGCTCGGTCAATGGCCAGGGTCAACGGCGGCGTGGTGTATTCCGCAAATATGGCCGACTGTGAGGGCGGGCACAAGCCGGCGTTAGTAGGTTAAACGTTGAGTTTTATAAGGGCACCACGGGGTGACCAGCCCCTCCCCACCCAGCCCCACTCCTCCCACCCCCCACCCAGCCCCACCCTCCCCACTCAGCCCCTCCCCACCCTCCCCACCCAACCCCTCCTCACCCAGCCCCTCCCCACCATCCCCTCTCCACCCAGCCCCACCCCTCCCATTTTTGGATGCACGACAGACGGACGGATGGACACAATAATCCCCTGTGGGCTGGTGTAACCAGGCGGTTAGTTACTTTCAAACGTCTATCTCACTTCTTCTGCAACTTGGTTGTTGTTAACTATTTTCCGCATTTCCATGCATAGCACCCTGAAAACAATTGTTTAAGGGCACTTAATACATTTAAATTATTATTATTACACAATAATCATCATCAGCCCCAGTCTATCCACTGCCAGATAGAGACCTCCTCCGCCTGCTGCCACCTCCCGTGATTATGCGACGTGATAATCCGCCAGGAAAAATGCACATTGACCCATTTCGTTGCTCCATCTGCTCGGTAGTCGTCATCCCGGACACGTTCCATTCTTTGGCTGACACTCCGTAATGATTATTGACCGTCAGCCATCGTCCGTGCTAGCGATGCATGCCCAAGCCCCACTTACTTTGCTCAACAGTTTGAAGTACAGTCCGTTCTATAACGCCGCGTGTAGTTTTCACGACGCAAATTGAATGTAACGCGATGAATGCATTGTGGAATACTTATTTTTTTTCATAACGAATTGGATACAACGCGATTGAGCGAACAGACATACGTCGTGCGAGTAGGAAAACGCGGCTATATGGCTACCTCGGCATAGCATCACACAAGGCAGGATACTGTTGGATGCTTCCAGACATTACCAATGCGCTTCAGTCTTTGTGAAGCCCGCATACGCATCTGACGCATTATCGCGGACTGTACTTTACACCTATTTTATAAACTAGCTTTACTACCCGGCTTCGCCCGGGACTTGGATTCTTGTCTTGGATTAATAGACGGCCTACTCGGAGGGTTTGGGGTGGGGGGGCGTGACGTCAGCAGGCAAACTGTGTGATGCTGTGCGGCATGCGGTGACGTCACCGCTCACTTGCCGTGCAACATATATACATTATTGCGCCCCCCCCCCAAATACAAAAATCTATTTTTATAATTTTTGCATTGTGTACAGTCTGGAAGCTACCCACATGCCAAATTTCAAGTTTGTTGCATGTTGGGAAGTATGCTAAACATTTCGAACAGACACACATTCACAAATTTCCCTTTTATATATATAGATTATTCATAATAACGCGATTTTTCCATAACTCGGTGTACTTCAGGAACGCAATTACCGCGTTATAGGAGAACAGACTGTTGTGTCATTCACCTTCGTATGTCCTCTCATCCATGTGTTGCTATTTTCATCTCACAATGTACATCCCGTGATGCATCTCTCCATGATTCCTTGTGCACTTTTCATTAATGAAATAGTTTTTGGTCTGATCATGCTTCTTCTGAACAGTACGTCATAACATATGTCTCCTTTAGGTGCAACGGCGTTTACTTGGTATGTCCCTTGTTATGAAGTGATTGCCACATATAAACCACAATACCTTGCTGATCTCGTCAAGTAGCATATACACCATCACACATGTTTTTTAGCTATCCATCGAACAAAGATGGTCACTGCATCACGCACTTTCAGATGCGCTTCTGCGGCCGTCTGGAACGCTCTTCCTTCCAATATTCAGAAGCCGCTGGAGCTATGCACATTGAACAGTTCTAATTTTCTTAAGAACTGTTTTTTTTGTGTTTAATTTGTTGTCATTCCCCTGCACCTCCGGTTGCCTACGTCCGGTGCGAAATAAGTTCAACATGCGTGCAAGCACAGCTTTTCAAACGTATTCCAACCTGCTCTCATTGACCTCTTTACTTAATTTGTTTGCTCCTGAGCTGCCTTCAATAACCCTCCCTGGTGCACTCGCTGCTGTATTGTAAATTGTATTCTCCGAGAGATATCTGCTCACCTCCTACGAACGCTTCTCTGCTTGCTACCATTTTGATGCCATCTATGGCAGTCACGCTACTATCATGGGCGTTATTTTAATTGTGCGCATATAGGATCGCTGCCCCTTACGTAAAAATGCGCTTAAGCGACACAATAAACAACGCGTGACTTTTCCGTAATTATTGTGGGAAATTAGGTGTTCATGAAAAGCCAAAGTCTGCTTTAAATTTAAGGTTAATTGCAACGACAGGTTAGGCGCAGTTCATTTCTATCCAAGGTATTCCACGGTAAAAAAATAGGAGCAAAATGTAATTGTAAGTATAGCAAGATAATTCATATTCTTGGTTCTTTCGGTAAAGTCACGTAGATAAAAAATAAAATAATACAATTTAATAAAAAATGAAATAAATATAAAAGCAAAAAACCCACGACATTTCGATCGTAACACAATGATGAAGACCGCTTGTGTTGCGATCGAAAAGTCGTGGGTTTTTTTGCTTTAATTTAAATTTTGTTTCATTATTTTAATTTTCTATGAAAAGAACCAAGAATATGAATTACTGCAGTCACGAAAGTTTTAAGTCAAAAGCAAGAGAATTGTTATCGAAGCAGCACATGCACGCCAAACGTTTCCATTAAATGTGGTTGGTTTGAGCAGATACTAGTGGGGGCTTGTTCTGTCGGTGGTACTCAGCAGTATTTATTATTTTTAGCATGTAGTGTGTGCTGTGCATGAATGTCTTTAACAAAAGCTTAAGTCAAATATTATGCGAGGACATGTGCTCAATTTAATTAAAACACGGGAAATGTTCCAAGCATGCACCGTGGGTAGCAGAGAGCAGAGCAGAGCAGAAAAAAAGAATAATCCGACTGTGCTATTCTATTTACATCCATGCCTCCCCAGCCTCAACAATCCACATTGACCAGCGAGGTGAAGTATAGCCAACCCCCAAGACCAACACGGGACCGTGAGGCTTTCATCCAGCGGCGAATTCATACAAAAAATAGCGCGGCAGAGCGTCGCGATTAAAAGTGACGTTGACGCAGACTTTACTTTTTGCGAGTAGCGGCGGCGTTGCGCCAATTTTTAATTTGCGTTCAGTCCTGCAGCTGCCTCTCCCCTACGTCGCATTGTGTTTTTCGCACACGATGCCCTCGTCAAAAAAAAGACTGCGTGTCGCTCGCGACGGCACGCCATCAAACATCTCTCCAGTGCACTAAAAGGGGCATTTTTTTTTCTAGATTGGAAGCTTTCGTGACTGCAAGGATTCATATTCTTAGGTTTTTTTGGTAAAGTCATGTAGGTAAATATTTTTTTAATAAAAGTAAAATAAAAATAAAATAAAAATCACGACGTTTCGGAGGCAACACAAGCCTCCGTCTTCAGGTCTTACTTGATACAGCGAGCGTGCTGTGACGGTTCCACCTGAAGACGGAGGCTTGTGTTGCCTCCGAAACGTCGTGATTTTAATTTTATTTTAATTTTACTTTTATTAATTTACATTTTTTACCTACGTGCATTTATTTTTCTCCGCTCGTCACCGCGTGCCATATATTTATTTGCTAGTTTTGCCGCCAGCCTCGGCCCCGCGTCAGCCGGGGTTAATTAAAAAACGAGGCCACCACTGGGCATCGCTCGTGGGCCCCGTCGATTCGCCAGTGCCGCCGGTGCCCGTTCCACCGTGCCGCTCATTCGGCTGATGTGGATGGTTGTGGCAGCCCACTCGTTGTACCGTAAGACTCTAAGGCGACCTCAGCTGGGTTTCCGACCAAATATTTTTTTTGACGGGTTCCCCCTCCCCATCCTCGCCGCGTCAGACCGACGATTTTGGCGACGCATTGCGAAAAACAAAAAAAAATGAAAGGGTCACGGAGGGAGGGCGTTCAGGTAACGGCCGTGACGATCTGATTCGTGCGAGACTAAAAAATTGTTTTCCCCCGACATTTCAAAAGGGGCACCCTCAAATTGATTCCACCGCAGATCTCGCAGCATCACGGTACAAATTGATACTTAAAAAAAGCGACGCGCGTAAATGCACGTATTAAATTACTATCCGACTATTATCGATTGTCACCTACATGATATTCTAGCGTGACAAAATATGCCGTAGGCAAATACCGAGGTCTGCTCGCTTCATGGGAGTGTTCGTGTAGTTTTGCAATTGCTCCCCCGTTGAAGGAGCGCAAACTACAGCGGTTTACTAAACAGCCCATTAAGCAATGCAGTTGTAGAAATTGTTATCCAGGAAAGCCTCACTAATTATTTTTTTTCAGGAAGGGGGCCTACAATTTAGTTGGGATCTTTGTACAATTCCGTTACTGGGTGTTTGGCATTTGATAGGAAGTTGGAGTGCCTGGGGAGGGCTTGCACATTCGAGGGCGTTCGACTCGCACCTCTGATTGGCATGGTTGGCTACACGCGGAGTAAAATAAGTTCAACATTCACACATAACACTCACTGTCATCCAATAAGCCGTAGTAGTCACTGAAACGAAATTGTTTACTCTCATGTATGTATGTTGAACTTCTTTCGCACCGTACATACCCAAACCGTGCTAATTGGAGGTGTGGAGGAAGGACATGTTTTTCCCTCGCAAATATATTGCACGCAGTTTTGCGTTGTCATTTCCAAAACGATATCATTTCTATTGAGATGATGTAAGAACGTGATGATAAACTTGACACCATTATTTACTCTTTCTATATCACGCAAAAATATACATTTGTACGAATGTAATGTCTTAAATTGATTTGCAATGATGATATAGTATCGCGCTATATTTAACTTGGGCTCATACTATTTCAATTTCTTCTCTCCGGTTTTCTGCTATACATCACCGTTCAGGTGCTCTCTCTCGCTGACAGTTCGCTCTTGACATAACACGAACGATACATCAATTCTTTGTTTTGTTATATTTTCTGTTTGCCAGCGTGTGTGGCTGTCAATGCCGAAAACGCATTTGAGGAATCAAACAAACATCTACCTGTTCGGTCATTTCTCTCAAACACGGAGGAGGAGGGCGGGGTGGAGGGTGTTCGTCTCGATTAAGACAAAAGCAGGAGTCGGCTTGCGACGGCCAGCGGCACCTTCGGATGCTTGAGCGACTTTGACTGAAATCTCACGAGGCCATTCATCTCCCAGGGGGGGGGGGGGGAGGGGGAGTTGGGGTGGCCGGGAGGCGCGTGCTGCCCACTAGGGCATTCTCGGCCATCATCGCGATCCCACCCAGTGGAACGTGTTCAATCACGGCACGGAAGAGTCCTTGACTTTGCTGCGTCCATTCCACACCCCCCGTGCCCCGTCCCTCCCCCCCGCATCGGAAGCCATCGGCTTTTACCCATTCTAGGCAATGACACAGGTGGTGGTGGGCCAAATGTTCAAACGGCAAGTAGACACACACCGATCGTTGCAAGGCATCGAGTTTACATTAGCCACAAGTGCTTGTGGCAAAAACATGTAAACAAACAGCTTTAATAATTCGCTATTGAACACGATTTTTTTTCTGGGTAGTAAGTGTTATTTTCTAATTGCTTATGCATAAAAAGTACAGAAAATGGCTATTATTCCCCACAAACTTTGATTTTGTGAGCAGGACTTTGTGTGAAAGAATGACACAAATGCACACGTTTTCTCATTGAAAATAGGTACATTTCTACTGTCCTGGTCACAAAAGTAAAGTTTGTGGAGAATAATAGCCATTTTCTGTACCGTTTTAGGCATAAGCAATTAGAAAATAACACTTACTACCCAGGGACATTTTGTTTTTGCTACACAGTGTAATGAGTTGTTTTATAAACTGATTGGCCTACACCAGAGACAGCCTTCTTTACATCTTTGTGTCACCACCGGTGTTAGACCTGAGAACGCCAAAAGGCGAACAATGTAAAGGCAATGCAAGTATTAAACGATGGAATGGATATCTATGGGATTTATGAAGACTATTCTTCTTTTTCGATGTAAAGCTTTCGTGACTGCAGGGATTCATGAAGAAATTTTAAGATGCCTGGTCGAGGTTCTCAGGATTCAGTGTGTAAATGCCCAAGGCTGGGCATGCCAACCTTAAGTGATGTAACCGGACACGAAGGAACAGGAGTTTCTGGTGGGGCAGCGGAATGGTGCACGTTTGAGTTAATGTAATATCGGTAGTGTCACAGAAGTCACCCTTTCTCACGAAATGTCACCGCAAATGTGGAACATCGCATTCACGAGTTGGAGTGCTTCAAGCTCATATTTTATTTAAACACGAAATAAATTGTATCTTTCCTCGCTTAATAGTTTCGAATGTGCATCACGTTTGACGGGACGAGGGCACATTTTTTTTAGGGTTGCACCACGTTTCGCTCAGCACGACGTCTGACGTTTCACGACGCGGAGCTTTCTCAGGAACTCGATTCTGGGTTTCAAATAGAAAACGAAGACGTTTCTCACGCTTCGCGACGGAGATAAACGTCCGATTTTGCGGCAAAACTTTTCCCTCGGGCTGTCAAGAACGTCTTTAGGAATTGCATGATTGAGAAACTCAAATCGGAAAGGATGTCCACTCGTAACTTTTGCAGAAATCAGGCTACAAAAATGGCCTGTGGAAGATGATTCCTTCAATTGCCTCTTCATGAAAATTGGCTCTGCACCTTTTCACATGCCCCACAATCGAGGTGTTAATGTTATGGCAATTTAAATGTAATTTTTTTTCTTATTATGATTATTATTAATTTGTACAGCCCTTTGTCACTTAACTGATGTATGTATATTGAACTTCTTTCAAACAGTATGTAGCCAACTGTGATAATTGGAGGTTAGGGAGTGAAGGACAACAAACTAAACTCAAAAGTATTAAAAAAATAGTTTTCAATCTAGATAAAAACAACTGCTAGATGAAAGCCTCCACACACCATGCCAGTCAAGGAGGATGTTTGACCATACTTCACCAAGGTCAGTATGAATTGGTGAAGAACATTTTTAGACTATAATTTCAACTCGTAACGCACACAATATCTGCTCGCTCTTGTCGAGAGAGGGGGGGAGAACGGCTGAGATGCGCCAGGAATTAGCCACAGACTAAGAGCAAGGCAGCCACGCGATGAGCCGCTTGCCAGGAATTGCCCAAGCTCTGCTATCCTCCATATATTAACGTGTTATCATCTCAATTAATGAGCGTTTACATTAGGGAGATAAAACCGGAGCAAACAGAGAAGATCAATGCTTGCAAAATGGTGGAAACACTCTATCCTATTCCCCAGTCCTCGTGTCCACTGTGCTAGATTACCGCCCGGCTACTCGAATCTCATGGTAGCCATGGCCGGAAAGCAAACTCACATCTCCGATTTCACAGCACGGTGCTTTTCGTGGAGATGTGAAAATGAACCCTTTCCCATTGCGATGACGTATGTAGACGTATGGAATGGGAATAAAAAAACATCATGGGTATCGAGGCTCCCACAAGGCTATGCAGGAGGGCGTATGACACAGTTTGGTGCTGGCGATCAAAGTGTGCAGTCGGATCACTACCATTTCCTGCGGTGACTACAATGTCTTTAAAACCAGTGGCGCTAGTACGTCTCTCTAAATAAAATTAACGCTGAGCTGCTCACGCATTACCAGATTCAGCGGGGAACTTGAAGACGTATCGGAAAGAAGAAAGGGTTAAGAAAAAAAAACAAATGGGATGACATTGTGCGTCGTCTTTGGTGGATGGGCTAAGACCATCAGCTAGCTCACTGCACTTGGCAACGTGGTTTAATCATGGGATGATTGCCCACATTCAAACTCAGCATTGTCAGCTGCGCTGGCTTCATTCCCCTGGCATTGAAACCCCTCTGAGCCACTTGGTCACTTTTCACGGAGCCCACGTTTGGGAGATTACTATTTGCACGCATATTTGTGTCGTACTTTGTGGCTTTTGTTGTTGTTTTTGTCGTCCAGACGTTGATATGCGAGGTTTGCAATACTACAAATGTTCAAAGGGAGACAGTTGGGAGACGTTTTGAATTAAAACGATCTGCTCTCTTGATTACAGACAACACCGCATGCAAATGGCTCACGCAAAACAGGATAAGGATTTTGCATACATAGAGCATTTCAATTCCTCCGCAGCTCAAGCCGTTGTATCATCTCAACAATTTAGAAACATGCGTTTAGACTATTCAGATTATTTTGCTGATATAAATGCCCAAATGATAAGCCACTTTGTTCAGCTATCGTTTGTGGCCAGGTCGATTTGAAAAATACGTTCATACCTCAGTGGGCTTTACCTGCTAGGATGGAGATGGTTTAATTTTATTTGTATGTCTTTAGGTGATTTGTTTACCTTCCCTATACTTTGCACTACTATCAAGCTTTTGTACTGTTTTTTGTTGCAACGTTCTGACTCAGCCATACTACACATTTGTGAAAAAGAGCATTATAGCTCATCAGATTCCTCCAGGATAGATACATATGTAATGTGAGGGTATACCTGGGTAATTGAGTGGTCACACCTCATTGATAATGATTGACTCTACCGTCCAGGCCCATAACCAATGGGGAGAGGTGTAGGGGCGTGGCCCTGACGTAATGTGAAGGTGACACCTGGAAGGAGATGATTGACCCTGCTGGCTTTAGCCACAGCCAATGGGGAGACGAGTTAGGGGCATGGTCCTGGGACCGTAGGATGGGATCTGGAAGATTCCAGGGAGGTTACCCAGGACTGGCTGAGAGGCACCACGTGACCCACGATTTAAAAGGGGTGGAGACGGGCAACATGTGGTCAGAACTGGAACGAATGGAGAAGCCACGCAGGAGCGCGGGGTCCAGAGCCTGCCACGTGTCAGCGACAGTCATCTCTCTCTCTATCCCTCCCTCTCACGCTGTCTGTCAACAGTGTCAAGGAGTCAGATTGCAGAGGAGTCCGTACGATGAGAGCTGTAGAAGAAAGCTAATAAACAAACCTGATTCCAGAAGTTGCCTCTGCGACCTTTATTACACATATTTTAATTCTGATTCTGATTAATTCCATTTCCCTGCGGCTCTCTAGCCTAGGGGCCTCCCGGTCGCAGCCACATATATGCGGCATCGGCATGTAACTTGCAATCATCTTCCCAGTAAGCGCTTGCGTTGCTACGTTTTTACTCTCCAATTACACAGTCGGTAAGCTAGGAAGCGTGCAAAAACAACTATCCTGTGCGGGAGTACATGCAATCACTGACATCAGCACCCAACGGAGGAAACGAAACTCATCAGACGGATACACGTGGGAAACTTTCAAACTCGATGACCCAGAGGTCCCAAACTTGTTCCACGCAAACGCTGGTGGGGGTCCCTCTGTTTGGTATTCTGAGCAGGAAATCATCCCGATGGAACGGAATTAAATCTTGAGGGCCCCTTGTTGGGAGAGGGCTAGTTGTGACCTGCGCCTTCATGGATGCACCCACCCCCAGGTTGAATTCCCACAGGTCTCCTTGGTGCCAGCCATTGTAAGGCAAAGCAGAATGCCCACATACGCTTCCCCATATAATGAATAAAATGGTGAGTTCGCTCGGAAAATGGAACAAAGTAAACATGTTTCGATTGCATCACAAGCAACCATCATCAGGTAAGATTGAATGAAAAAACAAACCTAGTAAACTTAGAAATGTAATGCAATGCAATACAGAGAGTCGGCAAACACAACAGTCAACACCCTACCTGGTTGATTACGTTCTTCCAAAGATTGCTAAATTCGAGAGAGAGAGACAAAACACATACACGGAGACACATATACAGACACACATGTAGAGAGAGGCATACAGAGACACACAGAGAGATACACACACGTAGACAAACAGAAAGACAACGCCTTTGTGTCTATTTAAGGCCTCGATAGTAATTCCTGCAGTCACGAAAGCTTCGAATCGAGTTTAAAGTAAACATGGTATAATTACCAAATTTACTTTAACATCATTGCTGACGTCATCCCAAAAAATATCTTGGAATATTATGCACATCGCAACTAATTAAAACCTAATCCGGTTAGTACAGATCCATATTCACAAAAATTGATATTTACGATTATTCTAACGCTGATGAAAGCATCAATAAGTATCGAATATATATTTTTATAGAGAGCGTCCAAACAATGTGATTGACATGTTTGACTAATTTTATCACTGCGATTCTATAAATTAGAATCACAATCTGTATTTATCCTGGAGAAAGCCGATGAGCATATGAAGCTCTTTCTCACAGATGACAAGTTCGGGAGTAGGTCAGAACGTTACTGGAATGTGGGAGGAAACCAGAGCCACCTAGAGAATGTCCGCACAGATGGATTCAATAATCCATTGCTGTAGTGTCACCGGTGGTCCCACTTCCAAAAAACGAACCGGTGCTAATTCAAAAAAATTCGCAACTATTGCAATTGTTCACTCGAGCTGTCAATTTATTCACGTTATTAATATTATTCACCAACATATACAAAACTGCTGATGTGGCGACACGGAAGCGGGGGTGGGGAGGGGTGGTGACGGCGGAGGTGTGTGAATGTGAAGAATTTCGCGGAGCGTGGTAAGGCATTGGCTGCCGTGATCCTTTGCTATTTCATCGGCCGCTGCTGGTGGCAGGGTTAGGGCAACCAGTCTCTGTCTCTCCTCATTGCGTTTCAATCAGTCAAAAGCTGATTTCTTCACAGGCACTGCCGTACATCATTTCCTGTCTTGTCGGCCACAAATCCCCATCGGGAACGAGGAGGGAAACGCCTGGGGTGGGGCGGCGTGGGGGGTGGGAAGCGGTGAGTGGGAAAAAAGTTCAACATAATGGGCGGGATTTGTGCGTTAGTCATTGAATGCAATTTTCTGGCGTTGTCTGGCAAATACAAAACACCTTCGGACAGACGAGATTAAAGCAAATTTTCCGAGTTATATCGCGACCTAGTGGCAACCCTGTTCGTGTTTGTCCACCAAAAGCTAATTGAGGCCAGGCTCCAGAGGTGGTCATTTAAAAATTCGGTAGAGGCTTTAATGGCACTGTGTACTGCTCGTGGTTAATTGCTTAACGCGCGTAGAACTTGCAAATCCAGAGGTCAGCGACTCAATTCAGTCTACCGGCGCAGAAGTTGAAACAATGGGGCTACTTGATTAAATGCCCCCCCACCTCTGTCCACCCAGCAGTATTAATGGTAACACCGCAGTTCATATGCTCGGCGGGTCAGACTCTTAGATACGCTTCTGTGGCCGTCTTGAATAAATAATGAGAATCATAATAATGAAAATAAAATGTAAACGTATAATGCGATGGAATTAACACCTGGATCGCGGGGCATGCAAGAAGGTGCACAGCCGATTGGTGATAAAGAGGCAATTGAAGAAATTAACCTTAGAAGTGGTTATCTGATGTATAATACGTACATTGCATCGTGGGGCAATTTGTGGACACAATCCCACTCTGTCGAGATTCCTGCACAGTATGAAAACGTAGACCATGATTACCTCTGGCGAATTGCCCGATGATGCTGGATGCAATTACCAGCGAAACGTCGAACTCAAAAATTGTAAATGTTGTGGTTCCACGCTTCAACACACCGGTGGGCTAAAGTAGTGAATTTTTTGTCTTTTGTCAACGTGACACTTTTTTGCTGATTGGCCGTGTCGGGTAGTGGAGGGTTACGGCACATTTATAAATAACGCGATCTAACCTTAAAAACGTTTATGATGAATGATTACCTCTAGTGGAAGCCCTTCAGCCAACGGTGGTGCGAGCGAGTAATTGCAGGGCCGCTTGGATCACATCGAAGGCCCACAATGCAATGTTGTTCAGCGTACGGAATGTATTGCGTGGGCCTCACTACCAGCACTCTCAGAGCTCGCGGAGGACAAAAACACAACACCCTTCAGGAGTTACTGTCACATTCTAGAGAGAGCCCCCACTCGAGGATATGTTTTGCCTAACTCTTCCGAGCTGGCCAACATCTCGGAAGAGGTGGTGGTATCAACACTGTGCCACACCGCACACGATCTACCGAGACTGAAATAACGTGATTTACCAAACCAAATTGATACTCATCGGTGGACGGAGGCGAATGAGTGGGGTTGGCGATGAGAACATAGGCGGGAATTTGACTTCGATATTTCGGGGAGCAGGGGTTCGCTTTGTCCCTCATATTATATTATCTTATTGTAAACTATTAAAAATGTATTGATAAAGGTGTCCAGATTGGAGGGGGCATTGCCCCCCCACCCCCACGCGCAAACTCTGCCCAGGGTTAAGAAAATGTAATAATTGTTTCAACCACAGCATCAGAAAAATTACGACATTGAATTGGTGACCTCTGGATTGCAAGTCCTGTGTGCTAAGTAGTTCACCACGGAAGAAACCGCTCAATTTCAAAGATTAACCACGATGCTAGAGTTCCGCTTTGAATGCACCACTTTAAATCCGAAGTCTCATACCCGTCAGAGACGTGTACACGAAAGTGCCGGAATCCCGTGGACTTTCTTGACAGAGAGTTGGGGTGACAGGACGTTAACCCTTCGTGTTATGGCAAACATTTCACCGTTCAGGTGAAAGGAGATTGACCTCCTTATGAAATATCTCGCCCCCCCCCCCAGCTCATTATTCTCACCTGAATAATTCTAAATGATGAACAGGGTAACGGCAGACTGCAAATGGGCCCCGTAAAAAAAAAAGACGTATGCACGTCAACAGAACTATCGATCAGAAATATCCGACTCTTCATGTTTCACTCCAGTGCCTATAAATAAATAAAAACACACGAGAAAACATATGAACGTCAGTGCTCCTGTCTGATTAGTATGTGCGGCCGTAGTCTATGTCCTCCTTAAATCTTACATTGGTTAATTAGTCTTGTTGATTTGTGCAATCGAAGGTTTTCCTGCGGTGGCATATATTAGCCTCTGATTTGTGTTCTTTTTGGGCAATTCTTCATCTTTGTAAAAGGTTGTTTTTGTACATACATATTTTATCCCCAGTGTGATATACTATGTTGATTTACTATTGCTATCCAGCACATTGTCACATATCTGATTCGCTGGTGCCTGAGGTATAAGATAATATATGGGAAGGTCAGATATTTAAAACTATTTTGAAAAACAAATTTTGGTTTAACATGAAGGCTTTTGCGACCAATATCCATTACAGGTTTTCTATAGGGTCAGACCACGTGAATATAAATGTGTCGTTAAACCCGCCACCAACCGGCACAGCCAATTAGTAAAGTTTTGTTTCATTTTATTTGCGTGAAAAACATTTCTTTTAAATTTTACCAGGTAAGGCCCACTGAACTATACTGTTGATTTTCAGAAACGACCTGGCAAGCAAATAAGAGCTCAACAAAGTGGCTTATGTTCAAATTTATAGCAGCCAAATGCTCTAAACGTCTGTCGATTCTAAATGTGAAGGAAAAAGTTGGAGGACCCTGAAAAAAAATAATGAGACCCCTGAGGGAGAGAGACACGCAAACTACAAATATACAGGCGTCAGGGTCAGGATCGAACCCACGACTTCCTGCATACCAGGCGAGGTATCTAACATCTCTCCACCTTATTGCTGTCCAAATAGGTGTTGTGCCACACGTGACATTTGGAACACTGGACGCCGGATATCAGCGCGTCTGGTCTCGTGAGCAAAGCCAGGTATCCTTTCCTCCGAAATGTGTTGCCTGTCACTTGTTTTCCAACTAACCAAACTCAACGCCTATTTGTCATTCAGCCTCAGCCTAGCAACGCTATTGGAATAAAGTTCAACGTAATACCGGGACGGGGACTCGGTACGAATCAACTCCTGCCACTCGAACACAGACGCCAATTCCAAGACAGGCGTCGGCGGTAAACCTCATTTGCGTCATGGGTTGTCCCGTAATATTCTTGTTTCTTTCGGTGAAGTCACGTAGATAGAAAAGAAAAGAAAATTAAAAGCAAAAAAAGCTTCTTTTATTTTATTATTTTTATTTCGTTTTATTATTTTTATTTTATTACATTTTCTATCTACTTGATTTTGCCGAAAGAACCAAGAATATGAATTCCTGCAGCCACGAAAGTTTAAAGTAAAAATTTGTCCCATAATGTAAAAAAATATATTTAACGTCGGTGGAGTAAAGTGGCCTTGGCAAAGTACTGCGGGTGAACAAATTAAAACCCATTCTGGGTCGAACGGTCGGGGAGGCATGATCCCGATTGCACCATTGCCCTCCAGACCCACCGCGCCATTACGAGGTGAAGAGCGACGCCTCAGTGTTTCACTTTACTGACGTGAAATGTTGTTGTCAGCACCGCGAGGGGGCTTTAGTTGCGAGCGGTTTCATTTTCGCCTTCTTTATTTCGCCCCGGGACCGACGCGGGCCGCCCGAGCGTCGTAGCTCATGGCGCCGGCTCGAGCGTGGCCGCAACCGCTCCCTCGTCCCCGACGCGCCCCCTCGTCCCCCCCTCGTCCCTCACCTCCCGTCGTCCCCTCGTCCCCGACGGCCCCCCTCGTCCCCGACGCGCCCTCCGCTGTTGGAGCGCGAGACATTGGCTGGCGTCGCTGCGGCAAACGATCGGTTGCGGCGGTGGCGTCGGGGGGCGAGGGGCGGGGTCGAGGGGGGTGGCGGCGGGGGGGGGGGTCAAAGGGGCAATTGGGACCCTTTTGCTCCTGGTCCCATTAACCCCGGGGACCGTTTTTGGCCCCAGGTCAATTGTTGTCAACGATAGTTGGGCTCTTAAAATTGGCGCGGTGAGCTCCTGAGCCCGTCTGGAATGCTCTTCCTTCCGATATTAGGAAGCCACTGGAGCTATGTACTTTAAAATCATCTAGATTGACACACTCATTTCTTTAGGACTGCCTTTTTGTGTTTAGTTTGTTGTCCTTCCCCCGCACCTCCGATTAGCACGGTTGGCTACGTACGCTGCGAATTAAGTTAAACATGCATGCATACATACAGACGCTTCAACATAATTATGTTAGGTCTCGCTGCCGTGTTCAATTCACGTGAAATGTTACACGTGTCCGGACAAAAACGGCGCGACCATGAAATTGCTCGCTTATGCAACTGCTGGCAGAAAGACCTTCACTGGAGGGATCTCGAGAGAGAGAGCCCATCTCGAGGGTAATTCACCAACTCATATGTACGTACACCTCGGAAGAGGTGTACGAGGTAGGGCATCAAATTTGCGGGTGTACCCACACTCTACCCCACCACGCACGACCTGCCGATCGAATGCGCTCCACCCACTTATGCTGCTGGGTTGACAGAGGTGGGGAGATTTGAATCGAGCCAACGACCTCCGGATTGCAAGTCCAGCGAGTTAAACATTGCACAGCGGCAGCGTCCCCAATGCACGTATACATAACCGCTGCACTGTTATGAACGTGACCATTGCATGCATTTTCTTTGCAATTGATGCAGTATCAGCAAGGCTGATTTGAGTACGATGCTGAATTCGGAAAATGATTTCCTATTAGAACGTCCGTGTTTTCCCAGTGGAGAGGATGGACATTTAGCAGCAGTGATGGAGTGTTAATTCAATTGATTTATTGATATGGGGGGCGGCGGGGGGGCATCAGTCGATGTGCATAATAGTCAAGTGGCAACGCGTCTCAACACATGCACGGCTGTCCCTTCTGATAGAACACCTCTCTTTTAGGTGTCTCCTCGTTTTTCTTTCTTCTTCTCCATAATTCATAATTTATTGTCGGGGCAGACAATTTGTTAATTGAATATGAATTATATATTTTTTGTACGGGTGCACGGCGTGCAGAAGTCGTTCGTGGTTTTCGTTTGCACAACGAGCTGAGCGACAGAATATTTTCAAGGTGGCTGAGAATTCTGCGTGTTTATTTATTTATTTCCCCGGAGGGAGTGCAAACCAAGGCGGAGGTCTCGTGGATGCTGGCTCAGTATTCCGACAGCGGCGCATTTGAAGCCAACGGGTCTGCAAAGATGCCGTGTAACAAAGACCCCCCCCCCCCCACACACAAAAAAACCTCCAAAGCCACACCATTGATTATGCCTTTAAAGTGAACACAAGTCACAACGGTGCACTTCAATGTTACACTACAGGAGTAAGGGAGCGTTCACACCACAACAGAAAGAAGAAAAAAAACGCGACCTTATTTTTTTTACATGAAGGTTGGTCGGCAGTGTGATTATGTGCGTGGCAATTTTTGGTGAAAAGATTATTTCAAAGACTTCTGGCTTCACTGCCTGCCCGGTGATTCATTGCCAGACTGCTCAAAGCGTCCTAAAAATGCTCAACAAAGGTAAAAGTGCTGCCCATTTGAAACAAAAATAATCATTTTTTTTTTCTTTAACCAGATGTAATAAATGACTGGACCACGATGTCTGGCTCAGTGTCCTTTATTATTCGGTTCGTGCTGTACACCCACACGGCTGTCTTTACTCTGTAGCTTCTCCACGGTGCTGACTCCAATGTCGGCCCGATCCACAACAGCAGCTCCGCTGCTGTTTCTCTCACACAGCCCCCCTTGGCTGTACTCTCTGCTGCTCTTCTCCCTCCGCAGCTCTCACAGCTTCTTGCTCTCTCTCTCTCTCTCCGCAGCTCCTCCTGGCAGCCACACCGCTGCCTCTAACAAGCAGCCCCCTCCCTCTCTCTCTCCGCAGCTCCTCCTGGCAGCCACACCGCTGCCTCTAACACGCAGCCCTCCTGGCTGTCTCCTCCCCAGCTGCACACCACTCCGCAGCTTCCTCTTATCTTCGGGGTTGGCTCCCGATCGCCGTCGGCGCCCCCCCTCTCCACACTTGCCCGCGTGGCCTCACTCTTTTCCGCTCACACCCCGACTACCTTCCCCTTCCGGTTTACCCGCTTAAAGCCCCGAACCTTACCCCCACGTCACATGACTCCACCCCCCGTGACGTCACCTCCGGAAGGTCGCTTACGCCCGCATTACACCACCCTCCCCCGTAGAAAAATCCCAGCCGACCTCGGCTGACCAATAGCAATCGTAATGCGGCGAACCGAGCTTCCCCCCCTAAAGGACACTAAGCATATAATGTAACAACAAGAACAACAACAACGCAATGAACATCAACGATCGTACAAAAGCATGCAATAAATACAACTGTAAGAAAAAAATAACAAGACAGCAACAATCAACGAAACGTAAGCGATTTGGAACGTGTGCGGGTCGCCGGCCCGTCCCGGACGGTCGGCGGCCCACTCGCAGAACGGGAACGCGATGAAAGTCGAGGAATGACAGGGGGTAATCCCCCTGTCGCAGCTGGAAGTCCACCGACGTCCCGTGTCCCTAAAGAGTTAGTCTTGGGCTTGTCCTGTGACCGTGCCCGCAGCTGGGTCGGAAGGGCTGCAGGGCTCGAAGGTCCCGCAGACCTGGCAGGCGTCCTCCGAGCAGGGCCCCTCGTCCCCCGCAATGTCACGGCCGGCCTGTCTGGAACAGGTACGACAGGCGCTCCAGCGAGATCAATGGACGCAGGCAGGGGAGAGTCAGCAGCAACAGACCCCGGCAAGGCAACATTGGGGGATGACGCATCATGTAAGGGAGCAACATATGGTTTCAAGCGCGACGTATGCACAACCCAGCGACGAGACCCAATCTGGACGCGTGCTGTCTGTGGGTTGGGAACCGCAATGAGGCGTACGGGACCATGCCAGGGTTTGTGCAATTTCGGCGAGGTCCCCGGACGTACCTGTGGACAATGAAGCCAGGCTAGGTCCCCAACCTTCCAAGGGCACTCCCCCTCAGACCGTCGCGCATATCGCTCGTTCCGGGCCTGGGCTTTGGCCGTAGCCACGCGGGCATTCTCCCGCGCCTCCGTGACTCGGCGAACCGTGTCCTGAATGTATTCAGGAAGTGGTTTACGAGGTCCCTTCACCCCAGTTCCCAATTGCACATCCACCGGCGGCACGTTTTCCCGACCATACATAAGGTAAAACGGCGAATATCCTGTAGCCGCATGAGGCGTCATCCTGTACGCCGAAAGCACCCCGGGGATGTGCAGATCCCAATCTGATTGTTGTTCACTCACGGTGTGGCAAAGCATGGCAGACAATGTCCTGTTCAGCCGTTCAACCATACCATCCGTCTGCGGATGGTATGGGGATGTCCGTACTTTCTTAGTCCCAAGGCCCGCGCACACTTCCACCAATAATTTAGAAGAGAAATTCCTGCCCTGGTCCGTGAGGAGTCTCTCAGGCGCCCCCTTATCCATAATATACCCAAACAAAAAGGCGTCGGTAATGGCCGCGGCCGACTGATCGGGCAACGGCCAGGCCATCGGCCAACGGGAGAGGTACTCAACCCCTACCAGCAAATATTTATTACCCCTCGCCGATGGTGGAAAAGGTCCCAATATGTCCAGTGCCACCAATTCATTGACTCGAGACACCTGAATCGACTGGAGAGGCGGCACGTAAGGATGTTTCGGCGGCTTACGTTGTGCACACGCAGGGCACGCGCGCACGTGCCCTACGACATCTGTCGCCATGCCGTGCCAAAAATAATGACGTTGCAACGTCAACAAGGTCTTCTGCACCCCTAAATGTAAGAGAGTGTCACAATGGAGGGTTCTAATCAACTCGAACCGCAAGGACGTTGGTACCACCAGGCGCCAACGTTCCTGGAACCCCTCCCGCCACATAAGCAGACCATCTCGGAGAGCGGTTTGCGGCCCCACAGCCGTACTCGGACTCCCATCGTCCTTAGCAGACCGCTTCCGCAAGGACACCAATGACTCATCCATCATCTGTTCCCGGATCCAGACAGACCGCGGCAGATTCAAAACCCCGTCAGCCGGTCCCGGTTCCATCGGAGTGTCCGACTTCTCGACGGCCAACGTGAGCGGCTGAGGGGGGTTTGGAATCGGCGAACACCTATGCGTCCCCGACTCACATTTACAAGGGGCGCGCCGCGGTAATCTGGAAAGTGCGTCAGCGTTCGCATGGCGCACTCCCTTCCGATGTTGAATTTGGAAGGAAAATTCCTGTAGCGTGTCCAACCAACGTGCCAACTGTCCGGATGGCTGGTCAATTTTAAGGGCATATTGCAAGGCCGCATGATCCGTACGCACAATAAAAGAACGACCGTAGAGGTATGGTCGAAATTGCCGTAGGAAAAAAACAACCGCCAATAGTTCTCTGCGAGTGACACAGTAGCGGGTTTCCGCAGGAGACAAGACTCGGCTACCATACGCCACGACACGCTCTACACCCCCTTTAGACTGTGATAACACCGCCCCAATACCTGTGTCACTCGCGTCCGTATCAAGAATGAATGGGTGATCGAAATCGGGATAATCCAATGTTGGGGCCGTGGCCAATAGATCACGCAGACTCCGAAAGGCCGCCTCCTCCGGCTGTCCCCAAACAAACTTCCGTCCTTTACCCGTAAGGAGATGCAAAGGCCTCGCAATCGTCGCAAAACCCGGCACGAATCTTCGGTAATACGAGGCAAATCCCAAAAACCGCCGAACATCCCCCACGGTGGCCGGAGTCGGCCAATCCCGGACGCACGCCGTCTTTTCCGGATCCGTGGACACTCCCTCAGCGCTCACAATGTGCCCCAAATAGCGGACGGACCGTTGCAGTAGGTGACATTTCTTTGGTTTGAATTTCAATTTGGCAGAACGCATCCTCGTGAACACTGTCTCCAGCCGCGTCAAATGTTCATCGAATGTGCGGCTGAAGACAATGATATCGTCCAAATATATAAGACATGTCTCCCACTGCAACCCTGTCAAAACGAGCTCCATCAATCTTTGAAATGTAGCAGGGGCCGCATTCAATCCCATCGGGAGACAGTTGAATTGAAATAACCCCTGCGGCGTACGGAATGCGGTTTTCTCCCGTGAGGACTCGTCAAGGGGAAGCTGCCAAAATCCCGAAGAGAGGTCCAGTGTGGAAAAGAACTTAGCCCCCGACAATGCGTCGAGGGAGTCATCCATACGCGGCAGGGGGTACGCATCTGCCACCGATATCTTATTCAATTTGCGGAAATCAACACAAAATCGCAATTTGCCATCCTTCTTCTTAACCAAGACGACTGGAGCGCCCCATGGGCTGTTAGATGGCGATATAATGTCCGCAGCCAACATGTCTTCCACTGCCCCCCGTACGTGTTCTCGCTCCGCAGGACTCATCCGATGCGAATTTAATCGAATAGGGGCAGCATCGCCCGTCTCAATGTGATGGTAAAGCAAGGAAGTGCGGCCCAAATCCAAATCATCGGAGCTGAACACGTCGGAATATGTCAACAACAATTTACGCAGCGCACCACGTTGCTCCATGGACAGGGAAGAATTTTCGTCACATAATTGAGCAACCCAACGATCATCCGAACTCCTTGGCTCGGAAACCCCAGCAACAACTCCCCGGCTATGTGGACAATCATGGGTCGCAAACGCCGTAGTGGCATGTGCCACAACCGTACCGGCCGGGACACGGACGTTTTCTCCCCCCGCATTAAGCACCTGTAAAAACGGTAATTGATCCGGCCGGACGATGGTCTGTGCCCCCACTAACGCCAACCCGGTTGTTATCGTGGCGGACGGTGACAACAAGACCCCTACTGCTCCTAGCCGATCAGGCAGGGGCTTCCGATACCGCAAGGGTATAAGCATCTGTGTACCAGGTGGGATGTCCACAGATGCGACGGACAGCGCCTGCACTTGTACGGCCGAAGCAGGTCGCCCCCAGGGCGACGGCAGAAACGAGATTTGACGGCCCCCCGGCAGTTCAATACAATTCTCATTGATTTTGATCAAAATGGGCATCTTAGCCAAAAAATCGGTGCCTAACAAACAAGGAACCGCCAAAGATCTCGATATCAACACAACACCCGAGGCCGACACATCCCCAATAGATATCTTAGCATCCACCTGACCCACGATGCCCATGCTACCCCCGTTCGCAGCGACGCACGACCCATAAACCGGACGCACAGCCCCCGACGGAATGCCCAACAGATGGAAAATGACATCCGATATAATAGTCGCAGACGCCCCCGAGTCGACCAAAATGCGCACGTCCACACCTTGTATGGACCCCGGTACAGTGGACGAACCCGTAGCGGCCGCGACAACTCTCCGTGCCAATTTGCGCCACTGCGTAACTGAATGACAAGGCCCCGTCGATGGCCTTTCTTTAACAACAACAATAGGATCGCGCAACACAGGTGGTGGGTGAGGTGGAAAGCCTTGCCGAGTGTCTGGTGCGTGCCGACATGCCTGTTTTGGAGGATCTTTAGCCGACTTGACCGGTGCCGAGGCCTCCTGCTGCGGCGGAGCCGGGAAGCGGGCCCAGCAGTCTCTGGCGTAGTGGCCCCTACGCCCGCAGCGGAAACATTCGGCCTCGTTGCGCCGAAGCGCAGGCCTCGCCTCCTGACGGCCCCGTTCTGGTAGCACCGCGCGCGGTCTCGGCCCGCCGCGTCCCGTCCATGGAGCGGAGGCGGCCGTCAGTTGTTGAGGGCCCCGGTCATCCGGAACATAGACGGCCTGCGCAGGGTTCCATCCCAGCGCATCCCCATCTTTGACGGGCCCCCCCGTCCACGCCGTCACTTGTTTCCAGCGACGGAGGTTGAATTGCGCATCGAGACACTTAGCAGCCATCCGGGAAGTTAGCTTCTCATGCCCACACACAGGCATGGGGATCCCTAGATCCCGAGACAACTCCAACATTTTCCCTAATATGAGAGGCTCAAGCAGGTCCTGTGGCGTCTCAGGATAAGCTGCCATGGCCAGCTCCAGCACCGCACCCCTGAACGCCACGGGCGACTCCTCTGGTGCTCGTTGTCGTTGAGCGAATCGCCGATGCGCATCATCTGGTGGCTCATAAGCATCGGCCATTTCTTGAAAAACACCACATAAAGTTGCCTTCTTATCGGTCGCTATGGAACGGAAGAATCGGACAGATTCGTCGTCCAGAAGAGTCGGCAACACCTCCAAAGCCTCCGCATCGGTCCATCTTGCTGTGCGTACCGCCGCCAAGAAGCGGCAGGCGAACGCGCTCCAGTCCCCACCGACGGAAAATTCTTTAACTGTTGTAAGGTGGCGACTCCGACTCCTCTTCCCGCCGTCTTCCAATGGTGGTGGTTGTGATGGCAAATTCAAAATGGCGTCGGCCCGCGGCGTGGCCAAGATGGCGGTTTGGCGCCACGGAGCGCGCAAAATGGCGGCCTCTTGCCGCGTGGGCAATGGCGGCGGCAGGACAGGCAACGTGGCGGCCCGCGGAGCACCACTTGCATCATCCATCGTCCCTGGCGCGACGAGATGGCATAGATGCGCCAGGACGTCCTGAAGTGCCTCCAGTTGTACCGCCATCGCTTGCCATCGTTGATCCGCGTCTGATGATGTCGACGGACCCGCCACCGCGCCAACATCCTCCACACCCGTTCCCGTGGTCGCCTCAGCCTGGCTCTCCTCCACCACCCCAACAGGATCCGTGGTTGGAGGGAGTTCGTCGTCGTCGGACGAAGAAGCCGATGCAGGCGCCGGATTAACTTTCTTCCTCACTTGTTTCGACATGCCGTTGCACTTCCGACACCAGTGTAATAAATGACTGGACCACGATGTCTGGCTCAGTGTCCTTTATTATTCGGTTCGTGCTGTACACCCACACGGCTGTCTTTACTCTGTAGCTTCTCCACGGTGCTGACTCCAATGTCGGCCCGATCCACAACAGCAGCTCCGCTGCTGTTTCTCTCACACAGCCCCCCTTGGCTGTACTCTCTGCTGCTCTTCTCCCTCCGCAGCTCTCACAGCTTCTTGCTCTCTCTCTCTCTCTCCGCAGCTCCTCCTGGCAGCCACACCGCTGCCTCTAACAAGCAGCCCCCTCCCTCTCTCTCTCCGCAGCTCCTCCTGGCAGCCACACCGCTGCCTCTAACACGCAGCCCTCCTGGCTGTCTCCTCCCCAGCTGCACACCACTCCGCAGCTTCCTCTTATCTTCGGGGTTGGCTCCCGATCGCCGTCGGCGCCCCCCCTCTCCACACTTGCCCGCGTGGCCTCACTCTTTTCCGCTCACACCCCGACTACCTTCCCCTTCCGGTTTACCCGCTTAAAGCCCCGAACCTTACCCCCACGTCACATGACTCCACCCCCCGTGACGTCACCTCCGGAAGGTCGCTTACGCCCGCATTACACAGATAAGGCCCACTGAGCTATGTAGCTATTTTTCAAAAGCGACCTATCCACAAATGGTCACTCAACGAAGTGACTTATCACGTGGAAATGTATAGCAGCTGAAGACTCTGGACGTATGTTGGTTCTAAACGTGGAGGGAAACCCCGGAGGACCCGGAGAAAAATCCACGCGACCAGGGGAGAGAGACACGCAAACTCCAAATTTCCAGGCATCATCAGAGTCTGGGTCAAAACGACGACCTCCTGCATACCAGGCGATGGGAGTTAACATGTCACCACCATGGCACCCCTAGCTTGCTCAAGCCACTGCTGGCAATACTGTCTAGAGGGTCTTCAGAGGGCATTGTAGCCTACTCTTCCACACTGGCTATAGACATCTTGGAATAGGTGGAACTGCCCACGTTTTACCCCACAGCACACGGCCCAAACGGGAGGAGGACATTTAAGAAGCATTCCCTGCTATCCCCACTCCCGTGCCGAGAGTCGGAACCAGCGACTTCTGGATTGCAATTCCAGGATGCTGACATTGACACCTTAAATTTAGCATTCGCGTTGCATAAGCGCGATGGCTTTGCGTGGCCAACAAAACATTGCAGAGACCTTGAGTTTACTGCCTTGCCCCTCTGTGATGAGCAGCTTTCTGCCAGTCCGCTAAAAGCATCATAGGCATTTGTCAAATTTAAATCCATTTCAACTGAGCAGAATCCATGCATTTCCACCAGCCAAAGCTCTCTTTTTTGCACTCGCATGCCACTGACGTTATGTTAATTGTTCGAAGTAATCCAGAATGCACCCAGCCTAATGCCTATGAAGAGCTGCAAGAGAAACATCAAAGAAATTCTGCACCGCTGCACCCGGCAATGGATGGAAAGCACACACATTTTTTCTTCTAGTTTTAATCACCCAGACAGAAATCCATCTGAGAAACGGCGTTCATTAGCAAGGGGGTTGGTGGCTGCAGCTGTAAATCCATGACTCACCGGCCAGATTCTGGCTCACAGGCCATCTATCCATACTCTGTGCCACTCAAGGTTAAATCAATGGCTGCTTCTATGGAGGGAGCATGCAACTAAACATGTATATGAGCATTTCTTAGTATGCGTTGGGTCCCCCCCCCCCCAAGGCAATCTAATACGCCCGTGCAAAGTTCTAATTTCTTCGTCGGGATATATTTAAAGGTCAGTAAAATTGTGAATCGAGGTGCTCCAAGAAGGATCGCTTTGGTTCAAGAGCGCAATTCCTGCAGCTCATATGGACAGGTTTCAATTCGACACTCGCTGTATATGACGAGAAACCCAAGCACAAAGGGGGACAAAAAAAATCACGGCAGTTGGGATTTAGACTTGATATCTAAAAAACTGCGGGAACGGAGAGATGAACGCGGTTCGGAAACAAAGAGATGAACAACGATACGGCCACGCGTTCAGCTCTGTCGAGCCGGTGGCTTATACAAGGCTGAGAACATTGTTCATAGGCAATGTGGCGGTCACATGAAGCGCATGCAAAACAATAATGGGAGGTGGCGTGCCTTCCTGCTGTTTGTAGGCAGCGCACCTTGGTTGCGTTGTTCCATCTGCGACCGTCTGGTGTCTTCGGTTTAAAGATATTTACGCGGACGATTTAGCAAAAAACGTAAGTTTCACTTGAGGACGTGTTGGCGGCACATTAGTGCAGCATACCTCACATGTCCTCATTAAAGTCTAAAATCATTTTTGTTCCAACTGACATTCGCCTTCCGACTGCTTAGACATCACGATAGCTGATTTCGAACGCACCACCACCCTGACCGGGGTTTGCGGTTCAAGGGAAAATAGATAATTTTTGAAGAAAAATGTGCCATTTTTTTCATACCATGCACCGGTTGTACCGACAAATGCGTTCAAATGTCACTGCCGGTAACAAGCACTGAGATTCACGTCTTTTCAGGGCCGGTGGGGCCCCTTGCACCACCAAATGTTCCCTTTGATCCCTCCAAGTTCTGTCCTTTGCGGTGAATAACTAAACTAAAACTAGGATGTTTTTGTTTGTTTGACTAGGTAAGGGCCCACCGAGCTAACTATGTAGCTCTTTTTCAGAAGCGACCTGGTCATCACAGAATGGTAGCTCCACGAAGTGGCTTATCATGTGGACATGTATAGCAGCCAAATATTCTCAGCGCGTGATGTTCATTCTGAACTAACGTTACAGTGCCCCCCCCCCCTCCACACAACGTCTCTCGTGCCCCCCCCCACCGCCTTGCCCCCCACCCCGCCCAGCCCCCCAACCCCCCCCCCCCCTTCACATCATCCGAGAGGAGCTAGAGCTGAGTTTGTGTCTTCACCTTCTGTCACAGGACTAGGTTATGGCTGCGGGATGTTATTTATTTATTTCATAATTTACTAGCGGCCCTCCATCCAATCAAGCCGAAATCAGTGGGGCTAATGAAACTGCTCGATTGTTAAGGGAAACTAAAAGAGTGAAAGTTTATAGCTCTGTGACCTTACAAAAAAAAGACAAAGCTCTCCTGCATAGCCTTTAACAGGCTGTTGGAGCCGTTCCGTGCAGTGCATTATAGCAAGCAAGCACCTAACAAGGCATGGCACGGCACGCGAGGTGGCGGGAGAGACTTGAGTTCGAATCAGAGTAACCTCTTCATAGCGATGATATCACCGCTAGAGTTCATGTTTGCAGGCAAGAAGCAGTTGCAAGTGAGCGAGTGATAAGGAAAAGTTACGCGGCTAATGGAGCGGTCGGTGACCCAATATGATGATTTATGCCACAACAATGTTTCACAACCCTTGCTTACCTTCTCGCCTACCCAAAAAAGCTTTACGTTTGTCTTTGTAGTGTACAGGAACCGATCAGGAATATTCCTGGTGTGCTCTCCCAGTTATATAATCCATTCCTAGGCCTTTTTTTTCTCTGCAGAGCCAACTGCTGATAACATTTTAACGACATTTTTTAATCCCTCGTGCTGATCAAATTTGGTACAAATATGCACGTAAACCCCGCGGATAAACTAATTAGGTAGTCGTGGCCTTGTCTGACAGTTGTTTCGTGACACAAAATTGGAAATTGTAATTGCTTGCTTGGTCCATTATTACCGACAATGAGGGAGGGAAGTTTCTTCCTGTTCCTCGTGAAACCATTTGGGATTTTAAATGTTAAGACGTTCATAAAGTATTTAGTTTTGACTTTTGCTCATAGAGTATGAGTGTCGTGGATTGTATGTGCCGCCAGTGATGTCCATTCATGACGATGATTGCGTAATATAGTTTGTGACATACACTAAATGTATTTCCTTCCGCAGAAAACACGAGACTATCGTTAGCGTTCTACATCACATTCCACCTTCAAGACTCCGCAATCCTGGAGTCAGTTTTTTTTTTCCCACCAGGCTCGCAGTTTAATTGAAGACCAGAGTCAGTGACTCGGAACGAAGTGTCAGGGACAGACTTTTAATTTAACCGGTATCACTACACATTGCGCTAACCGCTTGTGATGAATGGGGAAATGACCTTATGCCCTCGTTAAAAAATATTTATATTCTACGGTCGTTCGAAAGGTAAAAGGGTGCAGCCCTGCAATTGCTTCACGCGGTTGCTGGCAGAAGTGTTTCGACTCCAGGGAGTTTTAGAGGACACCTCTACAGAGTATTTTGGCCTACTTCTTCACCTGGCTAGACGCCTAGGAAGAGGTGGGACTACCCACACTGCATCCCTTCACACGTGGCCTGCCTGCCAGTCGACTCGCTGCCGTGTACCCATGAACACTGTTGGATGGAGAGAGGCAGGTGCATGCAATATCCCCGCACCAGTGTTTTCAGCTGCCTTGCCGGGAGATCGAATCAAAGAGGTGACCTCTGAACTTCAAGTCCAGTGTGCTAACCGTAGCATACACTATGTATGCATGCATGTTGAACTTTTGTCGCACCCACTAGTGCTTATATCAGGCATAAAAAAACAGTTCAAAATAACCCTTTGTTTTAATCCAGAGCAATGAGTAAACATTGCAAAATGGGCAACTCAGTAAAAGCGACGTTTGCTAATTAACCATCGGTGCACTTTTTGTAGCAATTCGTACTCAAGTATTGTTCAAAGCCAATAGAAAACACACAAAACACCCCCCCCCCCCAACAAACACACATATATTACACACTGATGTTTTACCATGAACTTCAAGGTTTGGTCTAAGCCCACGGAAAAAAAAAGTAAAAATTAGACAAAGCCCAACGCAGAATAGCCCTGTTGAGAGAGAAGAATATTGATGAACGCATTATTGTTAATTAGTTTTTTTACATGCCTTCACGAATACATTTTGAATTACTCGTTGACCCGAACCATCCTTTGCTTTGCAACAATGCGATGCCAGCCCCTCTACTATGCGCGCTGCAAAGGGGAACCCGCGATGTTTAACCAACGAAACAGCATGAAGTAATGAGAGAGAGAAAGCCAACAACTGTCTCGCTTCTCTCGTGGCACCAGTTATTATTTGTCTTCTCTGATTCCCCACCCCACTCCCTCCCTCCCTCCATGCCGACGTCTAAATTAGAACGAACGCATTAATAATGCGCCCAACTTTCCGCAACGCCACACAGCGCCACGTATGACTAAGCGAGATGTGGGTTGGCATAAATATTCGGGCCCAATTCATGTATTCATGTTTCCTCCTCTTAAGTTGTTGTCAACATCGATGAAAGTGGGGGAGTTTGGCGAGCACACGCGATGCTTTCACGGGAGTTCTTGCGTAGGTGTGATGGATGGTCTTGTATGTGCTTGCATGCTGTGCAAGAATAGAGCGGACACAACACAAACACATTTACTCTTAAACTATTAAAAACAAAACTATTAGACATTTTCTTTATTACACCAGGTAAGGCCAACTGAGCGATGAGCTTCTTTTTTCAGAAGAGACGTGGCCACAAATCATAGCTCAACGAAGTGGCTTATCACGTGCGAATGTTAAGCAGCCAAATACCCGATACACAGACATCGGGGTTGGGCCTGAACCCACGACAACTTGCATACCAGGCGAGGTCGTTAACATCTCACCACCGTGGCGCTGTATGTACACAGAGAGGAAGCTCTCACCTTGTTTCCTGTTCACTCACACACAAATACAATGATACCATATGCAGCCTTCAATAGGTCAATTGGAATAAGGGCTGTTACAAGGGGGTGGTATGGATGCCACCCGGCCCGACCGCCTTTGTCTCCCCAGTACCAATGTTTACACATAGCACCAGAGAGTCGGTTTAAGGCGAAGCCTACCTCACGGAGCCCCACGACCGGTTCAGATAATCACCGCTGACGTTAGCTGTAGCCGGGAATTAAACTCAGGTCATCGGGTTCACAGCGTCGCTGCACCAACCGCTGCACCACCGCTTGCTCACTATGACACTGCTGCAACAGGCGCCCTCTAAACGATGTGCAAGGTACACTGGCAATATGTATGCATTTTTAACTTATTTCGCACCGTACGTAGCCAACTGTGCGAATCGGAGGTGCCGGCGAAGAACAACAAATGAAACATGAAAACCAGTTAAAAAAAAAAAATTATATTTATATTTCTAAGTGCATAGCTCCAGTGGCTTCCTGACGTCGAAAGGAAGAGCGTTCCAGACGGCCGTAGAAGCGCATCTGAAAGCGCGTGATGCTGCAAAAGCAATGCACGCCGACAGTTTGCTGTGACAAACACCAGATGGCTGACAGATTAGCTAGAGTCGACAAACAGTGTGTTTCCCGCCAAGACAAACACGCACCCGAGTTTACCAACAAATCTCCATTCGTGCACACTTAATAGTTTGCTTCCATAACGACTCGGAACTGGGCTCTGCATACAACTCGCAAATGTCCGGGAGACTCAACCGGAACACAAAATATGAGTTGGCAGGTGAAAAAAATAAGAATGGGTTTCACACCTTTCTGGCAATAAAGCAGGTGTTTAAGATGTTCCAATACCAAATAGGCCTCATAGAAATAAGTTGGCAGAATCCACTTTGTCAGTCACGGCAATTACTCATGTAGCCCCGCCCTCTACTCAATTAACTCCGCCCCCTTTTTTTCCTGGGGCCAAATCTCGATTTTCAACAAATACTTTGGAACAAAGCGAGAGTTCGTCTGAAACTGAACATAATTAAAGCTATAAAACCAGGATGCATGATAGTGTTTGGCTTTGCAAGCCCAATAATAGCCCAGATCTGGCCCATGAACAGCACCATGGCTCAGACTCTGGAGGCCCAGCCTGAAACCAATAACAGCTATCGTGCTGTGACGGTTCCACCTGAAGACGGAAGCTTGTGTTGCCTCCGAAACGTCGTGATATTTATTACATTTTTATTTTACTTTTATTAATTTAAAATTTTTGCCTACGTGACTTTACCGAAAAAACCTAAGAATATGAATCCTTGCAGTCACGAAAGCTTCAAATCTAGAGAGAAAGAGAGTCTGTTGACATCTGGTTTCTAAAAGCAAGGCTTTAGTACATCCAGAGGTTATGTAAACAGCACGCAAGTTAGCGCATGACTGGTGAAGCCAAAGCCAACCATGACACAGCACAGTGATCTTCTTGGTTCTTTCGGTAAAGTCACGTAGAAGGGAAGTAATAAAATAATACAAATAAAACATAATAAAACGTGAGAATTATTTTATGTTTTATTTTTATTATTTCATTACTTCCCTTCTACGTGACTTTACCGAAAGAACCAAGAAGATGAATCCCTGCAGTCACGAAAGCTTTAAATCGAAATTTAATTATTTTATTATGTTATATTTTTATAATTTTATTACTTCCCTTCTACGTGACTTTACCGAAAGAACCAAGAAGATGAATCCCTGCAGTCACGAAAGCTTTAAAACGAAATTTTATTATTTTATTATGTTTTATTTTTATAATTGTATTACTTCCCTTCTACGTGACTTTACCGAAAGAACCAAGAAGATGAATCCCTGCAGTCACGAAAGCTTTAAATCGAAATTTATCAGCACAGTGACTTGGCAAATTCACGATTGTGACTTGGCAATCATGTCATCTAATTATATTCGCAATAGAGATTGGAAAATTAACCGAAAGGAATTTACTTTAAAACATCATATTCAGGATATGTTAGATCTGCACTGATTTGTACCAGAGTACCAGATATGTATTAAGCATGCATTTTTCATTTAAATGTTTGAAATTATCTTCATATTCGCATGCACACTTTGGTTGAGACATCTTCGGAGTTGATTACTCTTGACAATGTTGCCATAGAGCCTCAATATTGCATCAATTCAGCGACTAATATTGATTGTTGCGGTCAACATATATTAATATATATTAATTACAGGCGATAGTTTATTACTTATGAAGTATTGAATGACGGCAGGAAACTCCTTGACGGGTAACACACTTTTTATTAAATCTTGACTTGTCACTATACAACGAGTGGTCTCTATTCCTCAGACTACACACACTTGACTTGTCTCGTGTAGCATCTATTCCTCCGGCTACACACACTGCACTTGACTCGTGTAGCATCTATTCCTCCGGCTACACACACTGCACTTGACTCGTGTAGCTTCTATTCCTCCGGCTACACACACTACACTTGACTCGTGTAGCTTCTATTCCTCCGGCTACACACACTGCACTTGACTCGTGTAGCTTCTATTCCTCCGGCTACACACACTACACTTGACTCGTGTAGCTTCTATTCCTCCGGCTACACACACTACACTTGACTCCGTAACGTCCGTGAAGCCTCCAGGCCCACCCCGGCTTGGGCGTGGGCCACAACCTCCGAGTCCTGCGAGCCGGCCCTCTCACGGCCGTTCAGCTCCGGGTCCCAGGGTTCCGCTTCTTCCTCCGTCTTCCGTCTTCACTGGTACTCTTCCTCCCCGTGCGCCTGTGCGCATCCCCTTATATAGTCCCCGCTCACGGGAGACGGAGTGTATGCGGACCTCGACGTGAGCATCGCTCCTTAGTTGACCAATCACGCCTCGCTGTTCCTACGATCCGTTTTCCCCAGCGCGTGTTACCACTACACAACCAATCACGCCGCGCTGCCACACGATCACTCCCTCTCACGCGCGTCACCGGCACACAGCCAATCACCACCGCACAACCCATGACCCCGCGCTGACCCCTGATCCCCCACCGTCAGCGCGCGTCACCAACGCACACAGCCAATCCCCACGCGCTGGCACACGATCCCTACCCCAGCGCGTATCACCACTACACTTATATAAATTATAAGCACATAATAAAGTAACGTACCCATTAGGCTAATGTCGTTGGCAAAACTATACGAACAAGTGCAGAAAATAAACAAAAACCCCAAGAATGACACTGAAAAATGTATGTGTAATGCGGGCGTAAGCGACCTTCCGGAGGTGACGTCACGGGGGGTGGAGTCATGTGACGTGGGGGGAAGGTTCGGGGCTTTAAGCGGGTAAACCGGAAGGGGAAGTCAGTCGGGGTGTGAGCGGAAAAGAGTGAGGCCACGCGGGCAAGTGTGGAGAGGGGGGGGCGCCGACGGCCATCGGGAGCCAACCCCGAAGATAAGAGGGAGCTGCGGAGTGGTGTGCAGCTGGGGAGGAGACAGCCAGGAGGGCTGCGTGTTAGAGGCAGCGGTGTGGCTGCCAGGAGGAGCTGCGGAGAGAGAGAGAGAGAGGGCTGCTTGTTAGAGGCAGCGGTGTGGCTGCCAGGAGGAGCTGCGGAGAGAGAGAGAGAGAGCAAGAAGCTGTGAGAGCTGCAGAGGGAGAAGAGCAGCAGCGAGTACAGCCAAGGGGGGCTGTGTGAGAGAAACAGCAGCGGAGCTGCTGTTGTGAATCGGGCCGACATTGGAGTCAGCACCGAGGAGAAGCTACAGAGTAAAGACAGCCGTGTGGGTGTACAGCACGAACCGAATAATAAAGGACACTGGGACAGACATCGTGGTCCAGTCGTTTATTACACTGGTGTCAGAAGTGAAACGGCTTGTCAAGACGGCTCGGAAGAAAGAATATTCCTGTGCCATCATCTGCTACATCATCCGACTTACGATTGAGACAGATGGCGCAGCTGGAGACCTGGAAAATCGTGCTGGCAAAACCGTGTGAGCTCACCACGCCGACGACGGCAGTGGGGAGAGCCGAGGGTGGTCTGCAGGCCGACGCCTTGCCTGCGCTGCCAGCGCCATCTGCCACGCGGCACGGAGACGCCATCTTGGGCGTGGCAGGGGAGAAACGGCGGGAAGCCGCCATCTTGTCTTCACCGCGGCGGGGAGACGCCGCCATCTTCAACATCGCGGCGGAGAGGCAGCCTTGCGCTGCCATCTGGAGGTGCCGCGGGGAGAGCAGCCTGCTGTGAGCTGCTGTTTTGCGAGGGGGAGCTGCGAGGAGAGGACGACGACGCTACAGCTGCTGGGGCGGGAGCTCTCCCGTCCTGGCTCGGGTGCGTGACAACGGAGCAGTCAAGTCGCCGAACGAGTTCTGCGAGACGACTCAAGTTGCCGCCCTGCCGTCCTCTTCTTGCTGCAGCCCCGGGCGGGTCGTAACGATACGCAACCGGCCTTTACACACACCTCACCCATCTTTCGAGGGCCGGGTGGGGGCGATTTTGTTTCTCTCATGACTCGATTGTGCGGAGCGCGGTTCGGACTGTGGGTATGTGTGTGTAGTAACGATGAACGCGCTATCTGCTTTTTGCTCGGTGTCAATTAAAGTGTGTACGTGTGTTGAGAATGGACGGAGAGTATGCTGTGCTTGCTGAGTGTTAAATTGTGTGTGTGCGCTGCGGTGTGGAGTTATATTGATGGCGAAGTTAATTATTAACTCGGGAGCGTCGGGTATCTTGCGCTGTATCATCTCGTGGGTTACCTTGTGCGATGGGCTTAATTGAAAAAAATATATATTTTTTTTTGGGTGTATTGTGCTGCGAGGTGCTATGTGCGATGTGGTTGTTGCAAGAGAGAGAATATTTGTGTTGTTGCTGCAATGTTACGACTGGATTAATGCTGTGTTGGTTACCTGCAGATCGGCTTGCTATTGTGCTTAAATGTGCGCGTGTGATCGCGATATGCTGACTGTATGTGCTGTTACACCGTTCTGTACGGTTATGGGGTGCGATGCATTGATTGACTATTGGGGTTGGGATGTTATTAATTGTGCGTACCTGTTGGAAATTGGTAACAAATTCGAAGGGGACCCTATTATTTGGTCGTATGGATGTTATGTACACGCGATTTTGTGTATATTATGGGTAACGGCGCTTTGTGAGAGAGAGAAAGCTTTGAGGGTGCGTGATGACGCCGTTGTGGGTGTCTCAAAGGTTAATGCTAATGGGACCGTAAATTGGCGCCAAGTTGCGGTGCGTATTCGGTTGGTCGCATGCAGCCACGAGTTGCTTTGCGAGTTGGGTTGTGTAACCAATGTGGTTGGTAAAATATTGGTTAAAAATTCCCCGATATGACTGCTGCGCGCAGCAAGCTGGGGCTGTGCGTCTATCGTTGTTGGGATTGTTACAATAAGACGGGGGAAGCTCGGTTCGCCGCATTACGATTTGCTATTGGTCAGCCGAGGTCGGCTGGGATTTTTCTACGGGGGAGGGTGGTGTAATGCGGGCGTAAGCGACCTTCCGGAGGTGACGTCACGGGGGGTGGAGTCATGTGACGTGGGGGGAAGGTTCGGGGCTTTAAGCGGGTAAACCGGAAGGGGAAGTCAGTCGGGGTGTGAGCGGAAAAGAGTGAGGCCACGCGGGCAAGTGTGGAGAGGGGGGGGCGCCGACGGCCATCGGGAGCCAACCCCGAAGATAAGAGGGAGCTGCGGAGTGGTGTGCAGCTGGGGAGGAGACAGCCAGGAGGGCTGCGTGTTAGAGGCAGCGGTGTGGCTGCCAGGAGGAGCTGCGGAGAGAGAGAGAGAGAGAGGGCTGCTTGTTAGAGGCAGCGGTGTGGCTGCCAGGAGGAGCTGCGGAGAGAGAGAGAGAGAGCAAGAAGCTGTGAGAGCTGCAGAGGGAGAAGAGCAGCAGCGAGTACAGCCAAGGGGGGCTGTGTGAGAGAAACAGCAGCGGAGCTGCTGTTGTGAATCGGGCCGACATTGGAGTCAGCACCGAGGAGAAGCTACAGAGTAAAGACAGCCGTGTGGGTGTACAGCACGAACCGAATAATAAAGGACACTGGGACAGACATCGTGGTCCAGTCGTTTATTACATATGTACAATAAAATAATTCTGATGTGTTTTCACCCCACGTGCTGGGAGCGAAACGTCAGATGTCATGGCACACAACCGTAGAACCCAAATAACATGAAGAAGTTTTCCCGAATATAACCACAAAAATCTTCACAATAGTAATTATTTAATCAAACCGTGACGGCCCAGAATCATAATTCATCAAATCGCTATGTTAGTGTTGAATTGTTTCACGCGGAGCACTAAAATAAACATATATTGCCCACTAGCTTGCTCGATATACACAGGCTCAGTACGTAACGTTTACGTGTATGCATGTGTAGTGACGTATATTGAGTCACTACGGCGCTTAGCGCCAGCTATTGAGAATAGAGAGGAACTGAACGTGTTAGAGCCTCTCTCTGGCACCAGGGTGTATATGCCATGGAAGGGGCCCCTAGGGGGCATAGTTCCGGGAACGGGCAGAGATAGGGCACGTCAGGACATGATACTCTGGGTGAACCCGAGAGGGCACTTGACCAGGACAGGGTAGCGAGGGGGGTCCGAGGGGGGCGAGCGGGACACGTGACATGCAGCCTAGAACCTTCTGGTAAGATCCAAAAGGAGGCGTGGCCGTGGGCGGAGCCAGGCCACGCTCAGGCACATTTAAGGGAGGTCCCGAGATCCGATCCTGGCTCTTGTCTGGAATCAACCCGCTGTGCTACGTCTCTTCGGTCTTCGCTCTTCGGTCTTCGATAATTACACTCGGCTCGTGGGTCAGGCCAGTACGTTACTGACTGACCCGGTTATATAGTTTCATCGTTGTAGCGTCGTTACCCCGTTGTGGTCTTAGTTACACGTGGTAGTCACCACCTATGCTGTTATTCCGTACGTTTATGCAGTTACCCGTCGGGGTGTAGCAATAAACATGTTGCCTCCAAGTTCAAGTGTGTGTGTCTCCGTGGAACTCACCACACATGCATGCATGCTTGCTTAGGTCAACCAGTCAGCCAGTGAATAATTGCTCACACATAAACGCAGCCAGTGCACTGAATTGTGCATGCGACATTTGAAAGTGGCCTAAGCATTGTTGGCAGCCCCAGAAGGAATCAAAGATCATGGCATCCCCAGCTGCCGGCATCTCTGAACTCCCCCTGCAAACATAACGTGGTGCTGTTTCGGTCACCAAACACGCAAACGGATAAGTGCTGGTGAACCCGTCTCCTGGCTAAGTCGAGCCGCCCGTGTCACTAGAGGGCTTCGATTGCTGCACAGATCTCGGCCGGCCACAGATTTTGCTGATGGATGAAAACTGACCACAGTGACTGATGTCTCCATGTCCACGAAAGTGATTTTTTTTGTAACACTTTGATGCCCTCAAGTCCCCGGTTACCCCTCGTACGTACGAAGTATGTTTGAAGCCGCCAATATGAACCACGGCAAGATCCAGACACATCTGTTTCCCTGCTCAAATGGGCAGTTTTCAGGATGAGTTGCAGGCTTGGGAGTTTTTTAGATATTGGACGTTTTAAATTGTAGTCCCAATTTCATTTTTTTTTATGTTTGCGTATTTTCGGATTTTAAATGTGATACATGTTAATAGCTCTCATAGGTTTTGCAATCATTTGAATAATTGTATTATGTTTAATATTGCTAAGTGAATTTGAAAAATACAGTACCAACAGTTAACCAATACTTTTTCTGTGAGATTATTATTTTTATATTCTTATAAATTAAGGAACACCGCTATCATGTGACGGCAACTTTGGTGGAAAACGCGCGGACTTGATGGCACGTTTTGTGGACTAATCTCAAGCCAAAAAAATAACAATCTTGGACCATTTTTTGTATTAATCCGAATATCAGGAAACATATCCCCCGAGCATTACCGATCTGTTTACAAACCTTGGGCCTGTCATGTAAAATATTCATTCTAATGGCAGGGGCCGGTCTTTCATCGTACAACCACCATTGACTTCCCACAAAGTAGCACTCATGTTTATCATTCAGCGAGGGGGATAAGGAGCTGAGTCAATCTCAAACAGGAATTTGAACCGACAGCCTGCAGTACTCTTACCAACGTGCCAACTCACCTGCTCACTCAATTAAACAGAGTAAATATAATAAAGTTCGCTGCTAGGCACCACAGGAGCAGACATTTCTGGCCTCAGGCTTGCTTATCCCAACTAGTTGTGACAGAGAGAAAGGTAGCGAAGTGTAACGGCAAGGTAGTAAGGAGTTACAGCCCTGAACCCGGTAGACAGGTTGCAAGGTTCTTACCTTGCTGCAGTCCTGAGCAAGATAGCAATGTGTTACTTTGCTCAGGGCTGTAACATCTTGCTGAAGAAGGTAGCAAGGTGTTATTGTTTCGATTTAAAGCTTTCGTGACTGCAGGGATTCATCTTCTTGGTTCTTTCGGTAAAGTCACGTAGAAGGGAAATAATAAAATAATACAAATAAAACATTATAAAAAATAAAATACAATTCTATAATGTTTTATTTTCATTATTTTATTATTTCCCTTCTACGTGCTTTTACCGAAGAACCAAGAAGAAGGTGTTATTACCTTGATCAAAGTAAGACCTTGCTACAACCCTGATGGTAGCAAGCTAGTAAGGTGTTTGCAGCTCTGGAGGTAGCAAGGTAGTACGGTGTTTACGGCTCTGAGTAAAGTAACACCTTGATACCAGCTCACAGCCAGAACCAATGTGTTACAGCACTGAGAAAGGTGTCAAGATGTCAACATTCGCTCGTCAGGATGAGGAAGTCTGAAGAAAGCATCTGCGGCTTAGGTAACACCCAGAAGCACATTTTATCTTGCATCGGATGCCCCGTCTGCATTTGTTTTCATAGACTATATATAGAGGGGATCTACATCTGATACAACTGCTTCTCCCCACTACAACGAAAATCAGTATGGGTATCCCATTGACTATTATGTTAAACCCAACAACATGCTGTTATACGTGTCGGCCATTCACTGTCCAGGCTCAAATCTGGTTAGCTTCCGAGATCGTTCACATTGCGGGTGACTATCACAGAAGATGTCACTGCGGTGCATCTGAAAGTGATGGGCGAAATGATGAAATCGCCTTCTGACAGCCTGGAACATACATCCTGGTGTGTAACATCTAACCCAGAGATTCTAAAACTTTTTTGTCCCCGCGGTCCACTCGGCCGATGCAAACATTTTCGCGGACTACCAAGCCACCCCACCTGTGCTGACTAAACGCATTCAACGTCTCTCGCTCTAAATGACAGTCACATTAAACGATTCATATTACCGCAACATAAACAAAAATGTACTTTAAACGCCGTGAAGAGGTTATTTTGGGGTTTGGAGGGTGAGCTTTTATAGCTTACGATTATTAACGTAGTTTAATAACGGTGGTTTACCTAACTATACATTTTTTAAAGAATGATTAAATATCATTAATGAAATATGAATACACGTGCGAAAACAATAAAGTATAAACGTCGTTATTGTATCCGGATCGAGCTGCATTTTCATCGCAGCATCGTCACGGACCTCCTGGTGGTGTAGAGACCGCAGCCCGAAAACCGCTCCTCTGTAAAGACAAGTTTGTCATTAGGGCTGCATCTTCCTTCAACGAGTTTCCCCATAGGAGAATGACTCGGCCACAAATATGCACCCGTTGCCGTGAGCGAAAATGTCGGTGGAACAACGGGGCAAGCGTATAGAGCGCTGGCCGCACTGGCGAGTTCAAGTTCAAGTTCATTTATTAGGTATAGCCCTGTGAGCCATTCGGCTCTTGAATCGGGTGCAACCGCAACAAACAAACAAACTAAAACACGAACAATAAAACATCTTAAAGTGAATATCTTAAAGTGAATTTGTGACTGAGCGAGGCGTCTGGCCTGCGAGTCAAACATTCCCGGCGGCACATGCATCTTTGCAACCTTCTTCCTAGGATCGCCAAAGCAAAAAAAGAAACCCGGAGTCGTTCCGTCCAAGTGTTTTTTTTGTTTGTCGTAACCGCCAAAAAAGACGGGAGGCACTTTCCACCGCCGAAAATTGGACGCAACGTGAAAATCGTTCTTAAAAGCAACGCGACCTCACACGGCGGCAGCTGACTCTCTTTCGTGGCACTTATTGTCACGTGGAGGTCACCGTGGGAGAGAGGGGTTGCTTGTCAGCCTTCCTTCACGCCATCAGCGAGCCATCTGTGCAAAAAAAAAATTCCCATTGCCTCTCCCCCCCCCACCCGAACATCGGAGTCACAGTCTGGCGCTACGAGGCGAGGCAGCGCACAGCGTGCAACCTGCCTCGGAAATGCGTATGTGGTTGCTAAGAAACATCGATCACCCGCGCCTTGCCAAAGACAGCCAACCGCGTCACGCGCTTTCAAGCCGCGCTTCTGCGGCCGTCTGGAACGCTCTCGCCTCCGTAAATAGGAAGCCGCGGGCGATATGCACTTTTGTATCACCTTGATTGCAAACAAATTTGTTTAGAACTGATTTTTGTGGTTTAGTTTGTTCTCCTTCCCCCGCACCTCCGATGAGCACTGTTGGCTACGTACGGCGCGAAAGAAGTTCAACACACGTACATACATTGCCACGAGTGACAACGCGGAGCGCAGAAGTGCAGTCTTTCAAGCAACGAACTTTCACTCTCGTCACAGGACTGTGGAGACGGCACCTTGGGTAGCCTTACGGCGATCACCGCCCATTTTGTTTGCAGGCCAACACCAAAATGCGTTCGCCTCAATCCCCGCGAACAACAGCGACTTGTGACGTTTTCACGCGAGGCAACTTCATTGGTCATTTGCTTTCTTGCGTAAAGGTCACGGTGAGGAGGGCCACCCTAGTCCGTTGCCACTAACGGCGGTGCCGCACCCGTACGCTCGCTCGCTTCCTTCTGCTCGATCGCGTTCATCGTTGGGACAATAATGCAACGGTGCCCAGACTGAGCGGTTGCGAGCACGCGGCGGTTTTTGTTCAAGGGGATAAGCTGCACGCGCGCTCATCTCAATCGATGCCTCAATGCCCGTTTATTTTCCTACAATGGCATTAACGTTATCATCCTCGCAGCGATGATGGCCCAATTTGACTGCTGAGAATGAGTTTTGGAGATGCCCGATTGGGGGTTTGTGTTCGTCCATTGAATGCCATTCTATGCTGGAAAGAATTGGTTAAGCACAATGTATTGTGATCAGAGGCCCCCGGTTCAATCTGGGGGCAGTTGAAACAACGGTGACAGTTCCTTACATCTCACCCCCGCCTCAGTCCCACCAGCAACATGTGGGTATTCCCATCTCATCCACAACATCGGTGGCGAGATGTCAACTTCCCCGCCTGGTATACAGGAGGTCGTGGGTTCGATCCAGACCCTGACATCTGTATGTTTGGAGTTTGCACGTTCTCCCCGTGGTCGCGTGAAATTGTGTCCGGGTCCTTCGGTTTTTTCCTCCATATTTAGAATCAACGTGCATTCAGAGCATTTGGCTGCTATACATTTCCACGTGATAAGCCACTTCGTTGAGCTAGCATTTGTGGCCAAGTCGCTTCTGTAAAAGAACTACAGCATACAGGCCAGTGGGCCTTACCTATTAAAATAAAATAGTTTCAATAGTTTAGTGTATCTGGCCAGCATGTAAGAGTATGCTAAAAGACCGTCTAGATGGATACTACAGCCTCCAGAGCTCACTGCCGTGAAAGCCCTTCTGCTAGCAGTGGTGTGAGCAAACAATTGCAGGGCTGCACTTTCACCTCTATTACGCTGGCATCGTTGTTTTTGCGTGATATCTGAGCGATACTGACAGGTACAAACCGTATTGTGTATCAACACCCTTGCTTCAACATATTATTCATTTACGGGATTGCACCCTCCAGATAATGAGATACCCATGTGTGAGCGAGTGTCACGGGAACCTCGGCGATTTATTCATTATTCTTTTTTTAAATGTAGCGAATGCTCTTTCACGCAACTTCTCACAGTCAAAACACCAGATGCATTTAGAAGATATATATACAGCGAGGGAAAAAAGTATTTGATCCCCTGCTGATTTTGTACGTTCGCCCACTGACAAAGAAATGATCAGTCTATAATTTTAATGGTAGGTTTATCTGAACAGTGAGAGACAGAATAACAACAACAAAATCCAGAAAAACGCATGTCAAAAAAGTTATAAATTGATTTGCATTTTAATGAGGGAAATAAGTATTTGACCCCCTCTCAATCAGAAAAATTTCTGGCTCCCACTAGCTGAGATTAGGAGCACACTCTTAAAGGGAGTGCTCCTAATCTCAGCTTGTTACCTGTTCACAGAAGAAATCAATCAATCAGATTCCAAACTCTCCACCATGGCAAAGACCAAAGAGCTCTCCAAGGATGTCAGGGACAAGATTGTAGACCTACACAAGGCTGGAATGGGCTACAAGACCATCGCCAAGCAGCTTGGTGAGAAGGTGACAACAGTTGGTGCGATTATTCGCAAATGGAAGAAACACAAAAGAACTGGCAATCTCCCTCGGCCTGGGGCTCCATGCAAGATCTCACCTCGTGGAGTTGCAATGATCATGAGAACGGTGAGGAATCAGCCCAGAACTACACGGGAGGATCTTGTTAATGATCTCAAGGCAGCTAGGACCATAGTCACCAAGAAAACAGTTGGTAACACACTACGCCATGAAGGACTGAAATCCTGCAGCGCCCGCAAGGTCCCCCTGCTCAAGAAAGCACATATACATGCCCGTCTGAAGTTTGCCAATGTACATCTGAATGATTGAGAGGACAACTGGGTGAAAGTGTTGTGGTCAGATGAGACCAAAATGGAGCTCTTTGGCATCAACTCAACTCGCCGTGTTTGGAGGAGGAGGAATGCTGCCTATGACCCCAAGAACACCATCCCCACCGTCAAACATGGAGGTGGAAACATTATGCTTTGGGGGTGTTTTTCTGCTAAGGGGACAGGACAACTTCACCTCATCAAAGGGATGATGGACGGGGCCATGTACCGTCAAATCTTAGGTGAGAACCTCCTTCCCTCAGCCAGGGCATTGAAAATGGGTCGTGGATGGGTATTCCAGCATGACAATGACCCAAAACACACGGCCAAGGCAGCAAAGGAGTGGCTCAAGAAGAAGCACATTAAGGTCCCGGAGTGGCCTAGCCAGTCTCCAGACCTTAATCCCATAGAAAATCTGTGGATGGAGCTGAATGTTCGAGTTGCCACACGTCAGCCTCGAAACTTTTGTAATGCGGGCGAAAGCGACCTTCCGGATGTGACGTCACGAGGAGGCGGAGCCAGGTGACGTGGGTAAAAGGTTGGGGTCCTTAAGCGGGTAAACCGGAAAGAGAAGTTAGTCGGGGTGTGAATGGAAAGGTGTGGGGCCACGCGGGCGTACGAGCCGAGGGGGCACCGTCAGAAGCGGGAGCCAACCCTGGGAACAGTAGGGAGCTACTGGGAGGTGTAAAGCTGCAGATAGAGATAGGCAGTAAGGCTGTGTGTGAGGGGCAGCGGGGTGGCTGCCAAGAGTCGCAGGAGCGACGAGAAGGCGAGACAGCACGAGGCTGTCAGAGCTGCAGCAGGAACAGCCAAGGGAGCTGTGTGAGAGTACAGCAGCGGAGCTGCTGTGGGGCTGCAAGAGCGACAAGAACAGCAGCGGGGCTGCTGATGTGGACTGGAGTGACATCGGAACCAGCACAGAGAGAATAAGAGAGACAGCCGTGTGGGAACGCAGTACGGACCGAATAAAGGACACTGAGCCAGAGATCGTGGTCAAGTCTTTTATTACACTGGGGTCAGAAGTGAAACGGCATGTCTAAGCAAGTAAGGAAGAAAATTCCCCCGGCGCCAGCATCGGCTTCTTCGTCCGACGACGACGAATTCCCTCCGACCACGGATTCTGCTGGGGTGGTGGAGGAGAGCCCTGCTGAGGCGAGCACGGGGACAGGCGTGGAAGATGTCGGCGCGATGGCGGGTCCGTCAACAACATCGGACGCTGAGCAAAGATGGCAACAGGTGGCAGAACAACTGGAGACACTCAAGGACGTCCTGGCGCATCTATGTCACCTCGTTACGCCAAGGACGACGATGGAACGAGAAGGTGCTCCACGGGCCGCCACGTTGCCTGCCCTGCCGCCGCCATTGGCCACGCGGCAAGAAGACGCCATCTTGCGCGCTCCGCGGCGCCAAACCGCCATCTTGGCCACGCCGCGGGCCGACGCCATTTTGAATTTGCCTCCAGAACAACCATCATTGGAAGACGGCGTAAAGAGGAGTCGGAGTCGCCACCTTACTACAGTTAAGGAATTCTCTATCGGGGGCGATTGGAGCGCTTTCGCCTGCCGATTTTTGGCGGCGGTTCGTTCAGCAAGATGGACCGATGCGGAGGCCTTGGAAGTGTTGCCGACTCTACTGGACGACGAATCTGTTCGATTTTTCCGTTCCATAACGGCCGATAAGAAGAAGACTTTATGTGGAGTTTTTGAGGAAATGGCCGACGCCTATGAGCCACCTGACGACGCGCATCGGCGATTCGCTCAACGACAACGAGCACCCGAAGAATCGCCCGTGGCGTTCAGGGGTGCGGTGTTGGAGCTGGCCATGGCAGCATATCCTGATACGCCACAGGATCTGCTCGAGCCTCTCATATTGGGAAAAATGCTGGAGCTGTCTCGGGATCTGGGGATCCCCATGCCTGTGTGTGGGCATGAGAAGCTCACGTCCCGGGCGGCAGCAAAGTGTCTGGATGCGCAGTTTAATCTCCGTCGCTGGAAGCAAGTGGCGGCATGGACTGGTGGGCCCGTCAAGGAAGGAGGCGCGATGGGGTGGGACCCCACAAGGGCGATCTATGTGCCGGATGAGCGGGGTCCACAGGAGCTGACGGCCGCCTCCTCTCCATGGTCGGGACGCGGAAGGCCGGGGCCGCGCGCTACGCCATCGGGACGGGGCCGCCGGGATGCAAGACCTGCACTTCGGCGCAACGAGGCCGATTGCTTCCGCTACGGCCGTAGGGGCCATTACGCCAAAGATTGCTGGGCCCGCTTCCCGGGTCCGCCGCAGCAGGAGCCCACAACACCGGACAAGTCGACCAAGGAACCTCCCAAACAGGCATGTCGGCACGCACCAGACACTCGGCAAGGCTTTACACCTCACCCACCACCTTTGTTGCGCGATCCTATTGTTGTTGTTAAAGAAAGGCCATCGACGGGGCCTTGTCATTCAGTTACGCAGTGGCGCAAATTGGCACGGAGAGTTGTCGCGGCCGCTACGGGTTCGTCCACTGTACCGGGGTCTATACAAGGTGTGGACGTGCGCATTTTGGTCGACTCGGGAGCGTCTGCGACTATTATATCGGATGTCATTTTCCATCTGTTGGGCATTCCGCCGGGGGCTGTGCGTCCGGTTTATGGGTCTTGCGTCGCTGCGAACGGGGGTAGTATGGGTATCGTGGGCCAGGTAGATGCTAAGATATCTATAGGGGATGTGTCGGCTTCGGGCGTTGTGTTAATATCGAGATCTTTGGCGGTTCCTTGCTTACTTGGCACGGATTTTTTGGCAAAGATGCCCATTTTGATTAAAATCAATGAGAATTGTATTGAATTGCCGGGGGGCCGTCGAATCTCGTTTCTGCCGTCGCCCTGGGGGCGACCTGCTTCGGCCGTACAGGTGCAGGCGCTGTCCGTCGCATCTGTGGACATCCCACCTGGTTCACAGATGCTTATACCCTTGCGGTATCGGAAGCCCCTGCCCAATCGGCTAGGGGCATTAGGGGTCTTGTTGTCACCATCCGCCACGATAACAACGGGATTGGCGTTAGTTGGGGCACAGACCATCGTCCGGCCGGATCAATTACCGGTTTTACAGGTGCTTAATGCGGGGGTGGAAAACATCCGTGTTCCGGCCGGTACGGTTGTGGCACATGCCACTACGGCGTTTGCGACGCACGATTGTCCGCATCGCCGGGGAGTGGTCGCTGGTGTTTCCGAGCCAAGGGGTTCGGATAATCGTTGGATCGCTACCTTATGTGACGGAAATTCTTCCCTGTCCGTGGGGCAACGTGATGCGCTGCGTAAATTGTTGCTGACGTATTCGGATGTGTTCAGCTCCGACGATTTGGATTTGGGACGCACATCGTTGCTTTCCCATCACATTGAGACGGGCGACGCTGCCCCTATTCGGTTAAATTCGCATCGGATGAGTCCAGCGGAGCGAGAACACGTTCGGGGGGCGGTGGAAGACATGTTGGCTGCGGACATTATATCGCCATCTAACAGCCCATGGGGCGCTCCTGTGGTCTTGGTTAAGAAAAAGGATGGCAACTTGCGATTTTGTGTCGATTTCCGGAAATTGAATAAGATATCGGTGGCAGATGCGTACCCCCTGCCGCGTATGGACGACTCCCTTGACGCATTGTCGGGGGCTAAGTTCTTTTCCACACTGGACCTCTCTTCGGGATTTTGGCAGCTTCCCCTTGACGAGTCCTCACGGGAGAAAACCGCATTCCGTACGCCGCAGGGGTTATTTCAATTCAACTGCCTCCCGATGGGATTGAATGCGGCCCCTGCTACGTTTCAAAGGTTGATGGAGCTCGTTTTGACGGGGTTGCAGTGGGAGACGTGTCTTATATATTTGGACGATATTATAGTGTTCAGCCGCACATTCGAGGAACATTTAACGCGGCTGGAGACAGTGTTCACGAGGATGCGCTCTGCCAATTTGAAATTCAAACCAAAGAAATGCCACCTACTGCAACGGTCCGTCCGTTATTTGGGGCACATTGTGAGTGCAGAGGGGGTGTCCACGGATCCGGAAAAGACGGCGTGCGTCCGGGATTGGCCGACTCCGGCCTCCGTGGGGGATGTTCGGCGGTTTTTGGGATTTGCCTCGTATTACCGAAGATTTGTGCCGGGGTTTGCGACGATTGCGAGGCCCTTGCATCTCCTTACGGGTAAAGGACGGAAATTTGTTTGGGGAGAGCCGGAAGATCTATGCGTGATCTATTGGCTACGGCCCCGACATTGGATTATCCCGATTTTAATCGCCCTTTCATTCTTGATACGGACGCGAGTGACACAGGTATTGGGGCAGTATTATCACAGTCTAAAGGGGGCGTAGAGCGCGTCGTGGCGTATGGTAGCCGGGTCTTGTCGCCTGCGGAAACACGCTACTGTGTCACTCGTAGAGAACTTTTGGCGGTTGTTTTTTTCCTACGCCAATTTCGACCGTACCTTTACGGTCGTTCGTTTATTGTGCGTACGGATCATGCGGCCTTGCAATATGCACTCAAAATGGACCAGCCATCGGGACAGTGGGCACGTTGGTTGGACACGCTGCAGGAATTTTCCTTCTAAATTCAACATCGGAAGGGAGTGCGCCATGCGAACGCTGACGCACTTTCCAGATTACCAGGGCGCGCCCCTTGTAAATGTGCGTCGGGGACGCATAGGTGTTCGCCGATTCTAAACCCCCCTCAGCCGCTTACGTTGGCCGTCGAGAAGTCGGATACTCCGATGGAACCGGGACCGACTGACGGGGTTTTGAATCTGCCGCGGTCTGTCTGGATTCGGGAACAGATGATGGACGAGTCGTTGTTGTCCATGCGGAAGCGGTCTATGAGGGACAATGGGAGTCCGAGTTCGGCTGTGGGGCCGCGAACCGCTCTCCGAGATGGTCTGCTTATGTGGCAAGAAAGGTTCCAGGAAAGCTGGCGTGTGGTGGTACCAACGTCCTTGCGATTTGAGTTGATTAGAACTCTCCATTGTGACACACTATTGCATTTAGGGGTGCAGAAGACTCTGTTGACGTTACAACGTCATTATTTTTGGCACGGCATGGCGACAGATGTCGTAGGGCACGTGTGCGCGTGCCCTGAATGCGCCCGGCGTAAGCCGCCTAAACATCCTTACGTGCCGCCTCTCCAGTCGATTCAGGTGTCTCGGGTCAATGAATTGGTGGCACTGGACATATTGGGACCCTTCCCACCATCGGCGAGGGGAAATAAATATTTGCTGGTAGGGGTTGAGTATCTCTCCCGTTGGCCGATGGCCTGGCCGTTGCCCAATCAGTCGGCCGCGGCCATCACCGACGCCTTTTTGTTTGGGTACATTATGGACAAGGGGGCGCCTGAGAGACTCCTCACGGACCAGGGCCGACATTTCTCTTCTAAATTATTGGCTGAAGTGTGCGCAGGCCTTGGGACTAAGAAGATACGGACATCTCCATACCATCCGCAGACGGATGGTATGGTTGAGCGGCTGAACAGGACATTGTCGGCCATGCTTTGCCATACTGTGAGTGAACAGCAATCAGATTGGGATCTGCACATCCCCGGAGTGCTTTCGGCGTACAGGATGACGCCCCATGCGGCTACAGGGTATTCGCCGTTTTACCTTATGTATGGTCGGGAAAACGTGCCTCCGGTGGATGTGCAATTGGGTACTGGGGTGAAGGGACCTCGTAAACCACTCCCTGAATACATTCAGGACACGGTTCGCCGGGTTACGGAGGCGCGGGAAAACGCCCGCGTGGCTACGGCCAAAGCCCAGGCCCGGAACGAGCGGTATGCTCGGCGGTCTGAGGGGGAGTGCCCCTGGAAGGTGGGAGACCTGGCCTGGCTCCATTGCCCGCAGGTGCGGCCGGGGACCTCTCCTAAATTGCACAAACCTTGGCATGGTCCTGTGCGCCTCATTGAGGTTCCCAATCCACAGTCGGCGCGCGTTCAGTTTGGTTCTCGCCGTTGGTTTGTTCATACGTCGCGGTTGAAACCATATGTTGCTCCCCTACGTGATGCGTCATCTCCCAATGTTGCCTTGCCGGGGTCTGTTGCTGCCGACTCTCCCCTGCCTGCGTCCACTGATCTTGCTCGAGCGCCTGTCGTACCTGTTCCAGACAGGTCGGCCGTGACACCGAGGGGGAGGAGTGGGCCTGTTCGGAGGGCGCCTGCCAGGGCTGCGGGACCTTCGAGCCCTGCAGCCCTTCCGACCACGCTGCAGGCACATTCGAAGGACACGACCAAGACTGATTCGTCAGGGACACGAGACGTCGGTGGACTTCCAATCGCAGCAGGGGATTTACCCCCTGTCATTCCTCGTGTTTCATCGCGTCCCCGTTCTACAAGTGGGCCGCCGACCGTCCGGGACGGGCCGGCGACCCGCACTCGTTCCAAATCACTTACGTTTCGTTGATTGTATGTTGTTATTGTTCTTGTTCTTGCCGTCGTATTTATCGCATGCTTTCGTACGTTCGTCGATGTTACTTGTGTTGTTGTTCTTGTTGTTATATTGCATGCTTAGTGTCCTTTGAGGGGGAAGGTCGGTTCACCGCATTACGCTTTGGTATTGTTCAGCCGAGGTCGGCTGGGTTTTTTCTATGGGGGAGGGTGGTGTAATGCGGGCGAAAGCGACCTTCCGGATGTGACGTCACGAGGAGGCGGAGCCAGGTGACGTGGGTAAAAGGTTGGGGTCCTTAAGCGGGTAAACCGGAAAGAGAAGTTAGTCGGGGTGTGAATGGAAAGGTGTGGGGCCACGCGGGCGTACGAGCCGAGGGGGCACCGTCAGAAGCGGGAGCCAACCCTGGGAACAGTAGGGAGCTACTGGGAGGTGTAAAGCTGCAGATAGAGATAGGCAGTAAGGCTGTGTGTGAGGGGCAGCGGGGTGGCTGCCAAGAGTCGCAGGAGCGACGAGAAGGCGAGACAGCACGAGGCTGTCAGAGCTGCAGCAGGAACAGCCAAGGGAGCTGTGTGAGAGTACAGCAGCGGAGCTGCTGTGGGGCTGCAAGAGCGACAAGAACAGCAGCGGGGCTGCTGATGTGGACTGGAGTGACATCGGAACCAGCACAGAGAGAATAAGAGAGACAGCCGTGTGGGAACGCAGTACGGACCGAATAAAGGACACTGAGCCAGAGATCGTGGTCAAGTCTTTTATTACACTTTAATGACTTGGAGAAGATCTGCAAAGAGGAGTGGGACAAAATCCCTCCTGAGATGTGTGCAAACCTGGTGGCCAGCTACAAGCAACGTCTGACCTCTGTGATTGGTTTTGCCACCAAGTACTAAGTCATGTTTTTGGTGAGGGGTCAAATACTTATTTCCCTCATTAAAATGCCAATCAATTTATAACATTTTTAACATGCGTTTTTCTGGATTTTGTTGTTGTTATTCTGTCTCTCACTGTTCAAATAAACCTACCATTAAAATTATAGACTGATATTTTTTTTGTCAGTGGGCAAACGTACAAAATCAGCAGGTGATCAAATACTTTTTTCCCCTCACTGTAGATAATTAAATAATTGTTATTTGGAGCGGACGTCATCCCACGAAACCACAGAGCCACTTTGTAGCCTCCTCCTCCAGCACGCGCAGAGCAACCAGGGCGCCCGGCACGTGCTGACGCACTTCACAGCCAAAGACGATGCGTGCCATGGTCTCATGCTCCCCGCATTCACGCAGCAGTGGGCTGTAACGGAGGCCCCATCGATGTTCGGAAACAGCAACACACTCCCCGGTCACGCCGGAAGCGCTTTAACTGCACCCATTGGCGCCTTGGGAGGTCGTAGCCCATGCGAATTTACACTTGATTTGAAGATTTCGTGACTGCATGAATAACTCTTTGGTTCTTTTTTATTTCCTTTCTACGTGACTTTACCGAAATAACAAAAGAGTAAACCCTGTGAATTATTCAAATTCTTCAAATTCACAGAGGCTGATCTACCTCCGGTGGGAGAGGACACAATAATGCAAACGCTGCCTTCCTTTGCAAGTTAAGTCTATCGGTCTCGCAATGCGGTGGTGGCTTTGCTACAGCCATCGGTGAGCAAAACACGGGAACGATGACAACAGGAGAAAACTAAAATTGCGATGAAAATGTTGAAATCAAAACAACTCCGCGCTTTTGTAGTGGAAGATAACTTTGCGAGGACAGCCATAACAGTTTGAAGCCCCCTAGTTTCAAAAGTATCCGTAGAATGTTGTACCGAACAATGTTTTGTATTCAGCTGCTTTATGTGCATGTGTAGTGGGTTCCACGGAGAGGCAAACTGTTTTCCTGGAGGCACCACGTTCATTATACGGCCTAACAGGGCGACACACTTAGCGTCACAATGGGTCAACTCAAGGCCGTAATTATAATATACATTGGGGGGGACACATCCCCCCCCCCCCCCAATATTCAAATATGCTCAAAATGTCCCCCCCCCCTCCCCCAATATATTGCTATAAAATAGATTTCTGTTCATATGATTGTGGTTATGGTTGTACTTTATAAATCCCTAATCTCTGTCATTACATACAATGAAACAAGAAAAGGTAAAAAAGAAAAAAACAGAGCAATGTAATACAATACACTATTAGACATTATTGTAAAAAATTAAATGTCAATCTCACGTGTAATTTTTTTTTTTTAGGCAGGAAATTCGTTTTTAAATTTAGATTTTTTTTTCTGGGGGGGGGTCTCCCAGACCCCCTGGAAGATTTGGTCCCCCCCCCATTGTTGACTCCATGGCTACGGCCTCGGGTTAACTAGACCCCAACCGGGTCAGGACGGTAACTCTTCCTGACCCACTGAACCTGAAATACAATCTAAGACCGACGGCCAAAGACCGAAGGGCGGTGAGCCGTAGCACGGTCAGTACACTCCTCGAGACAGCCGCGATCGCTCCGCCCCCACCCCTCTCACCCTCTCGAGCGTGACCTCGCTCTGACTCCGGCCACGCCCACTTTTCGGGCCTCCTTGCTACCCCGTGCCGTTCACGTGCCATCTCTCTCCCTTCGACGGGACACATTCCCTTTAGGGCCCGCATCCCTGCCATGCCTACGCCGGTGCCCGAGAGAGGTACGGGACCTAAGCAGTTACTGGCTCGTAAGCCTAGATGGCGTGCCCGCCATAGAGACTCTATTTACATCTCTGCACGTGCATTTTTTAAATGCCCATTTCATTATTATGATTTTATCAACCTTGTCAGACATTCTCTATCAATGTCTGGATGAAGGCTTCTCTATCCCATTCAGTGCTGATGCAGCCACGCGTAACCAGATAGAGGTTTTTGGATAAGATTGCGTAATAATCTTAGGTTTTTTCGGTAAAGTCACGTAGGTAAAACATCAACATTAATGAAAATAAAGTATAAACAAAAATCACGACGTTTCGGAGGCAACACGTCGTGATTTTTGTTTTTATTTTATTTTATTTTCATTAATTTTGATGTTTTACCTACGTGACTTTACCGAAAAAACCTAAGAATATGATTCCTTGCAGTCACGAAAGCTTCAAATCTAGTAAAAGATTGCGTAAATATAAATGTGTCGTTAAACCCGACACCACCCGACACAGCCAATTGGTAAGGTTTGTCACGTAAACAAAACGTGCGGCTTTAACGACACATTTTTATTCACGCGATCTAAGCCAAAAAAAAACTCTACTACGGATAATATTGGTCGCGAAAGCCTACTACGTGTTAAAGCAACGCTAAAGATTGCACTGACATTATCATTCACCGCCGTCTATCATTATCCCTTCAACACCGTTGCACATTCCTGTCCAACGATTCGTATTTCTCGAGAAATTAAGTCGATCAATCCGACTTAATTGAAGACAATAAATATGATGCAAATATTTTTCCTTAATTCCATTTTATTGGGTATTGCAATCTATTACATGCATATACTGTATTTGGATGGGCAGAATGACTTCCAAATACGTAATTAAACGTTCACACTTGCTGACAAAACATGATCATAAGAGAAACGTATTCCCATGACTTTTTTTTCTCAACCAACACCCTTCAGCGATTCCTAAATCCCAGCTTTAGAATATAGACAGACTTAGGCTGCAGAAATATGAAAATCAGGAAACTTGTCATCAAATCAGCGAGGAGATCAACCTGGCAGGAAATAGATCCCATGCAGAGTAGAAAATTCAATCCATCTCCAGGCAGAATGATTTCCTCCTCCTCCCTCTACCTCCCTCCTCCCCCTCCCTCCTCCCCCTCCTCTTTCCTTCTTTCGTACGGCTGCTGATGTAGATTCACAGCAACGACTTACAATTTCACATTGAGGCGGTCAAGCCAGACAACCGCGTCGAGCCCTTTACTGACAGCGAGGCAACGCAATACATTACAACCCTTGAAAACGATGCATTGCACAGACCCTCTGTAGAAGTGTGAAAAAGTAAAGGTACAGACCCTGTAATTTCTTGCTCACGCCACTGCTAGTGGAAAGGGCCTCCGCCAGAGAAAGCTCTAAAGCAAGGGGTAGTCACCCTGCAACGGACCAAGAGACAAAAATTCCCATGAATTTTTTTTCCCAATTTCAAAGATATAGCGATTTCAAATGTGGCCCATCTTTTTTAAACACCCTTTATAGTTCTAGATTTGAAGCTTTCGTGACTGCAAGGATTCATATTCTTAGGTTTTTTTTCGATAAAGTCAAGCTTGTGTTGCCTCCGAAACGTCGTGATTTTTATTTTATTTTTATTTTACTTTTATTAATTTAATTTTTTTACCTACGTGACTTTACCGAAAAAAAACCTAAGAATATGAACCCTGTATAGTGATGGTTTTTGGCACATAACGGGATACCGTCATTATTCTCCGCTACTGTTATAGCACGTTCTCCGTTCGTTATGCCCCTTTGATAGAATCGCGTGTGGTTGGATTAAGAGCCACATGTGGTTCGTGAGACGCCGGTAGACCACCGCTGCTCCAGAGGCCCACTCGTCCACGCTAGCCAAACATCTTGGAAAATGTCGGAGTACCCACACTTTGTCATACAACACAAGACTCATGCTGCCGATCGATGCAGCGACCTAGTGCTTAACACACGTGGATCATGTCTAACACACACGTGCATCATTCATTAACATACGTGGCTCATGCATAACACACGTGTTGGGAACTTGGTCTACCCCACTGTTTCGTCTCACCCAAACTTTTGAGCCGTAATATAAGAATTGGTTTTACCCTTTCTGGCAATAAAACAGGTTGTCAAGATGTTAAAACACCAAACAGAAACCTTTTTGCAAGGAATCATGTCTGCATTAACCATACATGCTCGTGGTGAACATGCAAACCAAAACATACTCTGGTAATAAATGCATTGTCTTTGAAACTGATTGGTCCACACCAGAGACAGCTTTCTTTCGAGCCTCGTCTCAAACAGTGTTAGACCAGAGGACGCAACAAGGCGAACAGCACAAAGACAATGCCACTATCAGGACATTGAGAGCTCGGAGTGAGCAGCTACATGATGGGACCTTCCTTGCCAGATTCTAAATACAATCATTGTTTTTACCCTTTCTGGCAATAAATCAGGTGCAACTTTTGAGTTCTTTCAAAATCCGTTTCAAGTTCATTTAGCACACTATAAATGGCAGGCTAACTTCATCAACACTTTTCCTAACCTTATTTGAATAACAAAAAATATATATATATTGAGATTCACAAATTGGGATGAAACATTATCGTTATCGTTGCACGCACCAATTAACTGCACGAGCGTGTCTGCAAATTGCGTTTGGAAAATTGCACACCCGTAACAAGCATCGCTATCACAAACCATTCAAGCCAATATGCAAACTAAAACAATGTCTCTACAATTTAATTAAACTTCGGAGTCGTGATTGCTAATTGTCGTGAATCTCACGCTTAAACGTTCCTACGTCAAAATCGACTGTGAATGTTGCCTGATTGGCGTTAGATCCCAGAATGCAAAGCAGATTTCAGCTTATTTTACGATTGCATTGAAGGAAGGAGGGGGGGAGTGTGACCAGGGCATGGCAGGTGCAGGCCTGGGGTTGTCAGGGAACACTGTCACCCTATGCTATTCTACAAAACCACCTCTTCACGCGCTGTCCTCACCTCCTACAAACCGCGTCCGACCTCCGACTCCGCTCTCTAGGCCCTCCACTGGCTCCCAATTCCCATCAGGATCACCTTCAAAATCGCCTGCCTCCGGGTGCACTGCCGACAGGACCGCTTGCCCTCCCTACCTCTGGGACCTCCCGACGCCCTGCTCACAAACCACCACCACCAGAAACTCTACCCAGGAGTTCCTCTCGACACCGAGAGAGTCAGGACCACGATCGTTTCTCTGTTGTCGGCCCCTCCTTCACCTGGAACGCCGCCACCCCCCTCCACATTCGCAGCGCTGTCTCTTTACCTACCTTTAAGCACCTTCTCATTTTTTTTTATATTTGGCTTTTACTAAGCGGATCTCGGAGCTGGACTCCGCGTCTCAGGTTCGCTGCCTTTGGGCAAGTGAAAATTGTGCGACAAATAATCATTATTATTATTATTCAATGGGTCTTTCGGTAAAGTCACGTAGATAGGTTCGAAGAAAATAACAAAAACATTACGACGTTTCGATCGCAACGCAAGTGATCGAAACGTCGTAGTTTTTTGTTATTTTTTGTGATTGAACCTATCTATGTGACTTTACCGAAAGACCCATAGAATATTAATTCCTGCAGTCACGAAAGCTTTAAGTCAATATTTACCATTATTAATGTTCTCAACTCTTCTCTGGCTACTGTACTACCTCTAGTTGAATTTAGTTTCAACCGAGTTACCCCCCCCCCCCCCGGCCCACCTTTGCCTGACCCAACATGGTTCTGATAAATAAATGTATGAAAAATGAACATTAATATTTTAAACAACTACCAATTTTCTGAGGTTATCCTAACAAGCTAAGTAACTGCGTGCAAATAAAAAAAATCAACGGCTGCTCTGCTTGGGTGATGTAATTAGTTTACGCTCGCTGGATACTCTAGGAAACCACATTGTTTACGATCAAATAATTTATAAAGGTATTTAATATTGCCCGATGTTACCATATAGATTTACATTTTATCGTTATTTTATATGGGCATATTTATACGTGATCATTCACCAATGACCCTCGTGTGTGACATAATTTCACACATTTAGAAATCACCTCGCATACCCCCTGGGACAATGCCACGTGTATCCCCAGGGGTCTGTGTACCTCCGGTCGATAACCACTGCCCTATGGTATACTGCATGTGGGGTTTACTCCGGGTTGTTTCAGTTGCCTCCCAAATGGACGGGGCGCCGCGGTGGAGAGATATGAACTATACTCTTAGTTTTTCAGTAAAGTGATGTAGGTAAAACATGAAATAAAAATTAATCAAAATAAAATAATACAATTCACGACGTTTCGGAGGCAACACAAGTCTCCGTCATCAGGTGGGACAGAGACATGTGTTGCCTCCGAAACGTCGTGAATTATATTATTTAATTTTTATAAATTTTAACTTCATTTTTTACCTACATGACTTTACCGAAAAAACTAAGAGTATGAATCCTTGCAGTCACGAAATCTTCAAATCTAGAAGAGTTATGAACTACCTCGCCTGGTACGCAGGAGGTCGTGTGTTTCATCCCGACCCTGACACGTGTATATTTGGAGTTTGCATGTCTCTCTCCCCGTGGTTGCGTGGGTTTGTTTTTCCGGGTCCTGCGGTTGTTTTCCCCTTCACGTTTAGAATCAGCAAGCGTTTAGAGTATTTGGCTGTTACCAAAGTCCACGTGACGAGCCACTTCGTTGAGCTATAATTTGTGATAGCCTAGTCATCTCTGAAAAAGAGCTATATTGATCAGTGGGCCTTACCTGGTAAAATAGTTTGAAGCTAAACATGCATTAATGCAATTGGCTAAACATTCCAAAATGCAAGACCCTCTTGGAAAAAGAGCGAGTCTTTTTGGGTAAATAATTGGCATCATTATTGCAAGGGACACCGAGAGCACGTTCCCCCACCCATTATATAATTATAAAAAAATATACAACGAACCATCTTGTCTATCAACCGCATGTTTTTAACTACAACATGTGTGGCTCGATGCTACGAGTGTTATGATACATTAGTTCATTCCTTCATATCGATTCTTATGCTTATAACACGGGACGTACATTGCACCCTGTATGGAGGAACTTAATGGTTTTAGATTTTTATTTGCCCTTTGTAATGGTTCACTGTGAACCCTGCAGCCACTAGTGGCAGCTACATTCACTCCAATGTAAAAAAAAATAGAATGGATTATTGAATTTTATCCATCACCCCAATTCGTCATAATTCATTGGCCATTGGGATGGGGGGGGGGGGAACAAGGAAGTAAAATCATTTCTACGCATGAATGATGTTCTGTAATTTCCGATGTGCACGTATGTACCCCTATGAGCTGTATGGAAGCCGAAAGTTACGGCTTCCAGATCAATTTCCATGTGAACATATATATGTAGTCCTTTTAGCAGTGTTTTGTGTCTGCACGTTTCTGGCCACCCTTTTATAAACATGCCTGTTTTTTTTTATATATAATCATTTTTTTTCAATTTAAAAAAAATTCGTCGAGTTTTGGTCTTCTGTATGTTGTGAGTCCTTGTTAGCAACACAACTTTTAAAGCAAATTTCTATCGATAAGAAGAGTAGCCTGCTGCTATAAAGGGAACGTGACTGCGTTTCCAATTATCAAAATTGTATGGAACGGTAACAAATATGCCTCAGCCCAATGCGCGATAAACACGTTTCTCAAGCCAGCGCTGTAAATGGAACACCATTCGAAATTGTAATTCTCACTCTCAGCAAACAGGTTGCTCAATGCTTAAATATGATGGAAAAGTCTGGGACACACGGTGAGTCATTGGCAAGCGGCTTGGAAGATGAAGCAAATCAAGCGGAGGTACAGGGGTACGGTTATCGCACGTACAACAATTCTGGCAATCCACTGGGAACTTTTTAAAACAAACGAAAATCTAAATACGCAGCACTGCATGTGAAAGAAGAACTACCAATTTCCAGTGTAAGTGTCGCCCTGGGTTGAGGTTCGAAAATTGAACACGTTTGCGAATTCAATGTGAATCTGAATTCCGTCTTCAGAATTCTAAATGCTCCGCAGGTCCAAATGCATCTGTGTAAGCTCCTCAGTGGAGTTTTCAGGTTGTACCGCATGTTGTCTTGGCTCGACGTCAGATATTTCGCTCCGGGCGCTGGGAGATGAAGAAGCTGAAGCAGTAGGATGGATGGGTAAGGCATTTTGATCACGTTTAGATTGGCAAACGTTAACAGATGAAAATAAAATTGTCTACGTGACAGAGTAAAGAATGTGCATTAATTTGTAGATATTTAAGTGGAACAGCGCCACCTGGATTAAACATTGTGCTCGGGAGGTGAAGATACTAAGCAAACGGAATAGTCGTTGGGTGTAAGATTCTTTAACAGAGAGCTAGAGTATATGCAAAATAAAATAACATGCAATGTTATAATTGTTTTTTTACCCTTCTATCTGGCAACAAAACTGACACCTTTTTTAGGAGGAGTCATGTTTGCATAGACCACAAGACCTGCAGTCATAATGCAAACAAAAAACATAACTCTGATAATGTATGCACTGTCCTTGAAGTTGATTGGTCCACACCCGAGACAGCTTTCCTTAGAGCCTAGTCTCACATGGGTTGGACCAGATGACACCAAAAGGCGCAATGTGTTCCGTGGACTTGAGACATTGCGGGGTGATACGTACAAACAATGACGGAGACTCTCAACAGTTGCAGAGGATGCTTGTCAGAATTAACTGCCAAGACAGCGTTTGCGAGAGAGATAGACTCAACGGCAGATGCGATATATACTCTTGAATGGCCATAGACATGATCATGACTCTCATCATCATTGTAGTGGCAAAGGTTCAGCCCTGCCCAACTGTTTGCGCACTCCACTGCAGATGGACGTGCTTCAAATCGAGGGAGCTCCAGAGAGACTCTATGTAGAGGTCTTTATTTGACGTCGTTCACGCTGGTCAGAACTCTTGGTAAAGGTGGAACTACCCACACGCAAAAGATTGCAGGACTGTTTTAGAAACTTGCCCGATTGTTTCAACTGCTGTGCCAGGAAATATAATTGAAGCAACGATCTGTGGATGGAGATTCCGGTGTGTTAACGTTTGTGCCTTGGCAGCATCCCTACAGCCACACTACGGGCAGCAGGTAATTCTCCATCCTCGCATGTAAAATAACTTTTGCATTCAGAGAATAATTTACTCTCATACGACTGCAATACATTGGTTTTCTACATGCCCGGTTTAGATATTTGATCTCTTCTGATGACTTCGTATTTTATTCGCTCATTTATGCCCCGACTCCACAATCAAAAACATTCTGAAACCGATGTGCTTCAGGGTTGTTTGTTGGCTGTTTTGCTATGTTAATAAAAAAAAGTTTTAGTATAAAGTAATTTTAGCAGATTTCACAAGTGGCCAGCTTTGACATTTCCTCAAGTGCACATTTTCAGCAGCATTGCCCCAGAGAATGGTAATTTGGGAACGTTCGGAAAAATCAGCGTTGGGAATCGGCGTGTGCGCCAAGAGACGCGTGCCGCACTCAGGCCCGGAAGCCCTCTTAGGTGGCTGCATATCTGGGCTTCACAAATGAATGCTTTGTCACATTCTGTATTCACTCCAATTCCAGGGATCGAGGGCTGCAGCGACAATTGTGGCAAATAATGTTTGCCGTACGACGCACGTGACCAAGCGTATACAATGCTTTTGGCCTATTTTATTTTAGTAAATACATCAATTGTTTAAAATTGACCATTACATTCACGATACATGTGTAGTGTCAGTGATTCTGAGACGAGGTTTGTTGGGGGCACCTTTTTATTGAACACTCACGATCTCGCCTGCACACACTCTTACAGTCGCTTAGCCTATACGCAACACTAGCCATCAAACACTGACGCCGCTGCCTGAGATCGCCAACTACTCTCCTTGGTAGCGCTATATCGAGCAAAGAAGGCAGCGACGATGGCGACGAGACGACAGCAACGACGAGACGATCCGATCCCAGAACCGGCAGCCTTGAGCTCCTGCTCTTGGCTCCCTTTATCCTACCAGCACGGCCTGGCTCCACCATGGCCGCGCCTCCCCCTCTCGAACCCACTAGCAGGCTCCAGGGGCTTCCAGATGGGGTCCTCCGTGACCCTTGCCCCAGTTCCTCCGCCCTGCCAACACACACCGTGCACACCATCACCGGCGTGTGTGCTGTCTGTTCACCACAGTTACCGCTTCTGACCACCAGCCCGCGCAATTACGCTACACATGCATCGATTAATAACCGTTAAGAATTAATGTAAAAAAAATTAGATATATACTGTACGTATATGAATATATATTTTGTATTGTCTTTCAAAAGGAGCCCGCTACGGAGCACGAACTGTGACATGAGGAGGCGGGGCTGTGGTTAGGGTACATCAAATCTGCGGACCTCAGTCCAGAACTCCGTGCACCTGGGCTTAAAGCAGAAGGTAGAGGAGTGGGCTCACCGCCCCACCGAGTGGAGACTTTTGTTTTCCTTGTTTCATGAATTATATAAAAATCGTGACAGTGCCCAGCTCTTAAGATAACGCCGCAGCGGTGACATCAGATGCCCAAATTTGTGCTTCCCAATCATCCCCAAAGTATCGCCCATGGGAACAATGCTTGGACCTATTGCATGTGCCCATTTCTCCAACCAACCGCCTGAACACAATCTGTGAAAATCACTGTTTATTGATTTTATCTTGTTGAGCAGCGTTTGGACACCCCTGCTATAAGGAAATAAATAATAGTCGAGACACTAATCAAATACGGCCCCCTGAATGTGTCAAATTCACCACCACCAACTGATCCAAAACACAAACTAAATCCAATTAGAGCACAACCCACACTTGGAATTAAACCAAAAACATTATTTTTTACTTTTAACTTTTTTTATTTTACAAGGTAAGGTCCACTGAGCTATAGGACTCTTTTTCAGAAGCGACCAGGCCACAAATTATAGCTCAACGAAGTGGCTTAAGGTGTGGACATTTATTGCAGAAAAATATTCTAAACACGTGTTTATAAAAGTGGACGGACGCACCGGAGGACCCAGAGAAAAACCCACGCGACCACAGGGAGAGAGACATGCAAACTCCAAATATACAGGCGTCAAGGTCGGGATCGAACCTCTGTCCTGCTGCGTACCAGGCGAGGTAGTTAACATCTCGCGACCGTGGAACCTCTGACCCCCCCCCCCCCCACGCTTTACCACCGAGTCCCATCATACCTCCCACATCCCTCAATTTGTAAATGGCAAAAAAAAGATAGTGCGCCTGATGAAACACACAGACAATACAGCAAGCCACATAATGTATACGTGTAAAAGATCCGCGTTATATATACATACACGTTGGTTATTGTCCGCAAAATATAAAATGAGCAAACGCCTTTTAATGTCGAGACGTCAATGCCACTTGGCCAACACTGAGTGGAGTGACACGTCCGCCCAGTTCAGTGGGCAACTTGTGAAGTTGCGGGTGGGTGGTGGACAACACCCACCCCCCCCTTTTGGAACCACGCCGCGATCCCTCCATCACGCCACTGCATCCTCGCTTGTTAAAATGGGGGCATCTGCCAAATGTGTTTCAGAGGTCTCGTCGGTGGCTCGAACAGTCCCACACTTCAAGGTTTTATTTTTTTATTTTTACCGTGACTCCCTCGGCTGCACTTTTGGCGAAGGAGGCTCTGTGTGTGTCTGTGCCTGCCTTCACCTCTGCCCGCACGCTCACGCTGAGAGTCAACTCCTGTCGTTACCGCCGCGTAAGCCACGTGGTCAGACCTCTTGTCACAGGACCAGTCTGCACGGAGGTAATGGTCCAATTTCCACTGCCTTCTGATTTTCTTTTGACAAGATAATACATACGTGGACGTCATGAATTCCATGGCATTATTTGCAAGAGCAGATCGTACACTTTTCCAACCTGATAAATCTAAGCGGTCGGCTGCTCGTTTTTAAAGCCCCTCCCCCCCCCTTTTTATACTGATTTTCTAAACGAATTACACTACTTTGCACAACAGCAAAAGCAAACGTTTCACGGAAACGTTTGCTTTGAAAGTTGGCATGCGGTAAAAAGGGGTGGGCGCGGGAGGGGGGGTATTCACAATTCTGCATCCTAATGCTTAAATCGGTACGATTGGCAAGTGAGAGGGATGGCTGTGTGCCAGTGCTATGGCCAAAATAACCTGCAACTAAAATACATCGAGATAACAATGATGGCTTTTGTTGTCCATCAGGTATAATGATTATCAATACACTCTAATAAGTTAAAGTCGTGATAATGTAATGAACGAGGTACTCCAAGCCACTACAATACTTAATCTTGATTTGAAGCTTTCGTGACTGCAGGAATCCATACTCTTTGCTTCTTTCGGTAAAGTCGCGTTGGTAGAAATGTAATCAAATAAATCACGATGCTTCGAACGCAACACAAGCGCCCGTCTTCACCTGAAGACGGGCGCTTGTGTTGCGTTCGAAACGTCGTGATTTATTTTATTTTATTTCTAAGCTACTTCACTACAATACTGTTTAGTTCTAAAAATACAGCCTCATTAGTTTTCACCAAAAGGTGGATGTAATCGTGTCTAGTGGCCCTCGAAGTAATTCTGTTACATCATTATCTGGGGCCATTCTGTGACACAGGGTGATGCACTGTCACCTACAACGGTCTACAAATGGAAATGTTTGTTTCAGCTCGTCGCAGGAAACGAGTGGCACAGGATGAAGATAACCGGGGAGAGAAAAGAGCCAGAATAAATTGGGGCAAAATGACGAAAGTTTTCGGATCCCATGTTTTGTACGGTACTTCTTGCATAATCAATCTTGATTTGAAGCTTTCGTGACTGCAGGAATCCATACTCTTTGGTTCTTTCGGTAAAGTCATGTAGGTATAAAAAATAAAATAAATAAAATCTTCCATAATCGTTCTATGTGCAGTACACTATGAAGTGTACAATACAATTAATGTACATAATAGTTGTTTTGGGTTAGATCGCATGTGGTTAAACCCGCCACCACCCGACAAAGCCAACTAGTAAGGGTTGTCACATAAACAGAACGTGGCCAATTCGTCACTCGTACAGCACACCGTGTGTTGGAGAGCCAAGCCACAACATTTACAAACTGAGTCCGACGTTTCGCCAGTAATTACAACTAGCTTCATCAGGCGGACAGCCGGATTTGTGGAGAAGTCCACCTGTTCCGTTCTCTATATAGAAGCGTATATGTGTTGACCACCCTTCTGCGCTCTTGTACAATGTGGGGGGTGGGATTACTGAGGCAACGTACATTATGCATGTGCATTATGCGAGCCCTTTGAACTTGTACTTCCCGTCTATTGTGTTTATTAAAATAGCCCTACCAACGGTAATCCATATTGAAGTACGCTGACCTTTGTAAGCATGCATTTAAATAATGTATTATTTGATGATTCTCTTCCACGCAGCACTAAGACAATAGCTATCCGAACGGTTACATTTATTTTGATTTCTTTAAATTTCGATAGATTATCGAATTAGTCTTGACCAATAGTAGCTAGTTTTGCACAAAACTTCAACATTATCAAAATAAATTGAGTGCCCTTGTTGGCACGCGTGTTCTACTGCTGCTGACAGTTTCATTTAGGAGAATTAAATATTTCTCTGATGTTTTCTTAGTCTCGTGCTGATCATTCGTCCTGTTTGCCCAACGTAACATTTACCACACGTGCAGTTAATCCTGTACACACCTTATGTTGATAGCCACAACATTTACAATTCGAGTACGACGTTTCGCCAGTAATTACAACTAGCATCATCAGGCGAAAGCCAGATCTTTTTTGTAATGTACATAGCGTATAGCATAGAGCAATACTATTTTCACGGGTGAAGGTTTAACGTCCCCAGTGTAAGCAGGCAAACAGATTCTGCTTTCTGCCTATTAATCTGCCACTGTTGGAAACCAGGTCACCCTTTGTCCGTGCATAAATGGGAGAGAGAAAAATTAATGTGGGATGATTGGATTGTTAAGAAGAAAGAACACTCCACCTTTGAATAAACACCATCCAAAACGTAAACATCTGACCTGCACGTAGGCCTATGGTCTGTGTACACAGACGTACGTGGCAAGTGCGGCGTCGTCGTTGTGTTTGCAGGTTGTACCGGGCTAGAAGTGGCCGTTACTTAAGAGTGCAGGGCAGCCTCCTGGTAGCCCCCATCCAATTTTAACGTGGCACGGACTCAGCCGGAACAGAGACGAATAGCATCAGATGAGCGAAACTGGGTCAGCTTACCTCCCTGCTCCTTGTCCCCTCTCATAAAAAACAAAAAAACTAAAATATATTTATATAAAAATCCTCCGTGTAGCCTTGACAGACTCCTGGGGCAAGTGCTGTCAGGGAGGAGCACCAATGAAGGCCGGCACGGCACACGAGGAGGATGGGTGGCCAGCACCACGCCCGGCCGCCTTTGTCCCCCCCAGTGGCGATCCTCTTCTCCACTGCACCAGGTACTCATTTGAGGCTGAGTCGACCAAGGGTAGACCCAAGACCGGTTCAGATAATCGTCACCGGTGTTGGCGGTGATCGGGCATCGAACCGGGTCATATCAAACACACACACACACGCAGGGAGGCCAGCGACCGGAACTTTTTTTTCTCTTCCCATTCCAATTTATTGCACGGCGTGTTTATTTATTTATCCCATTTTATTTACTGTGGTACAAAAATTATAGCTTGCCACGTGCTTTACTGCTGAGCCATTCGCGTGACCTGTCGACCTCTCAGTGCATCAATGCGAGTTTTATAACGCATTGCTGTACATGCAGAGGAGTGCTTGCGCTTGTTTTTTTCCCAGTTGCTGGGAGTGCAGCTCGGGTTGATATGGCGACACCACGATATATATATATATCACGCGATGTCCCAGACCTCCCCCCCCCAAGTCCTGGAGAGACAAAGGCGGCCGAGCGTGGTTGTTAACCACCCTCCCACTTGTGGGTCATGCCGGCCTTCATAGGTCCTCGCAAACAGCACTTACGCCGACAGTCTCTATAGGGCTATACGGGGACATTCATAATCAACGTTTTTGGGTTTAGATCGCGTTATTTATAAATGTGTCGTAACCCTCCACCACCCGACACGGCCAATCAGTAAAAAAGTGTCACGTTGACAAAAGACAAATTAGTTCACTGCTTTAGCCCACCGGTGTGTTGAAGCACGAAACCACAACATTTACAATTTGAGTACGACGTTTCGCTGGTAATTGCATCCAGCATCATCGGGCAATTCGCCAGAATGGTGAGGCTCTGCTGTGTCTCCCGTTCTCTGTCATTTGATCTTTGTGCGTCATGCGTCGGTGTGCATTCATTCTGATTGACAGTGTGCCAGCCTTCATAGGTGCTCGCTAACAGCACTTGCCCCAGCAGTCTGTTTCAGGCTATACAGGGGGGGGGGATCTTTGTCTTTGTTCTGAACGACAGTGTTGTGTGTACCTGTCCAGAGCCTCAACTATGACGACTCAGCCTTTACACGAGTACCTGGTGAACGGTGGCAATGGGAGATACGACGCTTTCTAGGAACTGGCCCGGACCCTTGATGTATCCTGCTGGCCTTGTTAGGGGCTCGCTAACGGCACTTGTCCCCCACCAGTCTATCCGATCTAAATGTAAGATCCTTAAGGCTAAACATCCTTGGCAACTGTGCCCTTCAAAGCAGGAAACAAATCCTGCTTTAATAACATCTCAAAGAGACAACAACAACAACAACAACTTCCAGCATGTCCTGGCTACCCAGCGGGCAATCTGATTGATATTTCTTTGGGTCGGGCACAGTTTGGCACTGTGAGCGGCCTTTATCCAAATTCACGGCGTCAGTCCGGAGGCGATGCCGGGTTCAGATATGGATTGAGGGGGTCCTGTATTGGCACTCGCCTGTCGCTCGTCGCCAGAATGTCATCCGTCAAGCCGGATGTCATCGATCGGAGGATTTGAAATATTTTTGGGGGGTTGTTGTGGGCCGACAAGGAAGATCAGTTGAGATATTTTTTTTTTTAACATTAGTATTTATTTATTTATTCCTTCCTCCATTTTCCCGTTTTACTTTTAAACTGCACTGATGATAACGATGATGGTTATGTTAATTACCCTGTCGTGCGATGAAAAGATTAATAACAACGATTGTCACTGACAAGAAAATGTACGTATACCGAACTTCTTTTGCACCGTACGTAGCTAACCGTGCTAATCCGGGGTGTGGGGGACGGACAACAAGCTCAACACAAGAAGCAGTTCTAAATAAAAGAGTTCAACAATGCTGAAGTGTCACTTCCTCTCGAGTCGGTCACCTTCTGTCACAATGGGGCCAAATGAAGTCCTTCCACCTTCGTCCATTCTGTAACTAAATCTCTTACACTGTTCCTTGTCTGAGCCGTTCTGCTCTACCTCCTTTGGCGTGTCAATCCAGAACATTATTGGTCTTCCCCGTATAATACATATATTGATAATACGGACAATCTTATTAGCGTCGAAATGTGAGGAGCCCGTTCAATGGTGCTGTAATGGCTTGTTTTTCGTCCACTCTGGTATGCATTGCCAATCGTGCTATCCTCTGGGTCCTTTCTCGATGTGGCTGAAAAATGTTACTTCTTTTATAAACACAGCTACTGAGCACAGGGACAAATGGTCACAAAAAAACACAATCAATCGACCAGCAAAAATAGCACTACCAGAGTTGCAATAGATGGATATAGTATGGAACACGACAGTCCAAACTGATATTTAAAATTCGCAGATATGTAAATGAGCAGAGTTAAATGGAAACCCACATTTAATGTGATTGTTGACTTGTCTGATCATTAGTGACCGGGTTGAGACCGAGAAATTGGTTTAACAACAGGCAGCTGCCTCAATTTGAACGTAGGATCTCAGCGGTGTCATCCCAGCAGTCTGTCCCATCGAGCCACCCAACCGTCGCCACTTTAGACCACATTTATAATCCGAACACCATCGTACTGTCACCAAAATTCCATCCAGCTAATTATTTCACAGGATATAGTCAACATCGTAAACTCTGTTCATAATCATGATAATCGACGTCAACATTTTCATCAATTATCATCATCAACATTTTCATAGCCACCACCATTCACTACCATCGTCATATATATTTTCGTCACCCCCTGAATATCAGAAATACATCATCAACAATATCTCTTGACCCAAACAGCATACTTTGTATCATCATCGTTCCAATGAGTATACTCTTCACCTCATTTCCTGACTAATGTGACCTTCATAACTCCTGTCAATCTACTGGTCATGTCCAATCAATGTATGCCAGTTATCCTTACTTGTGAACTCTCCTTCAAGGTTACTCAAAAAAATAACATTGCTAGTTTCTTTGAATCAGTCTATGAAATGGTTTCATATCTATATTCACCTGGGGTCTCCCAAGCCTCACTCTTGCTCTTATTTGCAGGCTAACGTGACCTTGATCTCCCTGTCCAGAATTCAACACAGGCACTCGAGCAACCGAACGGCTTGTCTTCATCAATCAACCCAGTCCTCCACACACACACACACACACGACAACGATCCCCGATAGAGCCATTCAGACTGTTGGGGCAAGTGCTGCAAGCGAGCACCTATTAAGAATGGCATTGCGCAAGAGGGTGTGATGTTGACTGCCTTCATCTCTCCGATGCTGATAATTTATAAAAACAAAGTTAACATCTTGCGTGCAATATGTGGTTCATGCCACTGCTAGCGGAAGTACCTCCACAAGAGGAAACACTATATAGCCCCTTATAAAGGCATTTGGGCTATGCTTCCATATTGACCGGTCATGTTAGAATAGGTGGTAGCATGCACACTTTACCCCACCACACGCGACCTCCAGATCACTGCTGGGTGAACAGGCATGGGCATTGAAGAAGCTTGCTCTATTGTTTCAACTGCCGTGCCATAGAGATATTCCAACTGGCGACCTCTGGTTTGAAAATTCCAGCTTGTTAACCTATATAGCATGGCAATATCCTCCTGCGGTGTTTATTCACTGCACCGGGAACCATTCATTTCAGATCGAGTCATCTTGGGAGCGGCTCAGGACTGGGCCAGATGTCACGTGATTATAATGCTAGCCGTGGCCAGGAATCGAACTGAGATCACCAGGTTTTCCGCAATATGGACTATTGCGGAAAATATTTTTTTATGCAAAGCTTTATGCATGCATGGATTTACTGCCTATGTGTCTCTCCCCAATGCAGGTGTTCACATTATTGTAATGTTCTTGGGCCAGTGACATGAACCAGCGGAAGCGTGCTAGCTTGTTTGTGGCAGTGATTTCTGGTTCGAATCTATCAGGCTGTCCCGGTTAATGCTGTGGGTGCAAATTTGAAAAACGACTCTCAATTCACCTGACTGAGAAACACACAGCAAAATCGTTTCACCACGACTGCAATTAGCACGATTGGCTACGGAGCTAAATAAGTTCAACATACACACATACGAGACGCTCCTGAAACAAATGGGTATTGAGACTTGGTGAGACTTTTCTGGATAAAAATGGGTCATAAAAACAAATCAATAATGCTCAGTCAATCTGGGAAATGTACAATACAGTATCTTCACACTAAAATTAATAAACAAGACGCTGCTCCTGAAGCGGTTATCTGGCTTAACCACCTGAATGTGAAATTGTAGCTGTTGCTCTGCACCTATATCAGCCATACGAAAGAAGAAGAAAATGTTCAACCAAAGTAAAAAAAAATGTGTATTAAACATGTAAATGACCCTTTCCTGAAATTTCTGACTTACCTTTGACCTCGAAACCAACACGTGTAAATTACGCGAATTCCCTTCATAATCGGCAACGCACGCAGGCTCTCTGAAATGTTCACAAAGCACACATTGTGCGTGTCGCTAGTCTTTTCTTTGACCACAGAAATATAAAACTTTCCATTCTTGTAACGTCACAGAACATTTTTCAGAGAGGATGTAACTAACGGCTTGTGGCAGCACTGAAAAGCATTTGCGACAAAATGGAGAGGTGGGTGTGCGGGACATGCCTCGGACCTTTTAAAGGAAAACATCTGAATATGAGTTCATAGTGGAGGAAAACAATGAGCTATCAAGCTCGTTTTCACCTATGTCCAGTAGGGCCGAGTCAGGCCGTTACAACAACAAACAATACAATCAAACACGACAGGAGTGCAAAGTATAGGAAAGGGAAGCAAATGACGACAAATATACGAACTAAACTTGACTATGATAATAGTTTTTTTACCCTTTTATCTGGCAACAAAACTGACACCTTTTTTGAGGTTCCAGTGGTGTAAATGCTTACCCCGAGCTCTCATACTCTGATGGTGCATTGTCTTTGAGTTGTGCGCCTTTTGGCGTCATCTGGTCCAACACCATGTGAGACTAGGCTCTAAGGAAAGCTGTCTCGGGTGTGGACCAATCAACTTCAAGGACAGTGCATACATTATCAGAGTTACGTGTGTTTTGTTTGCATTATGACTGCAGGTATTGTGGTCGATGCAAACATGACTCCTTGTAAAAAGGGTGTCAGTTTTGTTGCCAGATAAAAGGGTAAAACACCAATTATCATATTTTTTCTTCTGGAAAATTAGGTTCCAATGGTGGAAACTTAAATATCTTCTTGGTTTTTTCGGTAAAGTCACGTAGAATGGAAATAGTAAAATAATAAAAATAAAACATAATAAAATAATTCTCACGACGTTTCGGCCACAACGCAAGCAGCCGTCCTCAGGTGAAGACCAGGTCTGTCGGGGAGACAGCGTCTGAATGAAACAACACCACGCTTGGAGCGTATATTTAAGCTGGGTTGGAAGGTGGGAAGGTGCGCCTTGACAAAATAATTTGCATATCAAGAGGAATTTAGCATATTTATGGGAAATGCATGAATGTGATTAGTAGAAACTTAACTAGTTTATTTTATCAGGTAAAGAAGCGACCTGGCCACAAATACAGCGGATTGCAGTGGCTTATCACGTGGGAATGTTTATCAGTAAAATTATTTAAATGCACGTTTCTAATCGTTGGATGGGAGAAACCGGAGGACTCGGAGAAAAAATCCACGTGACCACGGGGAGAACATGCAAACTCCAAATATACGGCAGGCGTCAGGGTCGGGATTGAGATTGAGCCCGTGACCAACCTGCAAACCAGGCGAGGAAGATGACACCACGCCACTGTGGCGCCCCGTATACGTGGACACGGCCTCTTTGCGAGTCATCACTCCTTGATTTGTATCAGTTCATTTAGTGAACACATTGCAGCGATAAAAGCAATTATTCGCGAAACCCACGTGATACAACGGTAATTTTCACAAATGACGATTATCGCGATATCCTTTTCCCGTAACGTTGCGATTCTTTTTCTTTTTTTTATCGTATTGTTTCGTATTTTACTTGAGTTGTGGCTCCGGAGACGATGATCAACGTTCGGTCGCCGTGTTGATGATGGCGTTTGTCGTCGTGATTTCTCAACTGTGCACGGTGAGCCCCGTGAAGGCTGCTACTGCCAACTCCCACTTTGCTGTGCTGGCAGTATGATAAAAAGCATTACTTAAATGTTCTTACACTGCAGTTCGCTCACTATTATTCGTAGTCGTGCATCTTTGAATTGTTGTGCATTTCCAAAATGTAATGCGTGTAATGCGCTCGCTGTTGGTTACACAATTAAAAAATAACAATAAATGTATGAAAATTATGATGTAATTGCAATGGAATGTGTTTCGTAAGGATGCAATGGTTAATTATTAATTTGCCACTTTAAAGCATGGGTTTTATTACTTCATAATTTGCCACGGTAAAATAATAATCTACATAAAAGACAATGCAATTACCATAGATATGATATCACTCGATATATACAATTATTACCGTAATCGTGTCAAGCCAACCAGCAACGCATATAAAATGAAAGAGCACATTAAGTTAGTGAAACACCTTACCGTGTGTTGCAACATACACAGACAATATGCCTCCTTTCCACATCTGTCCCAACACTTTAAAGCAATGCAATTTTTTTTTATATATTCAATCAGTCACACAGCCTCATGAGAGTACTCAGTTTCAGCAGCATTGGTTCAACACAAGTAAACTGTGGAGCAGTTTCGACATTCAGTGCCTCATCAGCAGAGCCAGGCCAGCTTTCAGTCAGTGCTCGTAAACACCAGATATTTAATGATAGGCTAGGACCCTCTCTGTTACACGCAGGTCCTAGTTTGATTCGGAACTATGTGATGCAAAACACAATAATATCACTTCATCCTGTATGTAGGTATGTTGTCAAGGCGCTCTTCTTCCCACCTCCCCCCCATCCAACCCAGCTTAAATATACGCTCCAAGCTTGGTGGTGTTTCATTCTTCACCTGAGGACGGCTGCTTGCGTTGTGGCCGAAACGTCGTGAGAATTATTTTATTATGTTTTATTTTTATTATTTTATTATTTCCCTTCTACGTGACTTTACCGAAAGAACCAAGAAGATGAATCCCTGCAGTCACGAAAGCTTAAAATCGAAATTTATGTTGAACTTCTTTCGCACCGTGCGTAGCCAACCCGTGCTCATTGGAGGTTCCTTAATGATAATTTATTTTAAAGTTTTTGCTATTCGCTTGCTTATGCATTCATTCGTCGTGGGAATGGACAATGGCATCAATTACACACAACAGCTCTCTGACATCTTGAAGCCCTCCCGCTGACACACAGCGATCCACCCTGGAAGGTTGCAGCCCTGCAGCAAGGCACCGCAGGAGTTCCGCCTGCGTCGTCGCTTTCGGTGAACCCAACGTGTCCATCCCTGGAGAGGGATCATTAACTTAGCGAGGCCAGCGTTTGTAGGACTCTGTCCTTACCAGCTGCTCACGCACGGGCATTATACAATTACCCCGTTTCATACGAGGTGTATGCATATTTTATTTTGATCCACCTTCAGAAGTTGTGCTCGGTGTACATGTTCTCTTCCATATTTCCGGTCATGTGCCGTACTACATTTATGTTAATTCCGTTTACGTATTGTTATTATATCTTGTTTCTATAGTTCGTTCGAAGTGTAATACATTTGGGCAAAAAGTCGTCGGATTTATAAAAACAAAATAGTCTTAAGCGATTCGACGAATGCAAGTCAAGCACAGGAAACTGCAATATTTCAGACACTTGGCTCAGATGAATGGTGCAGAGGAAATGGTGATGGAGGGAGCACTGGAAGGTGGTTGTGGTGAAGAGAAACACCTCAATGACGCCGGGCAGCAAGCATCAAACACTGGGCAGGAAGGATACAAGCTATTGAGAGATACTGCACGGAGATTTCCAGCACCTCCGATCAGCACGTTCGGTGACGTGCGGTGCGAAAGAAGTTCAACATACATGCGTACAAATCGGTGAAGTAAATGGCCATGCCCCAGTGGCCCAAAAGGCCCGAGGGATGACCAGAAGATGAACGTATGTGGCATTTCCACAGATGTTCCATAAAGTGGCAAATACTTCATTGGTGGGGATGAAATACGATGCTAGTTAACTTTAGTTTATTTTGAGTAACCGGGGTGAGAACTCAAGAGATCGAGATTGTCTCATCTGCAAGAGTGACCTGGGTCACCGAAATTAGAGATGTTAACTCCCTCACCTGGTGTGCAGGAGGTCGTGGGTTCGATCCCGACCCTGACGCCTCGATCTCGACAAGGACGCATGTTTGCACCACATTTGCAACTATCGCGCTCGGAGATCGATCCGTCGAGCTCATGCAGAACACACGTGGTTCATGTATAACACACGTGGCTCACGTGAAACACACGTCTTGATGACTCGGTCTACCCCACTGTTTTGTCTCATCCACACCGTGGCCGCGTGCATTTTTCTCCAGGTCTTTCGGGTTTTACCCCTCCACGTTTTTAAATACATACGCATTTAGATTGTTTTGTTGCGATAAATGTCCACGCGATAAGCCACTTCGGTGAGCTATCATATGTGGCCGGATTCGCTTCTGAAAAGCTCTGTAGCTCAGTGGGCCTTTCCTATTAAAAAAAATGTAGTTTAGAAAAGTGAAAAATATAAACTACGGTAAAGAATCTGTAACAAAATCAGAGTCAAAGTCAGTATTTATAACCATCTACAATGAGGACATCTTGCTGCCTTCAGCAAAAGGCCAAACATTGCACTGATTAATTTCCGGACAGTAATGGATGTGCTCCACTGATTTGTGTGTGCATGGTTTAGAGCTTGCATCAGGTGCAGCTTTACGAACGCGGCCAAAATCTACATTGCTGGGCAATTATTTAAAGTGGGCAGTGTCTTCTTATTCTTCTTCCTAGTGCTCTACGCCGGTAGTATTTCATAATTGTATTAATTATTTCAGAATGAATGTGAGACATTGCAGAATGGATGCGAATTATCAGACTAATGTAGATGGGGATTTAAATGTTGACTTTTGTGTGTGTGCGTGCGCGTATAAGACGTGTAAAAATTTGGTTGCAAGTGTACTGTTAACATTCGTCTATTTATCAACGTCATTCGTTGACGTGCATTATGTTTTTATCACTTCATGAATGCAATCTCAGTGTTGTAGCTGTTCCATTTTTGCTAAATGGCGCCATTATTTCTGAATGTATTTTAGTTCTCTTGTTATGCATTGGTGTGTAAGCACTTGGATGACTGCGTGCATTTTGCAGTCCACAAAGGCTAGAGACATGCTTGAGTTTGATTTTCACCGGTCCCTTCCACAATCTCATCAATAACATGTTTGTGGCCATTGGTAGAGAAACCCTTCTGCAACAACGATTGTTCATGTGGTTGGTTGGGCTTTAAATGTATCACCATTATGTTCATCGTGATCATGGCGAAGTATGTAGAGATGCAATGAGATGTTAACGGGTCTGCAATTCTTCTGAGTGACATAACTTGTTTTGAACAGAAGAACAATAGATCATTTCATGATTGAGGTATTTCACTTCCGTGTAAAATTTTGTGAACGAGGCTTGCGAATAAATTGCATTGATTTCCATCAAAATTGCTAAAAATACACATTCGAAGGGCGTGGGAGGTGGTGTCAGATATGGAGACGCACTTTCGACAACGTTATTCAGAGCGACATTCTATTGTTTTTCAAAACATTGGCTTTGATAAATTAAGGCAGGAATGTAAAGGGAGAAAATATTAATAATTTTTAAATTTACATTGTAAAAGTCATTACAATGACGAAGGGCGCCACAGTTGCGAGATGTTAATTACCTCGCCTGGTATACAGGAGGTCGTGAGTTCGATCCAGAGCCTGACGAATGCTGTATATTTGGAGTTTTAATGTTCTCCCCGTGGTCGCATGGATTTTTTTTCCGGGTCCTCTGGTATTTACCTTCACATTTAGAATAAACTTGCGTTTAGAGGATTTGACTGCTATAAATGTCCACGCGATAAGCCCCATCGTTGAGCTATCATTTGTGAAAAGGTCGCAAATGAAAAAGAGCATTATAGGTCCGTGAGCCTTACCTGGCAATATAAAAAATAAATAGTTGTTTTTTGTTTATCTGCAGGGGAGGATTGATGATACTACTCACAACGGAGAGAAAGTTGGGATTAAGATAAATATGAGCAAAAATAAATCACCTAAAGCAAGTTTGCTAGGAGCAACAAACATTAAGAATGTGTACCTCAGACAATTACTTAAGGTTACCGGGATAATGAAATAATATGGCAGATGAGAACAGGGTTTCAGTGCTTTCGGAACACGCAAGGCAGTGATTGATTGCGGTAGCCTGAGGGGACCTTTAGCCAGCTGCAAGTTAGATCTTGGCTGATGATGATGATGACGACGATACACAAACGAAAGGTGACGGAATTAAAGTACGCAACTTTCAAAGTCACAACGCCTCCAGAACACAATGCTCCCTCGTCGAGTCGCCCGTTACTGTTGGACTGTTGGACGTCTCAGACGCGGCACGGTGTGGAGCATTGTCAATAGTGATATGGGGCACTTAGGAGAATGGGGGAGGGGGCAATGAATGCCTCAATTTGGAAGGCTTGCAAATATAAAAGCCATATTATGGAAAGTGGTCTCATTAAAAGGCCCGGGAGGAAGGAGTGCCATGGCCGTCGATGATTTACAGCCAATATGCCCCGCGTGCGTTGTGCACTGTCTCTTGAAATACATCAAAGAGGCTTGTCAGGGGCCGGGATTCTTGAAACAAAAATATCTTCGCATCATTCAAATAAACGGCCAATTTTTGTAAGCGGTCGGACAAAGAGGAGGGGAAACAAGAGAAAAGCGCGCTTCGTGCCGACGTTCTCCACGTAATGCAAGGAGAAGGCAAAAGTGATGGGAAATATGGCGTGTGCATGTTTTTTGCAGGACGGGCGTGTTCTCTTCAGCCTAATCCGCTTGACGACTCAGTATATTTACTCTTCTTGGTTCTTTCGGTAAAGTCACGTAGAAGGGAAGTAATAAAATAATAAAAATAAAACATAATAAAATAAAATAATTCTCACGACGTTTCGGCTACAACGCAAGCAGCCGTCTTCACGTTAAGTATATTTACTGCCGCTCCTCAATGTGTTCCTCACGATGCATGCGCAGAAGGGTGATTCAATGTCAGTGATGTTGACGCGTACACAATGGATGGAAACATTTCTGGCCTTGCAGAGATAAGGCTGGCGAGGGTGCATGGAGGGGGTTAATGTCTCTATTTTCATGCTGCATGTGTCCGCCCGTTAATTGAACAATGCCCTCGTTTTTATGAGTTATTTTATTTTCATTTTTGGTCGTACCTTTTGGTTATAGCAACGAGGCACAACGCGCGCTCACGTTTCTCTTATTTTGCATGCAGCCGGCACATTTTAGCAGCTGTCGATGTTTCGTCCCCAAATCAAATGTTTAGCTCATTTTATGCAAGGATATATGTATATAGCATGTCTCGAGAAGCAGTGGGTACATGACGCCTGGGCGGGTGGGTGGGGACGGTAACCAACTAAGGTATGAATGTTCTGTACACTTTGAACGGTCTTAAAATGGCTTTGAAGGACGTACGACAAGCAGTACAACCCATTCTGTAAACATATAAAATGTTCCGCCATTAAATATGTAGTGTACTGCTGCTGCTGCTGCAACGTATGGCGAGATTGATGATTACATCATACCCAGAACGCATACCTTAAGGTCACCGCATGCATCAACCACAGACGTTGCGAAATTAGCATCAGTGGCCATGTGCGAGGGAAACGCCTGCAAGTGCTGAGATAATTGAACAAACCCAGGTAAGCGGATCCTCGCAAGCCTCCCTACAGAGTGCCATGCCGACTACCCCACTGTGCACAGCGATATATTCCAGACCGCAGGTTCCCCAAAACCTTTTGCTTGTCGTCTACCCACCCACCAGACCTATCAACTGTTGGCACACCCAGCCCTACCAGGGAAGCCTAAAGAGTGCCAAGACGGTCACTGCATCGTACACTTTGAGGTGCGCTTCTGCGGCCGTCTGGAACGCTCTTTCTTCCGACAATCGGATGCCACTGGAGCTATGCAATTTACAATAAAGAGTGAAAACTGATTTATTTTTGAACTGCGTTTCGGCTGTTAGGTTGTTGTCCTTCCCCCGCACCTTCAATCAGCACCGTTGGCTACGTACGGTGCGAAGGAAGTGCAATATACTTATAGAGGGGGGGGGGATAGGCAAAATATGAAAATTCACCCCAGGCTTGGTTTTTTGTCCCGAATCAATAATGGAGCTTCTCTCGGCATTGTGCCACAGACGCTCCGATCTCTCTGCGTGGCCCTGACCCCTCCTAGCCACGAAGGTTCTATATTTTATTGACTGCCAGAAAATGTTCTACATTTCAACTGCATTTACACGTTTTTAATGTAATACTTATTAATTCAAGTAAATAATACAATTGATGCTTTAATAGATATTTTATTTAATCGCTACCCAACAGTTAAATAAGTCACCATCCCCATGAAGCAGATGGGCGAGAATAAGTTTCGCTAGATGTGAGAGATTTTCTGACGGATTTGAAGAATTCGTTTATCTGTCAAATGAACACGAAACACAATAGAGAGAGAGAGAGAGAGAACATGCATTACCAAGGTGACCAGGTGCAAAGGTGCTCTAATTGTTGTATTTACTACAGGTGTCTTTAAAATTGCAGTTGCACACACGCAGGGCAGCACTGCTTTGCATACCCATGTGACCATACCCCATGTCACCACCGCAAATAAGTGTTTTGTCTCGTGCGATGCTCCCAGGGAAACGTGAAGCACGTGTCGGGAACTATGCGATTACAATATGGTGTTATTACTATAAAATGTCCGCATGTGATCGCATCTCAAGATGTCCTACTATTAATAATTAGGAGTATTTTTTAGTCGTTTTTCTAGGGGGGAGGGGGGTGGGAACAGGCCAGAGGGAAATTGAGATGTGGTTTTGGTATAATCATTTTTGCATGCACCACATGGTAACAGCACTGCCGGCTTCGATCACTCATCGACATCAGCTTGCCAGATATTCACCATGAGGCTCCTGAAACCGCCCACTGGTTCGCTGACGAACCTCGACATTAGCCTAGAAAACGTTTTATCGTGAACTACCTGCCATGCAGAAAAGGGAAGGTAGAAACGTGTAATGGAAATAATGGCCACGAGTTGCACCAGTAGAGAAACAGATTCCTGCGGAGGGAGCTGGTAGGAACGTTGGGTTGCTCGGTCAATGTCCAGGGTCAACGGCGGCGTGGTGTATTCCGCAAATATGCCCGACTGTGAGGGTGGGCACAAGCCGGCGTGAGTAGGTTAAACGTTGAGTTTTATAAGGGCACCACGGGGTGACAAGAACCTCCCCACCCAACCCCAGCCCTCCCACCCCCCACCCAGCCCCACCCTCCCCACCCAGCCCCTCCCCACCCTCCCCACCCAGCCCCTCCCCACCCTCCCCTCCCCACCCAGCCCCTCCCTCCTCACCCAGCCCCTCCCTGCATGACGGACGGACGGATACAATACTCCCCTGTGGGTTGGTGTAACCAGAGGTTCCTACCAGTAGAAGCCTCTTACAGTCACTCCATTGCTCAAATTCATCAGTTACACATCTCAAGCCAATCATTATCTCTCCATTGCCATCCAGGCCACAGCCTCCACAAACTTCTGGCAGCAGTAGCAACAGCCGCAGCAATCATCATCACATCCTCCCATCTTTCTGCTGACGTTTTCCCGTCATTCGTCTCAGTTCTGGTGCCTACGCCTCCACTCCATCCGTCCATCTCCCCCTGCCTATGTTGCCTTCCGCTCGCATTTCCACTGCTGTTGTGGGGGGGGGGGGTCCTGTTTGGTGGCATTCTTCTTGCACGATCGTACCAATGTGCCGTCTGTGTTATGTGCATACATGCTACAGATATGATGCAAATACGTGTAGTACGGCCCTAATTGATTGCAGGATAATAATTCGCAAAGTGATTGTGTATTTTTTGTATTCCGTACGTTATAAACATGTGCCTGATATATTTACCAGGGCTATTTGCAATGAAGGCCCTTTAGGGTGTACGTCACATCTGATTTATATAGAAATATCACAAAACTGGACATTTTTATGACCACATAACACCTGCCAAATAGACATAGCCTTGGCCAAGCCCAGATTTTTAAGGCAACAGCAGTAAATTTCTGCAATATTACTTCTCATTTTTCCCCAAACACAGTGATGTCGTGCATTGTGCATCTCATGCAATTTTATCTCTGCATGAAATGGCGTGTGTGGGTATATATATATTTAGCATGAATATATTTCACCTGGATATTTAATCCTTGAGATCGAACATATTGTTTGCAAGGGAGTTCAGCAAGTGTCACGTGGATATAGAAACACGTGATGGCACGTAAACCCGTGTTTTTGTATCTATCGCTATATATACAACGAACGTCACACCGCGGTCGAACGTATCAATAAAAAAATGCGTAAATAATTGAATGGTGTGGACCTCTGGTCCATAGAGAATGCTCTCTTGCTGGAGTGCTTGCAGATGTTGTGCAGCTACGTTTGAATTAACGCAGCTTATTTGTGTCTTCCTGTTCGGGTGTTTTCTGCTCTCTGGACAGTTGCATTGTTATGATGTCTCGACCAGAGAGCAAAGTTATTGTCGAAATAAAATTGGTAGTTGTTAAGTGATGTAAGGGGTGGGTATTTACATATGTAGTGACGTATATTGAGTCACTATGGCGTTTAGCGCCAACTACCCATACCAGAGTGGAACTGTGCGTGTTAGAGCCTCTTTCTGGCACCAGAGTATCTATGGCATGGAAGGGGACCCTAGGGGGCATGGTTCTGGTGACTGTCAGAGAGGGGGCAGTTGAGGACGTGACAGTCTGGTTGAACCCAAGAGGGCACGTGACCAGGACAGAGTAGCGAGGTGGGCCGAAAGGTGGCGAGAAAGACACGTGATGTATGGCACGGAACTTTCTGGTAGGATCCAGAAGGGCGCGTGGCTGAGGGCGGAGCCAGGCCACACGCGGAGGCATAAAAGGGAGGTCCCGAGAGCCGATCCTGGCTGTCTTCTGGAATCAACCCGCCATGCTACGACTCTTCGGTCTTCGGTAGTCACGTCCGGCATCGTGGTTCGGCAGTATGTTACTGACCTGACCCTGTTATGTAGTCATCCCGTTGTGGTCTAGTTACCCGTTTATGTAGTTGTCCTGTTGGGCTGTTAGAATAAACGTGTTGCCTCCAAAGTCAAGTGTGTGTCTCCGAGGAAGCCACTCCACATGGATACGTGGCGGAGTATGTAAATGTATACGTGTGTAGTGACACCCGATGCGTAAGTCTTCAATAATAGGAGTTCTAGATTTGAAGCTTTCGTGACTGCAAGGAATCATATTCTTAGGTTTTTTCGGTAAAGTCACGTAGGTAAAACATCAAAATTAATGAAAATAAAATAAAATAAAAACAAAAATCACGACGTTTCGGAGGCAACACAAGTCTCCGTCATCAGGTGGGACCGTCACAGCCGAATTAGCTGCATCAAGTGAGGCAATGATTCAAGAAGTAATCTTTTGCTTATAAGGTTGCTTATAAGGGATTACTTCTTGAATCATTGCCTCACTTGATGCAACTAATTCGGCTGTGACGGTCCCACCTGATGACGGAGACTTGTGTTGCCTCCGAAACGTCGTGATTTTTGTTTTTATTTTATTTTATTTTCATTAATTTTGATGTTTTACCTACGTGACTTTACCGAAAAAACCTAAGAATAAAATAATAGGAGTCTTTATTTATTCCAGCACAGACACACGGTCTTCCAGGATTTCCCTCACTCCAAGCGTCCCGAACTCTCTCTCTCGCTTCCTCTTTTTTATCCCTCAAGCACCTTTCCCGAAGGTTCCTTGACCTTCCGCTTTGCCTCCAGCCAATCACCTTCCTACTTTTCCTAACGGATTCCAACCTTCCTTCCCGTCAAACATCCTCCGTTTCCCGTCATTTCCCTCTTGCATTTCTCCATCCAATCCCTTGAATTCCCCTGGCTCTAACCAATTCCCTTTCAGGCCCCGTTAAAAACCCAGAAAGGATTGTTTTTACTTCTCGACCGTCCATGCCATGCATGCCGTCTCCATAACATCGCTTGAGTATTTTCAGTTGTGATTGAATCACTGCATATGTATAAATAGTTGGGTGCCACGTTAGCCAGTCTCCCCAGGGTTTCTTGCGTGTGACCGTGACGTGTTCCACAGGTGCAGTGCTAAGATAAATCTGCATAGAGTGTCGTGGATCACACCCTACTTATGAATGCAACGTCTGAGAGGCACTACAATTGACAACTTCAGCATAATCCAGGGCAGGGAGCAAAAGCTGAATAACCACGCTCATTCAGGGGCTGTTATAATGCTCCAAGCCGACAATTGCCGTATCTTGCCAGTCTGTCAATGTGGATACAAAAAAAAACAACGGAGGTGAGTTCCATATGAACTTGCCCTGGATCTATTCGTAAGTGGCAACAGCCCACAAATTAGACGTTGATATTGTGTGTAACCATCAGCAGTATAGATTGTAGGGGCATGGTGTTGGCCAAAAGCACCCATCATATGCCATGTTGGCTTTAACAGGTACTTGCCAACATCAGTTAACCCTGACAAGTGTGTAAGCTAAGACAGGAGGGATAATGTCATGGGTGCCCGTGCCATGATCTCTCCCATATTACAGGGATCACGTCAAGGCGAATAATAAAGGGGGATCTTGGAAAAGCTGTGTGTGTTTGCGTATATGTGCGCGTGTGTTAAAATAAACTTAGCGGGGAGAGCGGTGACAACTAAGCAATGGGACTCCTCATGCACACGGGACTGAGGGCTAGACCAGAATCCACGACAGACTAGAGCAGACCGTATCGTTACTCATTCTCTTTTTTGGCGTTTAACCTATTTTTAAAGTTGAACTTTGGCTGTGCCTACTCCCTCCTCCACCCCTATCCCACCCCTGAATACTGGGATGTTCCCCCTTTTGAATAGGTTCACGCTCCGGGGTTGGTGAAAAGCCCACTGGGTCAGCGTGTTCTGCTGCTGAAGTTGTTTTGGATCGGTTCTTTGATCAATGTGCAAATGACATGGGGCCAATTTGCACGGCCCAGTCGTAGGACATAATACACTTCTTGCAAGAGATCGTGGTTTTAAGCCTGGTGGCCATCCTGGTTAATTAAATCATACTTCACATGTATTACCCGTATTTTACCTCCAACTGCTTCGCAGTAGACGTTTGAGATCCCATGATGTTATACAGATGCGCTTCTGTGGCCGTCTGGAACGTTCTTCCTTTCAATGTTAGGAAGCCACTCGAGCTATGCACTTTTAAATCGAGATTGAAAACTAATTTCTTTAGAACTGCTTTTTGCGTTGCGTTTATTGTCCTTCCCCCACACCTCCGATTAGTGATGTTGGCTACGTACGGTGCAAAATAATGTCAACATACATACATGACGATGGTTCGTTGAGATGCCCGACTTTTAAATTGGAGATACTACTCACATCATAGTGCTGGCACATGTGGGTGCAGCAATGGTAATATCCCTTTCGTCAACATTTTCCAAGTACTTTCCACATTCTCCGTGAATGCCACCGCTTTAACGTGCCACAGGTGAATGCCACGTAATGTGCGCGCCGGGTAATTCATTTTTCGTCATTGAATTGCGAGGCTCTGTAGCAAACCGTCACCCCATGAATGTCCCTGGTTCAGAATCAGTCTTTATTTATCCTTGAGAAGCTCTTATCTTTTTTTCACAGATGCCTAGTAAGAAGCACGTCAGAATGGTACAACAACAAGACAGGAGTACAAAGGAAAGGTAATAATAAGAAAAAAACTAAAATGTACTTTAATTTCACCACGTAAAGCCCACTGAGTTATGTGCTTCTTTTTCAGAAGCAACCTGGCCAGTTGTGCCAAATGTGACTCCCCATGGAGGCTCACATCCTCCACGAGAATCAATTTGATTTGGCTCACTTGCAGTGATTTACAAGAATATTTAGGCAAAACGAAAGAGGAGGTGCAATATCAATTGGTATGCTGTCATGGTGTAATGGTTCCCACGCTGTACTTGCAACCAAGAGGTTTCAAGATTTGTCTCCAGGCTTGGCAGTTTAACAAAGTGTGGCAAATTTATTAAATACTACCCTCCCCCCGTTTCTGTCCACTCAGCGATAGAAATGGGTACACCACAGTTTGTTGATTTGCAGGTCAGCCCATCGTGGGGTTAAGTGTGGGTACTCACACCTCTTCTGTGATGTCTGGCCGGCATGGAAGTGTAGGCCAAATAACCTCTAAATCAAGCAATCGCTAAATCAGAATCTTTATTTAGACTGGAGGAATCCGATGAGCTATTTTTAAATCCTTTATATTAAGTTCGCTTGCTTGCTTGCTTGCATGCTTGCTTGCTTGCGTGCTTACTTGCTTGCTTACGACCGTGCAAATTTTCGGTCGTTTTTTAAACCACTTCCCGTGATCCAATCGAGCTGACATTTTCCACACAGACTCGTTGTGCGAGACAATTAATGTTCGTGAAAAAAAAATTCCCAAAATGTTACACTTTTTAGGCAAAAAAATTGTATTTTACATATATTCAAATAGAACTCATTCATGGCTTTGGCTGAACGTCACAGTGTAAGAGCCCAGACCGTAACCCCTCCACAGGCCGTGGCGGAGTAGCGCAGTTGGTAGCGCCCTCGCTTCCCATGCCAAAGGTCGCGGGATCGATCCCTGCGTCCTCCACAGGCGAATATATTTTTTAATCCTTTATATTAAGTTCGCTGCCACGCATATAAATGATTTATAGTGAAAAACTTTGTTTTTACGGGTTATACTTATTCACAGATGTCCAGAATGAGCGGGGTCAGCAAGCTACAACATCAAACAATTTAAAAAAACGATAGGAGTGCAAAATAGAGAAAAAATGTAAGCAAGTAATTGAATATAAATATAACAAAAAAAACTTGCATAAGTCCGATTTTTCAACACTAAATGCAAGCTCGGGCAAGGAAGCAAAACAACCAAAGCAATTCCCAGACCACACCAAGACAACGCACAGTGCCTCAATAAAGCCCCCAAGTAGAGGTCCTTTCACGCCAGCATTGCCACGCGGGCAAGAAAAAGCTTGTTTTAATAACGACACTCACGTTGTACGCGGACATCTCTGTTTGGTCAAAAGCCAACTTCTTTTACCCAGGGTTTAGGCAAAAGCATTCCCTGAAATTCCATTAAATAGAATTACGGAGGTGCAACGTGCGTTAGTCTCTGTGGGTTGGTGCTCTTTTTATAATTCACAGATGGATCTGGCCACGATTCCACGGGCGATCTCGGCAGGGGATGCTTAGGCAAACCCACCATCGTGAGGAGGCTCAAATCCCTAGCAACGCAGGAGTCGCTCAGCATTAATATCGCCCAAGGATATATTGTATATATAAAACCAGTGCAATATTGTTGGTTGTTTCATGAAAGGGTGCTTGAGACTGCAGCTGGAAAGTCACGCGAGCTTCAATGTTTGGACATCGTTGGCAAAAAGCCCACCGAAGGTGGTTTTCAGGTCGTAACCACGAGTTGTCGTCGGTCACGTTGTCCGACGTTTCGCTTGCCGGCGACGGGATTTTGAATCTCGAGGTCACTCAAACTGAGCCTCTCGCTTTCGTTCCTTCTCTCGATTGGTGGGCGGGTTTGCTGGCTGCCGCTGCTGACGTTGCAAATTGTCGATGATGCGATCGACTCAGCTCCCCGACGAAAGGCCGGGTGATGTTGTTTTCTTCTTCTTGGTTCTTTCGGTAAAGTTACATAGAAGAGAAGTAATAAAATAATAAAAATAAAACATAATTTACATTTATTATGTTTTATTTACATTTATTATGTTTTGTTTTTATTATTTTATTACTTCCCTTCTACGTGACTTTACCGAAAGAACCAAGAAGATGAATCCCTGCAGTCACGAAAGCTTTAAATCGAAATGTTGTTTTCTCTTTATGTGTTTACTCACGTCAAAGAGCTAAGCCAATGGGCATCAAGAACCTGGAATAGCACCAACAGCAGCCACCGACACTCTACAATCGAGTGAAAAAGTGAGCAGATGAATTAAGTCGTGTCGGTATCCTTCCTTTCTTCAGCCATGAGGTGAATTTAACCCGTTGAGATAAATGAAACAACGTTGACCCTTTTGCAAGGGTAACGACCGAGGTTACATCAGGAGCATTTTTTGTACAAAGATTGAAAAATATCAAAATGTAACAAATCTAGATGCACTTTTCTTTGCAATATTAAGGCAAAATAAGGTTAAATAATAAGGATAATACTGGTAGTAACCTCCTGGTTACACCAGCCCACAGGGGATTATTTAGTCCGTCCATCGTGCAGGGAGGAGCTGGGTGGGGAGGGAGGGGCTAGGTGAGGAGGGTGGGGAGGGGCTGGGTGGGGAGGGTGGGGCTGGGTGGGGCTGGGTGGGGGGTGCGAGGGGTGGGGCTGGGTGGGGAGGGGCTGCTCACCCCGTGGTGCCCTTAACACGTTCCTTCGGAGTGGGCAGGTAGGAACTTGGTTGGACAGCGCGGCGTTCGGGGGGGGGGGGGGCAGTTGGATGAGTGGGCGTGTTTACCCTTCCCACCCTCCCCGACATCGTCAACCAATCGCGGCGTTGCTCGGTGTTCGGTGGGGAGGTGCATGGGTGGGCGGAATCCCGGATATGCACGACAGACAGACAAATAATCCCTGGTGGGCGGTGTGGAACCTGTTGTTCCTACCTGTACAATACTCTAGGTAACTAAGACTCACACTCACATACACTCACTCTCACAATCTCAGACTCACACACACTCACACAGTATCACACACACACACACTCACTCTCACAGTCTCAGACTCACACACACATATACTCACTCTCACACGTGGCCCTGCTCGGCGGTTGGTGGGGGGTGCATGGGTGGGATGCATTCCGATGCACGACAGACAAAAAATCCCTGGTGGGCAGTATGGAACCTGTTGTTCCTACCTGTATCAACGTTTATCCTACTCACGCCGGCTTGTACCCGCCCTCACAGTCGGGCATATTTTCGGAATACACCACGCCGCCGTTGACCCTGGCCATTGACCGAGCAAACCAACGTTACTACCAGCTCCCTCCGCAGGAATGTGTATATTGGTCGCGACAGCCTACGTGTAAATGACATAAGAAAGCGAATTGCACACAAGAAATCATAAACATACAAGAAATGAATCAATTATAGAAAGTTCATAAATTCAGCAAGTAGAAGATATGGAGAAATATTGATCCAATATGTCACAACGTGTAAGTAAATTGGGTTAAGGCAACCTGTAAACATTAAAACAAACACGGTCTGATCGAAACGTTTACAAATACTTACAACGATCACTGAAGCTTGTTCATTTTCTGAAGAAATTGCCATGCCTGACGTGAAACGATGTCTGATATCGTGCCAAACCGCGCACCGCACAACGCAAAAACAACAAACGAGGGAGATCGCTAAAACCAAGAAAGCCTCCGCAAGTTTTTGTCCTTCCGCGGCACCTCCAATTAGTGCGATTGGCTACGTATGGTGTGAAGGAAGATCAACATACATAAATAGACTCACACAGAGACCCATAGACTCACACAAAGACCCATAGACTCACGCAGAGAGACAGTTTGTTGTCCTTCCCCCGCACCTCCGTTTAGCGCAGTTGGCTACGTACGGCACGAAAGAAGTTCAACATACAGTACATGCAAGTGAAAGGAGGTTGTGAGTTTGATTCCTGTCTTGTGCACAACTATCAAGAGCTAGGTGTCCTTGCAAGTAGCAGCATCTGTGGACTCATCTCAGCCAAAGTCGCGCAAAGGTGCGAAAGCACAATGAGTGCAATGCGACATTTATTTCAGTAATGGTACAGACACACGCGTGTCTTGTTGCTGCTAATTCTGAGCACCAGCAATTGCGTCAATTCACACCGAGAGTTATCATTTTCTTCCTTCCCATAATGCACTTGGCCACTGTTTACATCAGTACGCACAGGTAGTGAGCTCAGCGTGGGACAAATCCTTTTTCAATTGCATGCCCTTTCCATTCGTTCCTCCAGCCATGCACCAAGCGTACAATGTCCTCGTCTCACTAATTAACCCGATGCCTATACCTTCTCACCCGCAAAATGTGTAACAGGTGTAATCGCATGTAAAATATCGTCATGGTCAGGCTGCAACAAGCACACAAAGCCATCAAGGTGGCCCTGCTGGATTGACGTTGGTGGACTACGCGAGGATGAGATGTAGCACTGGGTTTGTATTAGCATTTGTTGCTGTGCAAATACAACCAATTGCTAAACAGATAGCATTGGGCACCCGTCTCTGCGTCGGTGTGCTGAGGTAGTAACTAATTGGCACTTTTTGTACACGTGACAAACCTTACGAATTGGCTGTGTCGGGTGGTGGTGGGTTAGCGACACATTTATACTTATCTCTAACCCCAAAACAGCCTTTTTATATATTGGTCGCGAAAAGCCTATTACGTGTTGAACGTAGCTGTTCCTGTTCGTGCTGCAGCATTCTCGAGTCCGAGACGCATCGCAGAGCTTATTTGGGCTACCCCATTGTTCCATTTCAGCAGAGCTGCAATTCCTGCTAAGAAAACAACAAAAAGTGCGTGATCTTCTTTGGAAAACGTGTATATTGTGTTTTTTGTTAAAATACTATAAGAGATTGAAATGAAATCATTTGGAAGGTGATATAACAGCATTCCAGCCCCCCAATGCACAGGCGCAACATGCATCTGTTTGAAGTTTTAAAACCATATTTTTTTTGGCCTCCCTGCAGAGTCGGTAGATAGGTGTTGTCAGTGGGTTTAAACCTCTCGCATTGGCTCGTTGACGCTGAAAATAATCTCCTGGCTTCAACGGGTAATTAGGCGCACACAGTTGCACTCTTGCACAAAATAAATAAAAACGAGTATGGAAAAAAAAACCAGATAAACAACTAAACAACGTCCCCTTCCCCCTCTCCATACACTCGCAGAAACCAGCTACCACGGGAATAAAACAATCATTTTAGTTTTATCCTTGCCATTTCTAAATGATCAACGTGCACGCGCGCGCAGTGTGTTTGCGCGGCAGCCGTCGCGAGTGTGTGTGTGTGCGAAGCGGCTACGTGATTAGGGAGGCTAATGCGAAGTCTGTCTGCACCGCACTCTGTTCGTTTTCATAATTTCGCATCGGGCGGCTGAGATTTAACAAGCGTCGTGATAATGCGGGATTAAAAGCTGCCGGTGTCACCATTAAAGCCGCCTCGCCTCCACACGGCGCTTGATGATAGGGGAAAGTTCTTAGCTTAGAGGGGAATGCAACACCAAATGACAATGAGCTGCTTTTATACTTAATTAGGAATGCTGCCCTGGTGTAATGGTGAGGGAGTACATTGCAATCCGGACATAGCCAGGTTCGGTCTCCCGGCATGGTAGTTTCAACAATGAGCAACATCTTCTTGGTTTTTTCGGTAAAGTCACGTAGAAGGGAAGTAATACAATAATTTACCGAAAAAAACAAGAAGATGAATCCCTGCAGTCACGAAAGCTTTAAATCAAAATTTAATGCGCAACATTCTTAGATCCCTCTCGCCTCTGTCCACCTGGCAGGTGAATGAATATGATACACCACAGAGTGGGACCTTTTTTGGCAGGATCAAAGTAATAAAATAGTATTAATACGTTTTACCGTTTCTGGCAATAAAACAGGTGTTATGGTGTTCAAACACAAAGTAGAAATATGATCGCCTTTTGGCCTTCTCGAGTTTACCCTGGTGAGACTAGGCCGTAAAGAAGGTTGTCTCTGGTGTGGAGCAATCCGTTTCAAGGACAACACATATGTTATAAAAGCATTTGTTTTGCATGTACGTGTGGTCAATGCAGGCATGGTGCTTTGCAAAAGGTTTCTATTTGGTGTTTGAACATCTTAACACCTGTTTTATTGCCAGAAAGGGTACAACATTCATATGTGTTTGGGTACACCACAGTTATTCGAACGGTATGCAACATGTTTGTACAGGGGATAACGGTGGCGAGATGTTAACTACCTCAGTTGGTATACAGGAGGTTGTAGTTTCGATTCCAAGCCTGATTCCTGTATATTTGGAGTTTGCACGCTCTCCCGTCGTCATGTGAAATTTTCTCTGGGTCCTCACTATGCGTTTCGAATATTTGGCTGCTATATATTTCCACATGATAAGCCACGTCGTTGGGCTATCAATTATAACCAGGTCGCTCCTGCAAAAGAGCTATGTATCTCAGTGGGCCTTACCTGGTTAAATAGAAATAGTTTAATACTTTAGTTTATATGATAGGGATGTATTCCCTCCATTCAGCCAAACCTTTCGGCTGTAGGGAGACTCGTTAGCTTGAGAGGCTTCTGGTGTGTTAAGTCACGCAGAGATGAATTCAGCAAAATACGTGTACACTAATTTGAAACGTGTTAGTTACAAAGGTGTTGACACCTTTGTGTCGACACTTGTGTAGTTATACCTGTGTATGTACACCTGCGTACGCAGCTGAGAAGGTGTAACCATTCAACCCACAACTACAGAGTTGCACTTGCGGGATCTGCGACTGATGGATTGATTAAATGGAGGATTTGCATGTTATCATTAAAATATATATCATATAAAATGTCACGGTATGACAAATATTTCAAGTCTCACTTTCTCATTTTTATAATGGTATTTCGCATTTATATTGTACTGTTTTCGTGATTTCCTGAACTTCTAGTACAGATAAAGATTAGTTAAACATTCTTCAACTGCATTTAACTCAACATAAGCTGCCATAGCTCTCCACAAACATGACACATTTACAATATACAGCACTTATAAAGCACACATCGTCAGTTCCACGAAAATAGTTTAATATTTCAAAAGAGTACCAAAAAAATGACGCGATATCATTTTTATCCTGTCAATTACTCTGAAAACCATTTTGAAAAGCACTAATTCAATGGGAAACACTTTATGTGTAACGTTAATTGTCGAGTTTTCCACTTTATCATTGTTATTTTGTTGAAGAGCAAAAAGAAAAACGTTTAACGAGTAACGACAATGGCGACGTGAGGATGCTTTGGTAAAAGCCTCTTTGCGATTCACGTGGGCCACGTGTTTGACGATGTATCACGACAGCACGGCAACCCCGAGTTCCATGTACGCCGTGTGGCCACCCCACGCGTCTCATGCATACCGATGTGCCATCGACTTTAAATTAAGACTGAGCCATTAGCGCGGTGGTAATGGACACAGTATACGACTGGTGGAACGCGATAATGGAAAATTATAGAACGATGATTACCAGTCACGTCGACGATGATTATGGTTACCAAGATAGCAATGGCAGTTTGGGTAAGTGCATAGTTGTTGTGGTAATTATCGACATAACACGATATGAGTGCAAGGTAAAGGAAAGGTGAACAAATCGCTGAGAAAATATCCAAATAAAACGAAACTGTTTTGTCTATGTTACCAGGAAGAGCTATTAGCTTCCTTTTCAGAAGCGACCTGGCCACAAATGATAGGTCAAAGAAGTGGCTTATCGCGTGGAAATGTATAGCAGCAAATAATCGAAATAATCTAAATGCACGTTTATAAATGTAGAGGTAAAAACCGGAGGACTCAAAGAAAAAAAATCCACGCGACCACGGGGAGAACATGCAAACTCCAAATATACAGGCGTCAGGATCGGGATCTGGATCAAAACCCCAACCTCCTGCGTCCCTGGTGGGTAAGTTAACGTCACAGCACCGGAAAATATAATGCATTGGCTTCTCCCTTTATCCCCACCTTCACAGGCGGGAATCGCAACAATGGGTATCTGGATAATAGGAACATCTAAGGATGGAGGCAGGTCTGCAAATTATAGTAATATCAGGCAATTTCAATACAGTGCATTTTCTGCACTATAACAATGAGACCTCTACGTACAATAATAATTATTTAAATGTTGTATTCACACAATCTTCGTGTGGCACATTAGGAATGGGCCACTCTTTAATTATTTCCTTGTGCAACTATGGAGTAAAGTGTGCTTTTGTGAAGGTCCTTATGTGCTGTGCATACATCTGTAGTGATTGAATCGAAGACACGGAGAGTTGGAGGCACTCTGCTTATTAACACGGCCTAACGAGTTAACACTTCCAATAATTCGTCTATCACGGACTACGGTTCCCAATCAGGACAGTTGGCAGACTGCCTGACTGGCGACGGCAAGATGGTGAAGACGGAGACGATGATGAAGACTCCAGCAGCATGACGGGGATCCCACTCCAAATGACAGCCGCGAGGTCCTCTCTCGGGGCCCCTCTTATACTCATATTCTTAGGTTTTTTCGGTAAAGTCACGTAGGTAAAAAAATTAAATTAATAAAAGTAAAATAAAAATAAAATAAAAATCACGACGTTTCGGAGGCAACACAAGCTTCCGTCTTCAGGTGGAACCGTCACAGCACGATAGCTGTATCAAGTGAGAGAAATTCCAAGAAAACAGTCCTTGTATATATACTGGTTGAGGGTGGGAGGAGCCAAGGTAGGCCCTGAATATTATTTTTGTGAGGTTCTGTGCGGCTGAAGCACGCTGTTAGGAACGAGCCTTTGTTGTGTAAACTATGTGCGGATGATGTAAAGGTGCGTGTAAAAGGGACTGAGCCTTTTTGTTATGTAGAGGTGATGCGGCTGAAATCGCTGCCCCCTCTTATACTGTCAGCGTGGCCTGGCTCCGCTCCCGGCCACGCCCCCTTTCTAGAACCTACCCGCGGGTTCCTGGTGTACCCCTTCCATGACCTTTCCCCTAGATACCCCTCTGGTGTATCACCTGGCCTGCTGCTGTCAGGGCTGCTGTAAGCTGCAGATCCGCTATGCTGCTACACCGCTAATTCTATGCCACTACGCATCAATGCACGTGTGTACACCAGCATGCAGGGTGATTGAGTAACCTGACCTGCACACCAGTCACGTGGTTAATGGCGACTCGGTTGAGAATTTCCGTGTGTGATACACGTGCTGTTGCATTTTAAAGGTAGAGGACCCAAATGTTTTTTTTATAGTTATAGAAATGTTCTAGTCTTTAAGCTTGGCTTTGAATTGGTAGTTTGTGATATATTCAATAGGAGGGGGTTTAGCACTGTACACTGTAAAGGATGACGTACTGTAGTTAATACTGGCAATTATCTAACCCTAATACTGTTTATTCTATAACTATGCCCATGCACCCAGAGTATGACTACTTACAATGCTATTAAGAATAGAACACATGTACAGTAGTAAATTGTACAATGGTGACAAGTACAGTACGTATACAGTACATATAAACAGTACAGATAATTGGTGAAAGATATCAATATAAGTGGATGGTATAGATATACATACAACTTAGTATGAAAGTAATATTCGAATACTGAAGTGTAAAGGTTATGATTAAAGACAAAGATGGTTTATTAGTAGTGGAATTGGGTTTAAGGGAAACTGTTATTGAGCAAACCTGTCCTATACACCATGCACTTGGTTAATGGTGACTCGGTTGACAATTGCAGTGTTATACAGGTGCTTTAATTTGCCCTCGATTTGGAGCATCTGTCCACGTCCTTCATTTCGAGTGTGCAACAGCAGGCACAAAGGTGCTACGTTTCACAGGCAGATATAGCCTGCGAGTAAGGAGTGGCGTTATTGCGTGGCTTTGCCAAATGCTGGGTAAGTTGGGTAAAGTTGCGGGGTCGTTCACACATTTGGCCAATTAGGATGGCGACACTGGCGCACGTGGCCTACGCTTTTCTTTTTTAAGAATAACGTCACGGGACATTTATCGTCGCCTGCAATGAAGACGGTGATGCAGTCTTCATGGCTCATGTGCACACCAGAGTAGGCCAGTAAAATCATATATTTGTTTTTGTATTATATATATTTACCTCCGTTGAGCACGGTTGGCTACGTACGGTGCGAAAGAAGTTCAACATACATGCGTACCTACACGCGCGGTGGCACCTTTCTGGCACAAATCTGCCACCCAAAGCGCAATCACATCAATAGTCAACATAACATAAAAATACAAATCTAAATAATAATACATATTCTTGGGTCTTTCGGTGAAGTCACGTAGATAGGTTCAAAGAAAATAACAAAAAATGACAAAAAACTACGACGTTTCGATCACAACACAAGCGGTCGTATTCTTTTCCTGAAGACGACCACACAGCCATCCCCCCCCACACACAGCCTGGCTCGATTCTAGTATCCACTGACCGTGTGAAAACGTATGATCGGAAATCAAGGCCGTAACCATCGAGTCAACATTGGGGGGGGGGGGGGGCAAATCTTCCAGGGGGTCTGGGGGTCCCCCCTCCAGAAAAAGAATCAAAATTTGAAAACGAATTTCCTGCCTAAAATATATGAACGTTTAACTAACACATAGGATGGACTTACAATAATGTCTAATAGTGTATTACATTGATCTGTTTTTTCTTTTTTACCTTTTCTTGTTTCATTATATGTAATGGCAAAGATTAGGGGTTAATAAAGTATAACCATAACCACAATAATATGAACAGAAATCTATTTTATAGAAATATATTGGGGGGGGGGGGGGGAGGACATTTTGAGCATATTTGAATATTTGGGGGGATGTGTCCACCCCAATATATATTATAATTATGGCCTTGTCGGAAACACAAACACGTGGTGGAGCACAGGTACCAGCCTCCCCACACTGATGTCTATTCAGCTTCCCTCCTCACAGCCGACCCCATCCACCCCCAGCCAATTACAACACGTTAATACCTGGGATCGAACTCACGACCTCCTGTATACTAGGCCAGTTCGTTAACATCTTGCCACCGCGGCACCTCTAGGCCATGTCACCGCCCGATGCCATCGCATACCGTGCGAGAACGGGAAAGTGTATTAGCGTTCAATCTAAATTTTTGGAGCTTTCGTGACTGCAGGAATTATTCTTTGGTTCTTTCGGTTAAGTCACGTCTAAAGATAAAATAATGAATTAAAATAATAGCGACGTTTCGATTGCAACACAAGCAATCATCATCAGGCATAAGAGAAATAGCAACACAAATCTAACTAGAAAACTATAGACAGACATACAAGCAGACAGACATCACAAGGACACACAGAGAGAGGACACATATCGGCACAGAGAGAGGGGTCGTTTCTGTGACGGTCCCTTAAATATAGGGAGGGGGGGGGCGGGGACGGAGAGAGGGAGGGGGCAGAGAAAATGTAATCAACCAGGCTATGCGTTAATTGTGTGTTGACCGACTCTCTGTGTTGCATTACATCACATTTCGATATTTTGCGAGGTTATTTAATTTTAGTGTGTCTTTCTCCTAATTTTCAAGCTTGCGTGCCGTGCCACGTCGTCATCTTACTTGCGCAGCAGCAACACGTTGCCGTCCACTCATTGATATGCTAATTTTCTCTGCCCCCTCCCTCTCTCCGTCCCCGCCCCCCTCCCTATATTTAAGGGACCGTCACAGAAACGACCCCTCTCTCTGTGCCGATATGTGTCCTCTCTCTGTGTGTCCTTGTGATGTCTGTCTGCTTGTATGTCTGTCTATAGTTTTCTAGTTAGATTTTTGTTGCTATTTCTCTTATGCCTGATGATGATTGCTTGTGTTGCAATCGAAACGTCGCTATTATTTTAATTCATTATTTTATCTTTAGACGTGACTTAACCGAAAGAACCAAAGAAGCATGTATTAGCGTTATCACCGCACGTATGCTCCCTGCATGCTGCAGGGGGCATGTCTGCACCTAGGAGTAAGAAAAAAGTGATAGCGTAAGCTCGGAGACGGGTTGTTTTTTAAGGATATACAATTCACTCAAACTGCGGGCTTAAAGGGGATTAAAACAGTGGGATGTAAAATCTGAATAAATGCATAGCAAACGAGCCGTCTGCCAAAATCTGCAGCTTTCTCCCATCTGGGCATTTTGATGCTGCTCACCCTGGTGATTTGTGTTACTCGCCACCGCTTATTGGTCCGATTCTCATTAAAGAAAACCACAACTCATGCTACGATTTAAAACCTTCATCTCGGAATCAGCTGCTCCTGCCACGTGGCCAATTTGCAAGTTCAACTCTTGTAGCCATCCAGTAATCCCCGCCGCGGGGTGGTATTATCGTTTTCATTATTAAAGTGTGTCACCCGCTGTACAAATGGGCATTGCATAAGGCCTTATGACGTCAATATTCTGAAATCGAGGCTTTTGAGGCTGTTGTCAAATTAGTATTAGGTTCCCAATGTGCCGTACTTACTTATTCAAATACAGATTCCCCCCCCCCCCCCGCGCACCCCGATGGAGCTCTTCACAAACCATCATCATCAGAAGCCATTCTCTATTGACTGCTGGGTGCAGGCATCTCTATGATATTGCCACTCAGGATTCGTCTCACTCCTGCAAATGATCGAATACCATCGTTCTGTGTCCACCATGCTCATCCTCTTGGCAGATCATTTGACTCAGCAGTCTAGTACATCAGCCTCCTTCCCTTTTATCAGTCGACTCCATCCTACCATGCCGAGCAGTATGTATTAGCCTCAACAGACCTCAATCAATGTCATCTACAATCCGCAGTCATCTACAGCTGCACTCTCGTGCAAATCCTGTGCAGCGATACTGCTAGCGCGGTTTCACTCGCGGATTTCCTGGCAGATTTTCGGGATCCATCCTTGCAGCAGGTTTGGAACGGACTTAAAACAGTGTTATTACAAAGAGCTTCATACGTGCGATCGCGACAGCATATTCGTGATGGGATGGACTCACAAGAGTGCACAATAACGAAATTTCAGACTTCTAGTCATGATGTTTCCTGAACGGTCATTGCGATGCCTCGCGTTTGCAGTTCTCCCTCATCCTTGTCTTCCCAATTCTGCTTCTCAGCGTAATTTATAAGCACACATCTCTCAACACATGTTTGCGCATATTACAGCTCTTGTTCAATTTGCTCTGCCCAGAGTCCTCGATTCTGATGCAATCTCGTAGAAGATCACGTGAACTGATTTGAAGAGTTCCACTTCAGCCCCTTTAAAGCTGTTGTTCAATTTGCTCTGCCCAGAGTCATCGATTCTAATGCAATCTCGTAGAAGATCATGTGAACTGATTTCAAGATTTCCACTTCAGGCACATCGGTGTGTTGAGTTCATGCTAAAATTCAGCTTTACCCTAAGCGCCAAAACCTGCTCTGGCTCACAGGTTTATAATTACCATAAATAATTACCCTATAATTACCCAAAATAATTACCCTAATCTATATATTCGGATGTGTTTTTCAACCTTGTGCTTGCCACACATTTTACTTTGTTAACATAACATTTTGTGAGTGATTATTTTTCATTGCTCAAAATTATCTTGAGCGCAACTCTTGGCATCTCGTTTTACGAAGTTCTTTCAATCATCTCCGTATTTTTGTTTCATTCGTTGTTAGCATGGCTATGCAATCAGCAAAATACGAGAATATCCTTCTTGGTTCTTTCGGTAAAGTCATGTTGAAGGGAAATAATAAAATAAGAAAAATCAAACATAATAAAATACAATTCTCACGACGTTTCGGCCACAACGCAAGCAGCCGTCCTCAGGTGAAGAACAGGTTTGTCGGAAAGACAGCGTTTGAATAAACACCACCAAGCTTGGCAGCGTATATTTAAGCTGGGTTAGAGGAGGAATGGCGCCTTGACAAAGGCATTTGCATATCAACAGAGGAATTTAGCATATTTATGGATTAGGAGGTGGGGGGTGTCTCAAAGTCATATTATGCCCGTGCATTATGTAGGATTAGCAGCAACAGGGAGGAAGTAGGGTTAGCAGTAATAAATGGAATGAATTTTAATAGTAAGGAGCTGCAGCAGCCAAACCACCACGTAAAAAACTAAAATATGAACTACATCAATATCATCAATATACTAAATATACTCTCCAATAAGCTGAGCTACTAACAGTAAGTCATACATTACAATTCTACGTCGCAAAAAATATAATATGCCTCCAGCTAAACCTTTTTCTTACATCACACGGATCTACCCCGTACTATATACTGCCATAGACAAACCCAACATTAAATTATATACTGCATTACTATACACCACCCTATACCTTAGACTATACATTTTAATATTACGCTATGTATTATTCTTCCCACCGTACTGTATACCACACTGCTGTATATTCACTATACAATTACGATACTATATATTACCTTATACATTATATTAAACATTACACTTTTATACTATTTATTATTATACAATCTGCTATACACTATATCATTGACTGTCGCGTGAAAGGTACTAAGAAGAAGCAACGAAATATGTCAATGGGAGAGTGGTGGAGAAGACTTGCATACAAGAAGATTGTTACGTTTTTACATTTTATGGTATGCTTTAATTTCTGCAATCAAATTGGATTATGAAAAAAATACCTTATCTATTTACGTAGCTATCAAAGTGCATGCTGACCAGAAGATGGCAGTACAGCGATGGATTTTTTAATATATCTTTGTGAAGCTTTGAGTGTTACTATAATTTGCAATGTGCTTTATTCCCTCGGGGCAATCTGGCTTTCTTCCACATGCCAATGTGACTAAACATTCCGGACCCTCCCAGTAAAGGATAGACACTCAGTGAGGGGTTTGTTAGATACATAGCGATAATTCGTTCATTTACATCTTCAAAACAGTTTAAATATAACAAATACAATCTCCCATTCTCAATATATTAATATTTCTGAGATCCTATCTCCATCAGGTACAATAAGAATAATCATAATATTAAAATCCTCTCATGTAATACCAGGCATGCTCAGTTGTTTTACTCGATGTGTGATTAGATTACCGTGACTTAGCATGTGCTCATTGATAACCAATTCAAACAATTAAAGTGATTCTGGTAACAAAGAATGTGATAATGTAAAATAATACTTTACTTAAAGCTTCCGTGACTGCAGGAATTAATATTCTGTGGGTCTTTCGGTGAAGTAACATAGGTTCAAAGAAAATAACCAAAAACTACGTTTTGACAGCAACACAAGCGGTAGTCATCAGGAAAAGGGGGTTAGCCTTTAAAGGCAAACTGTTTATAAAGGTATAACATGGGCGTAGTCCAAGTGTCAGTAGCATGGGCGGGGCAGCTAATGTTAATGTAAGTGATGGGCAGCGACGGCGCTGGTGGTGGGTTTCCACCAATGAAAGGGCTGCCAGGTAAAAATGAGCATGTTAATGTAAGATTGGAGAGTGGCCTCCATGGCGAGCGCGCTGAGGTGGCTATGTTAATGTGAGAGATTATCATGTTAATGTGATAAATTAGCATGTTAATGTAAGATCGCAGAGCCGCCGCCTTGTCGAGGTCAGGGCACGGAGGTGGGTGTGTTGATGTGAGAAATTTAACCTGTTAATGTAAAATCGGAGAGCTGAAAATAGCAACTAACATCGGAAGGTTGCAGGATGGGAACATCACAGCCAGTGCGGTGGGCTCACGCAAAAATGTTTTTCTCTAAGACGAAGGTGCTTTGCAAACCCACTGGCTATCGTCAAAGATTCGTTCATGAAGCCATCCATATATACAGACACAATTTCAACTGAGAAGATGGGTTCAAACTTAGCAATCATTGGAAGGACGTTATCAACCAGTATAAGTTATAACTGGCTTTGATGTTCCAATCCTGCCACCTTCCAATGTTAGTTGTTATTTTTAGTTCTCCGATTTTACATTAACAGGTTACATTTTTCCTGGCAGCCCTTTAATTGGTGGAAACCCACCACCAGCACCGTCGCTGCCCATCACGTACATTAACATTAGCTGTCCCGCCCATGCTACTCCGATTTTAAACCTTTGTAAAATGTGTGCCTTTAGAGGCTAACCCCCTTTTCCTGATGATGACCGCTTGTGTTGCGATCGAAACGTCGTAGTTTTTTGTTATTTTCTTTTAACCTATCTACAAGACTTTACCGAGAGACCCAAATAATATAATAAAATACTTCTAATATTAAAATCCTCTCATGTAATACCACGCATGCTGAGTTGCTTTACTCAATGTGTGATCAGATTACTACGACTGAAAATGTGCTAATTGATAACAAATGCAAAGAATCTAAGCTATTCTGGTAACAGAGAAAATAATAATGTACAATTATCATTATAATATTAAAATCCTCTCATGTAATAACACGCATGTTCAGTTGCTTTACTCGGTGTATGATCAGATTACCGTGACTTAGAATGTGCTCATTGATAACCAATGCAAACAATCTAAGCGATTCCGGCATCGGAGAATGTGATTATGTTGTCATCTCGAATTAATAACGGGACACCTCAAGCCAATGCATACGCGTCACTATATAAAGCCCGCAATTATAATTTAACAATGTTACGCCCGCTGTTTAATCAACGTAATGTGTATCACTCTGTTTGCGGTGATCAGATTACAAATAATGAAGAATTCAGATTACATTACAGTGCTTTGGAAATACAAATATATTGGATTACATTATATTATTATTAAACCTCAAGGAGCTAGTAACCGGATTAGACTGATTACTTTTGCAAATGAACCCCGCCCAACGCGCTGTAGGAGAAAAGAACACCACACCGCGAGTTACAGGCTCAATAAGAGGCCGCTGGTTTTTTTTGTTTGCCAAGTCCATCAAACAACCACCCCTCCCCCCAGCCCCTTTCAACCTAAGCATTTGCGTCACTGGCAGACGAAAATAAATGATTGAGTTTCTGACAAAAAACAACAACAACAACAAAAACCCCTTACTCCTGGGGCTTTCTTGCACCATTCAGGTTATCTTGTCCTCCGGAAACAGATGTTTGTGATGACTTAGGGGAGATGAAAATCGGCATTTGTTTGGACTTCAGATATGAGCAAATTAATGATCAAGTGAATTAACAAATGACCTACTTAATCATGCGATCATGTGAGCGGATGCAAACAACGTAATATGTTGTTCACAAGGATTTTCAATTCTAGCAGTGCCAGTTATGCAGAGAAAATATGCGTCTACCTATTTAAAGTAGCTTGCACTTTGCCTACGAGTAAAGTGCTGTCATTGTGCCCGTTTTTGACAGATCTTTGAAGCTAAGTCGGTTTAAGCCTGGTTGGTACAGTACAGTAATAATATGGAAGACTGCCTGAAAATACCAGGTGTCATAGGTTTTGGGCTGTGGGGTTGGCCAGGATCTGGCAGTATTGATTCTTGTCAATATCTGTGCAGATATTTTGAGTGCAGCCCCCTCTTATGCTTAGGTTTGGATTTTTACAGGAAGGAACAACAGTTCCACACTTCCCACCAGGGATTATTTGTCTGTCTGTCGTGCATAGCCACGCCCTCGATGTGTATTTCATAGAACGCTTCCGGCAGGCTCAGCACCACGTGACGCGCTGCCCCACGCAGCTTGCGCCGCGTGACACGGATCGCACGAATGCCCTGTCCATCCAAGTTCCTACCTGCCCGCTCCGTAGGAACGTGTTTTGTTTTGGTTACTCTGGTTTGGCTCCTATTTTGCTCAATGCTCATTGACGTCAATGGTACAAATATTGCAATTGAGGACCCTCATGAAAATGAGTTTGGAGACACAGCAAGGATTTATCGGGGATCGAGCACAGTGATTACCGCGCTGCACTATGCACAAAGCCACCCACGTTTGATTCCTGCCCACGGCTGACATCAGTGGCATGAATCAAAACCGATGCTGCTTTCCACCACCATGACTGAGTTGGCATGGGGAGGACTTCATCCATTTGTGGATTGAGAAAGGCTAGAACAATGTTTTCATTGCATCCTTACAAACACTTGCAAAGGTAGAATACGTGTACGCGTGAAAAGAAAATCCGATGTTTTCACAGAGACTCAATTTGCGAACACCTATTAACTTTGGTGAATTATATGTTGTGGACAACAGCATGCCTCTCGGGCATTATATTTACAGCATTTGTGCTCACAAACTTCACCAGATACGCATTTAAGGTTGAGCCAACTTCGGCTCAGGGCAGGATAAGGTAACATTGATGTTGGGTATGGCTGGGAATTGAACTGGGCTGGTAAGGAAACGTGTGAACCACGGCGAAATACAAATAAACTCCGAACCAAGCCACCCATGTTGTTAGCGAGCGCCTGTTAAGGCCTGGCACGGCACATGAGTTTCCGTGGCCAGCACCACTCCCGACCACCTTTTTTTCTGCGACGCTGATGTTTATACACAGCCCCAGGTACTCATTTAAAGCTGAGTCGACTTAGGGATGGTGCACATCACAGAAGAGTCGTAGTTAGAGCACACACGATACACAAAAGCAATACTTTTTGAAACAATCGAGCACTGCCGCGACCCTGTGGCATTTCCACCCTTATTTGTGTTGCATCATTGCAACAGATGGTGGGAACACTGCTATTACTCACCTCGCCATTCATTCAAACGCATGGAGGGCCACTGCTGCACACGGATAATTATTGGGTTCCGCTCACGGACACGGGCAGACTCAGTTCGGATACCTATGCGTCCAGAGATGCTTCTAAAGTCATTTTATAAGGTGGACTCTCGTTGGCTGGTGCTGTATATGAATGTGTAAGGCGTCCACGGTGGGGAAATGTTAACTACCTCGCCTGGTATGCAGGATGTCGTGGCTTCGATCCAGACCCTGACACCTGTACATTTTGAGTTTGTATGTTTTCCCCGGGGTCGTGTGGATTGTTCTCCGGGTCATCCGTATTTAGAAGCATGCGTTTACAGTATTTGGCTGCTGTAACTTTCCACACTTACTGACTTTTGGGGGCAAGTGCTGTAAGTGAGAACCGGTTAAGGCCAGAGAGGCTCACGAGGGAGTGGTTTGTCCAACATCGCACCTAGCCAGCCACCTGTGCCTTCCACCTATTGATATTTACACAAAAACACCGTGTACTCATTTCCGGCTGAGCCGACCTAGAGGACGTTCACAACAAAACCATTTGAGGCACCACACACGTTTTGGATATAATCTTCGGCTGGTAATTGCATCCATTTTGTCCGATGTTTTTTTTTTACACAATCTATGAGCAATTATTTCGTGATACACTGCCATTGTAATAAAAAAGTACAATATAGTGAGTGCAATTTGCAAAGCTGTATATTTCATATAAGGTTTTACGAAGCTTACGAATTCATACGCTACATTAAGCTTCTATGAACGTAAAATTGGTCCGTTTAATATACCCTTGCCAAAGAATGCCTACACACTTAGAAATCTTGGCTCACAACGACTTACCACGGATGAAATGTACAAACAATTTCTGCACGCCCCCACGCAATTATCATCATTATTAAAATCCCATCCACAATATGCCGCTACACCATAACATGATGCATTATGGTAATAAGGCTTAATTTCTAAAAATGTAAATTCAAATTAAAGTTAAATTAAAATTTAATTAAATTATGTTATCCATTTTATCCAAGCATTATTATGGTATTTGTGTGTACGCCCACACACGGCTGAGTGTACGTTTCTCCCAATCGTGCCTTGGCTATTATAACAATCACTTTGTATCCCAGAAGATTAACTACACAGTCAGAGCAACATAACCTTCATTGCAAAGCAATGTTATATAATGATCACGTAAACATTGCTGCCTTGCGTTGATGAAACTTATTTTTCACAATCGCAATCATTCCACGGCGATTAGTCGACATTAGAAATAGAGGAAAAGTGCTGGTATATTTTAAGCCCGGAGTCAATTCACCGTTCATTCAACTGCCAGGATTTTCACATGCAACTAGGAGTAACATCAGTCATTGAGACGGCACATCTAATAATGTTCATGTCTGGTGAACAGCATTAATGATGAAAAGCCTCACCTCGCAATAAATACATTGCTTTGTGCATTCATCATCTACGAGTCAATCGCTTACCCCTCACGGCAGTTTTGGTCAAAATGGGAGTCTTATCAGGGCAGTGTAGCACCTTCATTCCTGGCTGAGCAAAATACAGCGATGGACAATTGTGATAATTTTTGGGGGGCACTTACGGGAACGCACGGCAGTATGAATGGGTAAACCACGGTTAGTCGATCGTTAGGTGGAGTGTGGTGCGGTAAATTGTGCACAGTCTCCCCTCTTCCAAGACGTCTGGTAAAAATTGGAAGATTAGACCAATCACCCTCTAGATGAGCCTCTGGAGCTCCCTCCAGTGGAGGCCGTTTCACCAACACGGGCGTGAGAGCAAGCAATCGCAGGGCTGCATTTTGTTTACAGCCTTTAACATTATCATTTGGCTGATCCGACCCCGCAGAAACTGGATCGCAGCTCGCAGCGCGTCCAATTGTCGAGTTTGCTTGCTTGAGCCACCGCCACCGCCTCGCGATCCAGACCAGACGGATGAAAAAACGGAGCGGGTGGAAACCCCTGCTTTTTATTTTTCTTTTCACAAAGCTTGACAGCTCGTTTACATACGCACCGCACGCGCTGCCTCGGTTTTAAATGGCCCCGGGATGAACATCAGTGCAGGACCGTGATGGCCACGTCAGTGCATCTGTGCCGAGTGGCTGCACCAGGGGCTGGAGGAGCGTTGGCCTCTGGTGTAATGATGCACGACGCTGTTATTTGTCTGTCTCGCCCGCTGAAACAGCACCACTGAGAACTATATTTAGAACGGCCGTGCAAAAACTCTAAGAATCTATCCCCCTCTCCCCACCTCCCACCATATAATGATTTTTCCCCCAACCCGTACAAATAGCAGAAATGCACTGGCTGTGATATAAGCAATTTGTCTTTATTTCCCGTTTGTTATTTACTGTGTTGTGGCACATTTATGCACCGCGTCTTGAATATGCACTATCCGTCATATCCCAGTAATGGCGTGTGACCCCTGCGCTGCCTCGCAGCACCACGGCTCATCTAGACCACACGTCGCTTCGAAATATTGTGCAGATATAAATAAGCATCTCCTTTGTAACGCAGCTTTTGGTTGCAGCGGCAGGTCACATGCCATTAAAATGGCACGGGTTTGTGCTTATTTTGGACACGGTGTTCTCAGTGGCCGCAATAGACTGGTAAAAAGCCATCCCGTGGAAAACTAAGACTGAATTATTTTTTTTTACCAGGTAAGGCCCGTTGAGAAATATATAGCTCTTTCTCATAAGCGACCTGGCCACAAATGATAGCTCAACGAAGTGGCTTATGATGTGTACATTTATAGCAGTCAAATACTCTAAAGGTGTGTTTCTAAATTTGGAAGGAAAAATCGGACCACGGGGAGAGAAACATGCAAATTCCAAATATACAACAGGTGTTAGGGTGAGAATCGAACCCACGGCCTCCTGTATGCCAGGCGAGGCAGATGACATCTCGCCACCGGAGCGCCCCCAACAACAACAAAAAACACTGTCATTATTTTTATCGACCACCTCGGTGTGGATTCATTTTTTGCCATGGTCAATCCACTGCTGGATGAAGGGCTCCCCAAGCCCCTGCCAATGCTCACGATCTTGCGATATAACGCTTCACCCAATACCTGCAGAAGCTCTTAGCTAATCATCAAACAGAGACACACATTGCACCGCACGCTTTCAGATGAGCTTCTGTGGCTGTCTGGAATACTCGTCCTTCCGATATTAGGAAGCCACTGGAGCTATGCACTTTTAGATCTAAATTAAAAACTAATTTCTTTAGAACTGATTTTTGTGTTTAGTTTGTTGTCCTGCCCCCGCACCTCTGATTAGCACAGTTGGCTATATAAGAAGTTCAACGTACATACATTAACTAATTTCATCTTTCCATCTCCTCGGTTGATGTACTTTCGGATGCGTTCAATTCCTTGGCTGCCACTTGGTCTCCATTCCTGAGCATCGGTCGTCAACTCCTCTTCCAGCGATGTGTGCTGAACCAAGTGGATTTACTTGTTTTTTAACGGGTCGAATAATGTGTTTAACTTGTGTATGCTCCCTAAGCCATTTGTTTTAACATCGAGTATCTTGGTGTCATTCCAATGCATGCATTTGCCAAAGCTCATTGGTGCACTGCTCAGTTATTCTTCCCATTTTTGTTCATGTTTTAAACCAAGAAACAGCAATAGCAGATATTGCTGCTAACCATCAGCACATAAATTACTCTTCATCTTTTATTTCTTTCCCCAATTTTATTTCAATTACGCTATCGATGTCATGCCATTCTACACAGTATCAATTTGGAACTGGGCAGAGAAGTGCATAACCCTGTGTTCCAGATGTGCCCTAGGGCTATTCTTGAGATTCCATGAAGTGACATATTTAATGCGCACACTACAACAAGGAACTATGCTCCACCGTAATGCTAGTCACATGCCGATATGTTTAAAATGTTTTCAGAGTATAAATGTTGCCAATTCAAAAGCTGAGCCAAGTTTAAAGTGACGCTTTTATTGTGCAGTCATTGTTGACTAAGACAATCAGCTGGCAACACTTAGTGAAACCTGTTTTAAACAAAAGCAGCTGCCGTGATTCGAACCCAAAATGTCGGCGGTGCCAGTCAGAGTAGTCCGACGTTTGAGCCACCCAGCCACCGCGCCTAGCAAGTGGGAAACCAACTTTAATGTTTCGTACGCACGTACGTATGTTGTGCGTAGCCAACCGTACTAACCGGAGGCGATGTTTTTTTTTTGTGGGCAGTCATTATCAACCAGAATTGTATCATGAACTCCCAACTGAACATTTGAGAATCTATTTTCATTGCAGGTGGCTTGCCGGGATTTCAACTCAGGTTCGCTGTGCTCTGACCTCTGAACCCACCGCAGATACTGGCACAGGAGCATAGCTGTGCTGACGATTTTATTGTTGTTTGTCGTTTTTGTTTAGATGCCATTTATTAATTTGTTTATTGGATTTGGCTTGCTCGTAGGGTTTTCATTCGCTTGGCAGTGGAGTGTATATGGGATTTGGTGTTAATATATATAATTAATATAAAGCGTTTCTCTAGGGTTTTCATACGCTTGGAAGTGACTGTATATGGGATTTGGTCCATATATATAATTAATGTGCAGGGTTATGGGATGATAATAGCATGAATGACGCAAGATAAAATTTAAGTATTATTATTTAAAACTGTTAAAATTTAACTTCTATGGGTGGATTTGTGTTCGTGTTTATTGGTGTTTACCTTTATCACTTATCCGAGATACATGGATGGATATAAAAAAAAGTATAATAATAATAGTGCTGAGTTGAACACAAATCATCTTTAGGATGGTTGTGCTGCATCTTTTCTTAAGTGCAATTTCCCTTCAGCCTGGCGAGATACGTTGGGCGAAAAAATAGTGTTCATAATGGGGAATTTGCTATTAAGCCCCAAACATATCATTTATACTCATAACTAGTACTGTCAGCTACCATCAACACAAGCAACATTTCGCTGCCTTTTCATTGTTATACATTAAAAGTTTAAACTGGACCATCCCACAGAATATATTATCCAAGTAGAACAACCAAAATGTATAAAAAAAAAACAAATTGCATTTTGTGCACATGACCGAAGCATTCCTTTCGGCATTATAAACATAAATCACTCTACATATGAAGCTGGACGGTTGCAAATTGCGTAAATGACAATTTTACGGTGCACAATTTACATGATTGAAGTATATTAATGAATATACACTTGGCGAGTTCCCTTGTTTGATGACAGCACTTGATTACTGATCATTTCTACTTACAGTTGCTTTATTGACTCTATTAACATTTACATTTCACACTGTTATATCAATAATAAGAATAATTAGGTGGCATCTGATTTTTCTTTTTTATTATCAACATCGTTTTTGCAGCAGTGTTGAAAGTAAAATGTCTTACAATTCTTAAAATATGTGAATGTTTCACAATTTATTCAGAACTACATAAATTAATGATACACGTGATAAATGGCAGCCCTTTCAAATCAAATCACACCATTAGTACGGTTGGTATGCACATCATTCTTATAGCGCCGAGGCTATCTTGAAGGCATTGTTTCACAGATTATTTTAATCTGCAAAAATTTCACAGAAGGGGTGATGTTGTTATACGCGGATTTTACCCAATTAAGCAATTTAAGAGCAACTTCCAAATGTGACAAATTTAGATTGTGTCGCAAAGAAGTATATATATTTAGCAAAACAGGAGCTTTAATGTCCACCGTGAGAACAAACAGAAAAAATAAGTCATGGTTAACACGCCAGCAGTATTCACCAGTAAATCCTCCTCACACCCTATGGGACATAAGGCCGCAATGGGATCCCTCCGCTTTGTCCAATCCTTCCTGTAAACATGAGCCACGTTTTACAGGAGCTAATGACCACCATTTTTTAAAGATGCTTTTTTACAAGACAGTCAATTTCATATTTAAGGTAACCCTAGAGGCAACATTATCAAGGCAACATGTATTCATTTCTTGAATTATGTAATTGTAATGACGTGTAATAATGTCCTGGCATCACTGCATTTAATGATGACAATTGAATGCGTTTTAGTTTGGGACAGAATAGTCTGTAGGTACAACCAAGACGTTTGCATAACATGAATTATTTACAGCTCATATTCTTGGTTCCTTCGGTAAAGTCACGTAGAAGGGAAATAATAAAATAATAAAAAATAAACATAAAATTATTATGTTTCATTTTTAATAAAACATAATAAAATTATGTTTTATTTTTAATGCAAAACATTATAACATTGTCTAAATAAAACATAATAAAATTATGTTTTATTTTTTGTAATAAAAATATAACATAATTTTATTATGTTTCATTCTTATAGTGCCGAGGCTATCTTGAAGGCATTGTTTCACAGATTATTTTAATCTGCAAGAATTTCACAAATTCTTATTTTTATTATTTTATACATAATAAAATTACGTCTTATTTATATTATTTTATTATTTCCTTCTACGTGACTTTACCGAAAGAACCAAAACTATGAATCCCTGCAGTCACAAAAGCTTTAAATCGAATTATTTACGGCTAATTTAAATCCACGAATAAAAGCCTCTACGTCATTACCGGGAATCTAACCGAGGTGGGAGATTCAACCACCGTTCCACCACTCCACCCCATTAATTATAATGCAAAACATGATAACATTGTTTAATATATTCTACACGTGCATTTCAGGCAGAATTATAAAAACAATCCTTTAATGCTGCGGTTAGGCATATCTAATAATGCCAGTCATTCAGTCAACATCATTACTGGCAGCAACACAGCATATAAATACATTTTTAAAACCTGTGAAGAATTCACAATGAGACTCTGCTGGGTGGCTCATGGGTCCAGAGCCCTGCTGAGAACCTGGGTTCAAATCCAAGCAGCCAACTTTAATTCCCTCTCACGTGTGAATATAGTGTTAACAGCATCATGTGGGTTGTGTTCATCATACAAATCACACATTCCCCATCGAAAGCGATACGGTAAATAATTGTTTGGTTCCTTCGGTAAAGTCACGTAGAAAGAAAATGAATTAAATAATTTCTACGTGACGTTTTTTAATTAAATAATTTATGCGGGACTTTACCGAAATAACCAAAAAGTAATTCCTGCAGTCACGAAAGCTCCAAATCAAATAGGTAAATCATCGATTATCCAGCGACTTTCTTGTATAACGTGATGTTTTTAGGTGTTTTGTATATTTTTTTGTATGTTAAATGTGTTTCTTACGTGAAATTTGCATAAATTAACACACATATAGACAAAAATAAACATCATACTTTTAAAAGTTACTGTATTTACTACACCGTACTTACCACTCCAATCTCGAAGACTCTGGATGGGGTGATGTATACACGTGCAGTATTTTCGTTGTTTAAGTTGTTGTATAGAGTGTATGATGCACTGTATGTAATATTTAACACTAAAATCACGCACGTGGTGTCGATAGCCGGACTGGTTACAGTTTTTTGGAGCGATTTTGCCAGATCGGCCCGGAACCGCCGGATGATGTTGGAAGCGGCCGGATAATTTATCAACTGTATTTCTCATACGTTAAAGGGCATTGCCCGTGACACGGGTAAAAAGACGAGGTGTCCACGTGAACAAAAACACCATACTACACATGCAATGAGCGATGTGTGCAAAGGTTGGCCATGATACAAAAAAAGAGGTGGACGGAAAAGTCACGTAGAAGGGAAATAATAAAATAATAAAAATAAAACATAATAAAATAATTCTCACGACGTTTCGGCCACAACGCAAGCAGCCGTCCTCAGGTGAAGACCAGGTATATCGGGGAGACAGCGTCTGAATTCAAACGGTTGCGTTGTGGCCGAAACGTCGTTAGAATTATTTTATTATGTTTTATTTTTATTATTTTATTATTTCCCTTCTACGTGAATTTACCGAAACAACCAAGAAGAAGATGAATCCCTGCAGTCACGAAAGCTTTAAATCGAAAAAGGTCGACAGAAGTGGAGAGATGCTTGACTTAGAATCGTAGTGAGAGGCAGAAAGAGGGACACTTGTATTCGTGAACACACGCAGGTTACAGGTTGAAGAAAAATAAGTGGACTTGGCCAAGAAGGGTTGAAATCCGATGTATGTACATGGTAGTCCTCGACTTATGCACGCGTGACTTACGAACCTCCGTACTAAGGAAACAGCTTCCATGAACTATGAAAACATAACATCGACTTAAAACTGGAACTGGTACTTGCAAACTGAACAGCGGAAGTATTTGTTCAGAGGAGCGATCCTCCGCAAGATGTAATGAGTAGGCCTCGCGCTGGAAGTGAGAGTTTGTATGTGCGCGCATATGTTGACATATTTTTTGCACCGTACGTAGCTAACCGTGCTAATTGTAGGTGCAGGGAAAGGACAGCAAACCACACACAAAAAGCAGTTCTAAAGAAATTAGTTGTCAAGTGCAGAGCTCCAGTGGCTTCCTGATATCGGAAGGAAGAATGTTCCAGACGGTCGCAGAAGTGCATCTGAAGGTGCGCGATACGGTGACCGTCTTTGTTTGATCGTTAGCCAAAATCCACTGCTGCGAGGATGACCGGAGCTCGCGTGATGGTTTACGCTCTTTGACGAGATCAGTGAGGTATCGTGGTCCATTTGTGGCAAGCACGTTGTGCGTAACGATTGCAACCTCATAATGTATTCGTTCGGAAGCCAATGCAGCGAGGCGAGCACTCGACAGACATTCTCGGATCTTGCAGTGCCTACCACGACACGTGCCAGATAATTTTGTATCTGCTGCAGCTTGGTAATGTTTTTTTTTACCAGACATCCCATAGAGCAGTCAGTTGAAATATTCGAGAATATCGATGGCCCGGACAGCAAGAGGAATTAACCACGTATTAAGGGCACATCCACCCAGAGATAGAATTATGAAATCAGCCCGTGCACAGGCGCTTTTCGTCCTCCACCCGTGTAAATAGGTTGCCGCTCCTGCCGTGCGATCAGATCCTGTTACCACGTGGGGTGGGCAGTTCCCCTTACTTGGGGCGATGTAATGTCCAACAACAGGGGGTGGTTGAGGCCCTACTGAATATAACAATGAAGGGGCATGGGCATTGTGGTGGCGAGGTGTGTTTAGTCAGTCCGTGAAATGGGCCAGTCGACTTCGGCACGCAGTACCGGCACTTCTCACGACACCTGCATACGTATTTCTTCCCTTCTACGTGACTTTACCGAAAGAACCAAGAAGACCTGTACGTATGTTGCTCCATGTTGAACTTCTTTAGCACCGTACGTAGCCAACCGTTCTAATCGGAGTTGCGTGGGGGAAGGACGACAACAAACTATAGCGGCACTTTGTATGACAGTTCTGATTCCTATGGTGCGTTGTTTCGACAGAGAGTAAACGGTAGTTTACACGGGCTGCACGGCAAATAGGCATCATACCGCGACTTCCACATTTACATATGTATAATTCATTTCAATATTTTATCCGCATAATTCCTTGAGATGGAACATCTCGTTTGCATGAATGTCCAGGTCCACGAGTGGCACATCGTAAATACGTTCTGACACGACATGCGCAAACGTTTTCAAATCTACAACATGTTGCAATATAAATGTGGTCAATGCCGAGCATATTCATAGATGCATAGATGCATAGCTTCCGCACGATACGAACATCCGTGGGGAGACGGACGCAATGCTCACGAGTCGAAGGCCACCCCGTGACCTCTCCTCCTCCCAGGGTGTTACGGGAGGGTGGCCCCTCAGGACCAACGCAGGCAGACCGCTTCACGAATCGCGTTTTTGTTGTTTGTTGTGCGGCGAGCCTCAATCTCGTCGAGGCGAGGGCAGCGCGCTTGAAGTCACGTTTCCCTTGTGCAGAGAGTTTGCCTATTCATGCTTTGTTAGCCACTGAACAATCCACGGGACATGGCACTTAGCAAATAATCGCACCCCACCCCCCACTTACCAGCTACCCAAAAGTAAATTAACGTGTTGCATTTCCTCTGACGAAAAGTCACACCGCACGGCATTCTATTAGCAAAGCGAAGTTAATTAAAGAGTAAACGTGATTCGTATGGAATTGGAATTAATTGCACGTTTCGGCTTACACGGTGATTTGGAAACTGTTCAAACGAGGCATTGTAATGTATTCCATGTCACTGTGAACATGTTACATTGCTCTGGAAAAGATGATATTGCTACGTGTTTGAGGACAAATAAGTTGCAGTGTTCTTCGTTACCATTCAGTTACAGAACTCGTAATGTGCGAATTAGCAGCAGCTGTCATTAAGACAGAAAAATCGTTAATTAAATGGAAATGCCGCAGCATGATATTTGCTCATGGAGCACCTAAGGGTAAAACGAAGCATCAATTAGTATTGATCCTTAAGCTCACAAAACATGCTTTGAACCACGTTGATTCTTCAACACGTGTGGAATAATCAATTATTTGATATTTGCCTATGTTGTATTTATCGGGTCACCGCGTCACCCCGGCCACCGCTCGAGATGGTAGCATTTGTTGCAATGTTTTAGTTTAATACGTATTTTTGTTTTTTTATTTTTGTTTTGTTTTTCAAGAGTCAAGCATACAGTGGGGACATCAAAGGGAGGGCTCAACAATGTGTAACAAATAACAGACCAGATATAATGCACCCTCATAATTACGGCACCACGGTGGCAAGGTGTTAACTACTTCGCCTGGTAAACAAGAGGTCGTGGGTTTGATCCCGATCCTGACTCCTGCTTTATATTTGGAGTTTGCGTGTCTCTCTCCCCGTTGTCGTGTGGATTTTTCTCCAGCTCCTCCGGTTTTTCCCTTCACATTTAAAATCAACAGCATGCGTTTTAGAGTATTTGGCTACTATAAATTCCCACGTGGTAAGCCACTTCGTTGAGCTATCATTTGTGACCATGTCTCTTCTGAAAAAGAGCGACACAGTTCAGTGGGCCCTACATAATAAAATCAAAATTAGTTTATAGTTGTATAGATTCATAGGGGACGGAAAAAAGCAACTGGGATGTTTGTTGCTACACTTGGACAGTCGATGACACTGGCCAATGCTTTGCAACAGATTGCGTACCATCTCCAGTGCCCCGGTTTTAATCCAGACACGAGCATTTGATAGAACAAATTCGAACCAATATATTGCTAGAAGGTGGGCAGCAAAGGGCGGTGCAACAAAGACAATTGTTGTGCTGTACTTCTATACTCCCATGCCTATACCCCCTGCCTGGAAACGCCGGGGCAGTGCGAGTCGTAAATAATTGTCAAATCTCTCCCATGATCCACACGGTGTGGGAGGCCCTCATCCAGCAGTGGATTGACAAAGGGCCATGCATGTCAATTTATACGTGTGCACAACATTTTCCAATTCACATTGTTAGGTGCTCACTATGTATGTAGCGACTGACAGCCCGGACGCGCTTGCAATAGAGATTTGACATTTGCAGGGATTTTCCAAGTGAAATATTTAATGAAAACAATATTTTTTCTGGAAATCATGTTTGCAAAAGAAATAACAATAACAATAAAAAACTAATTCTTATGATAAAAATGTATACCCACATGGTAGAATGAAGATCCTTATTGGGATTAATGTCCTTTAGGATTTAATGTCCTGTTTTTGAATTTTCTTTTACATAAAGTAATCCCATTGGAATAGCGAGACTGTTATAGTGGCAGTAAAAGTTGCCACTTACCATTTTATTGCATCAATATGGGGTAGATTTTCTTTCGTTGCTTCGGATTAAACATCATTTAAAGGTTCAATTTAATAATAATTACACCGCATTGCCTGGGCAGGCAATATTCTTGAAATATAATATCTTTATTTCCTTGTCATAATTTAACAACATATCATTTTTAATATTACATATTCATCAATTTAAATAACATGTATATATTATCTAAGTGCTGGTGCTTAATGTTTTAAAAAAAGTCAACGTGGTTTTCTAATCGATTGAGTCTGGTGTGGTGATTATTTTTTCAGAGACCTGTGTGAGTGATTGGAAATTCCACATTCCCTTTATGGGGGTAAGTCTATTTACACGACAAACCACTGTTTTACTTCTCACAAAAGTGGTGCTCGTTTCATAGACCACGGTCGTTTAAATCCCGATCCAGTTTTTAAGCTAGCGATGTCCAAATGACAAGCTATACAGGCTCATTGTATAATGAGTACGAATGCACGTATAAAATGTGCAACCCTGCAATTGCCTTATCATACCACTGCTGGCGAGAGGGCCCACGCTAGAGGGATGTGTTAATGCCTCGAATTAAGAGCTGGGACAATGACCCAGTAAATATAGAATGTTGTGGCCCACGTGAGTCCAACAATTCTAAGCACATGTCCACCTTGCATGTTTACTTGGCAGACCTAATTGACTACAATTTGTAAAAGACTAAAATTACAAAAAAAAATCTATTTTCTTTATATTACCAGGTAAGGCCCACTGAGCTATATGTCTTTTTCAGAAGCGACCTGGCCACAAATGATAACTCAGCGAAGTGGCTTATCGTATAGAAATCTACAGCAGCCAAATACTCTTAACGCATGCCGTTGATTCTCAATGTGGAGGGAGAAACCGAAGGACCCGGAGAAAAATTCACGCGGACACGGGGAGAACACGCAAACTCCAAATATACAGGCGTCAGGGTCGTGTATCGAACCCACGACCTCCTGTATACCAGGCGAGGTAGTTAACATCTCGCCAACATTGTTGTTGAATCGGGGCGGTGGGGGGGTGTAAAGTGCTTATTGTATTTGTGCGAACATGTTCCATCTCTACCTACTGTATATCAGGCCAGGTAGTTAACATCATGTCACTGCGGCACCACAAATTATGATGTGATCGGTTACTGGGGCCCCTTTAAAAATGTCCCTGACATCCTGTTTCCTGTCAGGTGGCCGAGGGTTATAGTAAAACAAAATTTACATTCTTTGGTTCTTTTCGGTTAAGTCACGTCTAAAAATAAAATAATAAATCAAAATAAAACAACACATTACGACGTTTCGATTGCAACACAAGCAATCATCATCAGGCATCTTTTATGCCTGATGATGATTGCTTGTGTTGCAATCTTTTATGCCTGATGATTGCTTGTGTTGCAATCGAAACGTCGTAATGTGTTGTTTTATTTTGATTTATTATTTTATTTTTAGACGTGACTTAACCGAAAAGAACCAAAGAATAATTCCTGCAGTCACGAAAGCTCCCAAATTAAAATTTACATACCTACGTGATAAAAAAATAACTGATCATGATTCTAGATTTGAGGCTTTCGTGACTGCAATGATTCATATTCTCAGGTTTTTTCGGTAAAGTCACGTAGGTAAAACATTAAAAGTAATGAAAGTAAAATAAAATAAAACAAAATAAAAATAAAATTCACGACGTTTCGGAGGCAACACAAGTCTCCGTCATCAGGTGGGACCGTCACAGCCAGATTAGCTGCATCAAGTGAAGCAATGATTCAAGATGTAATCCCTTATAAGCAAGTTGAAGGGGGGGAGGAGAGGGGGGGGGGAGTTCATCAGAATGTGGTAGCCAATGAATGGAACGTATCGGGAGGGAGGGGGGTGGGAGGGGGAGGGAGCCAACAAAACATTTGGCGACGGCTTGGACGCGGCTGCTGCGCACGCCAACACAATGGGCAGAGAGGGGGGAGGGGAGGTCTGATACACATGATAGAACAAAGGAACGAAAATGCCCATGTTTATACCAATGCAGGCTGAAAAATGAAGAGAGTACTGTTAAAAATAACTGGGGATGTTAACACTCGGTGAAGTAAATTAAAATAGTGCCTGTCAGATAAGATGGTCCAAAAAGTGTAATTAAGTCTTTTTTGCGTGGTTAATAACATCTTTCCAGTGATTACTGAGTTTGTACCCATCATCACGGTTGAAATTATGTCTGTGTTTGTATATTTGTATGGCTTCGTGTACAAACCTTTGATGGTAGCCAGGAGGCTTGCAGAGAACCTTGGTCTCAGAAAAGACAATTTCATGAGAGCCCGCCGAGTTGTAGCAATGATCGGCAACGGTCGAAGAATCAGTTCTGCCGTGTTTCAGATCTGACTTGTGCTCGCGGACACGATCAGCAACATGACGTTTTGTTTCTCCAATGTAGCAATCACCACAAATGCAACTCAATTTGTAGACTCCAGGATACTGTAAGTCAGGAACGACATCCTTCACAGATGGAATCAGATCACGGATTTTATGCACTGTGCTGAATCGGACTTGGATCTTATGTTTGTTTAGAATTTTGGAGATCTTTTTGGTCACGCCTGCTATGTATGGTAACGTGATAGTTTTGGTCGGAGTTTCATGTGGTTGTTTCTGTGTGGTGGGAGAGACAGCTTGGCGGATAGTACGGTCAGAGTATCCGTTCATCCTGAGGGCCCGATGTACATGTCTTAATTCATCAGTCAGGTGGTGTTGGTCAGAAATGCCATGGGCTCTGTGGTATAGCGTTTTGATGAGAGAATTCTTTTGAGATGGGTGGTGGTGGGAATCCGGTTTCAGGTAGGAATCTGTGTGGGTGGCTTTCCTGTAGACAGAATGTCCCAAGGATCCGTCAAGCCTCCTCTTAAACAGAATATCCAAGAATGGTAGTTTACCGTCTTTCTCCACTTCCATGGTGAATCTGATAGATGGGTGTCTAGAATTGATGTGGTCCAAGAAGTGATTCAATGCTGGGAGGCCATGTGGCCAGATGACGAAAGTGTCATCCACATATCTCTTCCACAGGGAAGGACGCAGGGTGGATGTCTGGATGGCGTCTGATTCAAACTTTTCCATGAAAATGTTGGCTATAACTGGTGACAAGGGGGAGCCCATAGGGGTACCCTCATTCTGTTTGTAGAAGGTGCCATTCCAGGTAAAATAGGTGTTGGTGAGGCAATGCCTAACCAGCGCAGGTACATCAGAATTCAATCCCTGTTGGACTAAGTCCTCAATTATTGTTAGGGTGTCCGGTACTGGGACTTTGGTAAACAAAGATACTACATCAAAGCTGACGAGAATGTCATCAGGAGATAGTACCATGTCCTTAACCATAGAGACTAATTGGGTTGAGTTGAGTACTGCCGAAGAGGTCTTGCCTGTGAAGGGGAGCAGAGTATCTGATAGAAAACGGGCTAGTTTGTACGTCGGAGAGTTTATCGTCGACACGATGGGTCGTAGCGGGGTGCCTTCTTTATGGATTTTAGGAAGACCATAGAGTCTGGGAGGTCTTGCCGCCGATGGTTTTAGAGAGGGACGTTTGCTTGGTTCGATTAGGGAAGTCGAACTCATGATGATACTGTTGGTTTTTGTCGTTAGGCTTTTAGTGGGATCGTTTTTAATTTTGGAAGGTCTTAATGATGGGAGTTACTCCAAAATTAAAAACGATCCCACTAAAAGCCTAACGACAAAAACCAACAGTATCATCATGAGTTCGACTTCCCTAATCGAACCAAGCAAACGTCCCTCTCTAAAACCATCGGCGGCAAGACCTCCCAGACTCTATGGTCTTCCTAAAATCCATAAAGAAGGCACCCCGCTACGACCCATCGTGTCGACGATAAACTCTCCGACGTACAAACTAGCCCGTTTTCTATCAGATACTCTGCTCCCCTTCACAGGCAAGACCTCTTCGGCAGTACTCAACTCAACCCAATTAGTCTCTATGGTTAAGAACATGGTACTATCTCCTGATGACATTCTCGTCAGCTTTGATGTAGTATCTTTGTTTACCAAAGTCCCAGTACCGGACACCCTAACAATAATTGAGGACTTAGTCCAACAGGGATTGAATTCTGATGTACCTGCGCTGGTTAGGCATTGCCTCACCAACACCTATTTTACCTGGAATGGCACCTTCTACAAACAGAATGAGGGTACCCCTATGGGCTCCCCCTTGTCACCAGTTATAGCCAACATTTTCATGGAAAAGTTTGAATCAGACGCCATCCAGACATCCACCCTGCGTCCTTCCCTGTGGAAGAGATATGTGGATGACACTTTCGTCATCTGGCCACATGGCCTCCCAGCATTGAACCACTTCTTGGACCACATCAATTCTAGACACCCATCTATCAGATTCACCATGGAAGTGGAGAAAGACGGTAAACTACCATTCTTGGATATTCTGTTTAAGAGGAGGCTTGACGGATCCTTGGGACATTCTGTCTACAGGAAAGCCACCCACACAGATTCCTACCTGAAACCGGATTCCCACCACCACCCATCTCAAAAGAATTCTCTCATCAAAACGCTATACCACAGAGCCCATGGCATTTCTGACCAACACCACCTGACTGATGAATTAAGACATGTACATCGGGCCCTCAGGATGAACGGATACTCTGACCGTACTATCCGCCAAGCTGTCTCTCCCACCACACAGAAACAACCACATGAAACTCCGACCAAAACTATCACGTTACCATACATAGCAGGCGTGACCAAAAAGATCTCCAAAATTCTAAACAAACATAAGATCCAAGTCCGATTCAGCACAGTGCATAAAATCCGTGATCTGATTCCATCTGTGAAGGATGTCGTTCCTGACTTACAGTATCCTGGAGTCTACAAATTGAGTTGCATTTGTGGTGATTGCTACATTGGAGAAACAAAACGTCATGTTGCTGATCGTGTCCGCGAGCACAAGTCAGATCTGAAACACGGCAGAACTGATTCTTCGGCCGTTGCCGATCATTGCTACAACTCGGCGGGCTCTCATGAAATTGTCTTTTCCGAGACCAAGGTTCTCTGCAAGCCTCCTGGCTACCATCAAAGGTTTGTACACGAAGCCATACAAATATACAAACACAGACATAATTTCAACCGTGATGATGGGTACAAACTCAGTAATCACTGGAAAGATGTTATTAACCACGCAAAAAAGACTTAATTACACTTTTTGGACCATCTTATCTGACAGGCACTATTTTAATTTACTTCACCGAGTGTTAACATCCCCAGTTATTTTTAACAGTACTCTCTTCATTTTTCAGCCTGCATTGGTATAAACATGGGCATTTTCGTTCCTTTGTTCTATCATGTGTATCAGACCTCCCCTCCCCCCTCTCTGCCCATTGTGTTGGCGTGCGCAGCAGCCGCGTCCAAGCCGTCGCCAAATGTTTTGTTGGCTCCCTCCCCCTCCCACCCCCCTCCCTCCCGATACGTTCCATTCATTGGCTACCACATTCTGATGAACTCCCCCCCCTCTCCTCCCCCCCTTCAACTTGCTTATAAGGGATTACATCTTGAATCATTGCTTCACTTGATGCAGCTAATCTGGCTGTGACGGTCCCACCTGATGACGGAGACTTGTGTTGCCTCCGAAACGTCGTGAATTTTATTTTTATTTTTGTTTTGTTTTATTTTACTTTCATTACTTTTAATGTTTTACCTACGTGACTTTACCGAAAAAACCTGAGAATATAAAAAAACTGATCATGAATCGTAATTTTGGTTGTGAAGGCTTGTATGTAAAATTGACCCATAATGATTTGTATTTAAGCCTTGTACCGCCACGAGTTTGTATTTAAACTCATGGTGTTTATCTTGTATGTGTGAGTATTTCATGAGAAACTCAAGATTCCTTACATGTGGAAAAAAAACAGTGACACTTTTTTTCACAAACCTAGCAAGGCCTTCCTGAAAGAGAAATATTAAAATAATAATCTAGAGCACAATGTAGTGCTGTACTTAGATCTGCACATTACTTCTTAATCCAAAGATCCATAAATATGAATCAACACAACATAGGGATACAATCAATGTGAGCATAAAGCAATTGGATGTATACATGTTTGGAAAGTTGTTCGTTAAAAGCGATGTATAAATTACAATTACACACGAGAGGTAATATAAAACATCTTCAGTAATGAGTATTAAACACATGCGCTGGATCACATGCGATACATCATTGTATGCAATGATTCATGGCATAGTACACTTAAGTATTAGGCTAACAGAGTAAGCCTAACATGAAATTATGTTGTTCGTAAAAATGTGTTCATGTATATGCATGCATGTGTGTTTAGGCGAAACGTGGACCCCCCTAATGGAGCATCTTCGCCGGTTGGAAACATTTAGGCTGGCCTGCCTACGATCCATCCTAGGTTTAACCAGGCTGGATCGTGTGAGGAGCTCACAAATCCTTGATAGATCTGGGCAAAGTCCCATGGGTGAGCTCCTCCGGCAGGCAAGGCTGCGTTGGCTGGGTCATGTAGCCAGCATGCCCAGCCACCGCATGCCTAAACAGCTTTTGTTCGGCCGGATAGAGGGGGCTAAACGGGCGCGGCACGAGCTAGAGAAGAGATGGAGTGATGTGGTACAGGCGGACGTGGAGCTGAGTGGACTTGCCGATGACTGGTACCAGCGGAGTCAAGATCGGCCTCAGTGGAGGAGACTCGTGAAGAACGCTACTGGGCAGTTGGAGGCAGTCGCCCTCCAACAACAACAGAGGGCGGAGGAGCGACGCTCACAACAACGAGCGGAGCGCCGGGTGGCTAAAGCACAGCAAGTTGGCCCAGTAGGGGGCACAGGTGGTGCATCAGCCAGTCATCTCGGTCATCTCAGTCAGTCGACCTGTGGCACCTGGGTCTGCCCCGTGACCTCCTGCCAGCGGACGTTCGACACTTCACGTGGCCTCAAGGTGCACATGGCCTGGCACAAGCGTTGTGGTGACATAACCGCCACTTAGTGGCGAATGGCGGTTGTTGTGTGTGTAAGTGTGTTTTGCGTGTGTATGTGGAGGAGGCTCGTGAAGAACGCTACTGGACAGCTGGAGGCAGTCACCCTCGAACAAAAGGGGACGGTTGAGGGAGCGACGCTCTCAACAGCGAGCGGAGCGCCAGTTGGCATAGTGAGGAGCATAGGTGGTAACATCTACCAGTCATCTCAGTCAACCCATAACACCTGGGTCTGTACCGTGACCTCCTGCCATTGAGCCTTGGATAACTTCAGATGTCCACAAATGTTCACCTAGCCTGGCACAAGCTCTTCGGTTGTTTTTTTGTTGTTTGTGTCTGAAATTGTGTCTGTATAAATTTCGCGGACGTGTGTACGTGAGAGTCATATGCTATATTCCTTGGGGCTTTCGGTAAAGTCACGTAGATAGGTTCTTTGAATAAATAATATGAATAAAGAATATTAATTCCTGCAGTGACGAAACATTTAAGGCAAGTCATATGCTAGCCTACAAGAGTGAAATTTCACCCTATGAATTAAACAAGTGAATTTGTGTTTGTTGTTACAGTTAAACATGCTTGTTCTGGCCTTGCTATACATGCCGTTCTCTCCTTGCAATGACCTGATGACAGGTGATCTGTCCAGCTGTCGAGAACAGCAAATGTCAGGTGAATGAAGCGGGTAAGATCAAATAGGAGCAGCGATGCAATGAAATGAATAAATCCATGAAGATAGTGAAAATATCAAGGCATTTCAAGCGGTAAACATATAACATATATATTTTAAAATAACAACGTTTTGTTTATATATTGTTTTGATATTACAGTGCGCCAAGTGGAAAGTGCAACCGCATTGAGGTTTGTTTATATCAGTTCTTCAGTCAAAAAGTTCAGCAACAAATACAAAAGTTTGAAACATCGTATATATTGCCTACGAGTTAACCAACTACAACCCAAGCTTTGCCGCCAATGGCAGGGTCAGTTCTTCCTTTAAAGTCATTGCATTTGAGAATAAATGATGAAATTGGGAGCCTCACTGAGTCACACGTGGAGCAGCCACACTCCATAAACAATACGCATCCATTTTAATGAAGGGCCTCCACTAGTCGGAGATCGAGAAGGACATCTCTTCTAGGGGATAGTTGGCCTACTCTTCTGTACGTATGTATATTGAACTTCTTTCGTACGTACGTAGCCGACCGTGCAAATCGGAGGTGAAGGGGACGGGATATAAACAAAACACAAAAAGCAGTTCTAAAGAAATGCGTTTTCAATCTAGATTTTAAAGTGCATGGCTCCAGTGGCTTCCTAATATCAGAAGGAAGAGCGTTCCAGACGGCCGCAGAAGCGCATATGAAAACGCGCAATGCAGTGACCGTCTTTGTTCGATAGCCAGCGAAAAGCCGCTGCAGCGAGGATGACCCGAGTCCACGCGATGGTGTATGCTCCTTGATGATAAGACCTGTATACAGACCTGCCAATGAAATATTCTTGTCTATGGCAATATGTTCAGGAGATAAATGCCAACGTCGATGTGTGCTAACCATGAGAGCGATTCAGGAGAGGGGTCGTGTGCTTTTGCTGTTTCTCCTCCTCCATTGAAGTTGGGCAGATTATCGTGGTTCACTGTGTGGTCTATAGTTTTGGTTGCTGGGCCACAATCGCACGACCGTGGCTCGTCTTTAAATTTTTCCATTAAAGAAGGAAATGTACGCATTGGCCCACTGATGCCCTGATCGGGTTGTCGGTTACACCAGTATCTTCGAGGAATGTCAAAGCCAGGAGGTGCGATAATTTGTGTCTCGAATGAGGTGTATATTCTGGTCGTCCACGTTGTTCCACTCGGTTGGCTCGTGTTCTTCCGGATTTGGGTGATAATGTAAGATGGTGGCAGAAGGGGAACCTCGACTTGAGTCGGTGGTGATGCACATTGTTGAGGTGTTTGTTGATTGTCCTTGGGAAGAAAACGTGCAAAATCCCTTGCAGGGTTGCATGTCTCTGCGGATATTAGGAAGGAGCTGTAGTGTAGCGGTTAGCGCGCCACGCTAGGAGCCTAGCGACTCGAGTTCGATTCCCTCTCACCAGTGACGATTATCTGAACCGGTCATCGGCCTGCCCTAGGTCGACTCAACCTTAAATGAGTACCTGGTGCGATTTGTATATGTCGACACGAGGGAGACAGATGAGGCCTTGCCGAACTTCATAGGTGCTCGCTAACAGCACTTGCCCCAACAGTCTGTTCATAACTAGTCTATACGTGGGGTTCTGTGGCGTTGTCTTTTGTGTCAGAATGTTCAGCAGAACAGGAAGCCAGAAGATTTGCGTCGGGCTCTCAGAGAGAGAGAGAGAGTCCCGGTTATGATGCACAGTGCGTTATTTAATTGTGCATTCAGCAGTTTTTCTTTTGTGACCAGGCTGGAGTGCAATACTCTGCCACTGAGCAGGATCGGTTGGCAGAGTTTTGCTCTCCAGCCGATTAACTAACTGTGGTGTCCCCAGATGTGTACTGCTGGGCAGACACAGAGAGAGAGAGATGTCACCGCATAATTGGCATTTGACGCTGACGTTTTCGCCCTCCTAGTGTGGTTAAGTCGCACAAGGTCTTTGCTCGTTACACATTAGCATATAATTTATTCACGTATAAATTAAGACGGTGCTCCGTAATTTCCTTCAGCATAATCTGTTGCAGCGAGGCAATCTATCAGGTATAGTTATTTCAAAACCGTACACCCTTATTTAACCGTTGAGATTTGCTGGGTCTCACCAAATTGTAGTCATTGCGTGACGTCGATAATACGATATATTGTACGATACGGAGGCGCGCAATGATCGTATGATCGTGAATGTTGTAGCTCATGCTCATAATTTATTTCGAGAAGTCGAACCGATGATTTGTAAATCGACTCCCGAAAGAGCCAAATAGTTCAACTCCCTGATTCTTTCGGTAAAGTCACGTAGAAGGGAAGTAATAAAATAATAAAAATAAAACATAATAAAATAAAATAATTCTCACGACGTTTCGGCTACAACGCAAGCAGCCGTCTTCAGGTGACCTGAAGACGGCTGCTACGTGACTTTACCGAAAGAACCAAGAAGAGTTCAACTCCCCTTCGATTTATAATGAAACTAGCTGTATTACCCGGCTTCGCCCGGGACTTGGATCCACCACGCCCGGCCGTCTTTGTCTCCCCAGTGGCGATGTTCACACACCACAGCAGTTAGTCGTTTGAGGCTGAGTCGACCTAGATGAGGCCCAGGACCGGTTCAAATAATCGTCACCGGTGGTGGCCGTGAGCGGGAATCGAACTTGGGTCGCCGGGTTCGTAGCACAGCGCTAACCGCTACACTACAATGCGTTACGCTTCCACATGCACGGGTCACATGACAGATTTGACGTCACAGCTCACTTGCCGTGCAAAAAGATATATGCATTATTGAGCTCCCACCCCACCTAAAAAACACAAAAGTGTATTTTAATCATGTTTTCATGGTGTACAGTCTGGAAAGTACCCACATGGCAAATTTACAGTTTGTTGCATGTCGGGAAGTACGCTAAACTTTTTGAACAGACACACATATTCACAACTCTGCCTTTTATATGTATGGAGATGACAAGGGTGGTGCTGGCACGAGATCACGTAAGCCTTCTTCTCCACGAAGAGATGTCAACTCAATACTTAACAGTTGCCACGTGCTTGAATCACCCACCTACAAGGTAGATAAGCAGTGCTTTTTCCCCTTTTGTATAACAACACGAACAGCCAGACCTTCGTTCTGTCTCCACGTACATGTACAAAATAAAGCCCAGCACGTGACCCAGATATTATGCGGCAGAATTTGACAGTTTAAACCGGTCCAGAGTTGTGCTTTCACGAATGATGCTGGAAAATAACTGCAAAGCCAATAGGCAAATTGCTGAAAAAAATATCTTGTTTGTGGAGAAACAGAACCAAAGGTCTGTTACGCATAATGATACACAGTAACACGCAATGAGTTTGTACGTGATATTTATCGTGTATGGGATCAAATATTACAAAGAACATGTGATCGAATAACCCACCTGAATGGTAGGCCTCTGCCTGTAGGTGGCAGTACAGCAAGTCGGTTACCCATGAGTCTGTGTAGACATTTGCTGGTCTCGACAGCCGGACACATCTTGCTTGCTATCAGGTAATTAAAGTTCTAAATATACAGGCATTCCCATAAAATTTCTGCTTTGCAAAATGCTTTCCCCTTTGTGCATAATATTACGAGATGAGCATGAAGCCACTACGCCTACTCCTTCTCTGAGCGGTAAACTATAACTTTTTATTTTATTTTACCAGGCTAAGCCCATTGAGATATATAGCTCTTTTTTGTTTAGAAACGACCTGGCTACAAATGATAGCCCAATGAAATGGCTTATTACGCGGAAATTCATAGCGGCCAAATACTATAAACGCATGTTGATTCTACAAACCGGAGGATGCAAAAACGGGGAGAGAGAGACAGTGTCGGGATCAAGCCCACGACCTCTTGTATACCAGGTGACCCTTGCCTCATTTATAAATCTTAGCTATGTTAGAAAGGATATCTGAAAACGCTGTCAAAGTAAATAATAATTGTCTATTCAAAGTTGGATAATGGCGTTTTAATTATAACAGTTCACTGCATCGTGCACTTTCAGATGCACTTCTGTGGCCGTCTGGAATGCTCTTATTTTTCATATTAGAAAGCCACTGGAGCTATGCACTTTTAAATCTAGATTGAAAACTCATTTCTTTTGCACTGACATGTGTGTTTGGTGTGTTGTCCTTCCCCCGTACCTCTGATTAGAACCATTGGCTATGTACTGTGTGAAAGAAGTTCATTGATACGAAGCTTGGTATAACATCACTGCAATTACTCATAGCAGCAGGCAGTATTTATGGAATCTGCATAACAAAAGATGCAACAACCATTAGTGAGCATATTTAACAATGCACTGCTTCCTTGTGTGAAGGAGTGAACGCTGTGAGACAAGGAAGCATGCAGTGTTAGGCCAACGTTGATCAAGTAGTTACACCCGCATGCCAATGTTGGCCCAATGTTGCATGCTTCCTTGGTCTCCCCTGTGAAAATCCAATGCAAAACATGAACATAACAGAAGCTGAAGTACAGGGTGGCCGAGAAAGTCTGGACACATCGGGTTAATTCGTTTATTTGAACACTGGCATTAACACATTTTAATTGTTTACTCTTGAAAATTGTTATCTATTATTGCATTCATATATTTGTTTCTCCTTTCCTTTACGGTTGACATTCACAAAACTCGACAAAGAACACGGAATTAATTTGAGACAATACACAATTTAATAATGTTCACAAGATTGCATGCCTGTAATCTTACAAAAACATTGGCATGGCCAAGGGAAGGCCTGGAGCCAACGGGAAGTGACATGGATGGATCTTTGCTTTCCTGCACGTGAAATACAACAGAGTTGTTTCTTTTTGTTCCGACTTAGCAATGTCGACATGAGTTAAATAAAGCTATATTTATTTACCACTGAGCTATATAGGTCTTTCAGAAGCGACCTGGCCACAAATGAAAGGATAAGGGTTGCTCATCACGTGGACATTTATAGCAGCCAAATACTCTGAACAGTTGACACCCGAAGCAACACGTGGACAGGCCCGTAGGCCCAGTTGTACGCTAAATACTCACTTAACGCACCCGTGTTCACACCACAATGCGTTTTCGCTATGCCGCGGTTCTTCCACTTTGGAACACTTTCCACACAAACACGGAACGTGCACCGTTATAACGGGCAACGCACGCCTGCTAAAACGCGGTTTTTGAGCGCTCGACAACGAACTATTTTCTTGACCCACGTGGCTGAGCGGTGCGATACGGTACGTGGAACGATAAAGCGTCGTGCCCCCAGCTATTTGTCCCGCCGCATTACTGCACGGTGTGCATAGTAGCAGTACATCGTATCCCGCCAAACCTTATCGTTACATTCCACTGGTTTACAGCCAAAATGCTTCCGAAATAAATGTAGTACAACTTTACCAATTATGAGTCACTGAGAATGAAAATGATGCTTAAATTTGTAGATTGGCTCTAGATTTCAAAATATGCTACTGGGTCAGTATATGTGACCCTTGACTTGGGAATGGCGGAGGAGAAGTGAGTTATAAAGGGAAGGGATCTCAATTTAAACCAGAAATGACTAAAATACATATTTAACTGGGTATATTAATAAATATATGACTGGGTTGGACAGTATTTGCTTTTTGAGCAAAACAATGAATGATGAATTCTGAAACTGGTATTGCATCATGCATGATATGAATTGCATCATGTTATTCCTATAAGTCATGGGTGATGCAATCATAACTAGGCTTACATCTCTCTGCTGAACACATTGCCCTTTATCAGCTCTAGAAATCATACAGTGTCGTGCTCTCTTAATTGTGAATTTTATTTTGCAAAGGGACACATTTCTGTTTAGCCAAAGTGAGCAAAGATGCCTCGTACTTGTGTGAATAAAGCAAATAACTTCTGCTATCTTTTTGGTGAAGTAACTTTCAAATCACAAAAGCACAGTATAACCACTATGGTGAAGAAAGTCTTTCACCTTTATTTTGGCTGCAAATGTGGAGCTCAGGACAAGATGTGGGCCCCACAAATATGCTGCAACACTTGTGCAACAAATATTTGCCAGTGGTTGAACAGGAAAAGGAAATATATGCCTTTTGCAGTGCCAATAATTTGGAGAGAGCCAACAGATCGTATCAGCAATTGTTACTTCTGCATGGCGCCTCCAGTTGGCAAAGGTGTGTCAAAGACGAAAAAGTGGACTGTGCGTTCTCCAAAAAAATCCATCAGCTATACGCCCAGGGCCCTACGGAGAAGGACTGCCGGTTCCTGATGCACCAGAATCATTCTCACTTGAGTCAGAAAAGGAACAGGAAGAGGATGAACTTCTGTCCTGAACCATCAAGGTCACATGACCCATATTTTCACCCATTCTCATCTGAACTACAACTCATAACACAAGGTAAACTGAAATACATTTTCAGGGATTTGGAACTATCCAAGAGTAAGGCATAGCTGTTGGGCTCCAGACGGCAGCAGTGGAATCTCCTGGCAGGTGATGTTAGGTTTTCCATGTTCAGTGACTATCAAAAATATCTTGTCCCATTCTTCTTCATAGAAGGTGTTTTGCTGCATAATGGAAATGTTTTTTCCATTAATTCCAGTTGGCCGTGCAGTACATATGAAGGACACCTATGCCAACATGAAACAACTTTTGAGGTGCATATACTATGACCAACATCAGTGGCAGCTTCGTGGCGATTTGAAAATTATTGCTCTTGTGCTTGGTCTGCAGACTGGATACACAAAGTACTGCTGTTATATCTGCGAATGGGAAAGTCGTGCGAGAGATTCAAACTACATCAATATAGATTGGCCACTCCGACAGTCATTGGAGCCTGGGAAGAAAAGTGTTCAGCATCTACCACTTGCTGAATCAAGGAAGATGTTGTTAAAACCCTTACACATCACGCTGGGTCTGATGAAGAACTTTGTCAAAGCCATGGACAAAACACAAGCAGCTTTCAAAATTTCCAAGGTTGAGTGAAGCTAAGATAAAAGAAGGTGTCTTTATTGGTCCTCAGATTCGTGAACTTCTTCGAGATTATGCATTTGACAGTGCATTTCATGGCAAGGAAAAGGCGGCATGGAAAGCTTTCCAGTTAGTGTCAACACATTTTCTCTGAAACAACAAGGCATACAACTACATGGAAGTGGTGGAAAACCTCATCAAGCCTTGGTTGCAACATGTCACGAAAAATATTTTTTTAGCACTCTCATCTAGATTTTTTCCCACCAAACTGCGGAGCAGTGAGCGACGAGCATGGCGAGCGATATCAACAGGACATTGCAACAATGGATAAACGCTATCAGGGCAAATGGTGCCCATCAATGCTTGGAGACTATTACTGGACAGTGACAAGAGATGCTCCATTTAATGAACAAAAGAAACATGCCAAGATGTTCCGAGTAGACACTGAATAAGGACTAAGCGATGTACTTATATATATACATAATTGTTTTTTTTTTGCCTTTTGTTTGATAATACATTTTATTTATATAACTCTTTTGCTGATTTTTCAAGTGTTACATAAACATGACAGGTGACATGTTATCATGTAAAGCAACAATAAACACATGAAAAGACCGAGGTTTACAATTTATCAGTAAAATTCTACTATCTACACAACACACATAGACATACAATGTAAAAACTTAAATATCTTGGGAACAGTAGCCAATCAGTTGTTTTTATTGTCATATTTGGATCCAGCATATCCATAACAAACAGTACATTTAATCTCTGAAGCAGACAACGTCTAAAAACATTGTAGACCAATGTTATTTATGAGAGGCTGTGTCTTCGCTTAAGGCGGTTTTTTTTCGCTAGACACGGCACTTTTCAGGAACGCATCTACCGCGTTAAACGAGGCCTTAGCGGAATGAACTGCATTGCCCGTGCTAGACTACGTTGCCATGGCGACCCCCCACCCCGCGCGCCGCTCTTGAGACCCCCTCGCCGCTTCCTGCCCCACCTGCACAAAGGCCCCAAAGCGTTAAACCTGTGGCAGTGCACCGTCTCGTACGTGTTCTCATCGTGAAAAATAAAAACGACTTGAATGAAACACGATCCACGTTTGTTGAAAGTTTCAGTGACCTCGACTCTACCAGAACACAAAAAAACAATCCCCAACAACGAGATGCCTACACAATGTTCTTTTTTCTTTTCAAATCATCTAGGTTATAAAAAGAACTACTGAATCTACAAAAACTAGTAATTGGTAGATTGACGCACAATGACAATGTTGTAAAGTGTTACAAATGGAATATATTGGTGTTACATCATTACAGAGTTGTTCACGTTCAAATTTGTCCATAATGCATTACATTGCCCATTCAACCTCTGTTGCTTCTGCTTGCTAAACATATACAACTCATTATATCAATGTGTATAAATGTATCAGACATGCTCTAACACTACAATGCATTCTTGCCAACTGCTCTGTAGCATTGCCAGTATGATCAACTTAAACTTAATGCGTGACTTTGAAATACAGCAAAATACGTCAGTTTAATAGGATTAGATGTGACGTTTAGGTGCATCACATTAGATATTACATTTCCCTATCATATATGCCTTGCTATTTGAAGCCACAGGTAACACAGCTGCCAGAGAATGTGACATTCGATTGTGGTTATTATTTTAAATAATGCATGCAGGCCGATAAGGGCATTCATATTTTGTCCGTGAGATCATCTAGCAGTGGCAGCAGAGTGTAAATTATCTTCACATATGAGACTCCTTAAAATAGCAGTGCTCTTCAAAGGTCACTATGATAATCGAGTTAATTATTGTCGTACTGAATTCAGAATAAAATACTTCAAGACGCCAAATATAAAATCCCGGTGGAAATTACTGATAAACGACATTTCATTTTATCAACCACAACTATGTTAGGGTTATTAAATGGGTATTCCCACCTCTTAGAAAAAGTTGGTCGATTACCCTTACAGAGGTGCTCCCTAGAGCTCCCTCTTGTTGAGGCCCCTCCACCAGTAGTGGTGTGTGCGAGGAATTGCGGGGCCGCACCTTTACCTCTCACTTCATGGGGAATACAACCAACCGCACAGGGTGGAGAGAATGGAACCAGGAGATCGAAACGACCAGACGACCTCTGGATTGCTATCATTATGCTAAAGCAAAATTACAGTAATTTTGCTGTGGCTGTTCCACCTGACGACGAAAGCTTGTGTTGCCTCCGAAACGTCGTGATTTAAATTAGTTAATTTAATTGTATTATTTTTGTTTTTCATCTACGTGACTTTACCGAAAGAACCAAAGAGTATGGATCCTTGCAGTCACGAAAACTTCAAATCTGTAATTATGCTAAAGCTTACGCAACGACAGGCTAACGATTCAACACTGAACCTACTTTCAGCGTGCATGACTGCGTAAAGGTTCTGTCACTTTGTTGTAGGGACAAAAATGTGGACTAAAAAAATACCAGAACTTTTTTGTTGCCCAACCTTTTGTAGGTGTCTTAGCCATATCATTTGTGGTCAGGTCGCTTCTGAAAATAAATTAACACCTCAGTGGGCTTTGCCTGGTAGGATGGAGATGGTTTAGTATGGTATCTGTATGTGTTTGGATGATTTGTTTACCTTTCTTGTACTTTGCACTACTATCATGTTTTTCTACTGTGAGTTGTTGTAATGCTCTTGTCCGCCCCGACTGGACATATGTGAATAAGAGCTTTATAGCTCAACGGATTCCTCCAGAAAAAAATATATTCTGATATCTAAACACGTTGGTGATGTCTAGACACTTGCAACACCCACAATGGCTGCGCCTTGAGTGCTGCCAATTAATGTAAGGACGCTTTATCGATTAATGTGAGGCCAGCATCTAAATATACATAAATGGCCAATACAATTCTTAAGAAAAACATCTGTAGTATGCATTGCGAGGAGCCTGGACAAGACATGAGATTGTGAAATTATAGTAACACACGGTCACAAACGGTTGCACGTTTACAACTCAAAATTTACCGTTTGCACTTTTATCAGAATTGCGGAAATGAGTTTCGGTAAACCTCTGCAAAGGGCCTGTCACACCGTAAACGTAATGATTTGCTGTTGCACCGTTTTCCAGGCCACTACACAAGATCCATATAATAACGGATCCATATGGAGATGTTGATTTAGAAAAAAAACAGTTGGCTATGACCAATCTGCTCTCTGTGCAGGAAAACAAACCTGCCAGGAAATGGTCGCATTTCATCAACCAAACCTTCAGCAAGGACTTGGTCGGACTTTGTTAATGCCTTTACAATTTTTTATTTAATTTAAAATAGCTTCGCCCTGTCGCACTGCAGCCCTGCCACAATTTGTTTGCACCGCAAAGTGATTGCCAACAATTGGGGGCAGAAGACCACGTGGCTTGGTCTGGTGCTCAACAGATGGTGTTCAAATCCATCGTTCCCACAGAGTCCGTTAATTGGCAAGTGATTCAGCTGTCCTGGCCATAATGTACCATGGGAAACCCTCCCACCCCATTATCACTATCAAACTGCCCTGTAATTGAACGTACATGTTTCATGTACGTTCGTTTTACTGAATTCCTTGGGTCCACTGTTTGCAATGGTTATCAGATTGGACTTACAATCCTGAGACCACCAGTTTGTCCTCCTTCCCCAGTACTGCTGCTGAAAAAATGGAGTAAGCTTATTAACACTCCTCCACCATCTTCTTGGTTTTTTCGGTAAAGTCACGTAGAAGGGAAGTAATAAAATAATAAAAATAAAACATAATAAAATGAAACAATTCTCACGACGTTTCGGCCACAACGCAAGCAGCCGTCCTCAGGTGAAGAATGAGACACTTCAAGCTAGGAACTTACATATAAACTGGGTTGGGGGTGGTAGAAGAGCGCCTTAACAAAAAGAATGTGCATATCAAGATGAGTTTAGCATATACATGGGAAATGCGCAGGGGGCGGGGGGGCTTCAAAGTCACACCATGCCCACGCACTATGCAGGATCAAGAGCACCAAGGGGGGGTGCAGGGATTAGCATTAACAAAGGAAAGGAATGCCAATGATATGTAGCTGCAGTAACTAAACAACACCGTAGAAAACTAAGGTATAAACTACATACAAAGACTAAAATATAAACTGCATAGCACCATCAGTATACTTACTATACTATACAATAAGCTGAGTTACTAACAGCAAGTAATACATTACAATACTACGTCGTAAAAGTTATATAATATGCTTCCATCTAAACTTTATTCTCTTACATCAACCGAGCATATACCGTACTATATACTGCCATAGATAAACCCAACATAAATTATATACTGTATTGCAATAAACCACATTTCAACATAACACTATGTATTATTCTACCTACCCTAATGTGTATCAAAATGGTTTATTACGTCCTTCCAATGATTGCTAAGCCAGAATCCATCTTCTCGATTAAAATTGTCTCTGTGTTTGTATATGTGGATCGCCTCATGAACGAATCTCTCATGATAGCCAGGTGGCTTGCAGAGAACCTCTGTCTTGGAGAAGTCAATGTCATGTGAGCCCACTGAGTTGTAACAGTGATCTGCCACGGCTGAGGTGTTTGTCCTACCGTGTTTCAGGTCAGCTTTATGTTCACGGATGCGGTCCGAGACATGTCGTTTGGTTTGTCCAATGTAACTGCTACCACAGAGGCAACTTAGTTTGTAGACACCAGGGTGCTGTATGTCTGGAACCACATCTTTTACAGACGGTACCAGATCACGGATTTTATGTACTGTGTTGAATCGGACCTGGATCTTGTGTTTAATCAGGATTTTGGAGATCTTTTTTGTGACCCCAGCAATGTAAGGTAAGGTGATGGTCTTGAAAGGCTCCTTAACAGGATCCTTCTTGATGGTTGGAGAGATGGCTTTGCGGATTGTGTAGTCGGAGTAACCATTAGCCTTAAGAGCTTGGCGTATGTGTTTGAGTTCACTGGAAATGTGTTCATGGTCGGATATGCATTGGGCTCTATGATATAGAGTCTTGATGAGGGAATTCTTCTGGGATGGATGGTGGTGGGAATCCGGTTTTAGATAAGCGTCCGTATGGGTGGATTTCCTGTAGACAGAGTGGCTCATTGAACCATCAGGTCTCCTTTTGATTAGGACATCCAAAAAGGGTAGCTTGCCATCTTTTTCGACTTCCATGGTGAATCTGATGGCTGGGTGTATGGAATTGATGTGGTCAAGAAATTGGTCTAGAGCAGGCCGGCCATGTGGCCAGATGACAAAAGTGTCGTCTACGTACCTCTTCCATAAGGTCGGGCGTAGAGTGGCAGTCTGGATGGCGTCCATCTCAAATTTCTCCATGAAGATGTTAGCTACAACCGGAGATAGGGGGGAGCCCATTGGGATGCCTTAAATTTACTTGTTTAAAGTTTTATTCCAGGTGAAGTATGTATTTTTGTTAAGGCGCTCTTCTACCACCCCCAACCCAGCTTATATGTAAGTTCATAGCTTGAAGTGTCTCATTTTTCACCTGAGGACGGCTGCTTGCGTTGTGGCCGAAACGTCGTGAGAATTGTTTCATTTTATTATGTTTTATTTTTATTATTTTATTACTTCCCTTCTACGTGACTTTACCGAAAAAACCAAGAAGATGAATCCCTGCAGTCACGAAAGCTTTAAATCGAAACTCCTCCACCACCTTTGTCAACCTAAGCCTTATACATGGACACGGGCCACGATTAGTTGATCAGCCAGTCGCGTGTGGTGGGGCTAAAGTGTGGGTCGTCCCACTTCTTCCAAGTTGCCCAAGCCAGTGTGGAATAGCATGGCCTGAAAATACCCTAGAGATGAGGCTCCCTTGGGTTCCCCTTAAGCCGAGGCCGTTCCTTGGGCAGTGGCATGTAGAAGCATTGTTGGAGCTCTTGCACTCACTCATTTGTTTTTGTATTGGGTGCAACTGTGAACAACAGCCATATCAGACGTGAGTATATCTAATCGGCATGAGCACTGGGTTCACCGTAGCTCAAGGACTCAGTCCCTACAAGGCGTGTGGTGAAGTTAGGAGATGTCCCATGTGTAATAAAGGTCGTTGAGGCGACTTCTGGAATTCGGGATAGAGAGAGAGACGCGTAGCCACGTGGCAACTTGGAGCCCCGCTCCCGCGTGGCCTCCTCCTCCGTTCGTTCCAGTTCTGATCACGTGTTGTTCGTCTCCACTCCTACGTGGTACGTTTCCACCAATCCTGGTTAGCCTCTATGGAATCTTCCAGACTCCCTTGTAGGCTCCCGGGACCACGCCCCTGACTCATCTCCCCATTGGCTGTGGCCAAAGCCAGCAGAACCAATCCTCTACTTACAGCTGTCACCTTTCCATTACGTCAGGGCCATGCCCCTAAGCTTCCCCCCATTGGCTATGGACCAGGACCAGCAGAGCCAATCATCATGACGAGTTGTGATACGTCAGTGAGCCGGATATATCCTCACATTACACATGTACTGCTCGGCATTTAAAGATCTGAAGACCAGAACCGGTGATTTCGCCGACAATGTGTGCAGGGAGGCAGTTCCATATAAGAGCCGCAACACCAATTCGGACGCCTAGTCTATTTGTGTGCGGTTTATGTGTTGAACTTCCTTCGCACCTTGCGTAGCCAACCGTAATAATCGCAGGTGCGGGGTGGGGGGACAACAAACTAAACTCACAAAAAAGTCGTTCGAAAGAAATTTGTTTTCAACCTAGATTATTTGAAAATGAACATTGCAGTGCGTGAGTAATGGCCAACGCAGAGGGTTGAGTGAGAATGAACGTTTGTTGCGTTGGATATGTTGTGTGCAATGGGTTCACTTGACCAATTTGCCCAATAGTGGCAGTAACATTCACCACAAAATGAGATTCTTGAGTAAAATGATACTCCTGAATAGAAAAAAACCTCGTAAATCATCCAAGGGGTGCCATTGGGTAGGAAGGGTTTAGGAGGGGGGTAGGAAGAGGGTAGGAGGGGGGTAGGTTTCTGTTTGGGTGGGGGGTAGATTCTTAAATGTCTCCCTGAAAGTTAAGTTCGCTATAAGTTAATTCAAAGGTATTATTCCATTTTCAAGCAAAGACTAAAAGCAATTGGGCATTCCTACCGAACGCATTTGTGACTGACATTTGCTGAAAATTACTTTCACCATTTCTGTAGACATTGCTTCTTATCATTTGTGTGTCTTTCATGCAAGTGAGTCCTAACGTGGCTTTGTGAGGCCCTGTTCCAATGTATCGATTATGCATCTGACATTCAACCCTTGTGTTATCCAGACACCAGTCAAACAATTCTATTTGTCAGGAAGGAAACGTTTTTTTTTTGTTTTCTATGGATCAGGGACACTTTTTTATCGTCAATTTAAACTCGCCTTTGCACAATAAAAACAACACTTTCAAGTTTAACATTGACGTGATCTTTTTACGTTTAAATGAATGAATTAAAGCTGCCCACTGATAAATAAAGCCAGTCACAGTTATATACCCCCCAAAAATACTACTATAGAGAAAAACAGCTTACATTATTAATTGTTTCAGGTGATATTTAATTAACAAGGTGGGGGAATGTATGGCCTGAACATCTGGTTGTGTGCAGGCACAGTGCGCTTATTGGTGAATATTAAATTTCAAAATGCACCTCACAAGGACACTCGAACAGCTGGGACAGATGCTATGCAAGAAAAAAGTGAGCTCAGAACCTTACTAAAAAAAACTACATCACTTAAAGTTTCCACATTAACCGCAAGGCTCTGGCACAGGGATTCAAAACATTCAAACAGAATTAAACACGGCGAATTTAAAAGCCTTTGCATTTTTGTAAATATCTTAAAGGAATTCAATATATTGCCCAATGATCCGACGAATTCATAATGGGGAAAACTAAAAGTACACTGTCATTATTCGGCTCTTTCAAAATATTGCGTAATAATTTAGTTTGCATAAAAACAACTGGTAAATAAAGAGAGCAATAAAAATATAAACAGATGAGAACACATATACGCCCTCCACGGATGCACAAAATAATTTTATGATGTGAGATGTGATGAATAAAAACATTGGTCTTTGAGACAGACACATGAGTAAACAAACACACGCATACAGATAGACCGCTGCATGACTGAGTACATTACAAAACAGGTGAACAACCAAACAGTCGGTGTTAATTTATTCATGCCTTTACAAATGCAAAAGCGGCATAGCTGCACAACCCATGCATGTAAAATAAAGAAAATAAATACCGAGGCAACGCGGGTGAAAGGGTCCCATATGTTAACGGAAGACACTGCTGACGCGGCGGCAAAGATTAATGCCGGGTGTTTATGAACAAGTTTAATTGTACAGAAATCCATATTTTATCAAAGAATGCAAGTGTCTGCAGCTGTTTGGTTTCACGATGCATCATCGCCGTCCGTGCAAGCAGTTTGCAGTGGGGGGCTCTGCTGTTTAATGCAAACGCATTGCAGCTCTTTAGGAAAAGTAGCAGGCGAATGATCAATTGCCCGGTATAGATGCATTCCTATTTTCATCATAATACTGGCCAGGATGCTGAAATACATTTCAGAATTTATTATGAACCATTTAATAAATAGCATCGTGTATTTTTTTTCCTTCAGAGTGGCTGGTAGAGGCTGGGTTGAGCAATTTCTCTGACGGCAGTCACAATGCGATCACAATAAAGGCTACATCTGAATAATTAAACAAACCAAACTTTCTATTTTACCGGGTAAGGTCTACTCAGCTACACAGCTCTTTTTCAGAAGCCACCTGGACACAAATGAGAGCTCGACGAAGTGGCTTATCACGTGGAAATTTATAGCAGTCAAATACTCTAGAGTCTAGACGCGCACGTTTACTATGCCGTGGTGTAGTGGTCAGCGAGAGCACTGGACTTGCAATCCAGAGGTCGCCGTTTAAAAAATATTTCCCGGCGCGGCAGTTGACACAATGGGGCAAGTTTATTCAATCCAAGGACGTAATTATAATATATATGTATTGGGAGACACACACACCCTCCCCCCCCAAATATTAAAATATGCTCAAAATGCCCCCCCCCCAATATATTGCTATAAAATAGATGTACGTCTATATAATTGTGGTTATGGTTGTACTTTATGAATCCCCAATCTCTGCCATTACATACAATGAAACAAAAAAAGGTTAAAAATAACAAACAGAGCAATGTAATACAATACACTATTCGACATTATTGTAAAACATAAATAAAAAGCCCATCCTATGTGGTAGTGAATTTTAAAAATATTTTAGGCGAGAAATGGTAGGAAATTCCTTTTCAAATTTAGATTTTTTTTTTCCCTGGGGGTGGGGGGGGGAGACCCCAGACCCCCTGGAAGATTTGGTCCCCCCTAATGTTGACTCCATGGCTACGGCCTTGATTAAATAATCCCACCTCCCGCTACATACACACTTCTGGCCACCCAGAAAGAGTCGCCCAGGTAATCACGAGTGTGCAGTACAAACAGCTAGACCACAAGCCAATCAGAACACTGCGTGAGATGGCAGAAAGCGTGATGGGGGGTAGGGGGGGGTAGATAAAAAAACATTAACTCGATGAGCCTCAAGAGATGCCTTTAGTGGAGGACATTCTACCAGCAGTGGTGTGTGCAAGACCTTGCAAGGCTGCACTTTTACCACCTTGAAATTACGTTCACCGTTCTCGAAATGTCTGCCTTGCTTTGGCCATTACATGCACAAAGAGAGCCGTAACTACACTGACAAATCGACAAGTGTGCATAAAAACACCTGCATTTATTGTCCCACTGTCAAAGGATGTAATTTAATTTCTCTGAAAAATGATTGAACGTTGTCGGGCTCTAATAACAATCATTTGTAGGGGCGAGGGGTAGGTAGCAGAGAAAAATAATTTTATTTGATAAAATTAGATTTTATTGATGTATCGAGGGGCACTGTGATTCTGTTTACAAACGTGTCCATTTGCCATCATCCCTTCTATGCTTGTGTCCTGGCCAAACCCACGGTCATTTTCACGTCTCTCTATAATTCGTGTTCATTCTCAGAATTCTCGCCTGTTTCTGTCCCTCACTGTAAACTCCCGACGTGCGTATATCATGCATCTGAGTGTGTTCGTCGGTGTCTCTGCATTTCCTCATTATCAGTATTCATGTTTTTGATCCACACTACGTCATAGCAGGCAGTATGTATCGTTAACAAAAAACTTTCCTCTTCCCCAACATTGAGGTCTTTTCATTCACCATCAGCGGTGTTCAATCCACTGCTATATGAAGACCTCCCCAAGCCACAGCCAGCTTATGATCCTGCGATACAACAATCGAAATCGTTTCTGCGCACAAGCTGATTTCATCGCTCCATCTCTGTGCCGGCTTTCATATCGGGCATATTCCAATGCACCTGCCATCGTCTACAAAACAAAATGAATTAATTTACATCTCCCTCTCTTTAACATAATTTTCTTCACGATTTTTATTCCATTACTTTCATTGCATAATGAAATTCACAAAAGCACTCTAAACCAGCTTTCTTTATTTCGTTATTTTTATCCCATTCCGCTTCAAATCATCACGCCTGGATAGATATCCTCCACTTTGCTTTGATGTTGTGTCCCTCCGACAACATTGTTTGCTTATTGTTCAGAAAACTTATTGTGCGCAATTTTCGCTCTGCTCGTATTTTTCACGAACTCACCTTTGGCTGCAGCTGCCTCTGTTTTCAGTTCCGCGGTGATTTCCCCCATAGTTTGTTAACATGAACTAAAACGAAACTATTTTGTTTTTTATTTTACTAAAACAAAAATAATCTAATTTTATTTCACCAGACAAGGCTCACTGAGCTATATAGCTCTTTTTCCAAAGCGATCTGGCCACAAATGATAGCTCAGTGAAGTAGCTTGTAGTGTGACAATTTATAGCAGCCAGATAATATAAACGCGTGATGTTGATTCTAAATGTGGAGGGAAAACCCTGAGGACCCAGAGAAAAATCCACGCGACCACGGGGAGAGAGAGAGAGAGAGAGTGACATGCAAACTCCAAATATACAACAGGCATCAGGGTCGGGAACGAAACCCACGACCTCCTGTATACCATCCGAGGCAGTTAACATCTCACCACCGTGGCGCCCTTATAAAAAAATATATGTTCCAACGAATCAACACGCAACAAAAGTTGTGGGTTGCTGGGGATAATGTGTGCCGTGATGGATTTCATTTTGACTGCTGGGGTGAAATGCAGGGGGCATGCCGGCTGAAGGTGGAGTGGGGGGAGGCCGATGTGATGAGTTTGCAAAATTAGACTTCGTGCAAACTCCCTTCTGTCAAATCCTTGCCAGAGGCTCAGGCGAGACCTGCTTGGCAAAGTGCTTATTTATTTATTCACTTTCAGAACAAAGTGCACGGAGAGAACAACAAAAATGAGCGAGCCGGAGTGCAAATTTAATGTTCTGGACAGTGATTTTTGTATTTTATTATTTGCTATTATTATTACCATTTTTTTGTTTGCCTTTGTCATTTGGGCTACTGGCATCGGTTGTAGAATAAAAACCCTGTTCCGTTATTTTGAAACCCTCCACTGACAGCGGACACACATCCGCGCACAGAGAAGCAGCTATATAAAGGGATTCTGCAGGGCTTCATTCAGTCAGTGTCTCCTCTTATAAACACATAATGTCTGCCGCAGAAAAGACAGGGGGCTCTTGGGTAAAATTGACGGGTGTGTGTGTGTTCCTGCGATATGTTTTTTTCTGCCCTTCCCCCAATCCGAGGACATTGGTTCCAGAAACAATTTAAGATTCTACTGCCGTATGATTGCATGGCTTGCGCTGTATAGCTGCCCTCGTATTTCTCGGGTCGTACTGAAGAAGCTCCCGGCATATGCAGCGAAACGTCAGACGTCGCTCGGTATGAACATGAAATCCCGCAGAAACCTCCCCAATTGAACGTACGGAATATTGTCTTCCGTTTGCCGCCACCGCAGCTGCTGCTGGTAATGATTGCGACGAGGACGATAACGATGCCGCTGATGACAACATACAACAAAGATAAACATAATAACGATGATGACGATGTTGATGATCATGATGATGCAGACGAGCGAAGGCACAAATGACGACATTCATTTAATCGTTTCGCCCTCTGAATATAAACGTCCGGCGGGGGGCGGGAAAAGAAAAAAAAAGCCTCTTCCCTGTTATTTGCGTGCGGCGACACACGGCAAGTGTCGTCGAGAGCATCCTCCCTCGTCAAAATCAAGGACAGAGTGTTCCACCTACGAGCCTCACCTATGCTCCTGCCGGAGTGCCGTTATCCCGAGCCGACCCCGGCAATGTCATGCAGCCTGAGGGGAGGGGAGGAGGGAAAGAGTCACAAATGAGCACGGAATGCAGATGGGCTTGGAACGAGCACATTGCCGTGGCTGCCGCGAGACGCTGCGTACTCGCATGGCGTGCTCACCGACATCGCAATTACCCTCACGTCCGCTAATCTCACTGCCCGCGCGTGATGATACTGCATCGAATGACACTGTTATAATATATTTTTTTCGAGGGGCAGGGGGGTGAGTACGGATCTCCCTGATGGCAGCCTGGGTTTCGGGGTGCCGGTCAAATGCGTCTGCTGCAATGCCACCCTCTTTAGGGTGGCGGACGAAGCACAAAAACCGCTCGCCCGCACCGCACCGTGGCCGCAGCGTGGGACTCTGCGTTGGCAATGCAGCGTTACTTTGCAAGCCATGTTCTAGCTGCTGCTGGACACGGGCCTCGCACGCCCAAGCTGTCGCCGTGCCTCGCGGTCTCGTGATGCGACAATCAGCGCAGCTGCTGCTGACGATCCGATTTGAATGCTGCGTCTCCGGCTTGGGCATGTACGTATGTGTGTGTGTTGGACTTCTTTCGCACCATACGTAGCTAACCGTGCTAATCGGTGGTGCCGGTGGAGGACAACAAAATGAACACAAAAAAGCAGTTCTAAATAAATTAGTTTTCAACCTAGGTGATTTAAAGTGCAAAGCTCCACTGGCTTCCGAATATCGGAAGGAAGAGCGTTCCAGACGGCTGCAGAGGCGCGTGTGAGAGCGTGATGCGGTGACCGTCTTTGTTTTACGGTCAGTCAAAAGCCACTGCTGCGAGGATGACCGGAGTTCGCGTGATGGTTTATGCTCCATGACGAGATCGCCCTCGGGCTGCTGAGCCATCATCAGTCTTGTCCACCGGCCACCATCCCATCCAGCGTCGCGTCCTTTCCGAGCCTATTTACTTTGATCACCAGTCAATGTTCTTGTCGATCTTGCGCACGTTTTCTCATCCACGTGTTCTTCTCCCAAAGTAATCCCAATGGTTTGGCGACATTGACAAATGTGTTCCTCTTCTCTCTTCTCAGTGCGATCCGAACGTAGACCCCCTCCACGCTTGGTTGCGGACTTTCTTTTTTAGATTGCGTTCTATCTCATTTGTTAATGCCCATTGCTGCGGTGACGTATTAACATTACGCTGCATTATACTGTATATGGCACAAGAAGATGTCCGTGGAATATCACAGCTGATGTGTTCCCAGCGTATTGCAAAATCATCCGCCAAACCTCCGTGTGACAATGCAGGCCTTCCACTCAGACACATTTACTCAAGAGAAAGGCGTGGTACACGTTATCTGAATTTTGATTCACGTCGCAAATAGTATCCCCAACTCTCACCCCCCCCTCCACCCCATAAATAAATTCTAATATTGCCAAGGTGAAGGCATGTGGTTGCAGTTGGTGATTTTACCAATGTCAAAGATCATTGGTATGACTCACGATCAACACCACAGGTCCCTGTGTATTTTCCAATCAATTATACTATGAATAGCACCCAAGTGCTGTGATTTACGGATTGACTCACAGATGACATTTCTTGAAAGGTAGAAAATAGTAATCAAAGGTGAAAGTGCATCCCCCTCCACGGTATGGTTCAAGCCACTGTCGATGGAAGGACCTCCTCGAAATGGAGCTCTGGAGAGCCAACCTGGAGTGTATTTGGCCTCCTCTTCCATACCGCCGAAAAGCCTTGGGAGAGGTGCAAGTACCCACAACCTTGGTGGGCCTACCCACAATTTACGCCCACCACATGGAACCTGCCAATTGCCTGTCGATGATGTTCGCATTTATACAGCTGGGTGGGCAGTGGCGGGGTGTGAGGGAGGGGCGGGGGTGGTTAGATTCAAGGAACCCGCCCGCTGTTTCAACTCTAGCGTTTGGAGATCGAACCGGTGACCTCTGGATTTCAAGGTCAGTATTCTAACCTTCACCCTTTGGCAGCACATCCCCGAGGAAAATTATTTCATGCTCGAATAATGCATTTTAATACGTTGAATTATTTAAAGCACGTTTTCCTGTGATTTGTCATTGATCACGAGGTGGAGATGCATTCCTTCTGGTGGCATTTCCAAGAACATGCAATCTCCTTGATGCCATATGACTATTTTATTCACGGCGATAAAATGTTGACTTTCGAGCGCGATACAAAAAAAAAATTTAACCGGTGTATCATTTGGCGCAAATCATAACACAGGATGGCATATAAATGCGTTTTCCAATAATACTGATCATGTGCGTATATCGCAGCTCACTTCCAAACATGAGCACCAGATCTGAAATCCATCGGTGCCCCTGGGCTGAGCAAAACTACCACACCAGACTGTGTCTAGAAGCTCCGGAGGGTGAGTTTCTCCGAGATGTTAGGCCTCCAAGTCGTAATGACATTGATTCTCACAGGTGTGCACTTAGGGGCCGTCCATAAATGATATCATGCACCTAGGGGGGGGGGAGGGGGGTCAGACATTTTTGACGATGTGTGACGAGGGGGGGGAGGGGGGGTTTGATAATTGTGACGTCGCATCAAAATGCGCAACTTTAAATACATATAAACAACACGTTCTACTGAATTAATTAGAATTGTTATATTATTAACTATTTCATTATTTTAATTTACTAAGGTCACCTTTTATTTATTCCAGGAAGGAGCATTTTGCTTTTCCATGGAAGAATGGAGAAGCATAAATTTAGTACATTTTTTGAATGATTGTTATTAAACATTTTGATTTTTATGTTTCTACCAGGGCTTTTCATTCTGTGGAATGAATATTTGATTGTTATAATTGTACTCTCCATTTTGCTTAGTTCTAATACGAAGTTTCAAGTTGTTTTTTATAGTTATAATTACTTTTCATATTTATAATTATTAGATAATTTCAATAAAATACAGGGTATTTAAAAAATATGGACCCAATTTCAGAGCTACAGCGATTTCAGTCGGGTCCATCTTTTTGAAACACCCTGTATTATGAACATCTGCAGTTTTATGTAGACGTTGAATATTTTCAAGATAATTGAATACTAAATTTAAGCTTTACAACGACTCCTTTTTAAATTCTTTATATTAAGTTCGCTTGCTTGCTTGCTTGCGTGCTTGCTTGCGTGCTTGCTTGCTTGCTTAGGACCGTGCAAATATTTCGGTCGTTTTTTAACCCACTTCCCGTGATCCAATCGAGCTGACATTTTCCACACAGACTCGATGTGCCAGACAATTATTGTTCGTGAAAAAAAAAATCCCAAAATTTTACACTTTTTAGGCAAAAAAAATGTATTTTACATATATTCAAATAGAACGCATTCATGGCTTTGGCTGAACGTCAGAGTGTAACAGCCCAGAGCGTAACCCCTCCACAGGCCGTGGCGGAGTAGCGCAGTTGGTAGCGCCCTCGCTTCCCATGCCAAAGGTCGCGGGATCGATCCCCGCGTCCTCCACAGGCGAATATATTTTTAAATCCTTTATATTAAGTTCGCTTGCTTGCTTAGGACCGTGCAAATCTTTCGCTCGTTTTTTAACCCACTTCCCGTGATCCAATCGAGCTGACGTTTTCCACACAGACTCGTTGTGCGTGACAATTAATTTTCGTGAAAAGAAAAATCCAAAATTTTACACTATTTAGGGAAAACAAATTAAATATTTAATTACCAATTGCTTAATGGTGGCAGACAATCATCTGACCCATAGGTGGCAGCCATCTCAAGCCAGAGGACGAGAGGACTCTAGCCGCCACGCATATAAAGGATTTTTAGTGAAAAACTTTGTTTTTACGGGTTTACTTGTTAATACGTGTTTTCTCCTACAACATCAGAGTGCAGCGCCACATTAAATACGCACTACAACGACAATATATTTTATTTCATTATACCTGATGATGATTGCTTGTGTTGCAATCGAAACGTCGTATGCTATTATTTAATTTATTATTTTATCTTTATACGTGACTTTACCGAAAGAACCAAAGAATAATGCATGCATCAAATTGTGTGTACAAATTGTATTATGGATTGTGCGCGTTATGCTGCCACGGCTCAATCTCCTGGCGTGGCGAGCTCAAGAGAGCGTCTCTGGAGGCCATTTGGCTGCCTACTCTTGAATTTTAGTCCGATGTTTAGGAAGAAGCTATAAAAACAACTTGTGAATCTATTTTTATTTTACTAGGTAAGGTCCACTGAGCTATATAGCTCTATTTTTTAGCAGCAACCTGGTCACAAGGATAGCTCAACGAAGTGGCTTTTTCGCGTGGATATCCATAGTAGCCAAATACTCTAAAAGCACGTTGATTCTAAATGTGGAGGGAAAAACTGGAGGACCCGAACAAAAATCTAGGTGACCACGGGGAGGGAGACACTGCAAACTCCAATATACAGCAGGCGTCAGGGTCCGAATTGAACCCACGACCTCCTGTATACCAGGCGAGGTAGTAAACATTTCGTCACCGTGGCGCCCCAATAGGTGGGAGTACCCACACTTTACCCCATCACGTGTAACCTTGTCAATCGACTGTGTGCACTCATTTGTACCGTTGGGTGGGTTAGAGGCGGTGGGAGAGGGGGCAATCAAGATACACGTTCCACAGTTTCAGCTGCGGCATGGGCGATGATGTCAGGGTTGTTAGTCCAAGTGTGCTAACCATGACGCCGCGGCTGCACAAACATAAAATAAAACTCCTGAGGGAATAAATAAACAAACGTCCGTCAAACACTGCGTGCTTATTTGCAATCGAACCGGCGACCACTGGACTGCAAGTCCAGTGTGCGAACCGTTACACGGTGACATAAAAGTTTGGTAGCGTGACCTAAAGTGTATAAGAGAGACCAGTTACTGTAGCTGTGCAGATTATGTGTGTATGTATATTGAACTTACTTTGCACTGTACGTAGCCAACCAAGAAAGAACCCGGCTTTGTATTGTATGTATTATACTCTTCAGAGGTTTAACAATAATAATTTAATTTCATATAGTGTCATCATGCAATTGCATCGCACAACGCTGTACATCAATTAGTTAGCCCCTTACACAGATGATACTAAAAAACTGAATCACACCACCTTGCAAATCCAAAAACCAAAATATGAATAGTTAAATATCAACAATAAAAATACACGTAACAAGAAAACGATAATCACGGAGAAAATAAGTTAAAATAAATAAATAAATCCGTTCGGTCTCCATACCCTAGACCACAATCCCAACCATTTCATTATCACGTGTCCTATCCATAACATTTATCGTAATGTCATCCTGTTGTGATGCGAGACAGCCGTGCGTTTTACGGTGAAAACTTAATGACAACGGCAATGATACCAACAAAGCAGACGTCATTGCGCATACATATTTTTCACATTTCACCGTTGCCATCATCACAATCACCATAAACGGTGAAAATAAATACATTTGGGTGATGGAAAAAAAAATCACTATTTTTCTCGTTGTAGTAGGCCTCGGGCTGTCCACAAGAGACTGGAGCGACAGCGCTGGAGAAGGAGCAGAGGAATATTTCAGGAGCAGCAATTGGGCTAGAATAGTCGTCCAGAGACAGGCTATCACACATTTACCCTTTACGGCCTAAAATGTGTCTCCAAATCACAGGTTTAGCCCTGCCAAGCCAGCAATACAGCAAGGCCCCGCATTTAGTAGGAAATCACACTTTAGGAAATTGAGAATGGGAGGTGGGGAATCAATTTCTCGACGTATATATCGCTCTATATAAATTGCCTTTGTTCCTTCTCTCCAGTATTTTCACCAATGGGTATTTGTTTGAGGGGTCAGTTGACCTGATGGAGACCATTATGAGCCTTTGCTCATTTCAGAATGAGATGGCCTACGGGGAAGTCTTTAGTGAGAATCGAGGTCAGAACTCAACTCGATTCTATGGGACAGCAGGCCAGTTCAAAAGCAATGGCACACCAGGTGGATGACGGAATCAGATGGTTCATTGGCTATTATATTGTTTTGATTAAAAAAATACAAGGGAGTGGGATGGATTGACAGAGATACTCCCATGGTGTGATGGTCAGCATGCTATGACCTGCAAGCTAGGGTCACTGGTTCGATTCGATCTCCCAGCACAGTGGTTGAAACAACGGGGCTGGTTTCTGAAATCTCCCCCACACCTCTCATGGCCAACCAGCTGTGTACATGCGTACACCGCAGTGAGTCAAGTGGCAGGTCGGGTGCGGTGGGGTAAAGTGTGGATACTCCCACCTCTTCCAAGATATTTGGCCGGCGTGGAAGAGTAGGCAAAATACACTCTAGATGGGGGGGGGGCTCTTCAGAGCTTCCCCACATGGAGGGCCCTGAAATTGTAAAGGAAGATTTTTAGGGGGGGGGGAAATAATACGGCACACACTCCCTCTCCTAAATCCCTCTCAAGGCTAACAGACCTCAACATTGCCATTTAGCTTCTGGACATATTGTCATGCGCAATAATACTCGGATACAATTCGCTTTATGTTTTAACTCACGTGAGTTTCCACGTGGATTGCAACAGCCCACCGCACTTGATTCTTTGTATTCTCAATGTCGAAAACACGGCCAGTGGGGGGTGCTTAACATTCCACTCGCTCAAAACACGGACCCCCCCCCCCCCCCGTCAAAGACTTGCCCAGCCGAGCCAAGAATCGTCGTATTTTAAAAGGAAGGTGTTGATTGGAAGATTTCGGGATGCTGAATAATGCTAGTGTGTTTATTGGTTACGATTGATTTTCATTTTCTGTTTCCCGCTGTAATTCCCAGCATGCATCTCTCGATACTAATTTGTCGAATTTTCAGATTGCCTTCCATTTTATTTGTCACTGTCAGGCCTTCATCCAGTGGTGGATAGATCATGGGTGCTGCTGCTGCTGATGATGATGGTATGCTATTATAGATGAGCCAACAGGCTCCTCATTGGTATGACCATGAAGTGCTATATCTTCCGTCTTTATGTCTATCCAAACGTCCTTCCGAGGACACTTACTGTTTTCATGAAAAATACAAAACCCATGAAGCAGTGGTTTTGAAACTTACCAATAAACTCACCAATACCAACAACAATAATGGAGGTGCCACAGTGGCGCGATGTTAACTTCCTCGCCTGGTATACATGGAGGCGGTGGGTTCGATCCCGACCCTTGATGCCTGTTGTATATTTGGAGTTTGCATGTCTTTCCCCATAGTCGCGTGGATTTTTCTCCACGTCCTCGAGTTTAGATTATTTGGCTGCTACACGTTTCCACATGATAAGCAACTTCCTTGGGCTGTCATTTGTGCTCAGGTTGCTTTTGAAGAATAGCTATATAGCGGAGTGGGCCTTACCTGGTAAAATAAAAATTGTAAAAATTTTTTTTTGCAAGCCTGACTTTGCTTTACGTCAATCCGCGTGTTTCTGTGCGCATATTGCTTGTACATTCAAGTCCAATAAAATATTTAACGGCTCCCTTCTCAGCAAATATTACATTCATAGTAATTCTGTTGCATATTAAGCCCTTCTCAAACACATGAATGCTGTGAAGTGAAATAAAATGTAAAAGTGATTTCCAACGCGACTCTGAAATGTAGATATTCACCGTGGACTCACGGCTATCACACCAGAGGGTTATTTACTGGGGATAGTTATTTCAAACAATGCTGTGTCACGTCAACACAAAAGGGCCGTTATCATTTCACAAATTAGTTTCACACATACACATGTAGACGGTGCGCGTAAAAATATATTAGTAGAGCACAAAGCATGAATATTCGTTTAAATAGCAATGCGCACCACATTAGGCATGTATTATCTGCTAGGGTCACTTACTAAGAAAACAACCTGAGCTATCGAAAAATCGAAGTTGGCCACCATTTTACCACTTATTCATGTTTTTTTTTTTACCAATTCTCATCAAATTGTTCTAAAATCATGCTTACAAACTACCTGGGAATTTAGACACTTTAAAAAGAAAATGCAGTTACTGCATGCTAAATGTTAAAATGAACACTTAAATAATCCTAAATATAGAAATATTTGGTGGCCATCTTGAAAAATGGCTGCCATCTATTTATTTTCCTTAAAAGATTGCGAATATAACGAGCAAAATGTCATGCTTGTATCACTATTTGATCGATTCCTGTAAGAAAAAATGCACTTATCTGCTCCACTATATCTGTTGCCACAATAAAATAATGATGTCCTAAAATATGAGACGCATATTTTTTTCCAGTTCAGTCGGTAATCATAATTCTACAGATGTATTTTTCAGCACATATTGTAGATATGATTTCACATTTGAAAAACAAATACTCAACCTGTCTATGTAAAATGAAATCACAACATATATATATAAAATATTATCCAAATAGCGTTTACCATGCCTTACTGAAAATGCACTAATAGAGTTTCCATTAACATACAAAAAGAGACCGATAAGGTGTTGACAATAATTGGATGAATATTGTTCTATTTTCCAGTCGACGTATGCTTGCATCGTGAGTTCTTAAATGTGATTTAGAGCTCATGATAATAATCTCCGGGCTCAAGGATGGACCTTGCGCAGAAATCATTCCTGTTCAATGTTTCCTAATCTCATCTTCCAACCTGATAACGATTGAAAAAAATAACAGGTCACTCAAAATAGGCCCCCCTTAAACTCGTCGCAAATACATTCTTTGAAAACCAATCTGAATTCTCATGAATCTTAGATGCACGAATGTTTGATTTGATTGTGCAGTTTTGGTGTTGCCTCTCGTCCACAGTTTTTGTTTTGTTTATCATCACATATATTATTCCTTTTCTCAACAGAGTGACCCCATTCTCGGTACTTTCATTGCGTGCCAAAACATACTCTGTATATATATTATAAGGTGGCGGACGATGACTTTCCAGTATTGATGTAATGTGTGGCTTGCTGCCCACAAAAATCTCAACAAAAAACGCAGGTGTTGAATTCATTGAATACTGCCAGTTTAGAATACCGGTACTGTGGGTTGTGAGGGGTTTTATCTAAATGCAATGACCCTGACTCTCATTGCTTGCTATTATTATTGTTATTATTCTGCTTGCTTACCCAGGAAAGCCTCATTGAGTCTCATGACTATTTTAAACAGGGCCCTGCCAAGTACGGTTATGAGAAATCCTGTGTAGTTCTGTCATGTGTTTTCGGGTTGCCCCGCGTGTTATTTGGCATTATGTCCAACATTTTACTCAGGAGCCCAGCACGTGGAGAGTGACGTGAATCGATGTATAATAGACGGCCATACATGTACACTTCTGATTACTCACCTTGCCATGAGCTTGAAGATTTTTAAATGAATCCCATAGATTTGTAATGTTGTAAATATATATATTCGTTCACACATTGGGTGTGCTGCCATGGTAAAAAAGAAATTGCGCCATAATGAAATGTCAGAGACTCAATAAAAAATGTCAGAGATTTTTGGACTAAGCCACATAATGATCTGATCAAATCTGTGTTGTAAAGACCACAGCCAAATAAAAAATGTGTCACGTATAAAAGCATTTAACGTGCTAATTATTGTAATGCAGCTCAATCACAAAAGTTAAAGAACAATCCTAACAAGGATATTTAGCATATAGTTGTAAAGTAGGTTGTGAGGCTTTGCCTTTTACTTTTGTGGGATTGTTCTTCAACTTAACAGTGAGTGAACTGAAGCAATATTAACAATTGGCGATGTATCCACGTGTACATGTGCCAAGTTAATGTATTTGACTGTGTCGGGTGGTGGAGGTTTCTTAGCGCTGCAGACTTGGTCATATTTTTGCTTGACCTAACACTGAAAATTATTATGGATCGTAATATTGGCATCAAAAACCTACATGTTAAGTCCGTAAATAAAATGACAGCCGTATAAAATGAAAAGTGTACATTCTAAAAATCTCAACCAATTTCTTCCATTTGATTAAAATCAACAGGTGTCGATATAAATTGTGAAATCATGCTTGCTGTCGGGTCAATAAGGTTTCCAGTGAAAGTGAACAAACGATTGTTCTGGGTTATAATAGGTGAACGGTGTTTGAATCTCTCGTTGATTTACTGCCCGGGGTGTATGCTCACTGGAATTGTTTAGGTGTTTTGAACCTGAAAGTGAGGTCATATCTGAATATTATTTTGTCCGTCGGAAGAAGTAATTTAGCAATTGATTTACAAACCCTAAACACCATTTAATACGGAATAGTCATTTTTTTCAGATTGATGGCACTGACTGGACTGTGTGCATGGTAAATTCCCCCTTAAATAAATTTCCCAATGCAAATTTACACAATTATTTCTCGGATTGCAGTCACGGACATTAAGTTACAATGGGAGAATTTAGAAATATGCACTTTCGTTTAATTGTAAAGGAAATGCAGTTACTTAACTTGCGTGTTTTTTTTCTCGAGTAAAGATTTCACATTTCCAAGGCATTGTTTTCTATTTTGAACACTTAATTGGCACTTTGAAGTTCAATTACAGGAAGTACGAAATAATTTTTCGTAGTTTGTTAAAATGCTTTCTATGATTCATGATTATATATTTGTGGGTTAGATCGTCTCGGTATTTTTAGTTTGTTTACACGCTAACTCTCCACCACCCGAGACAGCCAATCAAATCATGTTGTCACGGCATGGGCAATAATGTGCCAATTGACTCGTGTTTGTTGTCAATAACACCCGGAGCAATATTGAAAAGCGAGCAAAACGTTTGACGATTCTCATACAAAACAACGTTTAGCCGGAGATTACACCCAACATCATCAGGTGATAACAAAAGCTCAGGTTCTCTGGTGATTACTTCACAAACAACTATGATGCAATTTGTTCTTCTCCTTTTAGAATTGTGTTCTGGTCTAACGCTGGCGAGACAAGGCCATACAAGGGCCATCTCTGGTGTAGGCCAATCCGTTTCAAAGACAACGCATACATTCTCTTAGGTTTTTTCGGTAAAGTCACATAGGCTATGTTTTGGTTTTGGAAGCCAACACCGGCCGTACATTTTTCGTGGAGGTGCTTAACAGGTTCCTTCCTCTTCTAGCCACGCCCCCCCCCCACCCTCCCAGTCCCTGATTGCCACATTTAGATAAGCTCCTCCCCCCTATTCTTAGGTTTTTTTCGGTAAAGTCACGTAGGTAGAACATCAAAATTAATGAAAATAAAACAAAACAAAAAACAAAAAATCACGTAGATATAAAAAATAAAATCTAGTTTCTTTAGTAGTTTTATATCTACCTGACTTTACCGAAAGAACCAAAGAGTATGGAATCATATTCTTAGGTTTTTTCGGTAAAGTCACGTAGGTAAAACATCAAAATTAATGAAAATAAAATAAAACAAAAATCACGACGTTTCGGAGGCAACACAAGTCTCCGTCATCAGGTGGGACCGTCACAGCCAGATTAGCTGCATCAAGTGAGGCAATGATTCAAGATGCAATCCCTTAAAAGCAAGTTGGGGGGGGGGAAGGAGAGGGGCGCCAGGCACAACGCATCGGGAGGGGGAGGGGGGCGGGGCCAAAAGGATGTGCTAGACCAGGGGTCTGCAACCTTTAAGACATAAAGAGCCACTTGGACCCGTTTCCGAAGGAAAAAATAAACTGGGAGCCGCAAAACCATTGCAACATTTAAAACAAATATAACACTGCATATATTGTTTCTTACCTTATTGCTATATACATGATCGTGCAGTCAGCTGTCAATCTGAATAAAAAAAGGACTTTTTCACTTAACAATGTAAAATATATTTTTGCAAATTAATAGCTAAATTACCTGGTTAATGGGATTTTTGCTCCTGAACCTCAGTGCACAGTGTCTGCACATCAGGGCTGTAAGACGTCACCTTCATTTTCACACAGGCTTGCAAGCTGTCATCTGTGAGGCGTGATCGATGTTTGTTTTTAATATAGTTCATGTTGGAGAAGACCTGCTCACATACATATGTGGAGCCGAAGATCGACAGGACTCCAAATGCATACTTTTTCATGTTTATATAAGTGTTGGGGATGGCATTCCATGTTTCGAATACAAGTTTGTCCTGTTTGGGAAGGTTTTCAATATCACTCCATTTATGATTCTGAGCCAGAATGGCCTTCTGACGGGCAACATCCTCAAGAGTAGCGGTCAAGCATTTGAACTTGGACACCCATATATCTTTGTCGGCTATATCGGCCAGTTCCATCTCAAGATCAGGTTGACTTACACCTGCAAATGCAGTCATATTCAATAGGGATGGATCGATCGCCAGGGGAGTGACAGGGAAGGATAATGTCGTTTTTTCCTCTCTGAACTCACAGAATCGTTTCCCAAACGAACTTTGCATTGTGGTGATTGCAGACTTGAAATATTCCAAATTTATCGTATCATGACTTTGTTTGAACTCTCTCAAAGAGGGAAAGTGAGACAGTGTACCTCTCTGTAAATCTTTGACAAACACTGTCAACTTGCGCTCGAATGCCAAAACCTCCTCCAGCATGTGCAGGGCTGTGCCTCCTTTCCCCTGAAGGGTTGTATTTAGCGTGTTTAGATGTGCTGTCATGTCTACCATAAAATGTAATTTTTCCAGCCACTCTGGCTGTTCCAGCTCAGCAAAGGTGAGCTCTTTGCTGCCCAGGAAGGTTTTTACTTCTTCCAAACATGTGACAAAGCAACGGCAACGTTATTGCCTGTCACCGGGCGGGCAGTGTGGAGCGGAGCGGCGACCTGTCAGCAGCGGCAACGCCAGAGCAGGTGTCACAGTGCGCCTCCTCCCCTCGCTAGCATCCGCCCCGGAGCCGCGGTCAAGGTTCAAAAGAGCCGCATGCGGCTCCGGAGCCGCAGGTTGCCGACCCCTGTGCTAGACGATGTGATCTTCGGCGCGAAAGCGGCCGCTGCCGCACACGCCAACGCATTGGACAGAGAGGGGGATGGGAGGGCGACGGCGTGGAAGCGATTGTGCGCAAGCGACAAACTACTGCACACGCCAACACAATGGACAAAGAGGGGGAGGGGAGGTCTGAATACACATGATAGACAAAAGAACGAAAATGCCCATGTTTATACCAATGCTGGCTGACCAATGAAGAGAGCAAAGTAAGGTAAAATAGTGCCTGTCAGACAAGATGGTCCAAAAAATTTTGTAATTAAGTCTTTTTTGCGTGGTTGATAACATCTTTCCAATGATTACTAAGTTTGTACCCATCATCACGGTTGAAATTATGTCTGTGTTTGTATATTTGTATGGCTTCGTGTACAAACCTTTGATGGTAGCCGGGAGGTTTGCAGAGAACCTTAGTCTCGGAAAAGACAATTTCATGAGAGCCCACCGAGTTGTAGCAATGATCGGCAACGGCAGAAGAATCAGTTCTGCCGTGTTTCAGATCTGACTTGTGCTCGCGGACACGATCAGAAACATGACGTTTCGTTTCTCCAATGTAGCAATCACCACAAATGCAACTCAATTTGTAGACTCCAGGATACTGTAAGTCAGGAACGACATCCTTCATAGATGGAATCAGATCACAGATTTTATGCACTGTACTGAATCGGACTTGGATCTTATGTTTGTTTAGAATTTTGGAGATCTTTTTGGTCACGCCTGCTATGTATAGTAACGTGATGGTTTTGGTCGGAGTTTCATGTGGCTGTTTCTGTGTGGTGGGAGAGACAGCTTGGCGGATAGTACGGTCAGAGTATCCGTTCATCCTGAGGGCCCGATGTACATGTCTTAATTCACCGGTCAGGTGGTGTTTGTCAGAAATGCCATGGGCTCTGTGGTATAGCGTTTTGATGAGAGAATTCTTTTGAGATGGGTGGTGGTGGGAATCCGGTTTCAAGTAGGAATCTGTGTGGGTGTCTTTCCTGTAGACAGAATGTCCCAAGGATCCGTCAGGCCTCCTCTCAAACAGAATATCCAAGAATGGTAGTTTACCGTCTTTCTCCACTTCCATGGTGAATCTGATGGATGGGTGTCTAGAATTGATGTGGTCCAAGAAGTGGTTCAATGCTGGGAGGCCATGTGGCCAGATGACGAAAGTGTCATCCACATACCTCTTCCACAGGGAAGGACGTAGGGTGGATGTCTGGATGGCGTCTGATTCAAACTTTTCCATGAACATGTTGGCTATGACTGGTGACAAAGGGGAGCCCATAGGGGTACCCTCATTCTGTTTGTAGAAGGAGCCATTCCAGGTAAAATAGGTGTTGGTGAGGCAATGCCTAACCAGCGCAGGTGCATCAGAATTCAATCCATATTGGACTAAGTCCTCAATTATTGTTAGGGTGTCCGGTACTGGGACTTTGGTAAACAAAGATACTACATCAAAGCTGACGAGGATGTCATCAGGAGATAGTACCATGTCCTTAACAATAGAGACTAATTGGGTTGAGTTGAGTACTGCCGAAGAGGTCTTGCCTGTGAAAGGGAGCAGAGTATCTGATAGAAAACGGGCTAGTTTGTACGTAGGAGAGTTTATCGTCGACACAATGAGTCGTAGCGGGGTGCCTTCCTTATGGATTTTGGGAAGACCATAGAGTCTGGGAGGTCTTGCCGCCGATGGTTTTAGAGAGGGACGTTTGCTTGGTTCGATTAGGGAAGTCGAACTCGTGATGATACTGTTGGTTTTCGTCGTTAGGCTTTTAGTGGGATCGTTTTTAATTTTGGAGTAACTCCCATCATTAAGAAGGTCCAGGATTTTATTGTTGTATGAATCTTTATCCATGATGACCGTGGCATTGCCCTTGTCTGCCGAGAGGATGACTATATCATCTCTCTTTTTTAGGTCCGCGAGTTCAGAGCGTTCGTTTTTGCTGATGTTACTAGTGGGTTTCTTAGCATTCTTAAGAATAGTAGCTATTTCAGCTCTTGCTACATCCGCATGGATGTGTCCTATGCCTCTGAGGGCTACATCAATCTGGGAAATCATATCCTCTACTGGTATATATTTAGGGGTGACGGCGAAATTTAGTCCTTTGGCCAGTACCGTTTTTAGAGTGTCAGAAATTGGGATGTTACTCTGATTAATCACGGTCTTGTTAACATCCAGCTTTGCGATGTGTGGCTCTGGTTTCTTCTTAGATAGGAGGTTGAATTTAGAAATCAGGTTAGCTTTGCATTTGGCTGACATTGAGTCAGCAGAAGCAGAAGTCATGTTATCAACGTGGTTCCAATCAGAAGGTGACATTTTGTGTGTTAACATTAAATGTGTTTGTAAGAGAGTCTTGTCTAAATTATCGAGTTCAGATCGGAGTAACCTTATTCTCTCCGAGATTAGTGATAGGCTGGCTTTAAATAAAATCTGTTTGGAGTTCGGTGAGGACACAGCAGCGGATGTGAGTGTGAAAGCGATGGGTATTACCTTCTTATCTCGGCATCTCTTGAGGAAGGCCAGCGTCTCGAGAAGCTGTGACTTCTTGTCTCGTTGTCTGTTAAAAACTCTAACAGATAGGTGGAATTCCTCCCCGTAGAGGGCATTAATTCTAGATTTGAAGCTTTCGTGACTGCAAGGAATCATATTCTTAGGTTTTTTTTCGGTAAAGTCACGTAGGTAGAACATCAAAATTAATGATTTAAGATCTTGCCTCTTGGATTTACCTTCACTTGATAGAGTAATTTGGCTGTGACGGTCCCACCTGAAGACACGTCGTGATTTAATTAAATTATTTTAATTAATTATTACCGTATTTTATTATTATTATGTTTACCTAAGTGACTTTACCGAAAAAAACTAAGAGTATGAATCCTTGCAGTTGTAATGAGAGCCATGTATGACTCACGTGGCGATCAGCTTGCCGGTCCCGCTTTGTAGCCAATGAGGGGAAAGCCCGGGAGCATATTCTCGGCCTGATCACGGCATGTTAGCTAAGGTGATTGGCTTGGCCGATCTTGGCCTCAGCTAATGGGAAGCCGGATCAGAGGCGTGGTCCCGGGAGTTGACGGACTAGTGATCTGGAGTGTTCGACGCTGACTACTGGAGATTGGCTTAGGGGTACCACGTGACCGAGGGGTTAAGAGGGGGGAGAGTCGAAGGAGTCGGGAGCAGACCTGGGAACGAAGAGAGCAGGAGCCACGCGCGTACGGGGCTCTGGGTGCCACGTGTGCGCGGGGTGCGACTTCGCTGGCTGTCTGCCCGCTTCCCGTTGCCTGCCAGCAACGGGGAGTGTGTGTAAACTATGGAAGTGGAAAATAAAGGACTGATTCCAGAAGCCGTCTCGAGAACACAATGGACAGAGAGGGGGGAGGGGAGGTCTGATACACACCTCCCCTCCCCCCTCTCTGTCCATTGTGTTGGCGAGTACAGCAGCAACCTCGTCCAAGCCGTAGTCCATTGTTTTTCATTGGCTACCACATTCTGATGAGCTCCCCCCCCCTTCTCCTCCCCCCTTCAACTTGCTTATAAGGGATTACTTCTTGAATCATTGCCTCACTTGATGCAGCTAATTCGGCTGTGACGGTCCCACCTGATGACGGAGACTTGTGTTGCCTCCGAAACGTCGTGATTTTTGTTTTATTTTATTTTCATTAATTTTGATGTTTTACCTACGTGACTTTACCGAAAAAACCTAAGAATATGATTCCATACTCTTTGGTTCTTTCGGTAAAGTCAGGTAGATATAAAACTACTAAAGAAACTAGATTTAATTTTTTATATCTACGTGACTTTACCGAAAGAACCAAAGAGAACGCCTACATTATCAGAGCATGTATGTTTGCATGTTTGCCAGAAGTGTGTGTGGTTAATGCACACTTAATGCCTTCCAATAGGTATCTATTTAGTGGTTGGAACATCTTAACACCTGTTTAATTGCCAGAAAGGGTACAACATTATTATTTCTTTACATATTTATAAATCTTGCCAATCTAATATTTTTCGTCACGTGATGTACCCAAAAAAATATATTACGCTTAGGTTTCCCCCCTCCAATCAGCGAGCGCCACCACCAACCGCCACCATCCACATCGCTCCCACCGATCCCGTGAAACACTCATCATCCACGGTACTCATTGTGATCAATCACCCTACCGGGCTGGTGGGCCTCCTCCGCCCTGCAATATTGACCGCGGCTTCACTTTCAACTTCAGCTGTGACAGCACCCTGCGACACTGTGGTTTCTTGCGCGTGTGTGTGTGCGCGCATGGGTGCGTGTGGTGTGCGTGGGGAGCGGTAGTCTAGCGGTTAGCACGCTGCGCTACGAACTCAGCAAGTTCGATTGCCACTCACGGCCACCAACACCAGTGACGATTGTCTGAACTGGTCCTGGGCCTCCCCTAGGTCGACTCAGCCTCAATTGAGTACCTTTTTGCGGTGCATAAACATCGCTGCTGGGGAGACAAAGGTGGCCGGGCGTAAGGTTGGCCACCTACCCCCTCGTGTGCCGTGGTGGGCTTCATAGGTGCTCACAAACAGCACTTGCCCAAACAGCCTGTTAAAGCTATATGGGGGATCTTTGTCTTTGTGTGCGTGCCCTCCAACATCAGAGTGGAGTGATAAATACGTGAAGGTGATTTGTTGTTGGGTTATTTATTTTGCTCCGAAACTATTTAACAATCTAATGCTTAATTCATAAATACGAGGAAAACAAACGTTGCATACAACGATCATTCTGAATATTGAAAATATTCATAATTATTAAAAGGACATGAATGGAAACACGATAGTGTATATTATACATATATATGGAGCGCAATTATTGACGACAGACTGCAAACTAGTTATGAACTCAAGAGCCGGGTGAGAGGAGGTTGGCGTGTGTTTGGAAGCATTTAATTTAATGATGGTGATGATGATGAAAAACGAGGTAATTATGTGCCCAAAGCGGATAGTTTTTTTTTACTCTGTGCGTATCAACTACCGTGAAAGTTGGTTTAAAATCGTGGGCACTGGCAAAGAACATGAACATAAATCTGGAAAGCACAAAAAGAATTGTGGGGAGATGCTCACTGTCAATTACGCTGATAGAGAGAGTGAGTTAAAGAGGAACACATGGATCAGATAACGTACAAATTATAGATGTCATGTTGACTTATTTTATACGCATACTTTATAGACCAATTTCACGTTTCATATTTTTTTTTAGGGATCGGTCGTGTTAAAATGTATTATAAACCGTCCTTCACCCGACTCAGACAGTTAATTACAAGTGTCACGTGAATGAAACGTGCCAAGTGTATTGCTACTTCAGGACGCAGTTGTTGTTGGAGAGCAAATATAACAAACAGTTAAATGGGTGTGGACGTTCCGTCGAAGATTAATTCCAACACCATCAGATTAACAGGAGGTCAAATCTTCTCTCAACCCATTACGAATCATCGTGTTGACTATTAACAGAAGTGAGCGGCTTTGGGAAGGACACATCGCTTAGCACACCATGCTACCAAGCCCGCGACTTTGGTTTGGTTCCCGGCCAAAGGCGGACATCTCAAACTAGTCCTGAGCCTACCCTAGGTTGGCTCAGCCTTAAATCAGCAGTGCGTGAGAGATAAGTACTGCCAAGACAGACGCGCCACCGCCTGCAGCACCGTGCCGGCCTTCGCAGGGACCATTTGGCTGCTATAAATTTCCACATGACAAGCCACTTCAATGGGCTATCATTTGCTGCCATGCCGCTTCTGAAAAAGAGCTATATAGCTCAGTGGGCCTGACCTGGTGAAATAAAAGGTTTCGTTTTTAGTTTAGCTGGCAAACAAAAGAGAGATAATAAAACACTAGGCTCTCGTGACCAATATTGTTAATAATGAAAGGTTTCTGGGCTCGATCGCGTGACTACAAATGTGCCGTTAATTTAATTGCAAATGGTGTGGGTTTACTCGCGATCGCACCAATGTGCTGAAGTTATAACTAATTGGCACGTTTTGTTCACGAGACGAGCCTACTAATTGTCTGTGTCGAATGGCGGTGGGTTAAAGACACATTTATATTTACGCGATGTAACCCAAAAACCTTTATTATGAAAAATAGAGATAATCTCTCTTGCTATTTGTATCATCACGAGATGATGATGCTGATACAATTGGAATCAATTTTAAGAAGAATTCACAAAGTGTGTGTTTTACTTTTGACACAAGTACATATACCTCTTGCGCACAAAAGGCACCCTTTGCTTTCGGTGTACATTGGCGATGTGTTCAGCGTGATGCAGATACAGCATTTCTATAATTGTGGTCATCATAGCCGAGCTGACACAAGGAGGTGCGCTGTGTGTGTTTTGCTGACTGGGGACACGTTCCAGACTCAATTATTGGTGATGGCCGAGTACTCTGACAAGGTGCACGAGCCCTGAGGAGGCACTGAGGCATGGAGAATGGGAGTCCTTAATATTCAACAAGCATGCGAGGTTATAAAGTACGGGGTACATGACCAAATTACACTAAGGGATACAGATATTCACTGCCATACAATTGGAGTCAAGGAAAAAAAACGTGAATGCATCACTGGGAGTAGATGTGAGCATAGCTGCGAAGAGTGAATTTATTGTAGTTGCATATCTGCTGCATAGCAACAACAAAAACACGACAGTGATGCATGCTGAGGTTACATTGTTCATCATGTATTAATACCATACCTTATAATATCAGGACATTAATTTCAGACAGTATCACGATGTACGTATAAATCACCTTCATCATACTGTGTCGATTCATTTTTTGACGAACAAAGGTCAGGATCGATCCACTGCTGGTTAGAAGTCACCCCCATGTCCGCACCATCTCATGATCCTTCTCGCTCTTGAGCTGATCTCCTCGCTCCATCTCCGGGGTGGTCGTCTTTGGCACACTCCCCTCCTTTGGCAGATATTCCTCGCCAGGGGTGCCAAGGCAGCGATATGTTAACTCCCTCGCCTACTATACAGGAGGTCGCGGGTTCGATCCCGACACTGATGTCTGTTGTTTTTTTTGAGTTTTCATGTCTCTCTCCCCGTGGTCATGTGGATTTTTCTCCAGTTTTTCCCTCCGCATTTATAATGATCAAACATGCGTTTTGAATATTTGGCTGCTTTCAATATCAAACGTGCTGGGGCATTTCGTTTAGCTGTCATTTATGGCCAGGTTGCGTCTGAAAAAGAGCTATTTATCTCAGTGGATCTTACCTGGTAAAATAAAATACAAAATAAACTGTTTGGTTTGGTGGAATCGTCCATCCTGTCTTCTAACGAGGTGTCGTGCCCACTGTTACATTGTTGTTATAGCTTTATTTTGGTGATTTTAAAAACGTTTTGGTTTAGTCACGTTTGTTTGTTGTAGTACAGAGTTAGCCTGATAACTGTAATCTAAATTGTCTTATGGTTGTTATTGTTTGACTTGCATTCCACTGGGATGGTTGCACACAGCGTTGAAATACGGTGTTTTTTTCTGGAAGGCTTTTCTGTTTTTTCCTAGATTTTTCTGTTGCGTGTAGTCACGTTAATATGTTTCTTGTTCATGTTTTTGTTCGTTGCGGTTGCACCCGAGTCAGGAGCCGCATGGCTCACAGGGTTATACCTAATAAATGAAAACTGAGACTGAAGAACACTACATGTTTTTAACAGTCAATATGATATCTCTAATTGCATGTTTTCTCTGATCTATGTGCCCCTCTTGAAATCATTACGTCTCTCAATGTACCTCTCAGTATGCGTCTCTCCACACTTTGTGTACTTTTCAAGTTTGTTTTCATTGTTGAAGGTACTCTGCAAACTCACTGGCTATCAACAAAGATTCGTTCATGAAGCCATCCAGATATATAAACACAGACCATTTCAAGCGAGAAGATGGGTACAAACTGAGCAATCATTTAAAGGACGTTATACTGGTAGGAACGAAGTGAACCAGCCTACAATAGATTATATCGTCCGTCCGTCCGTCCGTGTAGCAACATCGCCCCCTACTGCAAACACTTGGCAGGACCCTACAAAAACCTTTAGACTCAGTGACGCTTTCCTGGCTAAACAAGTGTAACATTCCCTTATAATTCCCTGAGATAGCTTTTAATTAAAACATTTAAATTAGAAATTTACTCACAGCAGCCTAAAACCTAAAGCTAGGCCTAAAGCCTAGAACTAGGCCTCAAACTCTCCTTTCGTATCGTACCCCCGCGTGTGTGAAAGGGAGTTAATGTTTAACAATGTTACATTCCCTGATGTTTTAAAATAGAAACATTTATATTTAAAGCTTTTACATTAATAATTACAACATTTAAATTATACATTAATAATTAAAACATTTAAATTAAAAATTAACTCACAGCAGCCTAAAGCCTACAGCTAGGCCTAAAGCCTAGAACTAGGCCTCAAACTCTCCCTTCGTATCGTACCCCCGCGTGTGTGAAAGGGAGTTAATGTTTAACAATGTTACATTCCCTGATGTTTTAAAATAGAAACATTTACATTTAAAGCTTTTACATTAATAATTGAAGCATTTAAATTATACATTAATAATTAAAACATTTAAATTAAAAATTAACTCACAGCGGCCTAAAGCCTACAGCTAGGCCTAAAGCCTAGAACTAGGCCTCAAACTCTCCCTTCGTATCGTCCGATTAGGTGTAGCAACATCGCCCCCTACTGCAAACACTTGGCAGGACCCTACAAAAACCTTTACACTCAGTGAGGCTTTCCTGGCTAAACAAGTGTAATAATACATTATGTTTATATTCTTTGGTTATTCGTTCCTACCAGCCCACCCCGCAGGGACCTGTTTAACCAGTTTAGATCATAACTGGCTGTGATGTTCCAACCCTACCTAGCAGTTATTTTCGATTTTCTGAGTTACATTCACTAACACAGCTACCGTTAGCTGTGTTAGTAAATGGCGGCTTGCCATTCTTTTCCACCTCCATGTGGCCACTGTGCTGTCTTACATTGACATGCTAATCTCTCACAATACAATGGCCACCCCCACAGCTCCCTATCCCTTCCACTACATTAGCATTAGCTGCCCCGCCCATCTCTAAACCTTCATAAACAACCTGCACGACAGATTTCCCCCTCTTTTTTCACCTGAAAAGTATTGCTTGTGTTGCGATTGAAACGTCGTGATGTTATTATTATTTTATTATGTTTAATATCTATGTGGCTTTACCGAAAGACCCAAAAAATATGAATTCCTGCAGTCACGGAAGCTTTAAGTCTTTATTACTTGACATGTTTATTCTCTTCTCCAATAGGATATGTAAGGCATATCTTCGCATGTAACTGTGAATAACTTTGGTGAGAGCATAACTCCGTTGCCGGACAGTGCAGCTGTTCCCTTCCAATATATTTTTGTTTCTCTTGTTTTTCCAATATTTCTTCCCTACCCCGCTCCCAGAAAATATGCCAATGGTTCTCCCAACATCGCATTACGAGAAGAACCCGTTGGGATATATCAGTGCTCCCCATTCCCCCCCCCCCACACTCTTGGCCTCTGGAAATTACTTCATTCACAGGAGCTCTGTAAAATATTTCAAATGACCTTTTTGTAATCGTTTTACACAGTAGGGGGCACAATTTCCCATGTGTTGTGGAATGAGCGTCTGTGTTCTGGTGGCAGGAATCTATTTGTACCGAGATCTGGTACTGGTATTGTGTTGGACTCTATTACAATATACAGCACAAATCCAACAATCAGCATTAATATGTGTGTACGGTATCATGTAGCTTGTAATTTGCGGCACACTGCAGAGGCTCGACCTATAATCTGCAAAACAATGAGCGCGGTGTGTGCCATGAATTGCGCGAAGAATTAGCGACACAATTCCATTAATCTGCAAAATATTAGCAAATTACAGGTGAAACATGATGTGTGAGTAGATAATTGAATCCGCAATAGATTCGCGGATTATGAGGTTATGACGCAGATATGAGCGCCATTTTGGAATTTATTGGATTATTGCACTGCAAATTATTGCGTGTATGCTGCACTGCACAGTTTCTCATAATAAACAAAGTATGACATGAAAAAAAAACACGTCTGGGTTTGGTTTAATTTAGCGAATGCAAAGTCCCTAAGGCAAGCGGTTGCTTCCAGCCCTGCTTTGTTGAGCGTGAGTATAAAGTGCAGAAGGTGGCGATCGTATATAGCCATGGATCGCTGAATGTCGCCTCAATACCGCATTATACGTGCTTCAGATGCATTTTTTATGTAAAATGCGAGTGCCTTCGTGTTGCTCTGGTGGGTTCTGCTCACGGTGGTGTAATGCTTAGCACCCTTAGACTTGCAATCCGTGAGGGTCGCCAGTTCGATTTGACCTCCCAGCGTGGCAGTTGAAACAATGGGGGCAAGTGTCATTAAATCACCCCCCCCCCCTTCCCCGCTGCCTTTATCCACTCAGCAGCATACATTTGCACACCACAGTTAGGTGATGAACACTTTGTGTGTGGTGGTTCAAAGTTTGGGTACCCCCACTTCATCAAAAATACCCCTTCAGAGGGATTATCTTAGAGCTAGCTAGGAAACCCCTTCGCCCAGAAATGGCTTTATCCCATTAACTGCACCTTTACCTTAATATATAATTTGACAAACAACAGAGAATCCGAATATTTATTTATACTGGAGGAATCCGATGAGCCACAAAGCTCTTTTTAACACATGTCCAGTAGGAGCAGAGAAAAACAGAGTGCAGATGTGCAGAGTGCATACGCGATTTTTTTAAATATGCGTGCAAGTGCCGGTCGCCCACACACGCGCGCAAATCCGCGCACACCCGCACATCAATACCTATACAATCTCGAGCATTACACATTCTGACGGGTACATTTTTCCCATTAAATATGCGCTCGCGCACACGATCTCAATGACGAGCGACGCGCAATAAAACGTAACGGATTTCTATCGTCGCTCACCGCGGCACAACTTCGGCGCTCAATGTGCGGGTTCACATTAGCGAAGCGCAAATTACACGGGCGGTTATTTATCGTCTGAAAAGTATCGAAATCTAGCATCAGAAAATGGTACCGTCCTTCATCAGTCACGTCGTGGATGGCGATTGGTCATTGCGCAATATGAATCAGGGCTGAAAAGCATCGTGGGGGGGGACACAAGAGCTAATGCGCGCACCTTGTAACGTAACTGATAATACGCACAAATAATTCATTGTGTGGAACATTACCGATTTAACAGACCTGTCAGAGGCTTTACATTATTCATGATAATGTGATGCTTTAATTTGAGATAAAATCTTGGAAGGAAATAAGAATATTCCATGTATCAAAAGTATAGGTCCATGCATCATTTTGTTGCAGAGTGTGGGTTTGGTATGACGTTTTTTTATTATCATGCTGCCATGTACATACGGTGGGAAAAAAAGTTTCACGTACATAATCTGTACAACTGGTCTGTATTATCTGATTCAGATCATGCTTCCTCACTTCAGGGATGATGTCATCGTTTAATGGTTAGCACACTGGACTTGCAATCCAGAGTGTCACCTGTTCGATCTCTCAGCGTGACAGTTGTAAACAGTGGTGCGACATTTTCAAACCACTCCACCACCTCTTGCTTCTGTCCACCCAGCAGTACAATTGGCTACACAACAAAGGTTGTTTTTGGCGTTGGATCGCTTAATTCACCACCACATGGCACAGCTAATTTGTAACTTTTGTAAAGTAAGCAAAATGCGCCAATTAGTTGCTACTCTGGCAAATCGCCTGATGAAGCTGGTTTTAGTAATCACCAGCGAAACGCCATTAACTCAAATTATAAATGTTATGGGTTTACTCTCCAACACACCAGTGTGCTGAAGCAGTAACTTTTTGGCACGTTGTATTGACATGAGAAACATTACTAATTGGCTGTGTCGGGTGGTGGTGACGGGTTAATTATATTATTCCTCCTGAGCTCCCTTTTAGCCGAGGACCTTCTGCCAGCAGTGACTTCTGCAAGATATTGCACTGCTGCACCTTTACATGGTTGTCACAATTGAAGGTAATATAATCCCATTACAAGTCTGTGCTGCAACTGGATTTCTACACACAAAGGGAGGCCCTGAACAGGTGTACAGAACCACGTGAGAATGACTAATACATTAAATAAATCCGTGTTAAGTTGGAAAATTTTCAAGGAACACCTTTGTCTCACTTAATAACTATTTTCAATTTCTTAGTAGCATAACAAAGGTCGGATAATTGAATGCAAAGTAGGAGTACAACGAGCATATCAATTTGCCTCGGTGAGTTCATCTCATTTATTTATAGAATTCGAAACTTGCAATGTGAAGGTGGATTTTTTGTTTGTTTGTAGGGAGAATACCGAAAAAAACATTGCTTTAGATTTATTTCTTGTTTTCCTCCAAATATTCAAAAAGAAAAAGAAATCTATTGACCATTTGGCATTGTTCCAATAGACAAAACACACACACAGCACAAATGCAGGTGGGAACATTTCACCTACAACAAATATCCAAGGCTGAAAAATATCCCATTTAAATTCTAATAACCTTTTTACAAGGTTCTCCGACTGGGCTATAACGAGGAGACGAAAGAAGAAAAAAGAAAAAACCCATTGCCTTCTGTTCCAACATCACTATAGAACAGTTTGGTATAAAAACCCTGCGGTCTTCCTGTGGGAATCTGCATTCATTAGGAAGAACCCTGATGGCGGTGGGGGAGGATCGGACGGGCGGCGGATGCGGCGTTTGTTGACACTGAAGCCCACACTGTGCAACGTAAATTGGACCGGCGCGCCGTGAAGTGTTAGTGCGACTATTGCACCTGCAACAAGCTGGGGCACGCACGCGGTGATACGCGGCGTGCGAGCGAGCGAGCGAACCGAGCGGGAGTGTTGTGGAAACAATCACAGCGCGGGAGAGAGCACGATACGTGTCACGTCGCTGTCCAACACAAACTGTGCACCGCGTGGGAAAATAATTAATGCCGCAACCTATGAGAATTTGAAGGATTTTTCTGTTCAAGCTGCCACACTTCCACCCCCCCCCCCAAACTATTCACCCCCCCCACCCATTCCACTCCCCTCGGTATGATGAGATGTTTTTGGCTGGGAAGTGTGAAAATGCACCGAAGTGACACATTCCCCGAAAGGCTCAAAGCCTCCACCTAAACCACCCCCCCCCCTCTGTAACACTCATTGTAATACATTTGTAATGTAGCTCTCAGAGACACCGTATTGCTCAGTTATATGTTTATTTATTATGAATAAAGTCGGCCGACTCACTGATAACTTAACGAGTAACCGCAAGTGACTATATACACTTGGGAAAACTTATATAACTATATTCTGAGATAACATAACTCTAAGCCTTCCAAGACTACAAGGTGCCCACTCCAGAATGATGAAGACGACCCGCTCCAAGATGACAATGGCGATGGCAGTTCCCCCACAACAGCAGCCCAGAGCCCCGGTTCACGCCGGCTTTTATCCCCCTCACGACTCAGCCACGCTCCGATTCGCGAACCCTCTCACACCGCACCTGGCCCTGTCTGTCTCTGCCCTTATTACAACTTACGACCGTTAGGTCCCGTGTTTCCCCTCACATGTCGAATTTAGGTCCCACATTACCCTAACGTGACCCTGTCTGTTCCTGGTATGTTAATTAGTAACCATGGCCACGGGGAGTCGTACTGTCCCTACATCACCCCGTACTGTCCTTACACATTGACAGCGATACGCCACAGCTATCCTTGCTGGCAGTTCGTAAATTGATGCTTCGTTCATTACCACCCTTACTCTAAAATGCAATGTTCATGGCATAGTACTCCACAGCACGTGACTACGGGGATGCTGCCGTGGTGTGATGGTTAGCACACGTGACTTGCAAGACAGAGGTTGTGAGTTCAGTTTCTCTCCACCGAACAGTATCAATGGGTGCACCACAGTCGATAGTCATATTGTGTGTGTGTTGGGGTAAAGTGTGGGTACTCGCATCTCATCCAAGACTACTGGCCAGAATGGAAGACTAGGCCAAATATTCTTGAGCTTCCCTCTAGGAGAGGGCCTTTTTCTGCCAGCAGTGGCTTTAACAAAGAAATTGCAGTGCTGCACCTTTACCATTTATAATATTATGAAATTAGTGCTTATGGGAACCTGCCCCAACATAGACAAGAAACAAGCAAGTAAAATGTTAACATTTTATTTTTATACATTCATAGAAATATCGTCAGATGCTGCATTCAAAATGTATATATTGTGGTGAAGCCTTCCAGCTCTGTGATGTCAGAATCATAAAATGTATTTATACTGGAGGGATCCGATGAGCTATAAAGCTCTTTCTCACAGATGTCCAGTCGGTGATAGGGTTGCACCGCGAGTTGTTCAGCGTGATGTCCGATGTTTTGCTCCACGTGCTGGTATGTCAGTTCTGGTAATGGGAGCTCGGGCCAGATTACGTTCGATTGGGGCCCGTGGCTGTTGTAGTTTAGAAGGCCCCTCTTTGTTTACTTATTTCCTCCCCTTGACTGTTTTACTACCACCCATGCCCGGTGCTAAACGTTCAATCGTTATTTACCTTTATTCTGCCAGTTTATTTTATGTGACTTTCAAAATGTTAAGCTAAATCGATGATAAAATGAAATTTAAAAAAATGAATTTCGGCAGTAGTAATACGCAGTGATGGTATGGCTTTAAATGACCGAATTCAACAGATTATTGTGATGCAACCATTAAAACGTTGAATGTATATTTTTTATGTCATCTCAGAATACCAGGCATCGGGTTGCAGATAATTGCATCAGCAGTAGCGGAGAGTATCGCTGTGATGCCTCCTTCATATGTTCCTGCCACCTCCAAATTAGCAAGTTTGGCTACGTACGGTGCAAAAGAAGTTCAACATACATCATATGTTATATGTTACACAGGTCTGTTCTGGGTGGTGACTAGAATCAGGTAATTATTTTTGCCATTTGTGTTTCATCAATTATCCCCATGAGTCTCCTCAACACCACGGGTGAGAAAGACACCGCAAACTCCAAATATATAGCAGGCGCTAAGGTCGGGCTCGAACCCACCACCTCCTGTATACCTGGCGAGGTAGTTAACATCTCGCCACACGCAAACTCCAAATATACAGCAGGTGCTAAGGTCGGGCTCGAACCCACCACTTCCTGTATACCAGGCGAGGTAGTTAACATCTCGCCACCGTGACGCCTCATGTTAATGTTAATTTCAACCCCCATGGGAACGAGGGCTCTTTGGGTTCAGTCAGATGTCATAACCTAACCGGCACGCTTCCTACTTGCCGTGCTAAACAAGGCATCAATCTGTCTCCATGAGCATGAGCCCACTGTATGCTCACCGATCTTATTGCACACCCAGGTAGCCAAGAAGTGCTGCGCACACATGTTCAAGATTTAACGACATTATTTTAACAATCAGTTTGTACGTTTGAATTGTTATTTTAATTATTCAGAGCACTATTAGGTACTGCGAATGCATTCGCAGCCATTACAACGCAAACAATGTGTTTGCGTTGTTTTAATACAGCCTACACATACTATGCGGATATCAAGGAAAAAGTGCCCATGTATTGCATCGGCCCTTCCCAGAAAAATAAATGTGTTCAGGAAAAGCAAGTGCAGTCGCATCTGCAGTTATAACTTAAATACAATCGTAATCGGCAGGGACTGGTAGGCAATAGGGTTAAGCAGGGAATTCATTAGAAGCCTGCAAGCAACATTAAACTAAATATTAATTAAGGCATATGAGACTATAAATCACCCCCTAGGAGTCACTGTCCTGTTCTATTATTCAGCAAAATACCCCTTAAATGACTCTATGAGCGGCAGAATATAATGTTTTTTTGTTAATTATTAAAATGCGCTTAGGGCATTCTAACTCTCTGGGGACTGAATAAAAAATGGCAAGTGGTGATGAGGAGGGGAAACGTAGTGCCAGGCATTATTATTATTATTACTATTTAGAAATGAGACATCTCTGTCAAGCCACAATTCACTCTCTTGCAAAAATGTACGTGAGACGTGCCAGAGACAATAGCCCGCATGTGGTCTGCAGCTCTGGCGGGTCCGAGTTAAAGAAAATTGGGAATGCAACAAGGCCACTGGCAAAGGCTCAGCGTGGTGCAAATGCCATCGTGAGCCTCCGTGAACACATACACTCCCCAGAATGTGTTTCAATATGCGCATCGGCACAGGTTCAGTGCATTACACCAATAAGCAACATATTGCACATTGCTGTGGTGTTTGGGTTGTACCTACAGTTTGCCCATCAGTCCTGGTTTTCGCAAGAACGTGCTCTTTTTCTTTCGAGGTAGTTGGCCAGGAAAAAAATCTTAAAAGTCCCAGTGGGTATAATTTGCGTAATAATACACAACTCTAGTCAATGCGTTGTATATTAGGCTCTCCTATCTTAATTACGCGATCTAACCCAAAAAAACCCTCTATTATGGATATTGTTCGCGAAAGCCTGCGTGTTAAAGTGACTACATAATCGGTGGCGTAGTGACTACATTCATAATAGAGGTTATTTTGGGTTAGGGGCCGTCCATAAATGACGTCACGCGATTTTTGACGATTTTTGACCCCCCCCCCTTCGTCACACGGCGTCACAAAAAGTCAGCCCCCCCCCCCCTCAAATATGACGTCACAAAGCTCTGCCCCCCCCCCAAGAAAAAAAACATGCTTGAAATTGCTTTTAACTATTGCCATTGTAGTGCGTATTTAATATGGCGCTGCACTCTGATGTTGTAGGAGAAAACATTTATTAAAAGTCTAGTTAATTAAGTAGAACGTGTTGTCTATATTTATTTAAAGTTTCGCATTTTAATGTGACGTCACATTTCTCAAACCCCCCCTCCATCTTCACAAATCGTCACAAATGTCTGACCGCCCCCCCCCCCATTGTGCGTGACGTCATTTATGGACGGCCCCTTAGATCGTGTAAAATATATTAAACTTTCATGAGATGTATGCGATCTTCTGCTTTTATGAGATACAGTCCTCCACTCACCATATCCACCGTGGCTGTTTGATTGCAACGTCATAGACGGCAATCCGAGTTGCACCACGTGTTGGTTAGCACGATGTCCAACGTTTCGCTCCAAGTGCTCTGGGAAGCACAGTTTTCCGGAGAAAAGGTGGGGCAAAACGTCGGACATCGTACCGAACAACACGTGGTACAATGCTAGAAACGCACCTCACGGGAAATCGCGGAACCATGCACAGTCGTATTGTGCAACGCCAATACCGTTGGCTTCTTTGAAATTCAATTCTCCACGTGCAGGATTTTGCTTTCGTTTTCAGGCGAGGATTCAAACCATTACGTGAATTAATGTTGTCGTGTGCGTGGTCAGCTGGCTGTTAAAGCTTAATACCGCTCCACGTGTAGCTTTCAACACGCGTTCATGCATTGCAGACAGCATACAGCAAGCACACAGCAAACACAGAACACAAAACCGCATACATGTTTGGGGCAGTGCTGTTAGCGAGCACCTATTAATGCAGGCACGGCACATGAGGGGGTGGGTGGCCAGCACTATGTATGGCTGCAGTTGGTTCTCCAATGCTGATATTTACACGTCAGACCAGGTACTCATTTAAGGCTAAGTCGACCTAGAGGGGAGGCCCAAGACCTTTTCAGATACTGATCACTGGTCTTGGTGGTCGTGAGCGGAAATCGAACTTGGGTCACCGGGTTCATAGCTTAGCGTGCCAACTGCTACACTACCGTTCCCTACAAATACATATCCCCCATATACCCTTAGCAGACTATTGGGGCAAGTGCTGTTAGTGAGCACCAGAGGTGTGGACTCGAGTCATGTGACTTGGACTCGAGTCAGACTCGAGTCATGAATTTGATGACTTGCGACTCGACTTGGACTTGCATAACAATGACTTTGTCCCACCTCTGGTGAGCACCTACCCCGCGCAGTACACGAGAGGGTGGGTGGCCAGCACCACGCCCACATACATACAGACACACGCAAGCCAGGGAAATTATTAAAAAAACTTTGAGCAGGTTTATAAAGAAATAGATTCCAAAGCACAATATAAAATATGGAAAAACTGTAATTTCCCGGTCCTCTTTTTTTATCACAATAACAATGGGTTTTTATAAAACTGTGGTTTGCACAATTTGCATAAAATCTTGACAAATGTTGGCTGTAGCACTGAAGACACATGCAGTTTTATTATCTAATTATACTGCGGTAAACATAAATTTAACAACTATCCGTAAACATATGTTTGTCATTGCAAAAAATATGGGTGTAAACAAAAATGTATTTACATTTTAGAAAATGAATAATCATGACCGAGTAACTGATGTGAATTCTAATATTCTTGAAGGTTTGTACAGCTGAATTTAGAAAAAAATGTATAATTACATTTTGGGGCATGGCTTGAAAATCAAAAAATCCAACGTTTCTAAATTGGTCCCCAATAATATATCCTGGAACTTGATTGGTTTTACTCAATGGGCAGTGTTAACCTCAAGTTCTAAGTTGATTTAAGAATCTTGATGAACACTTAAATATATGTGATCCCAATCATCAGTGAACAATGTAATCTGCCACCGTTTCAATGCAGCAGTTACCGTGGCAAAAGTCGTTGCTGCCACCACCAGAACCAACATCGCAAGCCGCGTGACGAGTGTGGGGGCAGGGGGTGCCCTGTCAAGGGGGTGGGGGGGGGCTTGACAACCACCGTGAGATATTTTTTCAACAACAGTGTAAAAGAACAAAAGATATGTAATGATGTGGTTAGTCAGGAGGAGCCGCGAAATATAACAGCCGAGGTGCGACCGTGCGAGACAAATACAGTATTGGGGACCCACCTGACCGATTATCCCACCCCCTGAGCTGCTAATGTCGTTACTACGCCACTGATAATGTACATACTTTGCCACTGATAATGTAGTTACTACGCCACTGATAATGTACATACTTTGCCCACTGATAATGTAGTTACTACGCCACTGATAATTTAGTTACTACACCACTGATAATGTAGTTACTACGCCACTGATAATTTAGTTACTACACCACTGATAATGTCGTTACTACCCCACTGATAATAAGGTTACTACGCCAATAATAATGTCGTTACTATGCCACTGATAATGTAGATACTACGACACTGATAATGTCGTTACTACCCTACTGATAATGTAGTCACTACACCACTGATAATGTAGTCATTACACCACTGATAATGTAGTCACTACACCACTGATAATATAGTTACTACGCCACTGATAATGTCGTTACTACCCCACTGATAATGAGGTTACTACGCCAATGATAATGTCGTTACTATGCCACTGATAATGTAGATACTACGCCATTGATAATGTAGTTGCTACGCCAATGATAATGTCGTTTCTACACCACTGATAATGTGGATACTACGCTACTTATGATGTCGTTACAACACCACTGATATTGTAGTTACTACGCCACTGATAATGTGGTTACTACGTCACTGCGCCTCGCCAAACACTTTCTCTCCTCTGCCAGATCTCTTGACACAATAGAGGGCGCAACCCCCAAGGTCTGGCCCAACAGTCACCAACCACCTGCTCTTTGTCCTTTTCTTACCCTTGATCATGCGACTCGTTGAGTCTATCCCGATGTCTGTCTCAGCAATTGGGCCTTCACCATCCGGCACACATATCGCCATCAAGTGCAGCCATTTTTTCCCCCCTCGTCATATCTATAACTTCTAAATTGCCTATCCTGTCTGGCCACCGCATGTGTTGCATCCGTTTCAGACACCTGTGCTCGAAGGACAACTTCTTTTTGAGCAGCCTAGTCGGTGTCTAGCTGTCTTCACCATACAATAAAAACGTAGAGCACTCCCGTCTCTAAATTCCCATTTCTATAATACTGAGATTTAGTTCTCTCTGTTGAAGCAATGCACCTCCAGACCACCTCACCAGACCCTGAACTATGGACACCGCTTCCAAAGTACACAACGTTTTCTAGCGCCTCAACCCAACCTTTTATCCTCCGACTGGGACATGCGATCCGACAACAGGAGCTCTATTTATAACCACTGCCAGCAAAGTTGTCTGAGGAATGCCCACATCTGAAGACTGCAATGTCCAGCCTCCGGTCAACATCATACGTCAACAAACCTGAATCATCTACGTACGTACTCCAAGTCTCACACATTCCTCTCAGCTGCATTAATACCTGGGTAGTTTGCTGTGCTAACTCTGACCACGGCGTTTGTGAATACATAGTCGAGCGCAGCATTTGCATGGATTGTGGTTCATTTTTTAATTAACAAAAGACGGTGACGTAAATTTACAGGTGTCAATTGCTGATAATATTACTGTAATGTATAATGGAGGGGGGGGGGAAATAAAATAATTAACGACAGTAATTGTTGCTAATACCAATCAATGACATTTTAATGATATGAAACAATTTATCGAGCTAAGATTAACAACATTTTTGTAAGCATGCCAGACAATTAACAACTGATAATTAATTAGAATAAGTCCACCAGCACCGCAGAAGCAAATGTGTTTTTGGAGGCAGGAACCTCGTCCATGCGTTGTCACATCTCTCGCTCGCGACCGGCATGCTGTGACCGAGTCAATCATTTACTTAACATCATCATCAATCTCCTCTCTCTTTCTCTCTTTTTTGTTTGTAGGCGATTTTATGTTGTTGTCTCTCAAGAACCCAGATTACAATCTTAATTTCATAACTTTCGTGACTGCAGGAATTATTATTTGGTTCTTTCGGTTAAGTCACGTCTAAAGATGAAATAATAAATTAAATTAAATAATAGAATACGACGTTTCGATTGCAACACAAGCAATCATCATCAGGTATAATGAAATAGCGAAAAAAAATTTAACCAGAAAACTATAGACATACATATTAGCAGACAGATATTACCAAGATACATAGCGAGAGCAACACAAGTAACAGAGAGGGGTGATCGTCTCTGAGTGGTGGCCTTAAATAGACAGAGGGGGGGCGGAGGCAGAGAGGGAGGGGGGTTAAATAAAAAAATTAGCATATCAATTGGTGCTGCAAGAACGATTACACGGCAAGCAAGCCTGAAAATCAGGAGAAAGACACACTAAAATTAAATAACCTAGTAAAATATCGAAATGTAATGTAATACAACACAGAGGGTCGGTCAACACACAATTAACGCATAGCCTGGTTGATTACGTATTTCAAAGATTGCTAAGTTAGAATTTGAGTGTGAACATTCTAAAGAGGACACAGGCAGATAAAACAAGTCGCCAGAGAGAGAGAAAAAAAGATAAGCTTAAAACTTCCCCGTAGAAGTGGTTCAATCTTAATTTTAGAACTTTCGTGACTGCAGGAATTATTATTTGGTTCTTTCGGTTAAGTCACGTCTAAAGATAAAATAATAAATTAAATTAAATAATAGAATACGACGTTTCGATTGCAACACAAGCAATCATCATCAGGTATAATGAAATAGCGACATAAAATGTAACCAGAAAACTATAGACAGACATATTAGCAGTGTTGCAATCGAAACGTCGTATTCTATTATTTAATTTAATTTATTATTTTATCTTTAGACGTGACTTAACCGAAAGAACCAAATAATAACCCAGATTACGGTGGGAATGTAAACAAGAAAGAAGATGGTGGCGGAACGACGTGCAACGTATAAAACAGGCCAGGCGTTACACGCACACCCTCACCATTATGGAATGACCGAGGCCATCCTGTCTAGCCCCCCTACCATGGTAGGGGGCAGCGATGGGGAACAGTGGCGCACTTACGGGCCGGGAGGGAATCTATTTTTTTTTTATATATAATGGTGTCTCAACTCCCACGTGGTACGGCGGTCGCTTTGGAACAGCGAGGGAATGTCTGTGTACGTTTGTGCCGCTCTCTCTCTCTCTGTCGTACGAGCACGTCAGCCCTTCGGGTTGAGGGCCGAGGTTTCAAGCAGGTTTTCTGAGTCAGCTGTCGGGTCAATTAATTGTCCCTTATTTTTCTGTGTAAGAAGCCGAAAAAAGTTGATTCATTGGAGGTTTTTTTTTTGCTTCAAGCAAGGTAGTCCCGAAGGGGCGGGCGGACAAAAAAACAATTTAAGCACGTACAGAATGTGCAAAATAAGAATAGGATTTACCCTTTCTGGCAATAAAAATGTGTTAAGATGTTCAAACACCAAATAGATACCTTTTGCAAGGAATCAAGTCTGCATTCACCACAAATACTGTTAATATATGCATTGTCTTTGAAACTGATTGGCCTACACCAGAGACAGCCTTCTTTGTAGCCTAGTCTCACCAGTGTCAGACCAGAGAATGCCAAAAGGCGAATGCCTGGTGAGACTGAGGGACTGGAACTGAAAAATCCCGAGCTCCGAAACTTTTTTTTTAGTGACAAGTACAGAATTTTAAATTGATTGTTGAAATTACTTCAAAAGTATCGTTGGCGGAAAGTGTGCTTATCAATTCGGCATGTGATCGTGCGTCAATTCATAGATTAAAAATGGATTTCTGCGCTCAAGATGTATGCAATGAATTGTGTGTAAGTGTGTACGGGGGTTAATCTCTGACTGCCTGACATGAATAAACAAATACAATTATCTTTGAATTTATGGAGAAGCTCCCAAAATATGGAGCGAAATCTGGGACACCGTGCAGTGCAACTGCAAAAACAAACGTGTCAGTTTTAGTGACATCGTGGGGTGTTTCTATTTAAAGCTTTCGTGACTGCAGGGATTCATCTTCTTGGTTCTTTCGGTAAAGTCACGTAGAAGGGAAGTAATAAAATAATAAAAATGAAACACAAAAAAATAATTCTCACGACGTTTCGGCCACAACGCAATCAGCCGTCCCATAAATATGCTAAATTCCTCTTGATATGCAAATTCCTTTGTCAAGGCGCCCAGCTTATATATATATGCTCCAAGCTCGTGTGCTGTTTCATTCAGACTCTGTCGCCTCGACGGACCTGGTTTTCACCTGAGGACGGCTGCTTGCGTTGTGGCCGAAACGTCGTGAGAATTATTTTATTGTGTTTTATTTTTATTATTTTATTATTTCCCTTCTACGTGACTTTACCGAAAGAACCAAGAAGATCGCGGGGTGTCACTGTGCAGTGCCGGCCCTAGAGAGGCACGGCGTGCGGTGTAACGACATCGCGGACACCACAATGGTGTGGGTGTAGTACTGGCCCTAGAGGAGCCCAGTGAGTGCTGATTGATAGTGCTCAATGGCACGACGCTTGACGTGCAGTGCCAGCCCCTACAGGACAGGGTGTGGGAGTGCTGGCTGTAGGAATGAGGTTACTAAAGGCCATGGCACTCTGATTGCCCGAGAGGACACGTGACCTGTTAAGTCTACAAAGGGGCCCAAGTGGGGGCTAGGGCTGGTCACGTGGTTAGCATTCAGATCCTTCCCGAGGATTCTGGAAGGTGGTCGTGGCCAAGGGCAGAGCCAGCCACGCCGCAGAGAATATAAGACGGGTCCCCAGAGGAACCGGCGTTGTTGTTCATCCTGAAGAAACCTTCGTCTACGTTTTACGTTCTCCGATCAACGAGTCTCCAACACGTGGACCTGGACCCGAGCTGTTGTCCCGGTCCGTAGTAGCAGTTACGTTGTAACTAGTGTAGTTAGCCTGGTGGTCACCACCATAGGTTGTTATTCTGTTCAGGGAAAGTTACCCCTTTTGTGTTGGAGTTAAATAAATGTGTTGCCTCCAAGTATACGTCTGTGACTCAGTTGAACTCGCTACACAGTTATAGCACAGTGATGTGCTGTGAGGTCAATGGCTGGGGAGGCAGCTATTACACCTCCCTGAGGGGGGCGTGTCTTAGGCAGTGCCTCCCCTGGTGCTTTTTCATTGCAGTTTTATAACGAGAACAGCGAGCCTAAATATATTTATACACATACGTGAAATAAGTTATCTGGGCCATGGAAGGCGAGGACATGTAATGAAGGGGTCTACAAACATTACATTGGTGACATACAGAGAGTGACGGGCACACGCTTATTGCCCGCTCTCTATCCAGTGTCTGAGGGGTTGCGCAATCAGAGGGGAGGCTGAGCTCGTCGCTGCCTCACCTCTCATCTCTCCCTGTGTTTGCAACGGAGGTCCGCAAATTTGGCGATTTTTTATATCAAAATGATTGTAATCATACAGAAATTACATTTATAATACAGATCAGTGGTAAAATCTTAATATTCATTTCATATTATTATTTTACTTTTCGTAACAGCTATTTTTATTGGAGTATGACAGGTGAGGCTGTGCCTCCCCTGCCTCCCCTGACCGCACGTGACTGTTATGAAACAATAAACAATCATTAAATATTATTGCAACTAACTATTTTATGGGACGACTGGTAAAAAAAAAACATTACCAAGCTGCAGCGTGTTCAACGTTCTCTGGCACATGTCGTGACGGGTACTGCAAGACCCAACTGTGTCTGTCTGGTGCTCGCTGAGCTGCATTTGCTTCTGGTTGCCGAACAATTTAGATTATAAGGCCGCGTTCATTATACACACACAGTGCTTGTCACAAATGAAACAATGCCTTGCAGAACTCGTCAAGGAGCATACATCCATCACGTGAAATCTAGTCATCCTCAAAGCGGCTTTTGGCTGGCCATCGAACAAAGACGGTCACCACATTGTTCACTTTCAGATGCGCTTCTGCAGCCGTCTGGAACGCTCTTCCTTCCGAAATTAGGAAGCCGCTGGAGCTATGCACTTTTAAATGTAGACTGAAAACCTATTTTTTTAGAACTGCTTTTTGTGTTTAGTTTGTTGTCCTTCTCCCGGCACCTCCGATTAGCATGGTTGGCTACGTAGGGTGCGAAAGAAGTAAAAATTGCAAGATGTGAAAATGTTTTGCATATGGTGATCAAACGACATATTCTGGTCGAGTAGTAATCATTGTAATAGTGTAGTGTAATAACGCTGGCTGGTGGACAGCAGCGGCAGCTGTGGTGGACAGACAGCGCACACGCCGGTGAGCGAGAGCACTGTGTGTGTTGGCAGAGTGGAGGAACTAAGGTAAGGGTCACGGAGGACACCCTCTGGAGGCCTCTGGAACCTGCTAGCGGGTTCGAGAAGGGAGGCGCGGTCAGGGCGGAGACAGGCCGCGCTGGGAGCAGAAAAGGAGCCGAGAGTGGCTGCCGGTTCTGGGAATGGACTTGTCTCATCGTCACTGTCGTCTCGTCGCCATCGTCGCTCAACGTCTCCACTAGATATTGCGCTACGAAGGATAGTAGTTGGCGATCTCAGTCAGCGCCGTCAGTGTCAGACGGCTAGTGTTGTGTACAGGCTAGGCTGAGCTACTGTGGATAGTGTGTGGACGAGATCGTAAAAGGTGTTAATAAAGAAGGTGCCTCCCAGAAACTCTTTCTCTGAATTGTTGACACTAAAATAGCATTATTAGAATGCAATAGGGTTGGGTGGGGGAGTAAAGTGTGGGTAGACCTACCTCTTCCAAGATGTCTAATCTGTGTGGATCAGTAGCCCAAAATACCATCTTGAACTTCTTGTGAAAGAGGGCCCTTCTGTCAGCAGTGGATTGATAAAAACATTTTCACTATCTTGCCTGGTATGCAGGAGGTCGTGTTGTCGATCCAGGCCCTAACGCCTGTTGCATATTTGGAGTTTGCATGTTCTCTTCGTGGTTACATTGATTTTTCTCTGGGTCCTCCCGTTTTGTACATCTTCCTTATGGCTTTTTGGCTGCCACTTTGCGGTCAGCCATTAAAAAAATAAAACTATAATCTTAAAACATAATTTAAAATAAAGATGAATTATTCAATATGGCAAGGAATGGGTCACTATGGAATGTATTAGTGATAACAAAATATACAACTGTCAAACTGCATTGTTAAAGAATAACGAAGGGGGGGAAAATTGACGCAGTTTATTCCATCACCTAATTTGTTTACTTAAGTCAGAATGTGTTTGTCATCTGCTGTCTACCTGATGAGTGTGTACAAGTAGCTCTCCCTGCGTGCAATGCAGCCCTCAAACTATTTTCGTTAAAGACAAAAAAATACAAAATAAATCACATTTATTCTTCGAAAAGTTGCAGATCCCAGGTTTAGAGTATTTTGGCTAATATAAATGTCCACGTGATAAGCCACTTCGTTGAGCTACCATTTTTAGCCAGCCAGGTCGCTTCTGAAATAGAGACGCTATATTCCTTTGTGGGCCTTACCTGAAGAAAAAAGTTCGTTAATAGTTAGTTAAAGAGATGGACAATAGTTAATCACCTTCCCCTTAATGAAAAATCCCAAGTGAATGACGGCCCCGACTCCGCAAGCCTCGTCCCGTGGGGCACACTCAACGGTTTTGCACTCCGCTAGCTCCGCAGCTTCACTGAGCCTCTGTGTCACGTCAGAAGGATTCCGCTCACAGTTTAATACTTAATGGCTTACGGTTTACAGCACTGAGTCAGACTCGCTCTCGAATTAATCTTCTCACTTAGTGGTAGAGCAGAGCCCGTCTTACCCATCCATCCTCAGTTTGCGTGTGTCGCTTAATTCTCTACAATTGTGGGCGGCGGGGCAAGCCTTTAGATTCAGCGTTTTGGAGGCGGTGGGTTTGTGGGCCACGTGCATTTGCAAAGCATCCGAGTCTCGTGAGCTGAGAGGGAGCCTGGAGACTGTAGAACAGCAGATAGGTTCCTGAACTCATGCACCTTAGAGTGCGTGGATTTTGTCTGGGCACCCTGGTTTCCTTACACATGCTGCGATGGTCTAATGGTTAGCACGCGGGACTTGCAATGCAGAGCTTGTTGGTTCCATCGTCTGCGAAACCGTTGAAATAATGGGACCAGTTGTTTTCTCTCTCCAAGTTTATTAGAAAACCGCAGAATGGATCACCCTTATCATCATTAGCCATTATCAATCCACTGCGGGATGAAGGCCTCCACAAGCTGTTGCTGTACATCTAGCTACCGCACTCAAGCTGATTTAATTTCTCCATCCCTAGTGGAAATCCTCTTGTGCACATTCCCTCCTTTGGCTGTCACTCCATCATTGTCCTCTACCACTGGCCGTTGCTCCTTCTAGCGATGTATCCTGCCAACATCCATTTGTTATTAACAGTTATTAGGACGTCTAACTTTGCTTGTCGTTTGACTCGTGTGCTCCTCTTTCTGTGCCTCTGTGCGATTCCAAGCGTACACCTTTCCCAAGCTTCTTTGCACACTTTTCAGCTCCTGTTACATTTTCCCTTATCAATGTCCATCTGTCTGATCCACGTGTTATAGCAGCGGTCCCTAACCCCCGGGCCACAGGCCGGCACCAGTCCGTGGCCTGTTAGTCGCAGTTTTGGTAAGCCCACAAGCTAACCCTAGGGTCCGTCCATAAATGACGTCACGCGATTTTGGACTATTTTTGACCCCCCTCCCCTCGTCACACGGCGTCACAAAAAGTCAGACCCCCCCCTCCCTCAAATATGACGTCACAAAGCTCTGCCCCCCCCCTCCCAAAAAAAAACATCCTTCAAATCGCTTTAAACTATTGTCATTGCAGTGCGTATTTAATGTGCCGCTGCACTCTGATGTTGTAGGAGAAAACATTTATTAAAACGTCTATTTCATTAAGTAGAACGTGTTGTCTATATTTATTTCAAGTTGCGCATTTTGATGTGACGTCACATTTCTCAACCCCGCCCCTCTCATCACACATCGTAACAAATGTCTGACCCCCCCCCCCTAGGTGCGTGACGTCATTTATGGACGGCCCCTAACATTGTGGGGGGTCGAAAGAGGGTGCTGGGAAAGAGTGGGGAGGAATGAGGGGGCAGGAAAGGGGGAGAGAAGGGAATGGGAAGAAAGCATGCGAAAATAAAACCACTGCAAATAAAATAATTTGACCGCGACAAATGTGCCTATCGTGAGCTAAGGTCCGACCGAGCAGCGATCCACTGCCATCCGTTTCCGGAAGAGGGACAGAGCCTCCGAAAGTACAATTGATTTTTAAGTTTTAAGTTGGGGTTTCCAAAAACCCTCCAACCTGCTCTCATCTCTTTAAACCCCTTCGTCCCGGTCCAACTTCAATAACCTGGGTAGTTATTCAATGTGCATACTCATAACTCCAATGTGTTTCCCAGTTATATCCCTGCGACACATTTTCAATCATTTCGAGAACGTTCTGTTACGTGGCCGTGATCGTATTTATTCCGAGCCCAACGTTTGACCGTGTCGTAAAAAAAATGGATTTTTTTTTCAATTTATCTTCATGCCCCCGTTTTTTCTGCAATCCAAATTTGAAAAAACCCAATAAAATATTTTCACGTCGCATTTGATAACGTTGGTGACGGTGCTTCTTTGTCTGACTCCGTAGCTATCATCACACGATCTCAGCGTGGCTGTTCCAATCAATCAACGTTTTTTTTTCTCTCCCTTTGCTTATCTATTTAAAACGCATGATGTACGTATACGTATGTGTGTTGAAATTATTTCTCACCGTACGTCGCCAACTGTGCTAATCGGAGGTGCAGGAAAAATTAAAAACTCGGTTGAAGAATGTCAGATCCGTTATTATGATTTCACTTTTTTATGTAAAGGATCACCAGACCCAACAGATGGTTTTAGAGCACCGTGCAGAAGAACAAAAAACAATCTCAAATATTTTTTTTTCTTTCTAAATGGCAGAATATCAGAGGCCACGCATAACTCTTGAGGCAGAGCTTTTTTTCCACATCCGAGGCCCTAGAAATGAAAAAGCCGAGCTCCGAAACGTTTTTCTTTTGCCGAACGAGTGACTGACAGAGAAACACGGGCACGGCGTGTGAGGACCTCACGCTTTTCGATGAATTGTAGAGCTGTACATTTTGTCGGTGAAATATCGAGGCAAATTGCTGAAAGAGTGCTTTGTGAACTGAAGCACAGTTAATGTCAATGGTGCACGGAGTACAATCGGAAGCCAGTTGTAGGTCCAGGAAAGTTTGGGAGATTGGGTCCCGACCAAAACGTCCAGTCTAACGTCGCGTGGAGGAAGCGTTCTGAATGGTCTGGAGTAGTTCAACTCGACACCACGGAAGACGCACGCACAGGGCATTGCCATAGTCGAGACGGCATGTCATAAGGACTTTCAGGACCGGAGGACAATCTCTGTCAGAGAGGAATGGTTGGATCTTTCTGATCGTCCAGAAGTTGAACACACGTTTTTTTTTTACTTCACTGTCGCTTCTTGGGGCAGAAACGGCGGTGAATTATATGATCAAACTCTAAGCCAAGACTCTTAGACCTATTTACTAGTCTGGGTACCATTCCGTGGACAGTTAATAAGACACTACCATGAGGTCAACAAGTACAAAATTCCTGCCCATCTTATTGCGCGTACTTACATTGTAACAAAAAAATGTACATTGCAAACAGAATAACAAACTTCAGAGGCCAGCCGACCACAAACGTAATCCAGGTTTAGGAAAGGTTTATCTACCAACAATCACATCATGCACTATCAATCCGATGCTGAAATAGACTAATGCACATCCAATGCCTTTATGCCTGTGCCTCAATGCCTGTGCCTTTGTGGACTACGACATGGCATTTGACTTGGAGGAAAATTAAGCCAGTCATCCAAATTCTCAGAAACCGAGGAGGTTGTGCATAATAAACTTTTTTGTGAACGTGCAACCTGCAGTAACTAGATGGTTGTTTACATGCCATGTCAAACTCTTTGGTTCATTCGGTAAAGTCACGTAGGTATGAAAAATAAAATTAATTTAATCACGACATTTCGGGTGCAACACAAGCGTCCGTCATCAGGTGGGACAACCACAGCAAGAAACAATTGCTGAAGTGGGAAAAAGGGCTGCTGTAACAAGAGGCCATATAGGTACGAGAGGGGGGAGGAGCCAGGGAAGAGGGATAGATAGGACGCTTGTGTTACGCCCGAAACGTCGTGATTTTATTTATTTAATTTCATACCTACGTGACTTTACCGAAAGAACCAAGAGTATGGATCCCTGCAGTCACGAAAACTTCAAATTTAAATGCCAGGTCACGTCAAACACTACGGTGGGTTCCATATGTCAGAAGTGATTATGTCTTTAATGCCATTGAGAGGGGCCGCGCTTGCACCCATCAATGTGACGAAGAGCTTCAATTGAACCTGGCTGCTCCTTTGACAGTTGAGTGCTGCACCTTTAGCTGGCCCGTAAAGCCGTGATTTGCGATACATATGCAAGAGTCACATTGGGAGTGCAGTGCACGAGTATATTTTTTGTCCAAACAATGCCAGGGTTTATAAACTGCCGTTTTCAAACCAACAGGTCCTTACAATTACATTTCATTCACTGTTTACAGTACATATGTATGATATAAACGCATGTATAGTTAGTGCTCTTGCAGCCAGTAGTGCACCACCTTGTGTCAGAGAATGACCCTGGGAATATGACATTCCAGAACTGCTGAATACACTTCAACCGACCTCTTAAACCACACCACCGACACACTCCGTTTATAAGTCCCTGTAAAAAAAGTATTGGTCGCACATCAATCAATTTCATTTTTTTATTAAAAATGTTGGTGATTCTGCTGCATTGTTAGTGGTTTCTCAAGCACAAATAACAAAAACAAGCTCAACAATATTGGTCAATAAAACTGTTGAGTTTTTGCAAAAAAAATGATGATTAGAGCTGGAATATTCCAAAGTGAGACACTAATTTAAAATTTATTTTTTTGTTCAGTCATTGGTGATGGAGCTCGCCGCACTTTAGAACTGATTTTTAATCACAGGAGGCTGGCCAGATTAAAACGCAAGATTGTATTCGTGCCAGCTACGTGGCCATCCTATGAAGTGTTCTAACATTGCAGTCCAAAGCTGTACGATATTTTATTTTGAAAATAAAGATAAAGTTTGTCCCTTGTTGTGCAAAGTGTTTGTTTCGTAGAGTTTGCTGATGTATGATACGCCTCATTTATAAGGTTCATGGGTAAAATAAAGAATTAACGTTTCTTGTGCAACTTTTTAATAAAATTTACGCAAGAATTGACTCGTTGATAATTATGTTATCGTATGTGAATTTCATGCTATTAGAAAAAAATAACCGTAGAGATGGTACAATAAATACAATGAGATACAATTGAGACAGTGAAAAAATTTACAAAAAATGTCACTTCTTGAAACATTGCTCAAACCAAAATTATGACAATCCGATGATTTGCTGGGGTAAGTGCAATCGCTGAATGCATCCATCGTGAAGCCATTGCTACGGTGACTCCACGTTTTTTTTTATTTGACATGTTAAACTAAGACAACTGGTGCCAGCCCTTACTGTACCTGGTGGGAATGTAAAGTAGTGGAAATGTAGTCGCATATTGAAGAAGAAGATTGAATTTGTGTTTCTGAAAACATTGAGCTAAAACCGAAGCGTTATTCTTCACGGATGGCTTTTTTTGAAACACCAACGACCGTGTGGAATGAAATCATCAATTATAAGACACTGGGCTACCCTAGCAGGATATGATTAATCATGAATTGCATTCAATACGTGTGACAAAAACAGTCAATTTCTACTACTACTTTCAAATTACTACCTAAATCTATGTTTAAATACACGTTGTATACATGATGGACAGTAAGCTAATTTATATGACAACGCGCGGCACCGGTCTTAAAAGCCATCTCAATTTTAAAGAAGGTGATAAAATTAAGTTGCTGAATGCAAAAGTGTTACACACGAACTTTAACAACGAGCAAGAGATGAAAAATGCAACATGAACCATGTACGTATGTACGTCAGGTTCCTCCATACCATCATTAATAACAACATTTTATATTGTGCTACTCCTTGCTATGTTTTATATTGTGCTTCTCCATGCTAAGTCTCAAGTATTGTTCAGGAGGGCTTTGAATTGGGATACTTGGCCATTTATTAGATGCTATGTATCTTGCATGTTCAAGGAGACTGGATTGCTCAGAGGAAACCCAAGCACATGTGGAGATAATATAATTGTCAATTATTAGAAATTGGTCTCGTCTATCGTATAAAAAATTACAGACCCAGCTAAAATCCCTTATTGGTGGAAATGAAGTTTGTTGCAGAACTTAATTGAAATAACTTGTGGCAATTGACCGGAATGGATACGGGGCACAGGATGCTGCCCTTATCTTCCATTTGCGATTTACAAAGTTGAGCTTTTGCTTTCATAATGACACAATTGCCAATTGTTCCTCGCAGCTTTGTATTTGTCAAGAGATTGGAGACACCAACAGTGACACAATCTCATTATATTCTCCCGCCTTATGGGAGCCCCCTGTTTGACAGTTAAGGTTACAGGGTTTTTTTTCCTCCCAAAAATTTAAAAAAATTAAGGATGAAAGTTGACATGCACACCGTCACACATTGATGATGCATCATTTGTGACAAAACACGTTGTACACTCAGGGAAGGATGAATAAAAGTCACGGACACATTCCCAAAATAGCATTGTTGTAGAGCCAAATAATGCGTTTAGCTTTATTTAATTGTACGTGTAAGTGTGTAAGGGTGATTATATAGTGGGACAGATGCACTACTTGGTGCAGAAACATGAACTGTGAATATAGTTGGGTGAAAAGTCGGGAATACAGGCTAAGTCACCGGGCAGATCTGAAGACAGAATAGCGTGAGTAGCTCACGGTTGACCGATTGCAAAAACATCTGCTTCAGAGACAGCTTCATTTGTACGTGGCCTCCTTGCAGGCGTGTGCTGTGCTGTTGTGGAAATTAGAGTTACCAAGGATGATGATATTAGCACCAGGATGTTGCTGATGTACACGTTAAAAGGTAGCAGAGAAGAGTTTTAGGTGATTACACTTAGTGAGCGGTAACCACAGAAAAGGTATTTCATGGAGCATGGGGCAGAACATAAAGCGTAAGATATTATACAAATAACTTTTCACCATATGAGGATTACTCTGTGTAACAAAAAATAAATACTAATGTTGTCCCTGGGCAGTAAGTGTTATTTTCGAATTGCTTATGCCTCAAAAGTACAGCAAATGGCTATTATTCCCCACAAACTTTGCTTTTGTGACCAGGGCAGTGATATTTTGAAATTTACCTATTTGCAATGACAATTCCAGATAGATTCAGTGCTGAGTAAACTTGGAGTAACTTCTAGAACATTCTATAACTTTCCAGTAATATAAATAGTAGTATAAATACAGGGGCCTTAAGCCCACCAGTTCAGTTTAGTTCCAGCTGCCTAAGTGGATACATATCTGCATTTTTCTGAGAGGGCATCAAGAGGCTGCAAGCATCCGGAAGACGCATTTTGCTATGTCTGCGGCCAATGTATCAAAACAAGAGCGAAAACGTACTCTGTGGTATTATATGCTAAGATGTGTGAGGCCTACAAGGCATATTTCGGCATGCCAGTCGGGGATCAAGACAAACCCTGGGCACCTCATTTCACCTCCGAGCAATACAACAAAAACTCTGGAAGGTAGAATGGACAATTGTTGCTCTGAATTTTATGTTATAAAATTTGTTAAAACATTTGCATTTCAAAACGTTTTTTTTTATTTTAAAATGTTTCACAATGTTCAATGTTATTAAAAATATATCATCTATGAAACATGTTGCGAGAATCTCTTACACATTAGTCATGGGTGAAATAAATGTATTGTTGTAGGATGGTACAGAGGGGAAAAGAGAGCCATGAAGTTCGCTAACCCAAGAAATTGGTGGGAACCCACTGACCACTCAAGCAATTGCTACTTTGCATGGTGGAACCTTCCAAACGTCGGACTGGCAAGAATGCACCTGCTATCACGTATCCAGACCTTCCTTCATCCATCGCCCCGGTGCCACACTGCCATGAGCTCCCCATACCCACTCCTCTGGAGAGAGAACAGCCGTCTTTAGAAGAGAGCAGCAAGTCAGAGAGCGAGGAGGACGTTGTAGATCCAGATGACAATTTCAGAGGTGGCGCTGAGGCCAGAAACCCATACTGCCCCAACCAAAAGACCTCAACGACTTGATCAGAGATCTTGGTCTTACCAAGTCCAATGCTGAGTTTTTAACGTCTAGGCTCAAGCAGTAGAACTTGTTGGATGAAAGTGTGCAAGCCGCAAATCAGAGGAAGCGTCACCAACAATATTTTACGGCTTCTTCACCCGTCAAGATGGGCTCTGCTTCTGCCACAATGTGACAGTCTGTTCGAGGCAATTGGAATAGCCTGGAACCAGAATTAGTGGCTCCTCTTCATTGACAGCTCATCCAGGAGCCTCAAAGCCATGCTGCTTCATAATGGTAACAAGTACCTGTCTCTTCCCCTGGCTCACTCAGTGCACTTCAAACAGGATTACAACATCATCAAGACCTTGCTGGACGCCTTGTGAAACAATTTGTCAGAGCTGTAGATAAGGAGTCGGCAGCGTTCAAGTACCTTCAAGATTTCTTCCCTATGCTGTCTGAGGCAAAGGTCAAAGCCGGTGTCTTCATAAACCACAGATATAGAATATTCTGGAGTGCAATGAATTCCCCAAGAAGCTCACTAGTAAGGAGAAAGTGGCTTGGAACAGCGTTGTCGCAGTGGTTCGTGATTTCCTGGGCAATCACAAGGCCGAAAACTACGTGGAGCTGGTTGAGACTCTGGTGAAGGACTACGGCACAATGGGCTGTAGGATGTCCCTCAAAGTCGCTACCAAGGACAGTATGACGAGAACTACATTTGGTGACTGATTCGTGAAAGGGATTTACAGTATAATCGTAAATCTCGAAAACCTACTCACTTCTAAATCTTTTGTAGTAATTTTTGTATTGCCTTATGTTAATTTCGATTCATATGTTGTTTTTTCTGACTTAATGTGAACGAAAAGACACAAATGCGCCTGTTTTCTCATTGAAAATCGGTAAATTTAAAAATATCACAGTCCTAGCCACAAAAGCAAAGTTTGTGGGGAATAATAGCCATTTTCTATACTTTTTAGGCATATACAATTAAAAATAACACTTACTACCCAGGGACAAAAATCGTGTTATATAGTGTTATTCGTCTATTAGCTGCCAACAACTTTGTAATAACGTTTTGCATTATATTGTCCTGTTGATGCGCTTTACCAGATTTCCATTAAGAGTAAACTATTACTGATTTTAATTTTCCAACGCAGCTTATGCTGTGCCAGCCTGTCACAAGTCTTAATTATTGTAACTTTTACAACCTAAAATGCTTCAAATGCAAATTTTGTCAGTCATGCAATTAATTGTCAAATCATTAGACTAATGGCACTAAAAACCGCCACACAGTCAATTTATTCAAGGATATATTTTTTTTTTACGCGATAACTTTACGAGAAAAAGGTAATTTTTTTAAAACCTCATTTTTATTTTATCGCGCATTTTTTCATGGAAAAAAATTGAAACAAAATGTGTGTCGATAATGATATTACAATTTCGCAATTCGGACGATACCATTGTACAATACATTGTAGTGCAAATTGCGCTATAGCAGCAACCTTATCCATAACGGCAAATAATATCAAGTCGAAAATGCTTTTCTAAATTTAAATGTTTAAGCACGTTTAATCAATAGCATTGATTTAAGTTTCAAAGGTAATGAATATCAATATTTTTCAAAATCACTAATTTGCATGAATTTTACATCAAGACACGAGTTCACAGCTCCGTAGGCACGGAGTGCCTCATAGACAAGTCCCTGATGAACCAAAATCAATGAAATCACCCTCTGAGAATACTAATTTACACGTAATTAAATTGTGCAGCCACAAATATGTAAATTAATGTGCACCACTGACAGTGTGAAATGCATCAGGAGGAGCTGTGATAAAATGTTGTCCTTTGTGTATTTAGTTCCTCTCACTCAAAGTAGCGTTCTGTGTGATTGGTGGTAAAGTTACGCATATTCATTGTTTACCATGACGCGGTCGACAATGGCCTTTGATCAGACGGCCTTCAATGCACCAAAGCTCAGTGGCAATGGGCCTGGATGTGTGAGTGCTTACGACCAATGAGAGTGAATATCTGAACCTTCGCAGTGGCATCTCTTAGGTCGACTCGGCCTTAAGTTAGCACCTGGTACGGTGTGTTAACATCAGCACTGGGGAGACAGATGTGGCGGGATGTGTTGTTGGACACTCTCACAGCATTTCCCCCAAACATTCTAAGGCCATATGTAGGGGATCTTTGTATTTGACATGTTTTGAAGGTGTGGGTTTTTGCGAGGTGTGGATAGGTGATGGCAGTTGTCTCGCTTCTCAAATGTCAAACATTCACAGCCTTGGTCAAATCCTCCGAAAAAAAAAAAATCTTGTCTCAGTGAGGTTTTCTTGAATATAAAAACAAATATATGGGGCCGTCCATAAATGACGTCACGCAATTTTGGACGAATTTTGACCCCCCCCCCCCCGTCACACGGCGTCACAAAAAGTCAGACCCCCCCTTAAAAATGACGTCACAAAGCTCTGCCTCCCCCCCCCCCCCCAAAAACCATATTTCCATTTTGAAAATATAACATGCTTCAAATCGCTTTAAACAATTGCTATTGTAGTGCGTATTTAATGTGGCGCAGCACTCTGATGTTGTAGGAGAGAACATTTATAAAAAAGTATATTTAATTAAGTAGAACGTGTTGTTTATATGTATTTAAAGTTGCGCATTTTGATGTGACGTCACATTTCTCAACCCCCCCCCCCTCGCCACACATCGTCACAAATATCTGACCCCACCCCCCCCCCCCCCTAGGTGCGTGATGTCATTTATGGACGGCCCCTATGTAAAAATGTATGTGCATATATAAATGTATGTACTATATACATTATGTGCGTATATACATACAGTGAGAGAAAAAAGTATTTTATCCCCTGCTGATTTTGTACGTTTGCCCACTCACAAAGAAATGATCAGTCTATAATTTTAATGGTAGGATTATTTGAACAGTGAGAAACAGAATAACAACACAAAAATCCTGAAAAACGCATGTCAAAAATGTTATAAATTGATTTGCATTTTAATGAGGGAACTAAGTATTTGACCCCTCTGCAAAACATGACTTAGTACTTGGTGGCAAAACCCATGTTGGCAATCACAGAGGTCAGACGTTTCTTGTAGTTGGCCACCAGGTTTGCACACATCTCAGGAGGGATTTTGTCCCACTCCTCTTTGCAGATCTTCTCCAAGTCATTAAGGTTTCGAGGCTGACGTTTGGCAACTCGAACCTTCAGCTCCCTCCACAGATTTTCTATGGGATTAAGTTCTGGAGACTGGCTAGGCCACTCCAGGACCTTAATGTACTTCTTCTTGAGCAACTCCTTTGTTGCCTTGGCCGTGTGTTTTGGGTCATTGTCATGCTGGAATACCCATCCACGACCCATTTCCAATGCCCTTGCTGAGGGAAGGAGGTTACCACCCAAGATGTGATGGTACATGGCCCCGTCCATCGTCCCTTTGATGCGGTGAAGTTGTCCTGTCCCCTTAGCAGAAAAACACCCCCAAAGCATAATGTTTCCACCTCCATGTTTGACGGTGGGGATGGTGTTCTTGGGGTCATGGGCAGCATTCTTTCTCCTCCAAACACGGCGAGTTGAGTTGATGCCAAAGAGCTCCATTTTGGTCTCATCTGATCACAACACTTTCACACAGTTGTCCTCTGAATCATTCAGATGTTCATTGGCAAACTTCAAACGGGCATGTATATGTGCTTTCTTGAGCAGGGGGACCTTGCGGGCGCTGCAGGATTTCAGTCCTTCACGGCGTAGTGTGTTACCAACTGTTTTCTTGGTGACTATGGTCCCAGCTGCCTTGAGATCATTGACAAGATCCTCCCTTGTAGTTCTGGGCTGATTCCTCACCGTTCTCATGATCATTGCAACTCCACGAGGTGAGATCTTGCATGGAGCCCCAGGCCGAGGGAGATTGACAGTTCTTTTGTGTTTCTTCCATTTGCGAATAATCGCACCAACTGTTGTCACCTTCTCACCTAGCTGCGTGGCGATGGTCTTGTAGCCCATTCCAGCCTTGTGTAGGTCTACAATCTTGTCCCTAACATCCTTGGAGAGCTCTTTGGTCTTGGCCATGGTGGAGAGTTTGGAATCTGATTGATTAATTCCTTCTGTGAACAGGTGTCTTTTATACAGGTAACAAGCTGAGATTAGGAGCACTCCCTTTAAGAGTGTTCTCCTAATCTCAGCTCGTTACCTGTATAAAAGACACCTGGGAGCCAGAAATCTTTCTGATTGAGAGGGGGTCAAATACTTATTTCCCTAATTAAAATGCAAATCTTTTTATAATATTTTTGACATGCGTTTTTCTGGATTTTGTTGTTGTTATTCTGTCTCTCACTGTTCAAATAAACCTACCATTAAAATTATAGACTGTCAGTGGGCAAACGTACAAAATCAGCAGGGGATCAAATACTTTTTTCCCTCACTGTATACAAAAATAAAATTATCTCTCTACGTGCCATGCCCTTTCTTAAAGTTACCGGCGATCGTGAACGTCTTTCAATTTGGCTCAGTCCATGACATTGCTCAAGAACGTTGCAATGGACACTCCCAGATGCCTCAAATTCATCAACATTGCTGATGTGCTTACATTTTCTCTCTTCCACAGCTTCTTGCGCCTGCAGTTTTCCCCAGCGAAAAGCTTATTCATGTTCAGTCTCTTGTCTTTTCATCACGGCGATCCCTCTTTGAACGTGGTTGAGAAGCGTTCCCGAAACGTGCCATGTTTGACACGAAAACGCGTTAAGCCCAAATCAATTTCTCCGCAAGAAATAATGTACGGAGGTCGCGTTCCAGGCCAGAATTTTACAAGGGAAACTTTAAAATATGTGTGCTTGTGTGAGGGTAACTTAAAAATTGCAATAAATTTGAGGTAGAGAGGAGGGAGAGAAATAAGATTGGAGCAAGTAAAAATTTTGAGGCAAAAAAAAAAACGGTGGGTGGGGGTGGAGGTGTTAGCGGTGAAGTTATTGGGGGGTTGAAGGCATAGGGTCATCAGGATATGTTGTGTGTCTCTCTCTCTCTCTGTGCGTCTATGTTGTGTGTCTCTCTGTTGTCTCTCTCTGCTTGTGTGTCTGTCTGTGTGTCCCCGTGTCTGTGTTTTGTCTCTCTCTCAAATTTTGCAATATTTGGAAGAACGTAATCCACCAGGTAAGGTGCTGACTGTTGTGTTAGCCGACTCTCTGTGTTCGATTGCATTGTATTTCTAAGTTCACTAGGTTTGTTTTCTACCTGCTGACGATTGCTTGTGTTGCAATCGAAACGTCGTATTCTATTATTTAATTTATTTTCTTTCTACGTGACTTTTACCGAAAGAACCAAAGAGTAATTCCTGCAGTCACGAAAGCTTCAAATCAAGTTTTTCATCAGGATAGTTTTTTTATTGGGTGCAACTGTGAAAACGATAGCCATATCAGACATGAGTACATCTGATCGGCATGAGCATTGGGTTCACCGCAGCTCAAAGACTCAGTCCCTACAAGGCGTGTAGTGAAGTTAGGAGATGTCCCATGTACTGCTCGGCATGAAGAGCAGAATCGCTGATTCTGCCGACAATGTGTTCAGGGAGGCGGTTCCATATAAGGAACTGCAGATTGAATGGAGCTTCGGTGCAGGAAGCATGTTCTGGCAAATGGGGGGGGGGGGGGCAAGGGTGTGGCTTGGCAGGGTTGGGCATAATCGGGTGGCATGGCCTCTTTCGTATGGAGGTGGTTTGCCATAAGTTATTGGCAGAAAGAACTCCATCGAAACTAAGGGAGGCATGCTCAACACAATTTGCCAAATTGCCCCCACCCCCTATTAGCACGGATTGACTACGTACGGTGCGAAATCAATTCAACATACATGCATAGACTCACACGGACACCCAGAGACTCACACGGAGACTTATAGCTTGTTGTCCTCCTCCCGCACCTCCAATTAACACGGGTTGGCTACAGACGGTGCGAAAGAACTTCAACATACCTACATACAAAGACTCACATAGAGACCCAATGACTCACACAGAGAGCCAATGACTCACACAAAGACCCAATGATTCACACAGAGACCTATAGATTTTTATCCTTCCCCCGCACCTCCAATTAGCGCGTTTGGCTATGTACGGTGCGAAAGAAGTTCAACATACACACGCACATACATTGTGTGCAAGCTCCTTGTGAGTTGTGGAGTATTATGGATAAAACTATAAACAGGATTATTGAAACTCGGTTCTGCATCTCCACGTATAAATAATAATAATAATGCTTTTTAGAGTCTATTGGCTTTCCAAATGATCATTCAGCGGCATTGGTTTACGCAACCAAAAACGCCTGTCTATGCTGTACAAGGTTGATTTCACGGTGACTGATGTTTATGTTTGCAGGCATTTGGAGATCACTCATGACGGACGAGATTTGACTGCCGTCTTGACCCCTTAGACTTGGCCTTTTGACACTGACACAGTGTGTACAGGATATACACCGCATGTGGTTTGTGAGATAAATTGTTTTTTTTACCTACCTATTTGTTATATGTCCCGGGATGTTTTTTTTTCACGGTTACTTTGTTGGCGAAAGGCAATGCTGATTCAAAGAATGTCCAATCAAATATCCTCCACAGGGACTTTTTTAAAGCTCATTCTTGCGGAGGCCCTTCTGCCAGCAGTGACACGAGCCAGTAAATTGCAGGGCTGCGATTTCACCTAATGGCTTAATGAAAAAAAAGCAAACAAGTGAATACCTGAGTTTGACCTTTCAGTGGAGTCTAAACTCACAACCTCCTCACCTGATTGCGAGAAAAGCAATCGACTGTGGTGCAAACATCTATCCGGATTATAAGTGCGTATTCTGTCGTACTGTATGAAACTGTGAAAAAATACATATAAGTTGTTTTGCATTTTTGCCACGGCTCCAATTTCCACGGCATTATTTCAGTTAATATTCTGTGGGGCCGAGAGCGCCCCCGTGTTCAATCTGCCGCCGTAGCTCTGGATCGGGTTTAACGCTCGCCGGCATTACCCCCGGGAATTAAATTATGCAGCAATGGTGCGATAATTATGGGGTATTAATACTACTTTATAACACACCACGCTCGGAGGAAAAAAAAAGTTTCATCGTATGTTTTTGGTATATATATGAAACTAAAAATAACATATTAACCTCATCTTGGGCTTTTTTTACATCTTCAAATGGATCACTGCCTTTTGTGTGAAAAAAAATAAGAAGCTTGAGTCTCGATTTAAAGCTTTCGTGACTGCAGGGATTCATCTTCTTGGTCCTTTCGGTAAAGTCACGTAGAAGGGAAATAATAAAATAATAAAAACATAATAAAATAATTCTCACGACGTTTCGGCCACAACGCAAGCAGTCGTCCTCAGGTGAAGAACAGGTCTGTCAGAAAGACGCTGTCTTCAGGTGAAGAACAGGTCTGTCGGAAAGACGCTGTCTTCAGGTAAAGAACAGGTCTGTCGGAAAGACGCTGTCTTCAGGTGAAGAACAGGTCTGTCGGAAAGACGCTGTCTTCAGGTGAAGAACAGGTCTGTCGGAAAGACGCTGTCTTCAGGTGAAGAACAGGTCTGTCGGAAAGACGCTGTCTTCAGGTGAAGAACAGGTCTGTCGAAAAGACGCTGTCTTTCCGACAGACCTGTCACCTGAGGACGGCTGCTTGCGTTGTGGCCGAAACGTCGTGAGAATTATTTTATTATGTTTTATTTTAATTATTTTATTATTTCCCTTCTACGTGACTTTACCGAAAGAACCAATAAGAAGCTTGAGTCTAGTATACAACTGAGTAGATATCACGGAGAGCAGCAGCAGTAATACTTTGTTCAGATACTGAAGCCAGCAACTTGAGTTCTATTTCTGACCTATGCTAACATTAGTGACATCTGAACTTGGTTCTACCACTCACCCAAACACCCCCCTCCCAACAATACACACCGCTAAAAAAAAATACTAAACTATTTCTTTTTTACCAGATCAGGCCCCACTGAGCTATATAGCTCTTTTTCAGAAGTAACCTAGCTGTCACAAATGATAGCTCAACGAAGTGGCTTATCTTTGCGTGGAAATATATAGCAGGCAAACACCACTAAACGCGTGATGTTGATTCTAAATGTGAAGGGAGAAAAAACTGGACGGCCTTGAGAAAAATCTATGCGACCACGGTAAGAGAGACCTGCAAACTCCAAACAGAGCGCCGTCAGTATCGAGATCGTACCCACGACCTCCAGTATACCAGGCGAGGTAGTTAACATCTCACCCCCTTCACCAACCAGCGCAGACCAGCGTGGTGATGTATAGAGTATGTGCAACAACTGTAGTGCACAAAGCCCCTCAGTCGCCATCAGCGATGGACCCACCAACCATGGCATGAGCTGAGGGGGTGAAGGCAGAGGGTGCTGAGATGAACTGGGTATTAGTTGATGATGCTGCATTGACAGTGGTGCACAAGCACAAATAGCAAACAAACAAAACCCTCAACACGTAACACATTAATCTAAGAAGGAGGGCATTTGGCTATAAGGTAAAAACCCACAGTGTTTTTGACGAATGTGAGTGAGTTTTTTTGGGGTATGAACAGAGTTCCTTCTGGACTATGCCGTTGCTGGATTCACCGCACAGGTATTCACGATTCAACCTGGTCGAACTGGAGACAGCAGTTGGAGACGTGAACTGGGGCATTCGTTTCGGAAAGGAGAATAGGAGAGAACTCGATATTTAAACATTGGCATTTTTTTTGCATCACACAGACAAAGAGATGAAGTTGAACATAACTATGGAAGATTGGGCTACTTAATGTCTCCGGCAATCAATCTCAAATTTTAGAGTTCAAGAGGACTGAGGATGGAATATGGCCCACTTACATGATGACTCTCCAGCCAGGACAACTTAAAATGTCATTCTAATATATTCCTTATAAAGGTAGACGAATTGGGTGAATAAACAAATCCACGTAAAACACACACTGCGGCATCGTAACAGGGTACTTCTTCAAAGCAAAGAGGAATTAAAATGAGAGATGAAAGGACGACAATGGGGAAACTTGACGTAGGAGTAAAGAACGATGGGAAAAAGTGTCAATTAGTGTTCCGAGCCAGCATGTACCATGAAAGTAACGAACTAGCTTGTCAAGAATGAGTCCAGTCATAGAAAGTAGGAAAGAACTTGACTTGATTCTCAAGGACACACTCGAGGACAAAGTGCCTTTTGTCCCCCAAGCAAAATTCACGGCGAAGATGTGATCATAGACGGTTGCGATGCAGGTTTACACTTCCACGTCGTCAAAGGAAGGACGCGGCTAATTAGCAATGAGAACGTGACAGTAAACACCGCAAACATAGCTTGGGGAGGGGAGTGGGGATGAGATTGCTTCTAAAAGATTCAAATCCGTCGAGAAGCGCAATGACGGAATGGATGCCACCACATTTGACAACCCTTGCAACAAGTGGTGTTCATCTCAAAGTGCTTTCTTTGCCAGGATTTTTTTTTACAAATATCAAACAATAAAAAAAACACATACTTTCGTCATTTATCGTAAGCTGACAGTAGGATACATTTTTTTCAAAAAGCGAATAAGACAAGTTATCCCACACCACGAAAGGACAGAACTACGCGTGTGAGTTGGCAGGTAAAACAAAGATTGCCCTGAAGTCTGCGAAGCCATAATAAAATAAAAGAGTGCATACATTACAAAACAGCTTCAATCACCAACGTGATTGAAGCTGAGAATAAGCATGATACCAGCAGAGAGAAGTTGATTGTTAAGATCACAAAATATCAGTTCTTAGATCGTATGTAGAACTTATTTTGCACCGTGTGTAAAGATTGAACCCTATAGGACGATCCAGACATACAAATAGGAGAGACATCTTACGCAGTTTTTTATAGCCAAAAACATCATACGATATATCCCAGGAAAATAAAAAAAAACTGTCATTGTTCAGGCGACAAAGAGGTTCCAGATGTCACACTTCAAAGGGTAAAAATTGCCCTTCACAGCATGAAAGCATTGACAGCTGGAATAACCGTTGACATCATCGAAGCAGCACCAACTGTTGGATCTAACATCACGAGCCACTGGTGTTAGCCGTGGCCAGTAGTAGAACACAGGTTGCTTGGTTCAGAGCATCGTGTGGCTCACCACGGGGGCACCATTGTCTTCGTATGTGATTCTATTTTTTTGTTTATAATTTATCAGCTCGTGTGCAGATGTTTGGTGGACTGCCACATCGAAGAACTGTGAGAAACAGCTGTGGATTTGGCATTGACCACTGATGAGGACAATAACGATGATGCAATTATATTTCTATCCTCGATCGTCCAAATCAAATTATTTGTTGAAATTATACGTAAATAGACCAAACATCCACCAAGTGTGTGTGTGTGAGACTTGAATAAATCTTGACTTGTGACGAAACCTTGTACAGTTAATTATTTACAGACTCTCTGCCTCCACGAAGACAAAGATCCCCCATATAGCCTGAACAGTCTCTTGGGGTAAGTGTTATTTACGAGCAAATATTAAGGCCGGCACGGCACGCGAGGGGGTGGGTGGCCAGCACCACGCCAGGCCGCCTTTGTCTCCCCAGTGGTGATGTTTACACACCGTCCGATGTGCTCATTTGAGGCTGATTGGACCTACGGGAGGCCTAGGCCCGGAAGCGGTTCAGATAATCCTAAATGAGCTGGAATCGAACTCGTGTGCCTGGGTTAGTAGCGTAGCGCGCTCACCACCACACTGCCACTCATCCACACATACACTCACACGTTCGTGTGCGAGTGCAAATCCCAATCCCAACATCACGGTTGCCATAAAGGTCCCTCGCCATCTCCTCGGCGGTGACACTTCATCTTCCATTTGCGTTGCGGCGGAACACAACGCAAAAGTTGCAATTCATTTTCGGGAAGTGTCGCATTAATATTTAAATAATCTGAAATGTAATTATCCACTGCTCCGCTTGCCTGATCAGGCCGCCACTCAGCTATTAAAAGCCATGGGGCTTTAGGCTGTGCATTCCATTTGATTCATCAGTCGTTTTTTTAACGGTTAAAGATAATACGTACGCATAAAATAATGCATTTGATATACTACATACGGGGGAATTATGTATGCATGTGCTTCAGCATTGTTAGATGTGCAAGCACAATAGCACTTTAGAAATATTGCCCTCAAATTCACCATATTTTACTGAAATATGTTAATTGTACGTTGTGTGTTTATTACGTCCATACGCAATAATTAACAATGTACCATTGGCTACATTATACATTATTGCTAATTATTAGCATTTATACACATGGTGCAATAAATGAAAATCAGCAATAACAACTACAAAAACACTGGATCAATGGCATCTATTATGTACGTGTTCCAGATTTTGGGATTGATACTTTTTTTTATTGCTGCTGGACCTTACATGTAACATTTTATATCAGAGATAAAAAATACTTTCCTGTTGAATCGTAAAATGACGTCATAAGAAGTGACGTCGCTCCCACGTTGTCACTTCTGCGAATTTTACGCTGAAAGTGTCGTCATGGAAGGCCATTCAGAAGATCCGTGATGTAGATTTTGATAAAATTACTGAAATAGAAAAAAAAAACATCCATGTTAAAATAACTCTCTTACTTATTGAACATCACGTTAAAACACTATATTTAATTAGTTCACATTTACAACTATTATGATGGCTATATTTAGAGTTTGAACAAAGAAAGTTATTAAAATGTCATTACATTTGAATCCTAAAATATTAAATAAAATCCGAAATTTGGCCTGAAAAATCGAATACCTGCAAACATGCCAAGAAAAACTTCTCTATTATAAGCAGTTTCACGCAATCTAAAATATCTTAATGACATATTTGTAGAATGACATTGCGTTTTATGAGTGGCCTCAATAGGTATCACCAAAGGCAAATGAGAGTCTATTAAGAGATTAAAACAAACGTCTGTTTATGTCGTGACGTGTTTGCTGTGTATGTGCCAATTGATACCCAAGCACACCCTTGCAAATGAGATGTTCCATCTCAAGGGATTTTCCAAGTTAACGTTTTGATAAAAATAATTCTCTCTCACAAAAAATCCTGTTCTTACTAGGTCAAAGGATATCTTACGGTTCATTTTCACAGCAATCAAACCCATACACACAGTACTGCAGAGTATGTATGGATATGTACCTATATAGTGTTGGCTATTGCTGTGTTTTACAAATCAGTGGTAAATTGATCTGCAGATTATGAGAAATGGGAGAATTGTCCAATGTGTGTGACCCTTATGATGTGGCGCCTGTTAAGCCATCCCCTATGTTGACTCTGCCTTAAATTACTTTCGCTGCAGACTTCATGGAAATCTGAAAACATTACGGGCAACGGTAGACATTGCACGCGAAAAGGCCAGAGACTTTACAAAGTAATGCCAGAAACATTCTGGCACGTAGAGTGTGACCCTCACCTCAATTTTCAAATAAGCAGTCGAAATCACCAGGACTCCTCGTAGTTTTGACAGAGAAGACGGTGATCACTTACGCGGCATCTGGAAAGCAGCGCTGAAGCGAAATTCACGCAGCATTTTGAAGGCAAAGGGTTGGTGGACCACGTACACTTTCAATGCACAAAGAGACAATTAATAACGCTCCATTATGTGACTGTGGTCATCCAGAACAGACCGTATCACGATGCAATGCCCCGATCCACAAATACGAAGGAGACATTGCCGTGATACACTCCACTGCTCCTGACGCAGTTATCTGGCTTGACCACCTGAATATGAAAGTGTAGTTGTTGCTCTGCATCTGCATCAGCAGTCATACGAAATGAAGAGACCAGCAGCAGCCGCCGCCAATGCTAAATAATCGAGGGACAGGAGTGAGCTGCTCAATTCAGAGTTCCCAGATCGCAGAGAAAACATTAGATATCATGGCAAACATTGAGCAGCCCCACCCAGAAACTCATCGGATAACTCCATTTAATAAGTGGTTGGCACTTGATAGGAAACTGGAATAAGTACCCGAAAAAAAAACACACGCATACAAGAGGATAACACCTAAAGTCCTGTACTCGTGGATTTGAGAATTCTACGTCCTAGCTCAAACCTACAATACTTGGGTTCCCCAGGTAGAATCATCTAATATTTATCAGGTTCTATCAACTCTGTGTAAGTTTTGAGATACGGAGCATGCAAGATGATGTAACGTATTCTTGTTGCTTTTGGATTTTTTTAAAGCAACTCACCTCCTTGTCTAATAGCCACAGCACAGTCTCAGGGGTAAGCTGACCTTCCGAGCTTCACATGAGTTCACAAAGTTGTCAGATTAGTGGTCAGGAACTTCCTCTACAGTCCCATGCCACTGGGATTTATCCGATGCTCCGCTCGAATGAAGTGGCAACCGCATCTGGCGTGGGTGGAGCGAATTCGGCTGCAATAGGCAATACAGTGACTCCTCTACTTATGAACGAGTTAGGTCCAGAGGTTTGTTCGTCAGTAAATTTGTTCGTAAGTCCAACTTTACTCCTGTCGATTCCAAGCATGGTGTACCGCATGTACACTAATGCATTCCAGCGTTGTTTTAATCTCCTATAGATGTGGGTGCCACTGGTTCTTCACGTTCTGTATATGTAGATGCCACCACCGCCATCTATTGCTGAACTTACGACTTTCGGTCCAAACAGACAATGGGATTTCGATTTAAAGCTTTCGTGACTGCAGGGATTCATCTTCTTGGTTCTTTCGGTAAAGTCACGTAGAAGGGAAATAATAAAATAATAAAAATAAAACATAATAAAATAATTCGGCCGAAACGTCGTGAGAATGATTTTATTATGTTTTATTTTCATTATTTTATTATTTCCCTTCTACGTGACTTTACCGAAAGAACCAAGAAGACAATGGGATATATGGGCAGGTTTGTCCTTATCTCTGAAAGTCCGTAAGTCGAATGTTCGTAAGTAGAGGAGTCCCTGTATGTGATACTTCTTTGTAAGCACTGCTTCTTCCAACGGATCTGAAAAGCTGAAGGGCCTTTGACAGAGGCATGTGTGTGTATGGCTCATGAATCACTTAGACATGAAAGCAACACGCTCCGGAGTCTGCTTATCACGAGACTGCCTCTGCAGTGGTGCAAATATGTAAAATATAAGAATAAGCAAAATACACTTTCTTCATGGTTTCAGCTATGCAATGCATTCCAGCCTTCATGTTCTTGGAGGTGCTTTCATATTCTAGGTGAAATGTGCGTCGACTCCATTTCTTCAGTTACCTTCAAAACCCATCTGCCATTAATTGGACATTAACCAGCTAACGTAATTATAAAAGCGCGTCCGACCTGATTTCCCTTTCCACTTTACATCCAATTTGCGGCGTTGAAATGGCTTACAGGGATCGGTGGGGGGGGGGAAAGGGACAGGAGCACATGTTAATTTGTGCTCAGTATTTTCAGTGACGGTAGAGGTGTGTCTGTCTAATATGCGAAAAATCCCAGTAATTATCTTACCCCCGCGATGGAAAGGGTGCTATGGGGTGCGATGACTCTCACGGCAGCGAGATGTTAACGACCTCGCCAGGTATACAGGACGTCGTCGGTTCGATTCCGACCCTGATGCCTGTATATTTGGAGTTTGCATGTTCTTCCCGTGGTCGTGTGGACTCTTTCTCCAGGTCATCTGGCGTTTCCCTCCACATTTGCAATAAACATGCGTTTATAGTTTTTGGCTGCTATAAATATTGACGTGATAAGCCACTTCGTTGAGGTATCAAGTGTGGCCATGTCGCTTCTGAAAAAGAGCTTCATAGCCGAATGGGCCTTACCTGGTGAAAACACATTTTTAAATTGTTTAGTTTAGTTTTAGGTAGTTAACATGTTTAGTGGCCGTCCATAAATGACGTCACGCGATTTTGGATGATTTTTGACCCCCCCTCCCCCCATCATCCCACGACGTCACAAAAAGTCAAACCCCCCCTCAAATATGACGTCACAAAACTCTGCCCCCCCCCCCAAAAAAAAAAAACATGCTTCCAATCGCTTTAAACTATTGTGATTGTAGTGCGTATTTAATGTGCCGCTACACTCTGATGTTGTAGGAGAAAACATGTATTAAAAAGTCTACTTAATTAAGTAGAACGTGTCTATATTTATTGAAAGTTGGGCATTTTGATGTGACGTCACATTTCTTAACCCCCCCCCCCCCCCCTCGTCACACATCGTCACAAATGTCTTAGCCCCCCCCCCCCCCCCAGGTGCGTGACGTTATTTATGGACGGCCCCTTACCTATAGTACGAAGAAGAAATACCACATGAAGAAATCTCACGATTGGTTGTGTGATATGGTCTTCCACGGGCTGTCCTCAATTCATAGGGTTATGCAATTTTCTAGCAATAGTTCCCATTATATAAGACTGAAAACAACAGACCACTTACTTGACTTGGTGTGCATGCAAACAGTCTGTTCGTATCGCGTGTCAAGGCCTCTGATTGGTGCAGGGGGGGGGGTCAGAGAATTAAAGTGATTGGAGGAGAAATTCAAATGCAAAAGGCCGGGAAGCGAGGGTTGAGAACGGTTGACGACCGTTGGAGAAGGAGGACGGGGATTGGCTAAGGGAAAAATGGGTGAGCGAACCTTCGAGAAAGGGGGGCTCGAGGGATATTTAAGGGGATAAGCACCACACAGAGACGATCACCCCTCTCTGTTACCTGTGTTACTCTCGCTATGTATCTTGGTAATATCTGTCTGCTAATATGTCTGTCTATAGTTTTCTGGTTAGATTTTACGTCGCTATTTCATTATACCTGATGATGATTGCTTGTGTTGCAATCGAAACGTCGTATTCTATTATTTAATTTAATTTATTATTTTATCTTTAGACGTGACTTAACCGAAAGAACCAAATAATAATCATAAGAAGAGTGTCCGTGTCCAACAAAACTGGCTCTTAGAAAAGCAAGGAACGTGTGTTGGTCGTCGTCACACGTAAATATTTGCCTCAATTAAATGAGACTGACAGCACAATTGGGTGGACTTCTGCAAAACGTGTGAAAACAAAGGCAATATGAATTAGACTTCGGAGTAAATGATCACGTGATGCACAGTCCCCAGAGTACTGGCCTCATTCTTCATTATACAAGGGTCACTATCCCTAAACCAAAGTGCTTATTTTAAATTAAACACTTTGTCGCCAAAGGGAGCGATAAGAAAGACAAATAACGCATTTGGGTATGGAATCTGCGGGCTTTCACGCACGCCTTTGTCCTCGGAGATATTTTACGAGCGATACAAACGGCACCTTCCCAGCCACACAAGGAGATGATGCCTGAGCATGGCATACGGTGCCATCGGCTTGATCGTTGAATTTAATTGCAAAGTTTCGGGGGGGGGGGAAATCCCTCCTTTGATCCCCGTTGACTGGTTTTCTCGAGAGTGAGTGCCTGATGGCTACAAAAGTTTTGTTAGGTTTTTGTTTGCATAGGATCCTTTCTTACGTGAGTTGTCGTGATCTTCCCCCTAAAGACACACACATAAATCCAAAGCCTTCACAATTTCAACCTTAGCTGGAAAGCATAAAACACGCAACGTTTGATTGTTGTCACTATTTGTAGCAGATCATACTTACAATTTTGCTTACAACTCATCTAATATATATCTCTCCAGCTGTGGTGGCATCAACAGCCTCAGGCGGTGATAATCTCTTGACCTTGACTATACTTTTTGCACATCTCCAATACAGCATTGTATTTCACTGTAAGTTTGTCCAACGATGAATCTTCATGGGGGCCATTGCACAGGAATACGTGTCCATTCTAGGGCGGTGTTATTGACAAATGTGGCGAGTAGTTTTTGTGTACCTGCGCACCACTGCCAATGCAGCCCCTTGCTATTTAATTTGACTCGCTCAACCTACTTTTTTGCAATACGCAATACTATACAGAAATTCACTGCAATAAGTGAATAATATGGATTCATATTTCTTTGTTATCATCATCATCCATGACCAATCCACTGATGGATGGAAGCCTCCCCAGGACGCAGTCATTTTGTATGATCCTGCGACGTAATAATGCAGCTAAAACCTACACATTATTTGATTTTACTTTTATTTGTGATAGTCATGTAATACTTACGCCTGCATTCTAATGCACATTATTCAAGAAAACATTTGTTATCAAAGCTAAACAAACCACACAACTTTGGCTCAGGAACAGCTATGATTAATGATGACTGCTAAATAAAGAGTGTACTTTAATATCGGGCCATTTAACGGGCAGTCATGATAATGACTAAATAAATGTACAGCCACTTTGTCGATGCACTGTTCGAGGAGTGCCTTCTCATAGGATGTGTCTTTGTTTGACCATACTTCACCACGCAGATCAGTGTGAGTTTGTGAAGGCAGGGCAGGTCCAGGACTGGATCAGATATCATCATTTAAGCTCATATAGCGTCTCTTTGGTTCTTTCGGTAAAGTCACATAGAAAATAAAATCAAATAATAATAGAATACGACGTTTCGGTTGCAACACAAGCAGCCATGATCAGGTAAGAATGAATGATAAAACACAGACACGGAAACAACATAGGCAGACACACATGCAGAGACACAACGAGCGAGACACACACCAAGACAAACAGAAGGACAACGAATCTGTGCCGAGGCCTGATGATGATTCTATTATTATTTCATTTATTTTCTACGTGACTTTACCGAAAGAACCAAAGAGTAATTCCTGCGGTCACAAAAGCTTCGAATCTAGTTTCTTATAGCGTCATGATTGTAATTGCATCCAACAACGCTGCACATCAATTAGCCAGTCCCTTACACAGATTACACAAAAACAAAACCCCACTACTTAGCAAGTAAAAAACAAACAAAAAAATGAAGACGTAAATGACGTGAGAAAAAATGTGGCTATCACTCACCGCTGATGTAAACCATGACCCAAAGCTGAAATGGAGTGGCCCGAGTTCGTAGCGCAGTCCTATAACCCCGGCACCACAGCACCGACCTTCAAAAGAAAAAATCAAGGCACGAAATATTAAATTACATCACTGCAATGCACATTGTATTTAGGATGTAATTTGACAATATTCGCCATTAGTGTCACAGGAGGCAGACAATTATGATATGTAATGTGTCGCAAGAGTTATACTTGAGAATGAAAGCAACCTTGCAATTAAGTCATGCTGACGAAGCTCAATTATGGCTTTTTTTCCAACGTTAAGCCCAATATTACAGCGTTATCAAATGTCATTTGTTTAATTAGATACGGAGTTGATTTCCATAGTGCGGAAAAATGACGTCTCTTTTTACGTAATCCTGATTTAGACGTACCTTTGATCTCAGATTTATGGTGAGATGGCATTAAAGTGCTCGAGTTTTCGCATTCATTGTTATGCCTGTAAATGACTATATCTTCTCAAGACACGTACAATATATGTAGAAATTACTGTTTACACGATGTGCATCTCACACGCTTTTGGTATGTCGTCTTGAGAAGCATTTGAATTGCAACACGAGATCATAGACATCGAATGTAGCGTACAACAATTAAACGTCAACGTTCAACATCGGACAATTTGAAATATATGTTACCAACCCATGAGATTCTCACTCCTTAAGTATTTTTTTTTTACTACGAAAAAAGATTGCGTGCCAAATGTTTTGTGTAACCTTTCCTCCGCTCTTCCCGCATGTTTCCAAAACCGGAGACATTTTTATCCCAACGGACGCTTAGCTGCAACTCGTTCGGCTCAGACGCAAGCATTTTTCAGTTTGCAGTTTTGTTCTGCGGTAAATCTAAACTTTGTTTTCTGACACACATCTCGTGTGAATTACATTATCCACGCCTTTTGCATGGTTGTATTGCAATGTCGCAAAAATACATTCGTCTCTGCACGACGGTAATAGGGTGTTGTCAAGCGTGTATCATGAACATGCTTATTTATATACGCTTATATTTTTTTATTCCTTTGTATGGCACGCAGCCACGCTCGCTCTCTCTCTCTCAAGCACACACGCATCCTGTGTGTGTGTCTGACAGACCGAGAGAATGCAAATCTGAAAATGTAGAGGCTTTCGAGTTGAATGCCCAGCGCTGCACATTATTTTATCCTATTGGTAGTGCTATGGCCTCAAAATGTTTAAACTTACGATTCAGGTGTGCACGAAGATATATGCTGCATGGTGATTCCTTTGAACTACCGCATGAAGATGTTCGCCGGAGTATAACATTAATAATGATAATAATTTACGGACCTTTGTCAATCCACTGTTGTATATAGCTTGAGCTTCTTTCGCGCCGTATGCAGCCAACGGTACTAATCGGAGGTGAGAAGGAAGGACACCCAACTAAACAAAAAAGTAGTTATTAAAAAAAATCACCTTTCAATCTAGATTTAAAAGTGGCATAGCTCCTCCAATGGATTCAACAAATTGGAAGGAAGAGTGCTCCAGACGGCTGCAAAAATCGCAGCTGATACGCGCGCAATGCAGTGACTGCCGGATGAAGGTCGCCCCATTCCGTTTCAATCACGTCGATTGCTTGACCCCCACCTCTTACGGCGCTGGTCAGCGTGGGTTGGTGAAGTGGGTCCGAAGAGGAGGTGGACCAGCTTCGACATCGCTCGCCCGCTGACGATGCACCACCCACCACCACGGTCGCGAATCGAGCGGAGGTCACCGAGCTCATCGCGTGTTGCGTCAAACGCCGTGCCGCCACTCCACCGGCCACGTCTCGGAAGCAAAGCAGGCAAGCAGGCAGGCATGCTTGAGCCCCCGGATAGTGCTTGGATGGATGACCACCATGCGTGACAGGTGTTAATGTCTGTGTGGCTATGTTGCGGGCAGCAGAGGTCAGTGAGGCAAAATCCATTGTACGAGTGTACTTCTATGCTCCCATAGCTATGCTCCATGGCTTCAGCCACCCTCACAGACCACACAACGAAGCATGCTCAAACAACCCCCATGAGCCACGTGGTGTGGAGAGGCCCTTAACCAGCAGTGGATTGACAACAGGGATCTAAATGATAATGTAGGTTTTTTGGGTCAGATCGCGTTATTTATAAATGTGTCGTAACCCTCCACCACCCGACACGGCCAAACAGTAAAAAATGTGTCACGTTTTCAAAGGAAAACTAAAGAAGTCAATTTTTCCTGTAAAAACGTGACACATTTTCTACTGTTTGGCCGTGTCGGGTGGTGGAGGGTTACGACACATTTATAAATAACGCGATCTGACCCAAAAAAACCTATATTATGAATAATTTTGGTCGCGAAAGCCTACGTGTTAAAAGGGATCTAAATGTATACATATGTTAAGAAGCTCATTGGAGACGTCCATAAAAATGAGGGCAAGTCTTTATTTGCGTAGTGGTAATTCTTTATTTACATGTTCACAGCTCTGCAAGGAGTACACCACCGCCGTGGCCACCACCACTGCTGGCCACCCATATCTGTTGTCTTCGTCCCAGGCAAGCGCCCCAACTGGTGGCCTCGCTCCCCTTTCATCTCTTTCTCTCCCGGCCCTGAATTAGACAGTGCTCTCCTCTCCGCATGTCAGACATTCGGCAACCTGCTCTTAATTATCACAACCCTTTCTAATTCTCATGTGGCCACCTGTGTTCTTAATTATTGCAACCTGTTCTATTTTATACATCTTTAACCTTTCTCTATTTAGTCCCCGACACGTATATGGTTGTAAACAAAGCACCAGACTGACTGATGTGGAAACCATATGAGGTTTTTTTGGGTCAGATCGCGTGAATATAAATGTGCCGTCAAACCCACCACCACCCGACACAGCCAATGAATAAGGTTTGTCACGTGAACAAAAAAATGCCAGTTCGTTACAAGCTCAGCACACCGGTTTGTTGGAGAGTAAACCCACAAGATTTATAATTCGAGTACGACGTTTTGCCAGTAATTACAACCAGCCTCATCAGGCGACAGCCAGAGTGGTGGAGACCTCCTCCTGTTTTGGTCTTAAATTCCGGTTGATGTGCAATCATCAAGTTTCTCTTTTTATTCTTCATCAGCTGCTACATGTGAAGTAGCGCAGCTCATATATAAAACTCAACACATTCGTCAATAACACTGCCTTATAAAAGAGAAGTATATAACAAATGACGTTTCGGGCAATGGCCCTTCTGAGAACACACAGCTCCCGATATAGATCTACGCATGAGTTCCCCTCCTGTGGACAATGGTCAAAAATTATATGACAGTTTATTTTTTAGGACATTGGCAAGTACACAAAGTACAGTAGAATGAGTCACAATTTTAATCTTGTAGGCCAGCCAACAGCCATAAGTGGGCAGTGAGGCAGGGACACTTCATATGTTGACAGTTTAGTACGGGGTGTTCAATGGCGTGATGTTAACTACCTCCCCTGCTATGCAGGAGATTGTGGTTCGATCCCGACCCTGACAATTGCATATTTCGAGTTTAAATGCTCTCCGCATGTTCTTAGGTTTTTTCGGTAAAGTCACGTAGGTAAAAAAATAAAAGTAAAATAAAAATAAAATAAAAATCACGACGTTTCGGAGACAACACAAGCTTCCGTCTTCAGGTGGAACCATCACAGCACGATAGCTGTATCAAGTAAGCTCTCCGCATGGTAAACGTGGATTTTTTTCTGAGTCCTCCTGTTTTCCCCTACACATTTTGAATCGACATGCGTTTAGAGCAATTGGCTGCTATACATTTCCACACGATACGCCACTTAATTGGGCTATCATTTGTGGCCAGGTCGCTTCTGACAAAGAACGACGCAGCTCATTGGGCCTCACCTGACATGGTGTCAGGCGACATTCCTCCATCGGTACATCGAGAATGGCTAGAAATGTTGTTATTTTAGCTTATTGTACTGTAGGTTCGTGATTTTTTAATTGCATACATATGTACCACAACACAAGCATAAACGTGATGCTGTTTGCATGAGATTCCTTAACCTGAGTTTTTGCCTCTCAGAGCAAAGCACAATGACCATATATAGAGCAAAACGGCATCGCCGCCCGCATTCGTCCAATCTTGTGTGAAAATTCCCGCGACATGCTAAACAAATGACTGCACGCAAACCAACATGCTTCCCATTCCCCTCGCGATGCTTTTTCGTCGCCAGTCCAATGTTATCCGCAGCTGCCTCCGTTTCATTTCTCCACCCGCGCATCTGTCCCGTGCACTTATTGAACATCCGATAACGCACCCCCCCCCCATCATCTGTCACACATGTTTTTGTATGCTTGCATAAATCAGAGTAACCGCGGCAAGTAGCGTCTCTTCCCTTGCTGTGGGTGCAGTACTAGGGGACACTTAACCCGGGCTTTGAGACTGCGCTGCAAACCTTGGGCATGATTGCACAGGACACCTCTTGCGGGGCGAGATATTGCGGGAGACGGCTGAATAGGAGGGAGAAAAAAAACGGATTCTTGAGAAGGCACAATGAACTGCCTGTCAGGGTCAGGGATGCATGTTACACACAAGCAACACGGGCCTTACATCCTATTGATTCAGCGTGCGTCAAGCAGTGCCGTGCAGGCATTTTGATTTCGCGTGGAATAAAGGTAGCGGGAGTGGCATTTCCTACGTGTTCTGCACGGCTGTGAAGGAGGCATTGAACATAAAGCACTTTAATGTGGGCTACTCACGCGTGGACGTAATACGCAATGCGACTCGAATGCGAGAAACGTAAATTGAAAGAAGCAACAATCGGGCAGCTTCAATGGGAATTAATTTAGATGCGTTCGGATGCTTTGTAACGTACGGTGAAGGCATCTCGCTGGAATCGCCCTACATCATCGGGTGAGCTTCACCCACCGGCCAGCCCCCTTCACCACTCCTTCACTCCTGCGAATTTCAATTTGCCAAATTCAATTCGCAAAGGCGTGCATGCATATTAGATGCATGCTGCACGCACACAAAGCGTACCCACGCACACGTGCACGGCGTGTCGCACCTCAGCCAAACACAAATCGCACCGGTGATAAATCCTTAAACTTACACGCGCGCAAACTGCACGGCATCATATTTGCAAGCTGCACGTGGCCAAGGGATTTCATGAATCCGACATTAAATAATTTGCTTCGTGCGAAAGCGCCGGCATAAACACAGCCAGAATAATAAGCATAGAAAAATGCGTTAAAATATTAATACTACTGCGTTGAAAACACGTTTTGTAATGGAATGTGAATAATTGTTTTGATTCTACACCTCGTGATATAAACTGTCATCGTCAACACAGCCGTGATTGATCCACTGCTGGATGAAGGCGTCCCAATGTCAGGGCCATCCATCACGATATTGCGATGCTAGAATCCATCTTTTCAGTCCTGCACATGAGCTAATCACATGGCTTCATCTCCCCGATTGCCATCCATCACCAGTCGTCACGGCATATTGGTGATCATCCTTTTGCGAGGGATCTGTCCTGCCCAAGTCGACCTTTCTTCACGATCAAAATCACGTCTCTGATTTGCACTTGTTCGCAGATTGATGGAGTCACTAGGTGTAATTACAAACACGCACCTCGCTCTCCACGCTTCTTTGCACGCTCATCAGGGTTTGTTCCATTTCCTTTGTCAGTTTCCATGTTTCTGGTCCGTAAAGTTAGAGCAGGCTATAACAGACTGACTTGTTGTTTTCCTAATTAGCCACATTTCTTACGTGACCTTTTATAATTAATATGATTACATTTTCCAAAAAGCTATCCAACATGACGTCGATTACCTATTTGTTTTATTATTTGATCCCTTTCCACCTTCAACAATTTACAATGGTACAGTGTAATTATTCTGCGGTGTTTTTTTCAGCAGCGTCCCTTCAACAATATTTCTTGTCCTTCCGCCTGACTTCATGTTCTTTAAATTCCTCGGTTATTTCCTGTAGTTTATGTCAATTTGTTGTTATGATATACGTAGGCTTTTGCGACCAATATTATTCATAATTGGGCTCGATCGGGTAAGTTTACAATTTTGTAACCCTCCACCACCCGACACAGCCAGAAAGGTTCGCCACGTAAACAACGCGCCGATTAGTTTACGAATTCAGCCCACCGGTGTGTTGGAGAGTAAATCCATACCATTTACAATGTGTTGTCATGATTGTCATGTCATCATCATATCTGAGATCTTAATTCGTAATTTACTTGCATGCCTTTGAGGATACATCCTTGCCTAATTTCTTCTCCATTTAGTATGTTGTCCATTCCTACATGTAACGTTTGAGTAGCTGTCCCATGGTTCTAAATGATTTCGATAGCCTTGACAAAAAGACATTTTAAAATCGTGTTGTATATTGTTTTGCTTAAAGGTATGCATGTGTGTATGTATGTTGGACTTCTTTCTCGTCACTGTACGTAGCCAACCATGCGAATCGGATGTGCGGGGGAAGGACAACAAGCAAACCACAAAAAGCAGTTCTCAAGAAATGAGCTTTCAATCTAGATTTAAAAGTGCATACCTCAAGTGGCTTTCTGAAAGCGCGCGACGCAGTGACCGTATTTGTTCGATGGTTAGCCAAAAGCCCCTGCGAGCATGATCAACGTTTGCATGATGTTGTATGCTCCTTGACGAGAGACTGGATGTGGGTATTGACTGGGTGTGGGCAGCTGTTGGTAAAACATACTCATCATAATGCACAATGATGTACAATATTGTTCGCACTTTTGTACAACAAAAGTATGAACAATATGGAACGACAGCCAATGGAGCAGCTCACAGCACTTCATGCCTTTGCCACAATATCGTGGCACGATGTCAATACGAGAGGAGTTTGACGTGAGCTGCCCTCAGTCAGGCCCCACACATGCTGCTGTGGGGAGGGGGGGGTGGCTTTAGGCGGGCGCAGCTAGGGGCCTCGGATTTTGGGGATGAACAACAACAAATAAATAAATTGCTGGTGCTTTATAAGCGTTAAAATGCAATCCTCCAGCATTGCAACAAATACTGTGGGTAATTTTGTACCGCGAGGCGTAGCATGGAATCATCACGCAAGGACTGTCACTGCATCGCGCACGCGTTCAGATGCGCTTCTCCGGCCGTCTGGAACGTTCTTCCTTCCGATATTAGGAAGCCACTGGAAGCTATGCACTTTCAAATATAGATTGAAAATTCTTTCCTCTTAGACACTCATAAAGTTCGGAGACGATGAGTAGAGGCTCTGCGTTGTGGCCTGTCCTCCGGAGAAGTGGGCCACTCGACAGCAGCTGAACAGCAGGGGCTCGTGAAAAGGCTAAACTCGAACTTCAAGAGGCCTCGCCAGAAGGGCAAATTGAGTATCTGCAATAGCGATCAGAAACACCATCCACGTCACAACACCACAGCTCAATTCTTCTGTTAATGGGATTGAGCGCCAGTGTTCAAATTCAGGACCCAATTATTATACGTATTTTAGACATTGAAGTCAACTTTAATATCAAAGTCTTTCTTGTGCGTATATCTTCATTACCACCAACAACTCGATCAACAGTACATTTACATTGCCGAGTTCCTGTCAGTCGATTGACGTTCAAGTAATACCAATTCAACAGTGATATATTATTGGAGCTCGTGTAGCAATTCAGCTTAACGGCACCAAGTCCGCCCAACATCTAAATTCGGGACGTGCCTCGTACTCGACTGTGCACGCGTGCGGGCTTGGAGTCAAATCCCTGATCACCGTTGCATTCACTTAAACAACCATAAAACAACGCACCCGTCTCTCCGTAGCTATACAAAATGGCTTGCTAGGTTCCCGAATGCGACAGAGTGCGCAATTGTACAAGCGGTTCATCGCAAGTAAGCCTACAACATGCATACATACAAATCACGTGTACATTACATTGGCACTGTTCTTATAGTGCAAAGCAAGGCTATCGCGAATGCGCTATGTTTCAGATACCGGTGTGCTGTGGTTTCACGGTATGGGGGCGATCTTGTCTCGTCTAATGTCAATTGAGCACATCTTCAAATGTGACAACTTCAGACCACGACGCTGGCACACAATGTCCTATGCGCATTCATACCACCAGCTACGTGCTGAAATTATAACGTCTCGGTCATTGTTAAATCTTCTTTAGCTTTACAATGCACATGCTACATTTTAGGAACCGACAGCCGAGGCAAACGACAGTGGACGGTTTGCTGCGGTGGCCATGGAGGTTGGAATAGCGAGGAGTTGAATGCGGCTGGCGGGGAAGGAATTTAATTCAAAGGGGGGCTGCGGAGGCGGGAGTGAGAGGGGCGCAGCAAAAACAACAACAACTATAACAGCAATGCACAATCATCGACAACGCTGCCTTAAAAGGTAATGCACTTGTTTTCACAGGCGACATTTCGGTGCAATGTCCCTTCTCCGTAGCACGTGTCACCACACAGGTTGTGTGTTTGCGGCAGCGGTGGAGTCCCCGTCTAAGTTAATCCAACAAGGTGGGGGGGGGGGCACCGGTTTCACGGGAGTCAGCTGGTCAGCATCACCGGTTTCTATCGTTAACAAATGAAAGGCGTTTGCTTTTGTCGAGTCCACGAAAGGGATTGACTCCGTAAACGTACAGGTGCCTCCAATCGTGCCCGGGGGGGGGGGGGGGAGTGATGAAATAATAACAAACCTTACTTGCTTGGCGGGAGAGGGCACTCATTACCCGCGTGTGTGTGTGCCGGGGGAATTGGCTCGGCTCCTGCTTTGTGTCGAAGACAGATGAAGGCAGCAAGCTGTGGCTGCATATTGTGGCGACTGATGCTGCTGCTGTTTCTGCTGCTGTTACTTCTGATGCCACTTCTGCTGCTGATGGCTACGTATTATGTGTGTTCAACTTATTTCGCACCGTACGTAGGCCAACCGCGCCAATCAGAGATGCTATAATGATCAGTTTCAAACAACAATAAAAAAATGTGTAGAAATCGCACACCTTTTGTGCATCTCCAACAAACGATGATTTTTTTTCTGAAGAAGTACATTGTGGTCCTCTCGACTTGGGCCACCATCAACACATTTGATAGAGTGATAGACGACTGTGGACGGGTTACATCTTGACACGGACTCATCAGCACAAGTATAGTCATCGATGCCCACTTGCTGCAAAGTCCCCACTTCCACACCAAAGGGCCCATCACCTTGACTAATACCAACAATAATTGCATCTGTAAATTGACGAGAAAAATCCACGATCACAGTGCATGCCCGGACAAAAGCGAAAGTAAAACAAAGACACGAACAACCGCCAGTTGCTGTCCGTGGTGCTAAAGTTAAGAAAAAACCGCCACTTTTTCAATTTTTCTTGCTGTGGGTTTCACACCTGATGATGATTGCTTGTGTTGCAATCAAAACTTCGTGATAATTTTATTGTTTTATTTTTATTATTTTATTATTTCTCTTCTACGTGACTTTACCGAAATAACCAAGAATACACGAAAACATGTTGAAAATGCACACAGGCTTTGTGCCTTAACAAACAACATATTTTATGAATATTACAATGATGATGGTGATGCCGTTGGAAACCTCTGAGTTATGCATAACACGTACACAAGGAACCCTGTTTTGGGGTTTATCTAGCAGCGCCAGAAAGACCCTTTACCACCAGCCCCTCACACTACCGTACGGTCTGCGCTTGGTAAGGATGTGATGAGCCACACATTCTGAGGGTCTCTGTTGCAAAAAAGCAGCAGGGTTCGCTCATAATTGGTGGATACGTGTGATTTCTTTTTCATTTCTCTGCATGGAAGAGAGTCGGCCAGTTGCTTTTCATGAATATTTCATTTATCGTTTCAGACAGCTTTATTGTGTTTTTTTTTGCTAGCAAGCTCTTTTTTGGAATGCGGTATATTTGTACGTACTGTATTTAACACACGTGCTGCTGTGGTGTCATGGTTAGCACGCTGGACTTGCAATCCTGAGGTCGCCGGTTTGATTTCGATCTCCTGGCACGGCGGTTGAAACAACGGGGAAAGTTCCTTAAATCGCCCCTACCGTGCCCCAGAGTTCGGCGGGGTAAAGCGAGTTGCTGCTCCCACCGCTTTCAAGATATATGCCAGTGTGGAAGAGTAGACCAAATATCCTCTCGAGTGGAGGGTCCTCTTCCGTCAGCAGTGGCGTGATCAAGGAATTACAGTGCTGCAGCTCTTACATTTACATAATAATCTGTGTTGAATTCACATTTAAAGAAAATTTCACGAAATTATTTATTTATCAACTTTTTTTTCTGGTTAACTTTTAAGGTGCGCAGTATTTAGAGATTTTATTTGAGCTCTGAAGGAATGTCATTTATGTCATATATATAGGTGATACATATATATATATCACCGTCGATGTCGTTGCCTCTTCCATGGCTGTATTTTTATTGCAAGCCAAGGTGCACAGAGCGGTGCTAAAGTCACATGTTACATAAATGCTGCATGCAAGTATGAGCTCAAAGGGAACATTTATGGAAGAGCCAGTGCCTATAATTTGCAAGCTGTGTACTTGACATTGGTCCTGTGTGGCCCGAAAATTGCCCCCTTCTCTTGTGAATGTCTCTGGGGAAGTCTGCAGATAACAAGCGGCCGACACAGAAGTCTACCCTTTCTGAAACTGTGGACAACGGCAGTCCCTATAAACTCGTCTATCTTCAGACCCATTCCTTCCTCGCGCTGTCTTGGTGGTAATTTCAACTGTGCATCTGGACTTTAAAAAATATTTAAATCCATTTTCATTGCCATTAGCAAAGTTTCTTAAACAAATGTCATACTTTGACTTAAAACTTTCGTGACTGCAGTTATTCATATTCGTTGGTTCGTTCGGTAAAGTCACGTAGATAGTAATCATAATAGAGTGAATAACAAAATAATAAAACAATAATAACATTTAAACAAAAACCACAACGTTTTGATCGCTTGTGTTGCGATCGAAACCTCGTGGTTTTTATATATTTTATTTTATTTTCGTTTTCAGTATTTTTATTCACTTTATAATTATTTTTTTTTATCTACGTGACTTCACCAAAAATAATCAAATAATACAATTGTCATACGTGAAGACTTTCCTATCATGGCTCCACGATATTCTACCTTTTCCAACAGTTGCGTCTCTATTCCACAATGATTTCCATCTGCTTTCACTCATCCGACAGTCCGTGTGGTTGTATTCCCAACAAAGTAACGTATGCACGTATGTCGAAATTCTTTGCACCATACGTAGCCGACCGTGCTTATCGAAGTCAGAGATAAAGATGCAGCCCCTGCAAATTCTCGCTCACGGCACTGGTGGCAGAAGGGCCTCCACTAGTTGGTGCTCCTCAGGAGAGCTCCTCCAGAAGGTATTTGACCTTCTGTTCCATGTTGGACAGATGTCTTAAAAGAGATGGAAGCACCCACATTTTACCCCCACCGCACGCGACCTGGTCAAGGATAAGGAAAACTAATCCGAGAACGGCGTCCACCAAAGAGATGGAGTGATGAAAACGGCTCATGTACGTCGACGTGCTGGTTAGATGACCCAAACAATGTGACCACGCATAGAAATCGCACAGGTTCATCAAGGTCACCGCTTTCCTAAAGGCCACGGATGATTCAATAATTCGGCACGCTTCATTGTTTATTCTCATCAAGTGTTATTGTTTAATGAGTCTGCAGTGTATTATCACATTCATATCTCGCTCGTGTGTGGTTATGATTCAGGATCCGTGCCTCTTCTCCCCACTCGAGCGTTTGATCGCCGCCACAAAGCGGCAAAGGCGTGAGCATGAATGGAGAATGAGAGGGAGCCACGGGTGTTGGGCAACCGATCCGCTGTCACCTAGCCATCGCACACTAACGCAATTTAAGGTTTCAGCTTTTGCCCAAAGACGGAAATGAAACCGGCATATGTAAAATATATTAAGACAATAGAAATGTTCAAACTAGATTCGAAGCGTTCGTGACTGCAGGAATTACTCTTTGGTTCTTTTGGTAAAGTCACGTAGAAAATCAAATCAAATAATAATAGAATACGACGTGTCGATTGCAACATAAGCAACCATCATCAGGTAAGAATGAATAAGAAAAAACAAAAATAGTAAACTTAGAATCACAATGCAACACAACACAGAGAGCCGGACAACACAACAGCCAACACCCCACCTGGCTGCCCACGCTCCTCCAAAGAATGACAAACAGAAAGACATCGCCACTGTGTCGAGGCCTTAAATATAGAGAGAGGGGAGGGGTTGGGGCAGAGAGAGAGGGGGGGCGGGCAGAGGACAATGAGAGAGTTGTGTGGAATTCTGCACCATAGTGGCCGGAGGCTGACCACGCTCCTCCAAAGAATAGTTGCGTAGAATTCCAGACCATAGTGGCCGGAGGAGAGACAATGGACTATAAACAAACCAGCACTGCAATATTTTAGAGCAAGAAAATCGTAAGTTTGAGAAATCAAATTTGGTAAAATTAGGAAGGGCAATGCAATGCAACACAGAGAGTCGGTTAACACACAATTAACGCATGTTATCCAAAGGTGGGAAAAATTACGTCTCTTAAATTGCTTTTTCACGCCACTGTTGGTTGAAAATACTCAACTAGAGGAAACTCTAAAAATCCCCTCTTCACTGTTAAGCCTCCTCGTCAATGCTGGCCCGGACGACTTGGAACAATGTGGCACTGAATTTTGATTTAAAACTTTCGTGACTGCAGGGATTCATCTTCTTGGTTCTTTCGGTAAAGTCACGTAGAAGGGAAATAATAAAATAATAAAAATACAAAAACATAATAAAATTATTCTCACGACGTTTCAGCCACAACGCAAGTAGCCGTCCTCAGGTGAAAACCAGGTCTGTCGAGGCGACAGCGTCTGAATGGCTCTACCCCACAATTTACCCCACCACACACCGAGCTGCTGATCGACTGCCGGTGGGTTACCCATTCATACAGCTGGGTGGACACATATAGATGCTGCGTCAACATATCGGAATGCCAACCTCTGCATTGCAAGTCTGATTGTGCCAACCATTACACTGTGGCAGCATAACATATATATGTACTCTAGGCAGCGTACATGTAGGTGTTGGTAAACATTAATTCTCGATTAAGTGGCACATTCTTTTGTTTAAATTCTTACTGTCATGTTAATCACGCATATTAGGCTCAACATTCATTGCAACATGGCTACGTTGTAAAATTCAACCCATCTACTCACAAGTTGCAGCATGGTGGAACACTCTTGTTCGTGGATGATAAAATATGCTTATAAAAAGCGGCAGAATAAAATCAGTCTGCTTATAAATGAGAAAGCGGTTTACAAAGTTTTGAGTTGCGTGACTTGTGTCAGACCTACCATCGTTAAAGAATGTGAAAGTGGTTTGAAACGTTTCATAACATCCAAGGTTACCATTATATGCCCCACAGACAAATATCACTCACAGCCTCTACACACACTTTAAAGTTTCAGGGATGGTGAATGATATCTGGCAGCGCTCAAACGGCCGCCTTAGACTATGCTCCACTGTAATTCAATGCGGTGATTGCCAGGCTGTCGAGTTGCGGAAACGTCACATGGCAGACGGCAACTCTACCACCATTCTTGACAAGATTGAGTAGCGCCGGTATGTATCGCTGCGATTCACAGACGGCATAACTGTCCATTTTAAAGTGCATCGAAATAGCCTTTTGTAGGACAACTTCCATGCAGACGAATGGCTCAATGTCTTTTCCCTGACTCAATTTGCAGTTTTGTAAAATGGCACAAACAAAACCGAAAAAGTATCTGTGCTCAAAGCCACGTACACTTTGGTGTGACCCTCCTCCAGAATCGAGATGGAGTAATCACTCCAAATTCTTGACCATAAAATTTCGCCCACAATTCTCTCAGAAGAATCTACGTACAATTTAGTTTGAAGCTCCTCCAGAATCGGACCACATGGTGAAAAGTCCAAAAAGTAATTCTTCCAAGTTCACGACCGGAAATTTGTCCCACAATTCTCTCGGGCAGAAATGGGTGGGGCAGCATTTTGCACCAGAATTGGCAGCCAATCAGCAACCAGGAGAGTGCTGAGGGGGCAAGTGGAGTCATGCATCGCAATTAGGGTTGGCCAGATATTGGGATACAACGGTCTGGTAGTAATAATAATATATTTGTAAGGTGCACAGTTTTATTTTACTCTCAGATAAAATTATTCAGACGCACGCAAAATCACAGACGAGCGGGCGAGGGAGCCAGAACTGGCGCCAGCAATTGGCCAAGCTCTGTGTCCTATATTGGGATGTTTTGGCCAACTTCGTTAATGAGGAGGAAACTTGACTAGCTGGATGAAGCCCACACGTCCAAGGGGACGATAATGCTGAACCCCATATCGATGGAACATAACCCACTTGCTGTACTAAAATCATACCCTGGTGACTTCGACGCCCATGAGTATGGAGGGACTTTCATAAATGTGCCTGAACCACCAACCCTTGTCTCCATTCAGCACCAGTGCCCAGCTATATAATACGATTTAAGGTCCAGAATAAAAGTATTGTCCGCTTTTCAAATTATCATTATATTGTGATTGTTGTTTTGTCATTTTATTTTGTTTGAAAACATTCTTTAACTCGAACAAAATGGACGTGAAATAACAAACTCAATAAACGGTTGACTCCATAAGAAGGCGAACAACTCTAGATATCTGTCACTGACACCCTTTATCTTGAAGATAATCTCAATGCCAAAGACACCGCGACAGAGGATTTCAGTCTGCGCAGTGACTCCTCGCTTATACACTCCTCATCCACTTTGTCCATTGAGCCACGTGCTCCTCACGGAATTCGCTTATCACTGTACACTGCTATCATCGGCATGCTGTAAACACTCACTGAAGAACAACAAAAACACACGCACAAAAAAACACTTTTCTCAAGAGCGTTTTTTTCTTCCCGAAATTGTATATAGGCATTCAATTTGATGTGGTACATTTTATTCTTGAGACATTACCAGGGGGGATTTGTCTACCCCCTTGGTTGCATCGCAACAGGTAATGAAATTCCGCATATTTCTCCTACTGATTGTTTGCTTTTTGTATAGTTTTGTTTTCCTTTTGTCCATAAGTTTCCTGGAAGTTCCATTGGGTTGCAATTGGCTCGTTAGGGACGAGCTTTGTCTATTCTTTAATGAGCTTGTGAGGTGGCCAGGCAGTACAGTATATTTTGCCATGCAGGGATTTAAGTTTTACACACTTTTAAAGAGCTCTGAGCTATCTGGCCACAAGTCGAAGACTAATTCCTGGAATTGGTCATCCATCCTGTCACAGGACTCGTCTGAAAAGAAAAACACAAAGCCTTGAGACTTCAGTGATGGATTTCTTGATAAAAAAAAAACACAAAGGGCATTATCCATAACAATAATTTCCTCTTAAAAAATTTCAGTAAAAATACAAAAACAAATAAGCTCCTGACCAATTGTGGATTTGAAACCAACATGCATTGGCTGGTCCAGCGCGTATGAATAATGCTTGCCCTCATCATATTTGTCTTACAGGAAAGGAGCCAAAAATTGTCCCTCTAATGGGCAGGATGATTTTTTTTATAATGTCCCCAAGGCCTTTGGCAGCCTTTTGCAGAAGACAAACGGAATATATTACCAACTAAATACAATAGCCTGATTCTGCCTGCCTAATTAGACAAGCAATGCAATTATGTAATCGACCACACGTTTGCTTATAATTAATTTCCGATATAACCTAAGCAATAACGTGATACATCTCTTCCACAACCTCACTGACCCAATTACAACTAATTACGATCACTATCACCCGTTCTCAATTCACCGTTGGATACAAGAACCCCTATGTTGATGCTTTCCTTTTCTAACCACTGCACACATTTTGCATCGTTTTTGTTGCCAAAAATGACCGCGTTTCCAAAACCATAGCCAGTAGTATACGACCCGATTAAAATAATATGAAGATATTTTTTTTCTTGAGGCTCATTGCAATGCTCATCACACCTCCGATTAGCACGGTTGCTATGTGCGATGCGAAAGAAGTCCAACTTCCATACACACAAAATTGCTTAACGCTGACCCATATCGGTGGAAAATTCAACTAAGGGAGCTTTAAACCACGTCCCAAGCCGACTTGATCCTGGACTAGAAGACAAGAGGCCTCTGTGGACCTAGCGGGGCCGGAAAAGCAAACACCTGCATGGCAATTAGAATGTAAAATCTTCACTTAAAGCTTTCGTGACTGCAGGAATAAATATTGTTTGGGTATTTCGGTAAAGTCACGTAAATAAGTTCATAGAAAATAAAAATAAATAACAAAAAAACTACAACGTTTCGATCGCAACACAAGCATTCCTAATCAGGATGTGCATTAAAGCTGTCACCCATAGGATGACGAACGCTTGAGTTGTGATCGAAACTTCGTAGTTTTTTGTTATTTTTTGTTATTTTCTTTGAACTTATCTACGTGACTTTACTGAAAGACCCAAATAATATGAATTGCACTGTATTTTAGGAAAGTTGTGCGCACCGTAGTATCACTTTAGCACCACAACCCAGGACCCACCACGTGTCAAAGAGTAGCGCAGGGATTATTCGTCCTCGCTCGGCTTTTGTTTTCTTCTTCCATGAGTTTGGAACGTTCAGAGGCTAATGGAGGCAGGAATTATAAAAAAAAAAATCCTATGGCCCCAACCGTGCTCAGAGTGCAACACCGTGTGCCTAACATAGCCTCACCGCAGCTGTAATATTGATGCTCTACATTAGCCGCTTTCCGCAAAAATAAATAAATAAACACCGGTTGCTATTTTAGTTCTCTGCAAAAACAACAAGCAGTGGTGCGGTGGTTATAGTTGCACTGCACCGTGACCCCGGCAATCTGAGTTCAATCCCTGTGACAGGCAATGTTTTACAACTATGGGTGACAGCTTTAATGCACTTGCTCTGTTTAACACGTAGGCTTGTCTGATTGTCTGTGACGCGTGGGTGGGGGTGGGTGTAGGGCGGTCACGATAACTCGAGCCCAATATGAACAAAACCTTCGTATGAAGTTGTGTAGCTATCAGGAACAAGTTCAATGGAATACTAGCCAAATTGATGAAAGGGTGGTGCTGTAGATGTGGAGCTAATGAAAAATGAACCACAGTGATAAAATGGTTCACTTTACATCTACCCCCTGGTTGTGGAGACGCACGTGCCACCCCTCTCAGTGATATCATTACCTGTGACGTCTTCCCTGCGACGTCACGTGTCACGTCATGCTCTCCGTTATTTAATTTTGCAGGCTCGACAGGTAATGCGCGCTGCCCATCTTGAAGCCGTGTCTTCTCCGTCTGTCTTGGGGACTTTCGTCTTGGTGATCCCTTACCGCTTTATTTTTTTTGGTATTTTCCACGCATTATGTCCTTGACTCTACTCCCCTTCCAATATTGTGCCATGGGGAAGCCGGTTGTTATCAAACTATTCAATTGATCGTTGAGCATCCAGGTGCGGATGCGTATGCACGCATATCACGAAAGGGACAATAAAAATGAAAATAATCACCATCCTAATAAAAACAAACAGAACGTATGAATAAACCAATAAATGATGCAGGACATCACTTTATTTTCAGACGAATTAATTTCGCGGGGTTTGCGAATCGTAAGAGCAAGTAAGCGGCTGCGACGGATGAAAGCATATTAAATAAATGTAAGCCACTGCCCCGCCCGTAATTAAAGTTTAAGCCTCATGCTGCGAGCCACAAATTCAAACGGAATTTAAAAATGAGCCAAAAAAAAATTCGCTGCAAGCACCCCTTGCAATAAATACCGCATTGAAACTCTATTCATTCCCCCACCAAATTCCCTCCCAAAACGCCAAGGACGCCGTTTCTGTTGGAGAGACACGCGTTTTGTGCCGGTTCGGGTGCGCACAATTAACCTACGGCAATTTAGCTGAGAATTAAACAACTCCAACTCCCACTGGCCATTCAAAAACCCTTCCACGGACGTCACGGATCAGTCAGCCTTCGATTGCACAGGTCCACTCACTCTTCCGCTCAACTTGGCAGCTGTTACGAAGGCTTTCGTTTCTGCCCCGAAGAGGTCACGCAAGATTCCCAACAACAAGGCAGTTGGGCCACAGCAAAAAATGGGTTTTGTGCGTCTGGGGCCGTCCATAAATGACGTCACACACCTAGGAGGGGGCGGGAGTCATATATTTGTAGCGATGTGTGACGAGGGGGGGGGGGGTGTTTGAGAAATGTGACGTCTCATCAAAATGCGCAACTTTAAATAAATAGAGACAGCACGTTCTACTTAATATAATATACTTTTTAATAGATTTTTCTCCTATAACATCAGAGTGCAGCGCCACATTAAATACGCAATACAATGACAATAGTTTAAAGCGATTTGAAGCATGTTTTATTTTTTTGGGGGGGGCAGAGCTTTGTGACGTCATATTTGAGGGGAGGGGGGGTCTGACTTTTTGTGACGTCATGTGACGAAGGAGGGGGGGGGGGGTCAAAACTCGTCCAAAATCACGTGACGTCATTTATGGACGGCCCCTAAGTATAAATGCTACCCCTATCCCCTCCCTTTGATGCTGCTAATCCTGCATAATGCACGGGCATAAGTAGTACTATTCACATACCTGCATTTCCCATACCCCCTCCCTTTGATGCTGCTAATCCTGCATAATGCACATGCATATGTAGTACTAATCACATACCTGCATTTCCCATAAATATGCTAAATTCCTCTTGATATGCATATTCTTTTGTCAAGGCGCCCTTTTCCCCCCTTCCAACCCAGCTTATATATATGATCCAAGCACGTGTGCTGTTTCATCCAGACGCTGTCGCCTCGACAGACCTGGTTTTCACCTGATGACGGCTGCTTGCGTTGTGGCCGAAACGTCGTGAGAATTGTTTTATTATGTTTTATTTTTATTATTTTATTACTTCCCTTCTACGTGTCCTCACAGACATTTATCCAGTTCAGTAGCAAATGCAAGACGGAGCTATTTAATAGAGCTCACAATGTATGAATATTGCACGCTCTTGATAACGTAGGTTATAGGAGTTGGCGTTTAGAAATGTACTTACTCTTCCAAGGCGTCAGGCCAGTGTCACAGAAGGGTTCTCTAGAACTTGCTCTAGTGGAGGTCTTTGTGTCAGCAGTGGGGTGAGCAAGCACGTGCAGCGCGGCCCCTTTACCCATTGCCAGTTTTACAAATCCCAGGCAGGGCCGATGTGGCACATCCATTTCTCCGGGGTTGATGCAACGAGTACTGCTTGATGAGCTCCGATTTACTGAGTAGTAAAAGCACAAATTACAAATTTCCCGGTCTGGTACTTGTTTCTGACACTCAAATATTGACTGTACAGATTTGAAGCAGGAGTGCCAATGGAGATGAACAGCTGCTAACATTTTTAACGTTTCATTTTTCAGTCTAATAATAATTTTAACATTGCTACTGATTTCACAAAATTTATTTTTTCCTCCTTTGCCAATCTTCATAGACATTTAATGACCCATTGATGGTATTTACAAGCATTGGAAATACATTTTGACTTTAAACTTTCGTGACTGCAGGAATTAATATTCTTGATTGTTTCGGTAAATTCACGTAGATAGAAAATAAAAATAAATTAAAAATAAATTAAAAATAAAAGCAAAAAACCCACGATGTTTCGATCACAACACAAGCTATCTACGTGACTTTACCGAAAGAACCAACAATATTGGATATAAATGTCCTGACTGATTTTGACTGTGTCACTGCAAATTGCAAATTTCCATATGGAAAGGCACGCGTATGTCTTGCTTACGTTTACTATTAAGATTAAGTTTCATTAATGGCAATTACCAGGAGCAGCTTTTAATTAAACGTAGTAGTATTTTGATGCAAAGCAACGGAAAGTGTACAGGATCCAATGCGGTTTTGGTTTGCATTACGGCATTGGAGTAAATGGTGATTAATTAAATGTTTTCAGGTTATGGTCTGAGGTTTTGCTAATTAGAAAAAGGTTTAATGAAATGCTGTGTAGGGGGAGACGCCACTTAATAACGCGCTTGTTATTTGGTGTAAACGACATGTCGTGTTTAGGCATGATGAATGCGAAAGAATTTTGTTCCCCAATGGTCGCACATTTTGAACGGTTTTCACATTTTACTTTTCAAGTTCATTTCGTTTAACCCACGTGACCGACCTCGGTCCACTAACATGACAACAGCAAACACAACAATGGCAGACACTAGAACCCCCTCTTAACGACGGTAGTTGTTTCCATGAAACATGGTCGTTATGTGATTTGGTCGTTAAGCGAGTATTGGGAATACACGTTAAAGGCTTAATTCGTTCCGATAGCATCGAAAATTACAATTTTTCACCAAAAAAACGTACTTTTCAAACCATAATAGAGTTTTTTTTAGGTAAGATCGCGTAAATAGTTATGCGTCGTTAAAACCCGCTACCACCTGACACAGCCAGCTAGTAAGGGTTGTCACGTAAAGAGAACGTGTCCAATTCGTCACCAGTACAGCACACCGGTGTGTTGGAGAGCCAAGCAACAACATTTACAAACTGAGTACGACGTTTCGCGAGCAATTCCAACGAGCTTCATCAGGCGACAGACAGATTTGTGGAGAAGTCCACCTGTTTCGTTCCTTATATAGAGGCGCAAATGTTGTGACCACGCTTCTGCGCTTTTGCACAAAGTGTGGGGGGGCTGGGATTAATGAGCCAATGTACATTATGCATGTGCATTATGCGATCCCTTTGATCGTGTCCTTCCTGTCCATTGTGTGTATTAAAATAGCCGTACCAACGGTAATCCCTACTGAAGTATGGTGGCCTGTATATGCATACATTTAAACATTGTATTATTTGATGATTCTTTTCCAAGCAGCACTAAGTCGGTAGCTATTGAAACGGTAAAAAAATATTTTTATTTCTTTAAATTTCGATAGATTCTCCAGTTAGTCGTGGCCAGTAGTAGCTAGTTTGGCACATAACTTCAACATTATCAAAATCAATCGAGTGTCCTTGTTGGCACGCACACACCGGTATGCTGTACTAGGGACGAATTGGCACGTTCTGTTAACGTGACAACCCTTACGAGTTGGCTGCGTTGAGTGGTGGTGGGTTTTAACGACACATTTATACGTTTACGCGATCTAACCCAAAAAACTCCATTATGGATGATATTGGTCACGAAAGCCTTCGTGTTAAACATACTTTATAATATTAAAACAATGGATATTAATACATAGAGAAACTAACATTTAAACACATAGTATTAAGATAAACATGGTGAATCAATGCATGAATTAATATTTACTGTTTCTACAATAGCATGTCGTTAACAGGAGCCCTGTGGAGGCCCCTTGTTATGCGATTAGTCGTTAACAAAGGTGGTCGTTAAGTGGGGTTTTCCTCTATACTACAATACACTAGACCACTATACACTACACTATACACTACACTCCTGTGGACTACACTATACACTACTGTACACTACACGCCTATACACTATTATACATTTCTATACACGACACTACTATACACGACACTATACACCTCACATTGGCCTCTATGGAGGCCCGTCGTTCAGCGATTAGTCGTTAACACAGGTGGTCATTAAGAGGGGTTCTACTGTAAAATTAAGCGCAGCGTAGAAAGCAAAAATATACTTTATAGTTGTTTGCTGTCAATTGTGACCAGTCTGAGACCAAAGTTGCTAAAATTGAGAACCTGGTGAAATTTTAGGTTGGTTGCCTGCGTTTCATGCCAGGATCTCATTAGGACTGGTTAAGTGCTGCAATATGTCCATCACACCCCTGAGGAATCTTTGGTGATTTCCATTAATATTGGAAGAATTAAACACACGCAACACGCACGTGCTCACGAGGCGTACCTTTAGATAGACATCGATCTCCGAAAGCACCCAATGAAGCACATCATCACAGAACAAAGGCAGACATCACCGCAAAGACAAACAGTTTCATGCTCTCATGAGGGCATCACTCTGAGTAAAGACCGATACTTTTGCAATCAAACAAAAGTAGTAGAACAAATCAAGGGACCGATCCGTGTTTCGCTATTTTTGGGGATCATTCTAGGGGCCGTCCATAAATGACGTCACGCGATTTTGGACGATTTTTTACCCCCCCTCTCATCACACGGCGTCGCAAAAAGTCAGACCCCCCCTCAAATATGACGTCACAAAGCTCTGCCCCCCCCCCCCTCCCCAAAACCCTATTTCCATTTTGAAAATAAAACATGCTTCAAATCGCTTTAAACTATTGTAATTGTAGTGCATATTTAATGTGGCGCTGCAATCTGATGTTGTAGGAGAACACATTTATTGAAAAGTCTCTTTAACTAAGTAGAACGTGTTGTCTATTTTTATTTAAAGTTGCGCATTTTGATGTGACGTCACATTTCTCAACCCCCCACTCCTCGTCACACATCGTCACAAATTTCTAACCCCCCCCCCCAGGTGTGTGACGTCATTTATGGACGGCCCCCTACCCAGCCACCGAATAAAAGGATTCCCTTTTTGTTGTTGCTGTTGTTGTTATTGTTGAGGGAGACATTGGCCCGAAATCCAAAATGTACCATTCACTTAGTAGGTGGGGGCGGTGGGGATGTCCCTTCAAATGTAGACCTGCGTTCCGCTTGAACGTCGCAACCAACGAGGCGGAGCCGGGTGACGGTTGGGCGGCCGTTAGGGTGACACTGGGGCAGAGCGCACGGCATTGTGGGAATTTCCTCGCAATTCACGAGCCGTTATTTCGCTCTCGATAATTCACTGGTCAGCAAAAAAAAAAACATTTTTTTTCTGGCCTGGACTTTTGCAGCTGTTTTAGACTAATGATTCCAAATCTGCTCTTAGATTTGTTCTATCACATCTCATTTTTATGCTATCGGCATACCCCATTTTCATTGATTTCACCCGAAATTAACTCTGTCACTTATGATTGCAAGTTGTTGCGAGTCAGTGACTGCTTCAGTGTTAAAATATGGTGCTATATTTTTAGGATAGTGTGTTTATAATATCATTTTATGTAGATATCCACATTTATTTAATATTTTTCTAATGCAGTTTTTATTGAAAATGCAATATTTGATTTCTCAAAAACCTGATGTGATAGACAAAAACTGATGCCAGATTTGGAATCAGAACCCCAAATTTACCTTAAAACCGTTGGAAAACCTTATGCCAGAAAAAGTGTGTTGACCAGTGTAATGAGGCACCCCCACCCGCTTCCCCATCCCTTCCTCCACACCCACCCCCCCTGGTTGCAATGCCACACAGGGAAGTGCAGGGCGGGCGAAGTGACGACCTCCACTTCTCACCAGTTATGCACTCAAATGCAGCTCTGCGTTGGGAATTACGAAGACGTAAAATAAGCAAAAAAGACGCCAGAAAAGCGTGCCACAACGTTTCACACCACCACACAACAGCTCCCCGCATCAGAGTTCCTTGTGGCAGAATGGGCACGTAATGTCAGAACCATGCCAACTAGGCAGTGGTGTGATGAGAGGCTAATCAGAGCGCTTGTGCCAGGCTAGATTCACTTTGTGGCCGTCACGTGAAGTGTCGAAGGCTCGCTTCCTGGCAGGAGGTCACGGGACAGACAGACTCAGGTATTAAGATTAATTGACTGAGATGACTGTCAGATGCACTGCCAGTGCCACCCGGTGCTTTGCTCGTTGTTGTGAGTGACATTCCCCTGCCCTCCTTTGTTGTTCGGAGGACAAATGAAATAGCGTATCATCATCACATGGAAATTTATTGCAGCCAAACACTCCGACCTCACGTTGATTCTATATGTGTAGGGAAATACAGGAGGACCCGGAAAAAAATTCAGGCGAAAACTGGGAAAACATTGCACTCTACAAATATATAGGCGTCAGGGTCTGGATTGAACCCACGACCTATTGCATGCATACCAGGCGAGGTAGTTAACATCTTTCCACCGTACCCCACAGCAGCATCCCACTCCTTCACGAATCGGTCCCAATCTCAAGCCCTTAACAGTTAAATGAAAGCAATCAATTTCTGCCCGCATGCGAATTGTATTCAACTTGAGTTTGCGTTGAGTTTTATTTTTTTATATTTGTAATAAAACATGCACAAGCATTAGCTAGCCAGTTTGAAAGCCATGGCAAGGATACAACTTGCATATAGAGGCAGCGGGGAAATATTTGTCATGAGTGGAGTCAATCAGACCAATTCGACGTCTGCAAACCTAAACAATAACTGCAAATTATAATAAAGCGTAATTATTGCCCAAATGGCAATACGACTGACAGTGACAGCCAGTAGAAGGGAACACGTCTGGGAGAGAGGGTGTCCATCAAGCCCAGTATGGTGACTATTACGCCACAGCAGCATCTCTAAACACTATTTCTTCATACATTGGTGTAATGTTGTTGGTTTTAAAGCCAGCTGATTTAAAGTTACAACGGCAAAGATCCCCCGTATAGCCTTGACAGACTGTTGGGGCAATGCTGTTAGCGAGCACCTATGAAGGCCGGCACCATGCCCGGCCGCCTTTGTCTCCCCAAGTGACGATGTTTACACATTGCACCAGGTACTCATTTGAGGCTGAATCTACCTAGGGGAAGCCCATGAGTGGTTCAGATAATCGCTATGATTGGTGTTGGCCGTGAGTGGGAATCGATCCCGGGTAGCCAGGTTCCTAGTGCAGCGCGCTAACCGCTGCACTAGCGCTCCCCACACACACGTTACACAACACACACAAGATACACAACACACACACGTTACACAACACACACAAGTTACACAACACACACAAGTTACACAACACACACACGTTACACAACACACACACGTTACACAACACACACAAGTTACACAACACACGCACGTTACACAACACACACGTTACACAACACACACACGTTACACAACACACACAAGTTACACAACACACACAAGTTACACAACACACACAAGATACACAACACACACACGTTACACAACACACACAAGTTACACAACACACACACGTTACACAACACACACACGTTACACAACACACACAAGTTACACAACACACACAAGTTACACAACACACACAAGTTACACAACACACACACGTTACACAACACACACACGTTACACAACACACACAAGTTACACAACACACACACGTTACACAACACACACACGTTACACAACACACACAAGTTACACAACACACACAAGTTACACAACACACACAAGTTACACAACACACGCAAGTTACACAACACACACACGTTACACAAAACACACACGTTACACAACACACACACGTTACACAACACACACACGTTACACAACACACACAAGTTACACAACACACACACGTTACACAACACACACAAGTTACACAAACACACAAGTTACACAACACACACACGTTACACAACACACGCAAGTTACACAACACACGCAAGTTACACAACACACACACAAGTTACACAACACACGCAAGTTACACAACACACACACGTTACACAACACACACAAGTTACACAACACACGCAAGTTACACAACACACGCAAGTTACACAACACATGCAAGTTACACAACACACACAAGTTACACAACACACGCAAGTTACACAACACACGCAAGTTACACAACACACGCAAGTTACACAACACACGCAAGTTACACAACACACACAAGTTACACAACACACGCAAGTTACACAACACACGCAAGTTACACAACACACGCAAGTTACACAACACACACACGTTACACAACACACACACGTTACACAACACACACACGTTACACAACACACACACGTTACACAACACACACAAGTTACACAACACACACAAGTTACACAACACACGCAAGTTACACAACACACACACGTTACACAACACACACACGTTACACAACACACACACGTTACACAACACACACACGTTACACAACACACACAAGTTACACAACACACACACGTTACACAACACACGCAAGTTACACAACACACACAAGTTACACAACACACGCAAGTTACACAACACACACACGTTACACAACACACACACGTTACACAACACACACACGTTACACAACACACACAAGTTACACAACACACACACGTTACACAACACACACAAGTTACACAACACACACACGTTACACAACACACACAAGTTACACAACACACACAAGTTACACAACACACACAAGTTACACAACACACACAAGTTACACAACACACGCAAGTTACACAACACACACAAGTTACACAACACACACAAGTTACACAACACACGCAAGTTACACAACACACACAAGATACACAACACACACACGTTACACAACACACACACGTTACACAACACACACAAGTTACACAACACACACACGTTACACAACACACACAAGTTACACAACACACACACGTTACACAACACACACAAGTTACACAACACACACAAGATACACAACACACACAAGATACACAACACACACACGTTACACAACACACACAAGTTACACAACACACACAAGTTACACAACACACGCAAGTTACACAACACACACAAGATACACAACACACACAAGATACACAACACACACACGTTACACAACACACACACGTTACACAACACACACAAGTTACACAACACACACAAGATACACAACACACGAAAGTTACACAACACACACAAGATACACAACACACACACGTTACACAACACACACAAGTTACACAACACACACAAGTTACACAACACACACAAGTTACACAACACACACAAGTTACACAACACACACAAGTTACACAACACACACAAGATACACAACACACACAAGTTACACAACACACAAGTTACACAACACACACAAGTTACACAACACACACACGTTACACAACACACACAAGTTACACAACACACACAAGTTACACAACACACACAAGTTACACAACACACACACGTTACACAACACACACACGTTACACAACACACACACGTTACACAACACACACACGTTACACAACACACACACGTTACACAACACACACACGTTACACAACACACACAAGTTACACAACACACACACGTTACACAACACACACACGTTACACAACACACACAAGTTACACAACACACACACGTTACACAACACACACACGTTACACAACACACACAAGTTACACAACACACACACGTTACACAACACACACAAGACACAACACACACACGTTACACAACACACACAAGTTACACAACACACACAAGTTACACAACACACACACGTTACACAACACACACAAGTTACACAACACACACACGTTACACAACACACACACGTTACACAACACACACACGTTACACAACACACACAAGTTACACAACACACACACGTTACACAACACACACACAAGTTACACAACACACACACGTTACACAACACACACAAGTTACACAACACACACAAGTTACACAACACACACAAGATACACAACACACACACGTTACACAACACACACACGTTACACAACACACACACGTTACACAACACACACCCACGATCTGTGTCCTTGGCACCTAACCTGCACGGACATTACCAAAATAAAGCTCACAATGGCCATCCGTTAAACAGTGTGATCTTATGATTCATTGGAGCAAATCGCACCTGTGTACCCTTTGACACAAAGTCCCATGACAAGAAAAAATGCGCGCACAAAACTGTGTGCGTACATAAAAACTGTGTCCGAGAAATAAAACCCATTCACATGCCTGCAGCAAAGAATAGAGCTGTCACGTAACCTGCAAAAGGCATTTGCTGTTCCAACTGTTGGGTTATGTAATACATTGAAATGTTCACCAAATCTCTTTAAGCACCTCCTTGATATATGTAAAGTTGCAGCATAAGTTTGAAAAACGATCTGTGTGACAGCATCAAATTGCACCAATAAAGGAAATGTTTCAAATCCCGGCGCATCTACCATTCAAATTTCACGTGCAATAGAAGGCTTTGAGAAATTGCCTGACCGAAGCTGTTTTGGGGGGAAAGAAAGTGGACATTTACTGACAATGCGCGCCTTGACACGCGTCAACAAAACATGTGGCAATTTATGCACGGGACTTGCGAGTCTAAACTGATAGAGGAGCAGTGTTCACGCAGATCACCGCCACAGTCACGGCTTTTCGATGGCATTTTCTCTCGGGTTGTTACCCCGCGTTGTTTCGATGTGTTGTCTGACGTTCCGCTTCACATGCTGGGAACTTCTTCGGGAATTTCATGAAACTGCCAGCGCATGAAGCAAAACAATGGAAAGAGCCTTTCGTATGCTCTGTATGTACTGTATGTAAGTTGAGGTTATTTTGCGCTATACGTAGCCAACCGTGCTAATCTGAGGCGCGGGAGAAGGACAACAAACTAAGCACAATACGCAGGTCGAACGTAACCAGTTTTCAATCTAGATTTAAAAGTGCATAGCTTCCTAACATCGGAAGGATGAGAGTTGCAGACGGCCGCAGAAGCCCATCTTAATGCAAGCGATGCGGTGCCCGTCTTTGTTTGATGGCCAGCCAAACGCCGCTGTGAGGATGACCGGAGTCATGGTTTATGCTTCTCGTCAAGCAGAGTGCTGAAGCGGATTTCAACAAAAATCTATTTCTCAAGAAAAGTAGGTGGCCCTCTTATTAAAAAAATGGCCTCTCTCAATTTGTCATGAAGCTCAACTCATGCTTACATTATTTAGCAATCGTTAGTATCCCTTTAATAAACTCGTGAGGAATATTTAAAAGATGATTTTTGACTACACGTTTGCACAAAATGATTAATTGATTAAGACGCTTATTCAGGGCTTCAGATTAATAGGCATTTCATTACACAATGAGTTTATAGTGATTTTTTTTATAAAACATGCTCATTAAATAATAATACGCAAATTATGTCCCCGTATCTTGCGAAACCCAGAATGAATAGCCGGTAAAGTGGGGGCTTGGGAGATAAAGTGGACTCTGGATATAATGCCACCATCCTTAACACAAGGTAACCGTTGCTCCGGGGAGATAAATGGGTCGGCAAAAATGGACATCGGCAATTATGTAATTTTATTTCTGGTTCTATCTGGTTCCATTATTGCTCCCCCACCATTCTCTTTCTCCGATGTTCACCCCTTCCCCCTTAAATGCACCGCTCCTCAATCGTTACCCTCACCTCCACATAGATAGGGCGGCGAGCTTGAATACCCTCGTTCGTTCCCTAATTTTGAGAGCGCATAACGGTTGGCTCGTTGCACGTTTTATTGTTGTTTGTGCCTCCTTTTGAAATTCCCCCTCTATTCAGGGTATTTGAACTACGAAAAAAAAATGCTGAAAAAATAAGAAAAATTCAGTATCATTTACGTATATCATTTGCACAGCATTACTCCAAACTTATATTCATCGTCAGAATTAGCCTTGGTCAATCGATTGCTGGATGAAAGTCTCCCAGAGTCGCCTTCTCACGATCCTAGAATGTAAGAATAATCGTCACCTTACTGAACGTAGGGATCATCCCTCAGATCATCCAATTCGACTGCCACTCCATCGTTTTTCTTGATCATCTGCCTTGTATGTATGTTGAACTTCTTTCGCACCATACATAGCCAAACCGTACCAATCGGAGTTGTGGCCTTCATCACTTAACGTAAAACATCCTGCCCAGAACCCGCTTACTTTTGTTAACAGAAAAAGAAACTCAACGTATTGGTGAATTTTTTTTTATATTATTTTGTTATTTGTGCTTGTGCACCTTGACGCATACAGCGGTATCACCAAATAATGTGTTTTACTTTTCTAAACAGATTGAATTGTGTCTTTAACCTGTGTCTGTTCTCGAATGAGCAGCCAATCGAGGTGGTTCAGGCACCTTGTATCAAGTTCAAGGCAAGTTCAAGTTAATTTATTAGGTATAGCCCTGTGAGTCATTCGGCTCTTGAATCGGGTGCAACCGCAACAAACAAAAAACAAAAACAAGAAAACATCTTAAAGTGACTATATGCAAGCAGAAAATCCAAGAAAAGACAGCAAAATATTGCAGAAAAAGCACTGTACACCAACACTGTGTGCAAAAATCCCAGTGGGATGCAAGTCAAACAACAACAACAACCACAAGCCAACTTAGATTAAGGCCATCAGTCTAACTCTGTACTACAACAAACAAACATGGCCAAACCAAAACACTTTTCGAAAATCACCAAAATAAAGCCATAAAAGCAATGAAACAGTGGTCATAGGAACTGTGACCGAATTTTCACAATAAACGACGTTAACAACATGTACTACCAAACTCTACAGCCACAGCTGGCCGCATGAGTCACTCCACAACAGCAGGAGCATCAAGATGCCCCCCGACAGACCCCCCCTAGAACTCGAGCGGGCAGCAACGTCCCACTGGGCCAAGACCCCCGTGCCGGCCCAGAACACGCTGGCGGGACTGCGTCGCTCAGCTGGCTCGGGAACGGACGCCTGGGAATTCCCCAGGAAGAGCTCGAGTTTGTCGCCAGGGAAAGGGAGGTCTGGACCGCCACCACTCAGCACGTTGCCGCCGCAACTCTCACCAGGAGAAGGGGATTAAGAAACGAACGAAGTAGTGACTAATCCCATATCTGCATTTCCCATAAATATGCTAAATTCCTCTTGATATGCAAATTCCTTTGTCAAGGCGCTCTTCCCCCTCCAACCCAGCTTAAATATACGCTGCCAAGCCTGGTGGTTCAGACGCTGTCTTTCCGACAGACCTGTTATTCACCTGAGGACGGCTGCTTGCGTTGTGGCCGAAACGTCGTGAGAATTATGTTATTATGTTTTATTTTTATTATTTCCCTTCTACGTGACTTTACCGAAAGAACCAAGAAGATGAATCCCTGCAGTCACGAAAGCTTTAAATCGGAACGAAGGAACCTTCTAGAACCAGTGCGTTCCTCTCTTTGTCTCACAAATGCAAATCCTAGCACACATCTCCCTACTCTTCATTTGTGAGCTTTTCAGTCTTTGTTTTATTTTAATGAGCGGTGTGTTTATAATGCATGCCACAGCAGGCAAAGTACACGTTGATGGAAAGAAAAAGAAACACGTCTTGATGTTTGAACATTGTTTTGTTACCTTTCATTCTCAAGTTCAGTTGAAAAAAAAACACCATATCATATTTCATATTTCGTTAAATATGATGATTCAATTGCTTCATTTATTCTCTTTGAGATTAAACACTTCTTAGCGTCGTTGAAAGGATGACGCTTTGACAACATAAGAGTATCTGCTTTCAGATTCGAAAGCAATTATAACAAGAAAAAATGCTTAACATCAATCGAATTATATAACAAAAACCCAGCATACGCATAAACTTTCCATTTTTAAAGGTAATTGCCTTCAGAGTTCTCACCTGGTTTTAAGAAGAATAATTGTGATAGGTTAAACTCACTGAATGGCCATTCAGTCATTCCTAAAAAAATTAATCTGCAAAGTTTTTGACAACGCTTTATCCCAACACACAAGCCATTCTTTCATTGAAATCATAATCACCATTAGTCATGATCCATCCACTGCTTGATCAAGGCCTTCTTCATATCAGCTGACCTCATGGTTCCATCTCCACTGTGGCCTATGTTTCTAATCCAACATTTGCAACATTTTTTTTTCTTCTCATGGCACGCATAATAGAGATTTTTTTGGGGTTAGATCGCGTAAATATATAAATGTGTCGTTAAAACCCGCCACCACCCAACACAGCCAACTAGTAAGGGCTGTCATGTAAACAGAACATGCCAATTCGTCACCAGTACAGCACACCGTTTTGTTGGAGAACCAAGCCACAACATTTAAAATCTGAGTACGACGTTTCACCAGTAATTACAACTAGCTTCATCAGGCGACAGCCAGATTATTGGCATGTTCTGTTTACGTGACAAGCCTTACTAGTTGGCTGTGTCGGGTGGTGGTGGGTTTTAACGACACATTTATATATTTACACGATCTAACCCTAAAAAACCCCGCTATTATGGATGATGTTGGTCGCGAAAGCCTTCGTGTTAAACTTCTCTTGGCACGTTGGCATTTGCTTTCCATTTTCAAATTCAGATTTCCAAAAGCACCGGATCCAGCTCCAATTCGCCTCATTACCCTATCATATTATTCTCGATCCACCTTCAATACATTCGCCTGACACGTTACCTTTGTTGAAGGACAAGCTGCAATGCAGGTAAAAATGATACAATTTAAATCCAAATAGGTAAAATAGAAAAATAACAACAATGTAAATAAAACACATTTTAATTTCGATTTAAAGCTTTTGTGACTGTAGGGATTCATCTTCTTGGTTCTTTCGGTAAAGTCACGTAGAAGGGAAGTAATAAAATAATAAAAATACAACATAATAAAATAATTCTCACGACGTACTTCAACTGAGGACGTCTGCTTACGTTGTTGCCGAAACGTCGTGAGAATTATTTTATTATGTTTTATTTTTATTATTTTATTACTTCCCTTCTATGTGACTTTACCGAAAGAACCAAGAAGAAAGACACATTTAATCAATTATCATCGTTATTATCATCATCATTGGCCATGATCAATCCACCGCTGAATGAAATTATCTCTCCAAGCTATCGTCATCTCTCGTGGTCCTGCGACACTTTAAGTCATCTAGCAGCTGGACATTTACCTGATTTCATCGCCTTAAGTTAATGAAGTTAACTCTCAAGGGTAAAAACGGAAGTGGATCACAACTCTCAGATTGCTATGTGCATGCATCTCTTCTTGAACTGTGCATTGTTGCACACTTATATAATAAACCAAATGTTGGTCCAGGAATTAGTTGAATTGTTACCGACACCGTGGATTACACTGTGAATAGTGAATTCATTAAAATTAGTTTGAGGTTGAAATAAGCAGACTAACTACCCTAAATCAGTTGACGAATCTATACAAGTGCTCATGAAGTGATGTTGAAATATGACAACATTAATAATTTATATATCAAAAATTTTATCCGTATTTTTATAGAGGATAACCCATGTTTTTTTGTGTCGCTTCTCTTAATGCTACCTGTGGCTTGAGTGAATGTCAATTTCCAGTGTTGACTGTTAAATTATGTCCTGTGTAGTGCAGAGGCCGATTTTTATTTTATAGTTCAAAAGCTAAAGGGTACGGCAGGAATAACAGAGGAAGGGCCGAGACATCATACTGCAAACGAACTGTCTACATGTGACGCGTTACTACACCCTCGTGATGAGTGAATGGACGAGAGCACTCCGGCTCACCGCCCTATCATGGCAAGTGAATACAATCAGGGACAGGCCCAAGTAGAGAAGCTGATTTATTGTGAGTGGTGGTGCAGCGGTTGGGTGCCCTGCACTAGGAACCCCGCGACACGAGTTCTATTCCTCGCCGAATGCCAACATCCATCGCGATGATCTGAACCCAGCCTGCTCCTAGGTAATTCTCGGTCTTAAGTTAGTACTTGGTGCAGTTGTGTAAACATCAGCATGAGGAGGACAAGGCAACGAGGAATTTTTCTGGCCACATCAGCCCTTTGTGCGCCCTGATTGTCCTTCACGGGTGCTCACTAACAGCACTTGCCTCAACAGTCTGATCGAGGCTAAAGGGAAATCGTCGTCTTCGTATGGCATGGTGCATTGTTGAGGGCAGTGGAAGGGTTAAATGGTTGTAACCATGATTCGTGCATTGCACCGCAATGCAGCCAAATAGAGATCAATCCCTGGGCATACAAACTTGGGGCAATCAATCCGACCCTGACCTGAACCTCCGCTGGGTCAACTCAACCTGTAACCAGATCCTGGTATTAGTACTGCGGTCACATTAGCGCTGGGGAGATAATGGTGGCCAGACTCTACCTCTTAAGTGTGCGTCATTGTGCTTGTGTGGGTGGAAGAAAGAGTGCAGTTGGTTGGTGCACTGCACTGTGAACCCTGCGACCTGAGTTCGATTTCTTCTGACGGCCAACATAGGTGACTAATATCTTCACCCGTCCTGGGCCTCTCATAGGTCAAGTTGGCCTTAAATGGGTACCTGGTTACGGTGTTTCATTAGAATCTTCATCAAGATTGGAGAAATTCGATGAGCTATGAAGTTATTTTTTTACAGATGTCCAGTAACGGGCACGGGATCAGCACGTTACAACAACAACAAACGATATACAAAAAAACGATTGGAGTGCAAAATAAAGTACAAGTAAGCAAGCCACAAAACATAAATAAATAAGGCACACAACGCATATGAGTACAAATTGCATAAGTACATGCATTCCTGACGATTTTTGAACATTCAATGCAAGCTCGAAGCTAGGGCAAGGCAGCAAGACAACACCATAGCACTGCGGAGACAATGGCTGCCGGGTGTGGTGCTGATCACAACACCCACCTGCATTATTAGATGCTCGCTATAAATGCCGATAAACAAAATTCCTGGGGGGTGGGTTGGCAGCGGGGGAGGGGGGTGTCCCGACATTTTAAGATTTGGTAAAAAAAAATCAAATTGTTCAGGATCTCAATGCTCTCGCTATGTATGTATCTTGGTGATATCTTTCTGCTAATATGTCTGTCTATAGTTTTCTGGTTAGATATTATGTCGCTATTTCATTATACCTGATGATGATTGCTTGTGTTGCAATCGAAACGTCGTATTCTATTATTTAATTTAATTTATTATTTTATCTTTAGACGTGACTTAACCGAAAGAACCAAATAATAATTCCTGCAGTCACGAAAGTTCTAAAATTAAGATTGAACCACTTCTACGGGGAAGTTTTAAGCTTATCTTTTTTCTCTCTCTCTGGCGACTTGTTTTCTCTGCCTGTGTCCTCTTTAGAATGTTCACACTTAAATTCTAACTTAGCAATCTTTGAAATAAGTAATCAACCAGGCTATGCGTTAATTGTGTGTTGACCGACCCTCTGTGTTGTATTACATTACATTTCGATATTTTACTAGGTTATTTAATTTTAGTGTGTCTTTCTCCTGATTTTCAGGCTTGCTTGCCGTGCCATCGTACTTGCAGCACCACGTTTTGTTGACCACTCATTGATATGCTAATTTTTTCTCTAACCCCCCTCCCTCTCTCTGCCTCCGCCCCCCCCTCTGTCTATTTAAGGCCACCCCACAGAGACGATCACCCCTCTCTGTTACCTGTGTTGCTCTCGCTATGTATGTATCTTGGTGATATCTTTCTGCTAATATGTCTGTCTATAGTTTTCTGGTTAGATATTATGTCGCTATTTCATTATACCTGATGATGATTGCTTGTGTTGCAATCGAAACGTCGTATTCTATTATTTAATTTAATTTATTATTTTATCTTTAGACGTGACTTAACCGAAAGAACCAAATAATAATTCCATTTCCCTCTCAGGATCCGCCACTGACTCGCAAACATCACTTGCCACAGCATCGTGTGCAGGCTGCATTGGGGATCCTTTGTGATTGTGTCGCTGGCCACACCAGCCATTAGTTGCGCCCCACTCGTTGGCGTTGTCGCCATGCATAGAGAGAGTATAAGAGTCGAAGAGAAAGCGAGAGACATGTGTCTGACGTGTGACAGGAGAGATGCCGGTGCTTGCTGATTAGACGGAGAGGCGGTGAAACTGTGGCACCCACGCTTGGTGCAGTCAATCCTGTTGGGAGAGGAATCTAGCGGAAAATTAATATCGTTATATATTTATTTGTTGCCTTCGTTCCCAGGTGCCATCGAAAACCAAAACAACAACAACAACAAAAACCGTGAGAATACAATAAAATGAAACCAGAAAACAATACAATATCTATCAGGAATTATAGGCTGCACACTGAAGGCGGCAATGATGACGAGCCTAATGGAGCCGTGATGGAGGATGTCTTTTTTTTTTATCACGGTGGCATTTTACACACACGCACATATTTTTTAAAATGTTGGCTGGAAGGAATCGTTTTTTTTATATATATTAAATAATCATTTTTATCTTCAGCTCATCTCAGCAAAGCAATTCAAGTGAATCATGCAAAGCTAATGTTGTACTTAGGTTCACTGGAGCAGTTTGGCAAGGTATAGTTATATTCAGCAAAGTAAAAACAAAAACTGGTTATACAAAGCAAGAAACATACGACTGCAATGTTGTAGGGGGAATAAAAAAACTAATTTGTTGCCACATTGCAATTCATGCCAAGACGGGTGGAACCTTTCCAGAGGCAGCAGCCTAAGAAGAAGAATAATCTTGGCCAAAATTTCAATGACCTATCTCGATCAAAAATCACTCCATACACAATACCTCAAACCGCAGAGACTCAATCGTTGCAACAATCTTCCCAAAAATAAGTTTAGGCATCTTGAGAGAATGGATTTTGTTTGCCAAACTAATTCGGAAAATGTAGCCCATGTTGATTCATCAACAGGGGCAATGTATTTACTCACCCCCTGTGATGCAACTATTGGTTACCAATAAGATTGCTGTGATACGGCGATACTACGATAAATCGTATGATATAAGGCCAATGATAATTGCAGAGTCTGCTTTGGAAAATATAGTTTTGCAAAGCTCGTGTTAATTCTTGCGGAATGTGTCTGCTCCTCACAAAATCATTAATGAAATTACAAACACAATAATTCAACTTCTCAATAAATATCGAAACGTTTAGTCGTGGTTTTTTTGCATGGGGATTATATGACCTCATTATTTTCATGGCTCGTTAAATTAAAATACGTATTTATCGTGGAAGTAACATCAGTGCGCATTATTTTCGAGTCACACTCGGAATGGTACAATGGCTAGAACGTCTAGGGCAGGCTTCAATTGAGTGAACCAGAGACTGATACCATTTGGATAGTCTCTGTGCTGCAAAATCACAGAGGAGCGCTCGAAAGCGCTACAATAACAACATTGTGAAATACAACTGCAAGGTTATCTCTCGCGATAATCATCATGTCGTGGACAAATTATATTGCAGAAATCGAAGTTTCCACCCAATGATTGCTCAAAGTTCCATTAAGGCTTTTACAACGCATATAAGTTGAGGGCATCTACTCCCACGCCTCGCTTCTCTTGCTCAGCATTTCAGAAGCTCTTTAGGAAATTGCTGGTAAATAATTCAAAGCTGCTGCATCTACACGACTATTATTTTCACCGTCAATGACACGGGACGTTCTCAGTGTCCCTTATAATGAGAGCTAATGTAAAATAAAGACATTATGCCCCCCCGAAGTGTCCTAACTCTCCATATAGAACAATTATCTACAAATCCATACATAAAACATTGAATTGTGCAGTGCAAGTTGGTGCAACGAAATTCTGAAAATTGCTGCTCGCACCACTGCTGGCGGGAAGGCCTCGCTCTGAGAAGTAGCTCTCGAGCAGACATCGGCAACCTGCGGCTCTGTAAGGACTGCTGCTTCGTGACCGTGATTTATTAAGGACCGCCGACTAGGATTCACCACGTGCATTGCGGGCTCTTGAAATAGTGAGTTGTCTTCTTGGTTCTTTCGGTAAAGTCACGTAGAAGGGAAATAATGAAATAAAAAAAATAAAGCAAAAAATGTTATTTAATTATCTCATTATGTTTTTTGTTTTTTTTGTATTTTTTATTATTTCCCTTCTACATGACTTTACCGAAAGAACCAAGAAGATGAATCCCTGCAGTCACGAAAGCTTTAAATCGATAGTGAGTTGTGTTTTTTTTAACGGAATAAATATTTAAAAAATGCCCTGTCTTATTCTTTTGGCTGCTGATCCCTGCTCTGGAGAGAGCCACCCTCGAGGGTACTTGGCCTACTCTTTCACGTTGGTCGGACAACATGGAAGAGGTGGGAGCACCCACACTTTACCCCATCGCACACGACCTTCCCATCGACTTCTTCACTGTGGCTCTACCCATCCATGCTGTTAGATGGATACAGCCCAGGGGGACAGGGGGGTTTAGGATCATGGTTGCAACCATTTCACCCTTCCACTGCCCTCAACAATGCACCATGTCATACGAAGACCACGATTTCCCTTTATCCTCTATCAGACTGTTGAGGCAAGCGCTGTTAGCGAGCACCCGTGAAGGCAAATCATGGCGCACAAAGGGCTGATGTCGCCAGAGCAATTCCTCGTCGCCTTGTCCTCCTCATGCTGATGTTTACACAACTGCACCTAGTACTAATTTAAGACCGATAATGAACTAGGAGCAGACTGGGTTCAGATAATCGCCATGGATGTTGGCCTTCGACGAGGAAAGGAACTCGTGTCGCGGGGTTCGTAGTGCAGGGCGCCCAATTATTATGAACCAACGACCATTGCGAGTCCAGGGCGCTAACCCATTACACTGCAATTTTAAGATAGCATTGACACTCAGTGCATCGTATATGTGTGATTGCTATAGCATTGCACCACACCCCCCGCCCCCCCCCCCTTTATATGCACAGACTTGAACGACCGACCGTGTTCTCCTGTAACTCACAGTGTCAGTAATTATCACAGCAGAGATGTATCTCAGTTTTAGCAAAAATATTTTGCAAACAAATTAAGGGTCAAGTTGTTCTGTGCAGCCTTGTTAAATGTAGGGGTGCAAAGACGGAAGGAGTTCTATGTATACATGTGTAGTGACTGACTCAGAGACACTAGGAGGAGGAGGCACTCTATTGATTAACAGCCTACACAGGTGACAAAGGTAACTACAGCTCCCAGTCAGGACAGCTGGCAGACTGCCTGGCTGACGACGCCGAGAAGGTGAAGACGCAGACGAAGACTTCCAGCAGCACGACGGGATCCCACTCACAGCGACAGCCCCGAGTCTTCGCTCGGGTTCCTCTTTTATCCTCCCGGCGAGGCCTCGCTCCGCCCTGGCCATGCCCCCCTTCTTCACATGCCCCCTCTATCACCTTTCACATCCCTCCCTCTGGCTTATCACGTGACCTGCTGACAGACAGGGCAGCTGAAGATCCCCTTCTCTGCCAGCAACCCGCGCTATGCTACGTAGTGACCCATTCCATGCCACTACATATGTATGCTGAACTTCTTTTGTACCGTACGTCGCCAACCGTGATAATTGGAGGTTGCGCGGGAAGAACAACAAGCCAACCACAAAAAAGCAGTTGTAAATAAATGGGGTTTCAGTCGATGAAATAGCGTTACTCTTTGTTTACAAATTATACATCAACATGACGAAAGAGGCAGATAATAGCAGGTTGTAGTGCCGATAGAAATGTGAATTTGATAATTAAAACCAACATCGCATTTTTTAAAATATATAAATGCGTATTACCTGCTATGGCATGCATTATATCCACTGAAAAGTGTGCAAAGACTCATGGAGAGATTCATGCTTGGACTTACATTGAGAGACAAGAAGAGGAACAGGCGGACTGGAGAACGTACGCAGGTTAACGCATCGTTCAACCATTAAGAAAAGCAGAGTGGGCTTGGAGGATAGCAGGCGTAGTCGCTGTAAGGGATGGTGATGGCCTGTTGTCAAGGTTAGGGTCGGAGGAGTGGCAGGTAAAACGAGGGAACGTACCCAAGACGATGTCCACTGTGGAGACGTAGCAACAAAATCAATCCGCTTGTGTGTGGATGCCATAAATCAACGGTGGCCAACCGGTGTCTCTCCTGAGCCGCGTCCGGCTGTTTAGTTCACCACCCGCGGCTCTATCGATGGGGCATAACGTAGAACGTACTATCCACAGGAGCAAAGAATAATTAAGTAAAGTTAGATAATAAGTTGTATGATGTAATTTGATGTTCATAAACTTCTCTACTTATGAACACTCGACTTACGAACTTTCACAGATACGAACACACCTGTCCGTATTTCCAGTTACCTTTTTCGCACCGATTGGTTTAAGTTCAGCTGCCGTGCAATGAATTTCGGTGGTGGTATCTACATCTGCAGAACATGAAGAACCAGTGGCATCTACAGGAGATGATACCACTTTAAAGCCATTTCCCGTGTTTAGTGTATATGCCGTACAACGTGCTTGGAACCGACAGGAGTAAATTGGACTTACGAACAAACCGACTAACGAACAGACCTCTGGGACCTAACTCGTTCGTAAGTAGAGGAGTCCCTGGATACACTTTGCTCCATTCAGAATCCATGGGCACTTGTTTGGCTCTTGGTCTGTTACAGAATGGCCACCCACACCATAGACGGATTGCTCCAGCGCAGGACCATGAGAGATTACATCTTGGAGGTGCCTTGATCCAACCGTGGATTGGTCATGGCTCCTGCTGTTGACGATAATGGTGATTTTCAGAGCCTTTGTTCTAGGCATGTAATGATGCAACCTCTCAGGCTGCCTATAACTGTTGATGATAATGATCATGATGACAGCCTTTCATACAAATGCAGTGTGTAATTGTTTGTCACATTGTGTGTGGTGTCTCAATTCTAAAGAATGCTACGAGGGAGAGGTTTCACTCAGAGCACGAAAAACAATGAGGCAGTAACAACACAGCCACAATACTTTCCTACTGTATACAAAAAATAGAATCTTCCAGAAACATGTTTTAAATACTTTCCTATTATATATCTAACCTATATAATTCATTTTTTGTCTGTCTGTCTATCTGTCTGTCTATCTGTCTGTCCGTCCGTCCGTCTGCGTACGCTCCCTTGCGGGGGATGTAGCTCTCGGACCGTGGGGTTCGCCGAGATTAAATTTTGCAGGTGGGCACGCCCCCGGCCCCGCGGTAAACTTAGGCATTTCTGATTTATCGTCTCTAAACTTTAAATCGGACCGATTATCGATTTAGTGCGATTTCTCTTTAATTTTTTATTTAAATCTTTATTTATTTATTTAATATCGCCGACCGGCGCGGACCACGGCGGTTGCCCCTGGCAACGGGTAGCAACAACTTTGCTGCGGGGTGGACGCCATTTTTAATTCGCGTAAAAAATATGCGCACGCATTAACACGCGACTCTGAGGTAAATTCATCAAAGTTTCATGTCCTCTTCACTCCCCCCCCACCCCAATGTGTGCAATTACTATTATAGGGTCGGTAGATAATAAAATTATAGCGATTAGACAGTATTATCTTCATGGTTTTTTTTCGGTAAAGTCACGTAGAAGGGAAGTAATAAAATAATAAAAATAAAACATAATAAAATTAAACAATTCTCACGACGTTTCGGCCACAACGCAAGCAGCCGTCCTCAGGTGAAGAATGAGACACTTCAAGCTAGGAACTTACATATAAACTGGGTTGGGGGTGGTAGAAGAGCGCCTTAACAAAAAGAATGTGCATATCAAGATGAGTTTAGCATATACATGGGAAATGCGCAGGGGGGCGGGGGGGGCTTCAAAGTCACACCATGCCCACGCACTATGCAGGATCAAGAGCACCAAGGGGGGGTGCAGGGAGTAGCATTAACAAAGGAAAGGAATGCCAATGATATGTAGCTGCAGTAACTAAACAACACCGTAGAAAACTAAGGTATAAACTACATACAAAGACTAAAATATAAACTGCATAGCACCATCAGTATACTTACTATACTCTACAATAAGCTGAGTTACTAACAGCAAGTAATACATTACAATACTACGTCGTAAAAGTTATATAATATGCTTCCATCTAAACTTTATTCTCTTACATCAACCGAGCATATACCGTACTATATACTGCCATAGATAAACCCAACATTAAATTATATACTGTATTGCAATAAACCACATTTCAACATAACACTATGTATTATTCTACCTACCCTAATGTGTATCAACATGGTTTATTACGTCCTTCCAATGATTGCTAAGCCAGAATCCATCTTCTCGATTAAAATTGTCTCTGTGTTTGTATATGTGGATCGCCTCATGAACGAATCTCTCATGATAGCCAGGTGGCTTGCAGAGAACCTCTGTCTTGGAGAAGTCAATGTCATACTTTACGACATAGTATTGTAATGCATTACTTGCTGTTAGTAACTCAGCTTATTGTAGAGTATAGTAAGTATACTGATGGTGCTATGCAGTTTATATTTTAGTCTTTGTTTGTAGTTTATACCTTAGTTTTCTACGGTGTTGTTTAGTTACTGCAGCTACATATCATTGGCATTCCTTTCCTTTGTTAATGCTACTCCCTGCACCCCCCCCTTGGTGCTCTTGATCCTGCATAGTGCGTGGGCATGGTATGACTTTGAAGCCCCCCCTGCCCCCCTGCGCATTTCCCATGTATATGCTAAACTCATTTTGATATGCACATTCTTTTTGTTAAGGCGCTCTTCTACCACCCCCAACCCAGTTTATATGTAAGTTCCTAGCTTGAAGTGTCTCATTCTTCACCTGAGGACGGCTGCTTGCGTTGTGGCCGAAACGTCGTGAGAATTGTTTAATTTTATTATGTTTTATTTTTATTATTTTATTACTTCCCTTCTACATGACTTTACCGAAAAAAACCAAGAAGATGAATCCCTGCAGTCACGAAAGCTTTAAATCGAAATAGACAGTATTATTGTAGCGTGGGGGGGGGGGGGTTAACGGCCCCAGTACCCAGCCTCAGCCGGGTGGGCAATCTAGGCGAGGCCGGAGGCTCTGCACGGTACTAGGCCTCGACACGCAAGTCTGTCAGGCGTCGACTTTGTGGTATAAACTCGATATAGCCAGCGTTGCCCGGGGGAAAAATACATTTAAAATCTTCTGAAAACTTTAAAACATAACATCCCAATGAAAATACAACTGTGTAATAAAAACTCTAAACCCGACCGCGCCAATAATCGATTCTCTGAATCGCTAAAAGGAATCGAAGGTTGTAGATTCATTTAGAATCGCCTTATTTCCGTTTAATATTAGTTGGTTATAGAGTTGATATAAACTGCTACGAATGGGAAATATCCGGCGTTGACCGGGGCTAAAATATAATTAAAAACTTTAAAACATAACATAACAATGAAAATAAAACTCTGTAATTAAAAATGGAAACCTCCTATGCGCCAGGAATCGATTCTTTGAATCGCACATAGGAATCATCGAAGGTTGTAGATTCCTTTAGGATCGCCCTTGGGGGAGAGTGGCGAGGGGGAGGGTGGCGAGGGGGAGGGTGAGGGTGAGTGGGGAGGGTGAGTGGCGGTTGTTAGTGGTGATTAGTGAGGGGTGAGTGGTGAGGGGTTAGTGGTGAGGGTTAGTGGTGAGCATGAGTGGTGAGGGTGAGTGTTGAGCGTGAGTGGTGAGGGTGAGTGGTGATTATTGAGGGTGTGATTGGTGAGGATGAGTGGTGAGTAGTGAGGGTGAGTGGTGAGGGTGAGTAGTGAGTGGTGAGGGTGAGTGGCGGTTGTGAGTGGTGATTAGTGAGGGGTGAGTGGTGAGGGTGAGCGTGAGTGGTTAGGGTGAGTGGTGAGGGTGAGCAGTGAGGGTGAGCAGTGAGGGTGAGTGGTGATTGGTGAGGGTGTGATTGGTGAGGATGAGTGGTGAGTGGTCGGGGTGAGTGGTGAGGGTGAGTGGTGAGCGGTGAGGGTGAGTGTTGAGGGTGAGTGGTGAGTGGTTAGGGTGAGTAGTGAGGGTGAGTGGTGAGCGTGAGTGGTGAGTGGTGAGCGTGACTGGTGAGGGAGAGTGGTGAGGGAGAGTGGTGAGGGAGAGTGGTGAGGGAGAGTGGTGAGGGAGAGTGGTGAGGGTGAGTAGTGAGTGGTGAGGGTGAGTGGTGATTGGTGAGGGTGAGTGGTGAGGGTGAGTGGGGAGGGTGAGTGGCGGTTGTTAGTGGTGATTAGTGAGGGGTGAGTGGTGAGGGTGAGCGTGAGTGGTGAGGTTGAGTGGTGAGCAGTGAGGGTGAGTAGTGATTGGTGAGGGTGTGATTGGTGAGGATGAGTGGTGAGGGTGAGTAGTGAGGGTGAGTGGTTGTTGTGAGGGTGCGTGGTGAGGGTGAGTGGTAAGAGTGAGTGGTGAGGGTGAGTGACGGTTGTGAGAGGTGATTAGTGAGTGGTGAGGGTGAGTGGTGAGGGTTAGTGGTGAGGGTGAGTGGCGGTTGTGAGTGGTGATTAGTGAGGGGTGAGTGGTGAGGGTGAGCGTGAGTGGTGATGGTGAGTGGTGAGGGTGAGCGGTGAGGGTGAGCAGTGAGGGTGAGTGGTGATTGGTGAGGATGTGATTGGTGAGGATGAGTGGTGAGTGGTCAGGGTGAGTGGTGAGCAGTGAGGGTGAGTGTTGAGGGTGAGTGGTGAGCGGTGAGGGTGAGTGTTGAGGGTGAGTGGTGAGTAGTGAGGGTGAGTGGTGAGCGTGACTGGTGAGTGGTGAGGGTGAGTGGTGTGGGAGAGTGGTGAGAGAAAGTGGTGAGGGTGAATGGTGAGGGTGAGTGGTGAGGGTGAATGGTGAGGGTGAGTGGTGAGGGTGAGTGGTGATTGGTGAGGGTGAGTGGTGAGGGTGAGTGGGGAGGGTGAGTGGCAGTTGTGAGTGGTGATTAGTGAGAGGTGAGTGGTGAGGGTGAGCGTGAGTGGTGAGGGTGAGGTTGAGTGGTGAGCGGTGAGGGTGAGCAGTGAGGGTGAGTGGTGATTGGTGAGGGTGCGATTGGTGAGGATGAGTAGTGAGGGTGAGTGGTTGTTGTGAGGGTGAGTGGTGAGGGTGAGTGATGAGGGTGAGTGGTAAGAGTGAGTGGTGAGGGTGAGTGACGGTTGTGAGAGGTGATTAGTGAGTGGTGAGGGTGAGTGGTGAGGGTTAGTGGTGAGCATGAGTGGTGAGGGTGAGTGTTGAGCGTGAGTGGTGAGGGTGAGTGGTGATTGTTGAGGGTGTGATTGGTGAGGATGAGTGGTGAGTGGTCAGGGTGAGTGGTGAGGGTGAGTGGTGAGGGTGAGTGGTGAGAGGTGAGGGTGAGTGTTGAGGGTGAGTGTTGAGGGTGAGTGGTGAGTAGTGAGGGTGAGTGGTGAGCGTGACTGGTGAGTGGTGAGGGAGAGTGGTGAGGGAGAGTGGTGAGGGTGAATGGTGAGGGTGAGTGGTGAGTGGTGAGGGTGAGTGGCAAGTGGTGAGGGTGAGTGGTGATTGGTGAGGGTGTGATTGGTGAGGATTAGTGGTGAGTGGTGAGGGTGAGTAGTGAGGGTGAGTGCTGAGCGGTGAGGGTGAGTGGTTGTTGTGAGGGTGAGTGGTGAGTGGTGAGAGTGAGTGGTGAGGGTGAGTTGTGAGGGTGAGTGGTGATTGTTGAGGGTGTGATTGGTGAGGATGAGTGGTGAGTAGTGAGGGTGAGTGGTGACGGTGAGTGGTGAGGGTGAGTGGTGAGTGGTGAGGGTGAGTGGCGGTTATGAGTGGTGATTAGTGAGGGGTGAGTGGTGAGGGTGAGCGTGAGTGGTGAGGGTGAGCAGTGCGGGTTAGTGGTGATTGCTGAGGGTGTGATTGGTGAGGATGAGTGGTCAGGGTAAGTGGTGAGGGTGAGTGGTTGTTGTGAGGGTGAGTGGTGAGGATGAGTGGTGAGGGTGAGTGGCGGTTGTGAGTGGTGATGGGTGAGTGGTGAGCGGTGAGGGGTGAGTGGTGAGGGTGAGTGGTGAGGGTGAGTGCTGAGTGCTGAGTGGTGAGGGTGAGTGGTGAGAGAGTGGTTAGTTTTTAGGGTGAGTGGTGAGGGTTAGTGGAGAGTGGTGAGTGGTGATTGGTCAGTGGTGATTGGTGAGGATGAATGGTGAGTAGTGAGGGTGAAGTTGAGTGGTGAGGGTGAGTGGTGGTTGTGACGGTGAGTGGTGAGGGTGAGTGGTGAGGGTGAGTGGTGAGGCTGAATGGTGAGGGTGAATGGTGAGAGTGAGTGGTGAGTGGTGAGGGAGAGTGGTGGGAGAGAGTGGTGAGGGTTAGTGGTGAGAGTGAGTGGTGAGGGTGAGTGGTGAGGGTGAGTGGTGAGGGTGAGTGGTGAGGGTGAGTGGTGAGGGAGATTGGTGAGGGAGGTTGGTGAGTGGTGAGTTGTGAGGGTGAATGGTGAATAGTGAGTGGGAGTGGTGAGTGGTGAGGATGAGTGGTAAGGGTGAGTTGTGAGTGGTGAATGGTGAGGGAGAATGATGAGTACAGTCAATATGCACTGCTGTTATCATACCAGGTACCACCACCACAATATGTACTCTCATCATAGCAGATACCACCACAGCAGTATGCACTGCTGTAATCATAGCAGGTTCCACCACAATATGCACTGCTGTCATCATAGCAGGTACCAACACAGCAGTATGCACTGCTGTAGTGATAGCAGGTACGACCTCAGTCGGTATACACTGCTGTAGCGATAGTAGATACTGCTATCGAGTTGGTAGATACCGCTATAGTAAATACTAAAACAGTCAGTATATACCGCTACAGTCAGTCAATACTGCTACAATCAGTATATACTACTATACAGTCAGTACATACTACCACGGTGAGTAGCTACTAGAGTAAGTAGATACTATTATAGAGTGAGTAGATACTGCTATAGATTTTGTAGTTACTACTATAGTCAGTGGATACAACTATAGAGTCAGCAGATACTATACAGTTAGTCGTTACGAGTATATAGTCGGTAGATACTACTGTAGGCCCAGTAAATACTACTATGGTCAGTAGTTATTACAGTCACTAAATACTACTACACAGTCAGTAGCTACTACTGGCTCAGTAGATACTACGGTACAGTCAGTAGATACTACTACAGAGTCAATAGATAACACTTCCTCTGTTGTATGTAAGGTGTTGTTAGTATATATACCTACGAGGGGTAAAGATATTTTTTGAGGGGGGGGGGGACCGCAATTTTCGGAAACCTTTTGACATCAACTATTTACAACTTTTTGGACTTGTGAAAGCCTCTTATATATTTGTTGGTGGAGAAATGTACAAACAGCCCACCGGGCTTTGACAATACCTTAGTATCTGTGTATATATATGTGAGGTTTTTAAGAAATATATTTTTCACCCGGGCAAAGCCGGGTACTTCCGCTAGTGCTCTATATAAAAACGAAACCTTCCGTATCAAAAACATGTTAATTTATTTCAATTATCATGAGCAGATTGTCAAGCAATGTCCACAGAGTGTCAGGGGAGTAAACACAGATTTGTTTATTTCACTTCCTTGCTGCCGCATGAGCAGTGGGGACGCTGAGCGAACCCACGGACATATCAGAGCCCCACAGCAGCTCCGGGGAGCCTCGGACTTGTAAAATAAAACCCCTAAAGCTGCACGAAATATCATCTCAGATTCATAAAATAATAAACAGAACGATAAGGACCTGGAGAAAATCGACCTCATCTCCGTCTTGCATGAACCTCACACTCTATCATCCCGTTTCATCGACGTTTCTCTTATTTGGTTCATAATTACATTTCTGGGATGGGCCTCGTAATTATCTGACCAAAGGTGTGTCGTTGCACCCTCCACCAGCCAACACCTTGACGCACATCAGAGCTGTCGCGTGTGACTAGCATTCGTTTGATACGCCCATTATTACCGTTGAAGCTCATCCCCAGGTAAGTACACCTATTGACGCACCTCATCTATACATTTTGGCTATATCTCTTTTGGCATGTAACTGGGATTGTATTTTAAATAACCCCCCCCCGCCCCATCCCCAATGGTCGAGCAGCACCAACACCACTGCAGATGCCACTCACAGCAGAACGGCACCGCCGGTTGGCTGTGCGAATGAACAGTGTGCGCTTACGTATGGCAGCAGCTGCTTAAAGGAGGGCAATGTTATCACAAGGACAATTAGGGGATTACAATCACCGTGGGATGCATTAGGGAATGCAATTCCGTTGGCGTGCATCTACCTCTTGTGTAAAAATAAAAAATAAAATAAGGCTGTGTGCCCGTTAACCGCATCGCTGAAGCACCCGCCACACCGGTCTAATCATGTTTACAATGCATGCGCGTCTAGTGGATGGGAAGGTCTAGCGATAGCCGACATTTCCTCTGGGCCCTATTAAAATCTACCCCCCCCCCAACCTCTCACTCAGCGCCGATGATAATGTGCTGCATGAGCATCATCAGCGAGTGTGCCACCCCACAGAGGTCACGTTACAGCTCGCTGGCCCCCTGTCCGCTTGCTCTGCGGTAGGTTGTCGAGCAGGGATCGTTGTGCCGTGCTGTCCGGAGCGGGAAGCGATCATTTGTTTAGTTCAGTGCTTCTTCTTAACCTTTTACTGCAGCCTGCGCCCCTTTGGTTCTCAATCGTGAAAAAAAACATGTAACCTTAATAAACACACAGGTAGATGGTGTACTGACGGGCCCGTGCTTAATGTGTGCTTTCGATGAATTTACCTTCTAAACAAAATCTGGACACGTCTCGCACCCCCAGAAAGGGCATCTCGCACCTCCAGAGGGTAGCGTGCATCCCAGGTTTAGAACCACTGGTTTAGTTTGTTGTCCTTCCACCCACATTTCCGAATAGCAAGGGAGGATACGTACGGTGCAAAAGAAGTTCGACATACATATACACATACGGAGCAACTGCGGCCAAATTTTCAGTGCGGGTTGCTCCGTGCGGAGGGACAACGGTGGCAGGTCTGACGATGTGCGTGCTAACCGTCGTGACCACTTAACCGCCCATACCCAGTGCAGTGTGTGTGTGTGCATGGCGTAACTGTGGGGAGCGATAGTGTAGTGGTTAGCATGCTGCACTATGAACCTGGCCACCCGGGTTCGATTCCTGCTCACGGTCAACATCAGTGACGATTATCTGAACCGGTACTGGGCCTTCCCTAGGTCGACTCAGCCTCAAATGAGTACCTGGTGCAGTGTGTTAACATCGTCATTGGGGAGACAAAGGCGGTCGGGCATGGTGCTGGCCCACCCACCCCCTCGTGTACCGTTCCAGCCGTCATAGGTGATCGCTAGCAGCACTTGGCCCTACGGTTTGTTAAGGCTATACGGGGGATCTTTGTCTTTGTCGCGTAACTATAATTTTCTAAAAATGTTTGCATCTCCTACCCTTTCACACGCAGTCGTGCGCGATTTTCGTCTCACCTACGTTCGCTCACTTCTATAAAGCGCAGCGAAGCATTTTCCCACATTTGTTTTTAAGCGATACGCATTTCATATTTGCCCAGAGCAAGTAGGCAAGTCTGAGCGTTTAAAATCGCGCACACTTACGAGTCCAGACCATCACGACTCGCTCCGTCGTAGGCTCTTTGGAACAACACAACGCTTTAAGTCTCTTGCAAAACCTAGATCAGGGTCAGGGATGGATCCCCGATGTGAGCCAGTGACTCGTTCCAGGCCTTCGGGCCGGAGATCCCCGACAAACTGCTCTGGCCACCGTATGGACACACGAGGTTCACACGCGGCGGGTACAGCGAATCACTGTGGGTTGCAGATCGTGGAGACCTCTGTGTGCGTGGTGTAACCGTCATGGTCCAAAGGTGTTCACATATCCGAGATTTTTCGTGTATCTGCCTCAGTCCTAGCAAGTGGAATATGCATGCAAGGCTGCGCTGGAATGTTTTACCGCCGTGGCGAGATGTTAACTACCTCGCCTTGTTTGAAGGATGTCGTGGGCGCGATCCCGACCCTGACAGCTGTATATTTGAAGTTTGCATGTTCTCCCCGTGGTTGTGTGGATTTTTCTGCAGGTTCTCCGGTTTTTACCCTTTCACATTTAGAAACATGCGTCTAGAATTTTCTGGGTGCTATGAATGTCAACATGATGAGCCACTTCATTTGGGCTCTCATTTGTGATAGCCACGTCGCTTTTAAACCAGAGCGATATATCTCAGTGGGTCTTACCTGGTAAAAAATAAAATGCATAGTTTAACACAAGGCCAAAAGGTCATCTCTAAATTTCAGAGTGCTGAGTATACGTAGAAGCAATAGAAAATGTATTACGAAACTAAACTCTGAATAATTTGTTTATATATATAAATTATTCAACCAATTCAATTCGCCCTTTTTTGTTGTTGCTGTTGTTGCAGCAGCCAAATGGGCCGTGGCAGACGAGAGCTCAGTCCAGTTACTCGTTGGAATCCATTACACGTTTCCCAAGAATAATAATTTAAGTTTATGAAGCGTCCTTAAACAATCGTTCTCAGGGCGCGATGCATGGATAGGCGGAAATCGTTTAACATCAACCGAGGAAAGAAGTGAGTGAGAAAGACTTTTGAAAATAACTGAAGAGAGAAAGCTATTTCAAACAGACAAGTTTTCAGTCGAGATGTGAAGATTTGTGGTGCCTCAGAAGTCCACGCCTCGAAGAGAAACGAGTTCCAGAGTTTAGTTGCCGAAATTACAAAGGCATAGTCATCACCCCAAGTGTGCAGCCTAGACCTTGGGGCAGTGAGACAGGCGCATTCTGGGGATTTTAATGATCTAGATGGAACATATGACTGAAGGAGGTCATGAATGTCGTGAGGAGGACGTCCATTTAAAGCCTTGAACATGTTTCCTTCATCACTGACACATGGGGGGAAAGATATCTGTTAGCAGGGGAGATATTAATCTCCCCCTGTACCTGTGTACTTTTTATTTCGCCTTTTCTGCCAATTTCATCCCAATTTTGCTTCGAGTTTCACGTCACGAGATGGAGATAATCCATTTCATCGCCCCATGCCAGGGCACTGTCTGCGGAAGAAGACGTTACGGAACTGCTTTTAAAAAAATCGTATCAAGTTACTTCTTATCCGCAAGAGGAGGCAGCTACAGAAAAAGAGAGAGAGTGTGTGTGTTTATTGCATAAAAACTTTGGACAGCACCAAAATTTCACGTGATGGTTTGTGACTGTGCAGAGAACATATCATCTCACACTACACTTGATAACAATTAAATGCACAGCTCTGCCATGACTTGCTCGAGCCACTGCCGCCGGGAAACTACTTACACAGGAAGGAGTTCAAGACGGCTGATGGTGAGGGTTTTTTGGCCTACTCTTTCACGCTGGCCAGATGTCTTGGAAGAGGTGACACCTCCCCCACCCTCCACCACAGCACAGAACTTGCCAATAGACTGTCACTACAATCGATAACCTTGCTTTAATCAGCAGCTGCTGCCTGCGATTCAAACCGCGAATGCCAGCTCAGCACTCTTTACCCATGAGCCATCAGGTCACCTCGTGCCCCGTGCCCTTTTAATTTAATTCAATTAGCCACACCGGGCTGGGGAAAGAAAAAAACAATCTGGAATCTTGTCAGAGGACTATGCTGTCTCGGCTGAGCTGTACTTTTCTCACGCCTGGTTGGATGCGGTCTGGTTGGAAATATTTGGAAAGTTTCCAACGCTGGCGTCCTGTGCAAAGTGTGAAATCGCACGGTGACCTTGGGCGCATCAGCAGTTTCATCGCTCCGATGAAACTAAGAGGGTTTTGCCAACTTAGCTTGAGGTGACTTTAATGAACTGTACCCGCAAGAAACAAAAAAGTGTGGTGTACTGTGATGGTTGTTTTATTTATATCCCGGGAAGGTGAAAGGAACAATAAATAAATAAGAAAGCCAAAGTTACTTTCTACCAAATGAAAGGGATGTTTTGGTGTGGATGTGCACTCTGTACATTGTATTTGGGGTTACTGCGATATGATATACCTGGACTTTCTCTGAAATCGGCCACTGAAGTTTTTTCCTGTCGACCAGCCTCGATCCCGTTACGTTGGTAGCGTTTGTTACGTTTAGCCCTGTACCCTGGTCTCGTCCGTCGCTTGCGAGGTCACGTTATGTTGTGTTTATTCTCCGTACCCTTGATCATGTTTGTTGCGCTTTCGCTGGGGTGTGCTCGTCCTTGTATCGACATTCAAACGCGGTTCACAACGTTATGCAGTTTGAGATCCTATCTGCCTGATTGACACGTTATTAAACAATAATAATAATTATTATAATTCATCGTGTGATAATTATGAAGGTGTCAGATTCTCCCACAATGTTGCAAATGTTTTTCACAATTCCATTGTCTTGTCGATGTTATTTCATTCGCTTCGGGTATGAACAAAGATTGCCCGAATATGTCTTCGACTTGCAGTTCACGCCACACAAGCCTGCTACGCGTCTTGTCATCTCTTCAACTTTAACAATCACTAACGCTTAAAATGTGCACATGCCGTCAGAAATATATGACATCTTTCGAGCACCGTGCTGTCAATTTACATTTAAATTATTTTAGCAGTGCACTGACTTAATGGTGAATTATTGTTATCCCGTAACTATTTCATCAGGAAATAAAATATTGTGGGGAAAAAAATGACCAACTATAATCACGACTTAACAATATCTCGCAAAAACGGACGATATGATTATTGGGATCCTATCGCGTACGATACGTAATATCGTAGTGTCGTCATAATGTGACACATTATATAATCACAATGGTGCATTGGGATGTCCGGATAAAATGCGCCTTACAATTGTAAATTATTATTATCACCCAACATCGCAGCGGTGCTACTGAGACTCCGATAATGGAGCTAAACAAAATAAAGGAAGCGTTGCACTCTTCCAAATCATAAAACTGTTAATTTTCTGATCATGAATATAAACGGGCGTGAGTTACTATCCAATGGCATAAGGTGGACGGCAGTTGTAGTCGTAAATCAATACAGCTAAAGTGCTCTTATTTGAGATTTTCAAAGGCACACATCTATATGAATATAATGCTAATCCTTACTCTGACTAATACTTTCATGAGCCTAATTCTTTCCTTAAAACGTATATGCACACCAAAGAACACAAATACCACGATTCATATATTTCAATCTTATTGAATAAGTCGTTAATATATAACTAAAGAAGCTTATTAAGTAACTTAATAATATGAAGAAAAAAATTGTACTTCTGTCCGTTCACATACGCACTGGTGTGCGGTGAGCACGCTCATTATTTATCCTTAAGCAAATACATGAATACATATAGAATTAAACTTTATTAGGCTCAATTAACTGTTCTAATCAATGCATTAGCATTGCATTACAAAGACAAAGAGCCACCGTATATCCTGAACAGACTTTTGGGGCAAGTGCTGTTAGCGACCAGCACCTATGAAGGCCGGCAACGACACACAATGGGGTGGGTGGCCAGCACCATGCCCGGCCGCCTTTGTCTCCCCAGTGGCGATGTTTACACGCCGCACTAGGTACTACTTTGAGGCTGAGTCGACCTAGGGGAGGCCCAGGACCGGTTCAGATAATCGTCACCGGTGTTGGTCCGTGAACGGGAATCAAACTCGGGTCGCCGGGTTCGTAGAGCAGCATAGCGCTAACAGCCACACTTCGGCTCCCCACATATTACACATCCAATAGCACACACACACACACACATGAATAAATATCAACCAACGTTCGTTTTAACCCCAGCCAATTATTATTTTCCCTGCATGTTCTGGATGAATGTCAAAGCACGATGAACCTCAAAGCACGACAGGCCCAGAGGCTGGTTTTCAGTGACCCCTCGTGTTTGATTGACTTGAAAGAAATGCTTTTGGAAACGATGATGGTGTAAAAATATATTCTTTAGTTTCTTCACCCACAGGCATTGTTGAGCCGATGTCATGTTAGTGTCACACGAGGCCCTCGTGCCGGTTGAGGCGCGTTTGTGTGTGTGTGTGTTTTTTAAAATCATTGTTCGTATTTACTGAAAAAAGCAGGATTATCACAAACAATTACTTTTTGAACTCGTTGTCACCGAACTTTTAGATCAATGTACAAACTTATAATACGGGATAATTTACAGGGTGACTTTTGTTTTGTTTTTCATGATGAAAAACTACTTCTGGGATGCAGAAAGTCTATTTATTTGAGTAAATACACGCAGTGATTGTTTTTACCGCTTTAAATCCAGTATGTAATTGGTTAACTAGCCTGACTCTATTCATGAGAGCCTGAAGGTCAAAACTGGTCCAATGTTTGCTTATTTAGAATAGTCCTGCTAGGTAATATCGGTCTGCAGGATTGGTGGTGTGGTCGGTAGCGCACTGTTCTACAAACCCAGCAATCCAAATCTGAGTCCCTGCTATGGTTAGTATCATTGGGAAGTGATACCTGAACTGATCCTGGGCCTACCCTTGCATTTACCAGCAAGGTGAAGGATAGACAAACAACCTCTATGACTGACATGACATGGACACGCTTTCATCAGGCAGTGGATTTACAAAGGGCAAATAATTATGTTTTCGTGATATTTTTCTAAACTGGTCTGGAAAGCCCATAGGCCTATAGATAATATTAAAATATGCCCACTTCAGTATTCAAGATACATATTGTTCAACTAGGCATTGCGTCTTTGACAAACAACCAAACAGCAACATTGGAAAGGTCAATTGGGCTCCCTGCACTCATTAAGACATTGCGAAAAGGGCACGCATATATAGCCATTGTTCAATATATATGTACCTCTCAATAAGAGACAAATCATTCAATTAAGCAGTTCATGTAAATGCTAAGCAGTTAAGCAAGCAATACAATAGAACAATATATATATACAAACTAATTGTCATTCCACTGCAGGATGACGTCTCCCTTATGCTGTGTCGTGCATGGGGGTCGTTTGACTATACTTCACCAAGCTGGTCATTGCAGGTTGGTCCACACCCAGTTCGGATATCACTCGCCTCTGCCGTTAGCTGCGGCTGAGACTCAAACTCACGTCAAACTGGGATCGTAGTGTAGCGCCGTAACCACTGCAACAGCGCCCCCCCCACCTTATACATTCCTCATGGAAGGGGTGGGGTGGGGTGGCGGGGGGAGCTTGTCTTATCTTCAGCCATCCTCGATCCGAGGGTTGGCGGTACCATGGGCAATCCTTCGCCACTGACTTCTGTATTCTGCTATCCGCATTGTCAGTTCCAGCGTGAGCCTCGTCCATGCTTGTGATGATACCTATCCATCTCATCCTTGGGCTTCCTCACGCACATGAACCGGGTGTTGTGACAAGTTAAATGTTTTCTCATGGCTTGACCAGAGTAGGCTAACTTTCTTAATTGTACAACTTCTAACAGTTTTCTTTCATTGGCAAACATTGTGGAACTGAGTTTTTGGTAACGCAGAGAAGCGGTCGTGGCTGCTGGTTTTACATTCTTGGTGGAGCTGTGATGGCACCGAAAGTGTCCTGGCTACGGATCGTGTCTGCTTCGCCAAAGCGAACGTTTTGTGGACCACTTGAACGTTAAAGATTATGTTTGTGACAGAGGGAAAATAAAGTACAGTTAGCAATGCAATGCGCAGTGTTTACACTATGTGCACTGCTTTGCCAGTCTTTTTTTTTATAATTAAACATTGCATCCCATCGCTATATTTAATATGCAGGTTCCTGTCCAACAGAATCCTCCTCTCTCGTCAAATGCGACGTCTGGTATTGCTGTATAATTTACGTCGGGACAATTGTTATTATTTTTCCACCCGTACAATTTAATTTGCGGGTAACGATCGGCATTGCTGTTTCGTCACCAGTGCACAATGACCCACACGTAGATGTTACTGGACTGCGCATTTTGACCCCCTAATGCTTCGCGAAACGATTCATTGCCAGCAGATATTGCCGAGTGACGGAGCACAATGGGACCTGCGCTCCATGCAGAGTACGGCTCAACGTGCTACTCTGCGCCGACCACCTGGCCATGATGATAGTCTCGAAACTCTGCACGCTTGCACCTTCAGCTGCTGTCGATGACAAACATGCCGCTTTTGCTGTATGTTGCTCCTCGCTAACATCTCGGTAGCGTGATGTTAACTACCTCGCCTGGTATGCGGGAGGTTGTGGGTGCGATCCCAACCCTGACTGACGCCTGTATATTTGGAGTCTGCATGTTCTCCCCGTGGTCACGTGGATTTTTCTCTTGATCCTCCGGTATTTCCCTCCACATTTAGACACGTGTTCTAGATTTGAAGCTTTCGTGACTGCAAGGAATCATCTTCTCAGGTTTTTTCGGTAAAGTCACGTAGAAAGTAAAATAAAATAAAAACAAAAATCACGACGTTTCGGAGGCAACACAAGTCTCCGTCATCAGGTGGGACCGTCACAGCCAGATTAGCTGTATCAAGTGAATCATTGCCTCACTTGATATAGACACGTGTGTTTAGAATATTTGGCTGCTACAAATGTCCACTTGATAAGTCACTTTGTTGAGTTGTCATTCACGGCCAGATCGTTTTTGAAAAAGAGCGATATAGCTCAGTGTGTATCACCTGGTAAAATAAAAAAAATGGTTTAGTTTACAGCTCAAATAAACTAGGACATTAGCTACTTAGTGGCATTCTTAGAATTGCTTTGTAAACATTACGAACCAATTCTGTCATGAGTTTAACACAGAGCTGGTTCAGAGTTCGTGACCTTTCTCGGACAGTGACACGTGGATTTAGCAGCCACTGTATCGGTGAGTGGGACGATGAAGTCATCGTCGCCTGCTGCCCACTTTGAGTTGATGATGACCGACGCAGGCATAGACGGGCACCATACACACATATCAGCCAGATTGGACGGTGATATGTGGGTGTAAACACTTTGTAGCTGAGCGTGCGCTGCTTGTAATCGATCATGTGTTGAAACGAGCAGCCAGGGCATTTTTTTAACACGTAGGAAGCGACATCATGGGACCTCCTTTGTCAGTTTGGTGTTTTAACATCTCAACACCTGTTTTGTTGCCGGAAAAAAGGGGAAAACCTATTTTCATAGTTTGGTACTGGCATAGGAGGTCCCATGATGTAGCTGCTCTACCCCGAGCTCTCATTACTCTGATAGTACATTGTCTTTTGGCTGTATGCCTTTTGGTGTCCTCTGGTCGAACACCGTTTGGGACTAGGCTCAAAAGAAAACTGTCTCTGGTGTGGTCCAATCAGTTTTAAATACGATGCATATATTATCAGAGTGTGTTTTTTGTTTGAATTTTGACCACAAGTATTGTGGTTAATGCCGACATGATTCCTTGTAAAAGGTTTCAGTTTGGTGTTTTAACATCTCAACACCTGTTTTGTTGCCAAATAAAAGGGGAAACCTATTCTCACGTAGGAAGCTTTCACGCCAAAATAATCCACAATAGGGGTTTTTATGGTTAGATCGTTTAAATATATACATGTGTCGTTAAACCCGCCACCACCCGATACAGCCGATTAGTAAGGGTTGTCACGTAAACAGAACATGCCAATTCATCACTAGTACAACTCGCCGGTGTGTTGAAGAGCGAAGCCACAACATTTGTGGCTTTGGCTCTAATTGGCTGTGTCGGGTGGTGGCGTCTTTAACGACACATTTATATATTTACGCGATCTAACCCAAAAAAAAACTTTATTAGCCAGGGCACTTCTTCCTCCTCGTCTTCTTCCGCTGTTGCTTCTGCTGCTGTTGACGGAGACAAACGCTGCACCATGAACCTTGCCCAAAGCTTCCACTCATTCAGGGCACCACGGCACAAGTCGCTCTCGGTCTCGACGCCGCTTCGATTCGTGGGCAACCTGCGAACGTGGCGTCGGTGCGGCGGGTGGCACCGGCGAGATGTGTGCCGTCGGTAAGGTGCCTCGTGGTTGAGACCAATGCACAGGATGTATGTATTTTGAACTTATTTCGCGTCTTATGCAGCCAGCTGTCCTAACCGGAGGTGCGGGCGAAGGACAACAAACTAAATACAACAAGTAGTTCTAAAGGAATGAGTTTTCAATCGAGATCTAAAAGTGCATAGCTCCAGTGGTTTCCTAATATTGGAAGGAAGAGCATTCCAGATGGCTGAAGAAGCGCATCTGAAAGCACGTGATGTGCTGACCATCTTTGTTTGATTATTAGCCAAACGTCGCTGCTGCGAGGATGACCGCAGTTCGCGTGATGGCTTTTTCTCCTTGATGATATCAGCAAGGTATTGTGGTTCATTCGTGGCCAGCACATCGTGTGTAATGGGTGCGTAATGAGGATGGACCAGGCAACTGTGGAGCCACGTGTGCTTGATGAGGTTTACCTGGGTTCCCTGCACATTCTTTGTCTCTCGACCTGACCTGTCATGGATTGTCCGTATGACTAATCTGATTAAGAAGGCATCGAAGACGCTTGGTTATCTTTTCCGTACCAACGTAGTCTTCAACACTGGGAAACTACGACCGCTATACAAAGCGCAAATTCGGCTGACTATGGGAATCCTGTGAAGCACTCAGTGCACTCGGCAGAACTCAACGTACACAAGTCGGACGGAATATTCATCCAACATTCACTCATTGACTCAATTCGCTCGCTCACTTATCGGCAGGAAGTCACCTGTCCATCACTCTTCCACCACTACTACCATGTTTAATGATCCTGTGAACTTTACGAATTGATCTCGTCCAACGGTATTGATAACTCGGCCCTATCTGATGGACTGTTTTGTCTCATCCACACAGCGTTCAACCGCTACTACGCTGCAGGTCCAAACATTTATCTGACTGCTTCTTCACCTCGATGCTGCTTCGCTTTGGAATTTCCTCCCTATCGCTGTCCTTTTTCCCAACATCTAATAATCTTGCTGAATTTAAGACATTAAAAAAATATTTCCGCAGACACATGATTGTGTGTGTACTGTTAAGGTGTGACCCACTTGACGTGCTTGGCCTTTGAGTTATAAAAAAAAAGGGGCAGAGGTGTGTGACCTCCTCATGTGTGTTTAGTTTGTTGGCTATGTACGGTGCGAAAGAAGTTCAACATATATACATCAAAATGTCTTAGCCAGGCTCCGACTTCTTATATATATATGGCTCTTACCGTTGACATATATATATTTGCATATGTTAAACAGAATATAGGCACAGGGTAAGTGAACATTATACGAAGAATGTTTGTTTTCCTTTGTTTTACTTCCAGCACACCAGGTGCACAATATTTCACCTCCAGCTACTTTACGGATTCCTAAGCGCTAAGCAGCTTTCGGCAATTTTGGAAAACAAATTAAGAATGTTTTGTAGTCATTGCCCAAGGCACTGAATTTTAAAGAGCTGCAAGTCACTGAAAACTTGTCTCATTTTAGTAATCATAGCTGGAGCAATAACTGTAAAATGATTTACAATAAACCCTCCGTATAGGCTAAACAGACTGTTGGGGCAAGCGCTGTTAGTGAGTAGCACCAATAAATGCCGGCACAGCACACGAGGGGGTGGATGGCCAGCACCACGCCCGACCGCCTTTGTCTCCCCAGTGTGAATTTTACACACAGTACCAGGTACTCATTTAAAGCTGAGGCGGCCTAGGGGAGACCTGTTTCAGATAATCGTCACTGGTGTTGGCCGCGAACGGAAATCGAACTCGGGTCGTCCGATTCGTAGGGGCCGTCCATAAATGACGTCACACACTTGTGTGACGATGTGTGACAAGGGGGGGGGGTGGGTTGAGAAATGTGACGTCACATAAAAATGCGCAACTTAATAAATATAGACAACACGTGCTACTTAATTAAATATACTTTTTAATGCATGTTTTCTCCTACGCACTACAATGACAATAGTTTAAAGCGATTTGAGGGGGGCTCAGACTTTTGTGACGCCGTGTGATGACGACGGAGGTGTGGGGGTCAAAAATCGTCCAAAATCGCGTGACGTCATTTATGGACGGCCCCGTAGCGCAGCGCGCTAAAACACTACACCACCGCTCCCACCAATAAACAAAAGACAAAGATCCCCCCATATAGCCTTAACAGACTGTAGGGGCAAGTGCTGTTAGCGAGCACCTATGAAGGCCGCAACGGTACACGAGGGGGTGGGTGGCCAGCACCACGCCCGACCGCCTTTGTCTCCCAAGTGGCGATGTTTACACACCACACCAGGTACTCACTTCAGGCTGAGTCGACCTAGGGGAGGCCCAGGACTGGTTCAGATAATCGTCACTGGTGTTGGCCGTGAGCGGGAATCGAACCCGGGTCGCTAGGTTCATAGCGCAGCGCGCTAACCGCTACACTATCGCTACATAATCGCTCCCCATCATCCACCACCAATAAACACACACGCACACACACGGACATTTTACGGCTGGTACTGCATAGAGCCAATTCTGAGTGCACGGTGTTCGTGTTCACGCAAACGCGTGCCGTGATGTCGTCTTAAGGTCACATTGACCAAAGGGAGACAACACGAAATCGTCTTTAAGAGTGAACGTGACCACGGACGGAGCACATCGCTGGGAATCAGAGGTAGCAAACGGGTTTTGATTCCTTACCCGTACCCGGCCGCACCAAGGTCGCAAACGGGTACCCGTACCCGGCCGGGTACGGGTAGCCGGGTATCGGGTAGGGTACGGGTATCGGGTACCCGGTTGCGACCTCTGCTGGGAATTGAACCCATGCAGCTGCTGGCGCAGCAGCGCAGTGTGCCAAATGTAAACATTAATAATAACAGCAGCGATTATAATAAAAAACGCAATAATCCACTAGGTAGACGCGATATCGTCATGGCTATAAAACCCTGGAGCATGACCTTGTAAAAGGGAGGGGGGAGGTCATACATAAACTTGAGGGGGGGGGCACAACAGAGTCAATATTAATGATCAACAACTTAAAACTAAACTCTTAACTCTTGGGTTCTAATTCAACTAAGTAAGGCCCACTGAGACATATATAGTTGTTGTTCAGAAGCGAGCTGGCTATCACAAATGGTGGCCCAACGAAGTGGGTTTATCATCACGTGGAAACTTATAGCAGCAGATGGGATGACTCGAAACGCGTGATGCCGATTCTAAATGTGGAGGGAAAACCGGAGGACCCGGAGAAAAATCCACACGATGACGGGGAAAATGTCCAAACTCAAAATATACAGGCGTCAGGGTCGGGGTGGAACCCACGACCTCCTGTATACCAGGCGAGCTAGTCAACGACTCGCTACCGTGGCGCCCCCAAATGGTGAAGTATGGTCAATTCCTCCCCCCCTCCTCCCCCAAATGGATGCACCTAAACCATGGCTCCTTTTCCCAGCAGCTATCTGTCCATTGACTGAGGTATCAGCTGGGTACGTGCTAAACAATAAGTGGAATGGGTAATGATATATCACCTACTATTGTCTTTCGTGAATTCTGCCGTAGCTATCACCACCCACTGTGGGTACGACAAAAGGGATGGGATGCGCATTGCTTACAATGTACACGGAGCCGTCGCGTGTGTGTGGGCCGATTCTCTGAACTGAGGCACACACGCACTGACACATTAATAAAACAAAAATCACAGTTACGTGCGTTCGCCGAACTGGTGCAATTTGAAGAAAGAAAAAACGCCACTTGGGTTCAATTATTTTAATCGACATTTGTATTTTTTAGAAGCGGTTGTGTCTTCAACAGGGTGGGGGACTCAGACCCCAACAGGACCCCTTTGGCGCTGTGGGGCTGTGGCTAGACATGGCAAAGACCCACTAGGCAGGTTGCAGGAAATGTCTACATGTTGCGGGTTAATTGACTGCAGTGACTGGCAAAAACAGTGATTTCACTCCTTACTGTGCCAACTCTGCTGGTATGCCATGAGCGTCGCCCCTCAGCCACGTGTTGTTGTAGCTGGATGGTGGCCACGACCAGCCATCCAATAGCACCCTTCACGAGTTCCATGTACACGCAGAGGCCAATCTCGATACCAATGGCACCAGTTGTCGGCAGGTCCACTCAGCTCCAAATCCCCTTGCACCGAATCAGCCAAATCTTCTAATAGCCCATTCTGCACCAATTTAGCCACCTCTTTATGGCCAAACAGAAGCTGGCAGGGCATGCGGTGGCTGGGCATGTGCAGTACATCACCAGAGCCAATACATCCCAAGCAGCCGAAGAAGCTCATTTATGGAATTATCTTCGGATCTGTCAAGGGTGTGCGAGTTTCTCAACACAATCCACCAAACATGAAGTCAGGACGATTTGTGGACTGGTCAGACGTTCGTTGCGAAGAAGCCCGTTGGTTTTTTTTCAAGCATAACCACATTATTATCATGGCTTAGATGACCTCGATCTGTATGTGGGGTGACAGGCCAAGCAGCTTCCACAAAGCGTAGCGCACATACGGAAATTGTGCCACGTTTAGCAGCGAAAGCTTTGCTGCCAAACCGGAGGCGGCCATGAGCATCCATCTTCTATAGAGACCAGTCCGCTACCTGGGCGGACGAATAAAGCAACGGTGATGATGCAAGGTACCCGTACAGCAGTTTTGTTTTGGTAGGACTGATGGTGATGCTCCATCTATTCGTGGTAAGCTCCTGCATCGGTCTTCCCAACCTCTCAGCATGAGCAGCAATCGCCATGACATCAGCATCCGTCACGCAATTAACCAGCATGGAGGCATCTCTTGGCCACCGAGAAATGTAAAAATCCCACTGGAGCAGCCATGGAAGGCAGTCATAATCCAGCCGGCATCCCTGTTGCATGCCCATGTGCACATGCAGTGGTTTTGACTGCCGACCATGCAGCGTTATCCTGAGCTACCACCAAACACGTCAGGGGTGGCATTCTGCCAATCGTTTCAGTGGCTAGTGGTTCGATGCCAGAAAATGATGCGATAAAGAGATGAGTGAGATAGACAGAGATCATTTCTCGAAGCTTTATAAGCATCCACAGACGTTTGCGCGTACGATATTCGTAGGACAATATCTTTATCCGCGAAATGTGCTATTCACACAGCATCTCCGGAACGTGTCACTCGCGAATGACGAGGGCAAAACTCTATTATTTTGTGTTCGATGTATGCCAAATAAGGCACCGCTGATTCGTAAAGTTGAATCGACTGGGCACGCAACCAGTTGATACCTTATCCAGTGGATCAATAGCTGCTCGGGACTAGGGGCCATGGTTTAGGTGCATCCAGGGGGGGGGGTGGTGGTGAGGAATTGACCATACTTCACCTTTTTGTCGTTTATCATCAATGCGTTGCTGCAAGAACAATATTGTTTAAACGAAAAATAAATTTTTTCATATGAGTCATTTAATTAGGTGCTTACTCCCACAGCAAATACAAAGGGGGGGGGGGGGGGCTACTGAAAATATATCGGGAATTACGGGGTCACATCTGTAATGTACAGTGAGTTAGTGAGTTAGTGCTGCATTCGTTACAATGTTTTTAATCGGCACTTTCTGACGCGTGGCATGATTAAAATTCTTGGCAGCCCTTGCGAGCAGAACATTTTATGATAAATAAAGGATCAAGATGAAACGCAAACCCCTAAAGTGTTACATAAAATAAAAACAAAGTTGTGAATATAAATGTCATTCTCACTAGGTTGCCAGAACCTGGAGTGTATGCTAATACACCATACACATAATTATTTATTTGCAAAATGTGATTTAATTTGAAGTGTACAAATGGGATCCAGGTGGTTGTCTTAAATGATGCAATTATTTTACTGTATCCTTTAAAAACTCCACAAAGAAATCAAATCTATGCGTGGATGAATCTGACATATTTTCACATTCAGTTACTTGGGCTTATTATGTCACATGTATTTTAATGTGTTTGAATGTCAGGCTACGTAGATTAGCATTATTATTTTAGTTTAACATTTTTTGATTTTGTACTATTTTCCTCGTGAGGGGTTTCCCCCCCTCCTTACCCTGATGCTGTCACTGTGTAACAGTTAACACCAGAGTTCGGTTAGACTCGCACTTTATTATTTCAGCAGCTAAGGCCCCCACTGGGATATACAGCTCTGCTGCAAGGACGACCACAGCCCAAGACCGTCGGCAGTTGTGGCAGTTACAGCACATTGCAACGTACTATGGTCAAACAATTCCTACGACCCACACAGCACGAGGGGGCTTCCATCCAACAGGGGTGCAGCAGAGGCGAGATGTTAACTACCTCCCCTGGTATACAGGAGGTCGTGGGTTCCACCCCAACCCTGACGCCTGTATATTTGGAGCTGCCATGTTTTCTCCGTGATCGTGTGGATCTTTCTCTGGGTCCTCTGGTTTTTTTTCCCTCCACGTATAAAAACATGCGTTTAGAATATTTGGCTGCTATAAATGTGGTCAGGTTACTTCTAAAAAAAAGCTATATAGCTCAGTGGGCCTTACCTGGTAAAATAAGTATATTGCGTTTCAGTTTAGTTCTGTTCTAACAATATATTGACAAATACTGCAACTAGAAATAATAGTAAATGAACACGCACTTGTAAAATGCTTTAAATAGCATTGTTTTACCCGTAGCACACTTATGGAAAGAGGCATGGTCACGGATATAACGTATGGTACAAGAAACAAAACAATGGGAAAGAGAAGAGAGAAGATGATGAATGGAAAATGATGGAAAAGGAATGAAAATATTGGAGGAAAGGGTCGAGAAAGATGTGGTTAGGAAGAGGCTCCATGAAGGCCTTGACCCTGCAAAGAGCAGCTTCTGTTTCCACAGTCGGTGGGAAAAGGGGAGAGATTCAGAGTGGAGAAAAGGTGGAAAGAGAAGCCACGTGATTTACAGGATTCTTTCACTGATTTAAATATATATTTAGATAATTAACGTACTGTAGAAATCGTCACATTTTTGAACCGTTAGAATTGGCACTCATGCTTTTAAGTGTGGCGGCTCGTGAAATAGGATGTTAGCCAAACCTCAGTACATCTTTTTCTCACGAACTAATTTGAAATGCCTTCTAACTCTGCCATCAGCTATTTGCAATCTTCTGTTGGAAAATAATCTTCCTTAAGTCCCCCCCCCCACCCCTTCAATTAACAATATCCCAAAGCGGATTGCTTTGCCAAAATATCCCAAAGTGGAGGCCGTCCTGAGAACAGCCGTAATACTCCTCAGGTGTTTTCCTGAAAACACGACAGAATTAGTATGAACAAAAACATATAGGCGTCGCCTGTTCTTGATCTACGGCCGGAAATGTAAATAAACTCGCCGTGTCTGTCTTACGCAACATACAAAAAGTGGAATAAATGCATTGAAATGAGTCGCGTATTGTGCAACAGTCGCATTTATATTAAAATCAGAGTGGAGTGCAACCTCACCGTGCCCTTTCATGTATGTTGTACACATTCGTAATATTAAATAAAAAATGCAATTATAGGAGCGGCGAGTGGAAAATGGGATACAAACGCGCGCGCACACAAACGCCCCTTCGCTGTCTTGCCGCTGTTTCGTGACGTCCGCTTAAGCATTTCACCGTGCGTGGAACGTTGTTATTCATGTTCTCCGGAGGTCCATCTAAATATTTTCCCCTCGTACGAATGCAGTCACACCTCACGCCTCCGCGGGCACTCGTCGGCGCTCAAGGATCCACATCAAGGTTGTTTGCCAGGTATAATAGATGATCCCATTTTATGTTGCTCTGAAATCAAAGATTACATGCACTAAGGTGTCCGTGCGGAAACCCCGCGCACAGCAAACAATTTCCGATGGCGCTCCGGCCTCATGCAGATGCTTCCTAATCGGAAAAATGCGTCCATGAATATATTTCTTTATTTACTTATTCATTTATTTCGTGCAATGCCATGCCCTCAGCACTCCCCAAATTAGGGCTGATGCGCTACTCGGATGACAGCAAGTGCGATACCTCGCCTCGATCAGGCGTCACACGCAGCGCCAAACGAGCGCATTTGCAAACGCCTGGTTTCCACGGCCAATTAGAACCGGACTTTGCCTGCCCCCGGGAAGGGCCCACGGTCCAACCCACGAACCCTTGGTTCAATATGCAAATGAGGCTCAATTGCCACCGCCACTCCCAACTGCGTAACCCTGCATACTCATGTCTCTCTCTCTCTTCCTACTCCTGTTGCTCCCTTCCTTCACCCCTTGCAGCCTCGTGACCAAGCCAGGGAAACACTGCATTGGGCATTATTGGTGCGTAGGTGCTGCATAGCTCTCCAATGTGCTTCTTTGCTGGGCTGCACTGCACATTGTTCGGCAGAATGTGGGGCGCGTCACTTGAAGGGCTCAGAGCTTCTTGCAATTTTTTTTTTTTACAATGTAGTTGCCTCATGAAGCAACCAGCACATGGAGCTGAAAGCACATCGGTCGCCTATCGCATTGGGGATCTGTGTGGAGTATGAGGAGCTATGGTCGAGAAGCAATGTTAAAATACAGTCAGACCTCGCTGAAAAATGCTGATTCGTTATAGCGCTCTTCGTCCTGGAGAAAAATGTTACAACAAATATTAAAAAAATCCCCAAATCTCTAACAAGATCACAATCAGAATATTTCAGCATCTTTACGTATCCTGGATGAATCTGATGAGCTATGACCTCCAGTAGTGGGGGGGGTCAGAATACTCAGCGATAGCCAAAGAAAAGGACCCACCACTCTCTTTGTTTAAATTCGTTCAGCAAATGAGAGCGGCGAATTCTCTGAGCAAACCAGCACCCCACCCGCAGTGATCCGATTGTCAAGATTCATGGTGACGATTACCTTTTAAAACGACGTTTTTCAATGTTATTACAGCGCTCTGAGCCATGCGGCGGTCGCTTTCAAAAAACACACGAGCCTGCCGACGACTGTTTACTCCAGCTAGGTCACACTCTGCCTGAATTTCGTGGGTTTTTTTCGTGAGCATTTTCGACCAATAATGTCTGGAAAATGGCCTGCAAATGTTATTCCTGGAAATGTGACGAAGGTTGTCAAGGAAGAGCATCACTTTGGATGTTAAAATAGAAGTGACGAGGCGGGTCGAGGCGAGTGAACGGCAGTACAGTGAAAAATACTTCCTGATGTTACAACCTTCCACGCCGCCAATGGTTGGCCATCAACCGAATCAGGACCGGCCCATGTGACCGATGCGGGCACCCGATGCACAAAATTGCGCCATCAAAGATTCGGCAGCCTGCGAGTTGTGTGGCCACAAATCGCAAACCATCGACCGCATCGCAAACACTCGCCGCTGCTGCTGTCTCCACTCCTTTAAAGGAGGAAGTGGACCAGATCCACGCTGCTTCTGAACATACAATTGAGTGGATAATAAATCTTAAATTGCATCTATAATCTGTGGCTATTAATCCATGAGAAATAAGAAGAATCATTATAAACGAGCCCTGTAAGCGCTGATTCGTTTAGCGCTGCTCACTTCTCCAGGAACACATATTCAGTGCTAAGCAAGGTCTGCCTGTACAAAGTAATGTAGACAGAAGCTAATTAATACTTGCGTGCAATTTTCCAGCATGCGATTTCAAATTACACACTGCCAGGCTGGTTGAATGGAGTGGAATAGGGTTCGAGAAATGTGAACTTGTAACAACCCCGACTAATTCTGACTCGGGAGGAGAGCCAGAGGAAAACAAAAAGTGGAAAAGAACCTTTTACAAAAGCGAGCTGTCCGGAACTATTGATCACGAACAACTCTGCACAACTGAGCATAAAAGGGGAGCCAAGTCTTGGGGCAGCGAGCCCGTCCCCCATCTTTCTATCCCCTGCTTTTCATAACCGATGAGTCCTATGTTGATGGTGTATACGTTGCATCACGACGTGATGTATCGAGCCCGCACATTGCGTCAATAATTTAATTTAAAAAATATAATAATGAATGATAAATAATACATCAAGTCACCTTGTACAACTACAAAAATGACATCAGAAACTCCGACGCAATATTAAATCATACTCAGGCACTCAAAGGTTCCTTAAAAGGGTGAATTTAGGAGGTGGCTGGGCAGCTTAAGAGATCAGAGTGCTGAACTGGGGGCCACTGAGATCCAGGGTTAAAGCTTGTGATTTAACCGGGGTTGTCAGCTGTTATTGTCTCACGTTAGAAAAAAATATATTACTTGTGCACTCAATTTTTCTAAAGTCCTGTTCTGAAAAATAAATGCATTTGAAATGCCTGATCACAGTATATTATGACTAATATATATATTTTAAAATAATATTGCCCTTCCTACCTGGGATTCAAACTCGCTCAGCTTCCGAGATCTGAAAAAAACTGGTCACATTCAGGGTGATTTCATCATCGGCGTATACTTGACATTAATTCCTGTACACATTAGTATATTTTACAGATGACGTAGATGTTTCGAGCACTTGTACGAGATACAGTAGCTGGAATTTGCCAGGTGAAGCCAATTTTTGGCTTCCCAACAGATAGCGGAGCCTTGAAATCACATTCTGCCCTCTGCGGAAGTAAAAACCACAGCACAACAGCGGCACGCCACATCACATTCCGTACCGGAGTGAGTCCACGTGAGTGAGGGCAACGAGAGATGATAGGATAAGTTGAACCGTGCAAATCTTTCGGTCGTTTTTTAACCCACTTCCCGTGATCCAATCGAGCTGACATTTTGCACACAGACTCGTTGTGCGTGACAATTTATTTTCGTGAAAATTTTTTTCCAAAATTTTACACTTTTTAGGAAAAAATAAATTATATTTAATTACCAATTGCTTAATGATGGCAGGCAATCATCTGACCCATAGGTGGCAGCCATCTCAAGCCAGAGGACGAGAGGACTCTAGCCGCCACGCATATAAAAGATTTATAGTGAAAAACTTTGTTTTTACGGGTTAATTTTTTTTCTGTTGCCCACGCCACTGCGGCAGAATGGCCTCGGCTAAAACGTAGCTCGAGAGAGAATGTGGCCAATTCTTCCACGTTAACCAGGTATCTTGAAATATACTAAACTATGAACAATGTTTTATTTTACCATGCAAGGTCCACTGAGCTACATAGGAAGCTCTTTTTCAGGAACGACCTGGTTGTCACAAATGGTAGCTCAACGAACTGGCTTATTATGGGAACATATTTCGCAGTCAAATACTCTAAACGCACTTTGGTTCTAAATTTTCGAGGGAAAAACCGGAGTACGTGGAGAAAATTCTACGCGACCACTGGGAGAACGTGCACACTCCAAATATACAGGCGTTATGGTCGCGATCAAACCCACGACCTTCTGCATACCAGGCAAGGCAGTTAACTTTCTAAATTTGAGGTTTTCGTGACTGCAAGGATCCATACTCTTTGGTTCTTTCAGAAAAGTCATCAAAATAACCAAAGAGTAAGGCAGTTAACATCTCGCAATCACAGCGCTCCAAGAGTGCAATGGCATCCTGATGTGAATTACATCATGGGATCTTTTTACATCCACTTTGAAACAGACGGCACATAGTTTTTGATAAATACACTCAGAGTAGTGACCAGGGCGTCCGCTAGATTCGAACTGTGAAGATATTCAACAAGCAGCGAATGCGCTACCCCTAGGCCCTGTCGTGATTGTAACATTTGGCCGAGAGCGAGCACATTAGAGTTGGCATCTAGCAGAAATGCAAAGATAATGAAAACGTTGTGTTGCGAAGAAATCAAATATGGCAACAAATATCATGCCATTCTCAGATTACAGGATTCAGAATTTTTCACAGTTACTGAACACAGGTCCAAATGCTCATAGTGTCAAGTTGCCAGAAACAGATAGTGTGATTGAAGGCTTTCACAGTCACGAGTTAATACGTTTGTTGAATCGATCAACGTCTTCAAAACTTGGGTAAAATGCACGACTGGGAGGGAATTCCAAAGCGGAGGAGTGCGATAAAAAGAGAACAAAAAAGAACAATAAACTTGACTAATTGACCGTACTGATAACACATCTTTTGTTGTTCCGTGTGAATTTGCCCTGGCATTTGAAAAAAAAGTGGACCCTGCTGTGCATTCATTTGAGGATAAAGTAGAGTCAGAATTGACGTGGAGCGCCCACGAGCGTGCTCTACCGTTGTGGCTGATCACCGAACAGAGAGCAGAAACCTGCTCCAGAAGTGCTGTGCTTGTCATAGAAACCCAAGAGGCCTGTGATTGCAAAACACTGTCAAATGAATGTGTTCTCTCAACCTATTGTGGCCAGTTAGATTTCTCTACTGAAACACAAAAGGTTGCCCAGTGTTTTTCGTAAAAAAAAAAAACATTTTCACCACTTTCGATTTGCGCCGACCTAATACACACTGGGTTTCCATTAAGATGTAGGGAGAAAATAACTTATTTCAAATAGCAATTGCCTTGCTTTTTGTTCTAGAAAAGTTGAGCAACTTTGCCATTTTTACAAAATGGGATTGTTTCTCTTTAGCAACCACCACTGTTACGTTTTCACACTGGACTCGCAATCCAGGGGTCACTAGTTCAATTACATTTCCTGGCGTGCCAGTTTATACAATGACGTTTCTTTAATACCCCCAAAGAGACAAAGCTCCCCCGTCTAGCCTGTAACAGACTTATTGGTTCTTTCGGTAAAGTCACGTAGAAGGGAAGTAATAAAATAATAAAAATAAAACATAATATATTATTTTTATTATTTTATTACTTCCCTTCTACGTGACTTTACCGAAAGAACCAAGAAGATGAATCCCTGCAGTCACGAAAGCTTTAAATCGAAATCTGTAACAGACTGTTCGGGCAAGTGCTGTTAGCGAGCACCTATGAAGACCGGCACGGCACTCGAGGGGGTTGGGTGTCCAACAGCACCCCCGGCCGCCTTTGTCTCTCCAGTGTTGATATTTACACACCACACCAGGTACTTATTTGAGGCTGTGTCGACCTAGGGGAGGCCAGGACCGTTTCAGATAATCGTCAATGGTGTTGGCCGTGAGCGGGATTCAAACTCGGGTCGCCCGGCTCGTAGCGCAGCGCGCTAAACCGCAACAACACCGCTCCCCAAATATCTCCAACCAGCTGTATGAGTGTGTACACCCCGGTGAGTCGGTTTTGTGCAGTGGAGTAATTGTAGAAAGAGTGGGCCGGAAAGACCACGCTCGGGATCCCTCTAGTTGAGGTCCTTCCACCATCATTAGCATGAGCAAGCGATTGCAGGGCTGCACCTTTACCTTTGTAGAGAAGTTCCGACGGACGTACTCGGAGACGGAGGTAAGTTAAGGGCTTTCGCCAGGGTTTATTAAAGCTTATCAATATTACACAGCAGGGTACACACCTCCCAGTGGCTAGGGCTCCTACTCTGAGTCCGGGTCCCTGCCGGCTAGCTCCGGTCTCTCTCTCTCGTGTCGGATCGTGGACTCTGCCGACTCCACCGAGCGGAGAGAGAAGCACCTCTACGGCTACCACCGGCTTCTCCCCAGACGCCCTATTCGATCCCTCTCTCTACCCCTGGTTCCCTCTTCACCCTGCTTACTCTACCCGTCCCCACAGTGACCCCGCTTACGTCACGGGGTATCCCTTAAGTAACCTAGGAGACGTGACGTCATCGCACTGAACGGCACACCTGACGTCACGTCCCCATTTTACTCCTCTACACCTTTACTGACATCCTGTAATGTTACGTACAACTTAATTTTACCATAGTCTTCTGGTTACTCACCATGTTGAGTTTGAAATTAACTTTTCTTCAAACAAATGACATATATAGGGAATTCTAAACCAGCCGAGTGTTACATTTGGTTCGATACCTGTGTCAACAATCATCTACAGGCATTTAATCTTTGGGTACTTAAAACACGGTCCTTGCCTATAACCAATTAATAGTTCACCAGCATTGGTTCAAGAACATTTCCACGTGATATGTCACTTTGTTGAGCCCTGAACTCTGCTGATGAGACACTGTATGTCAAAAATCAGTCCAGGGTTTGCTTTGCATAGAATCCATGGTGCTGAAATTATTCAGTTGATACGCTCCCAGAAGGCCGTGGAACCGATGGATCGTGGACAAACGACCTTTACTTTTACATGCCATTTGTATTGACTCAAGAATGCTCATCACTGCTAATGTGGTGAAACAGCTTGGTATAGTAGAATATCTAGAACGTCTAGTGAACAACTGTGCATTGAACTGATTCCATTGTAACACCTCCGACACTCACTCTGCACCTGCCAAAGCTCTTGATCCGTTTAAAACACTAATTTAACAGGTAACGGCGTTAATTAACCAACATTATTATAGGAAACAATGTCACATCACGTTGTAAAAAGCTGCTATTAAATCCATACAATATCATCCTGTATTCTGCCAGCTCTTAAAAGAAAAGCGTGAATTTTCCTTAGGAAAACTCACACGCCTTTGTTATACATTCATTTATCTTCCAATTGCGTATTTTCCCCAAGTCTCCAATGAAAAATAGACTTGTTGCCCGAAACAGGCCCTCCAATGGTTTTCAGTAAAGTTTTTGATCGATTGTGTTTATACGGTCGGGACAGAGCTATAAGTCTGCGACGAGCCACAAGTCTGGCCCCCGACCGTGCCCATCCGTGCAAGTGGCCTGAATAATGCTCTACTTTTGCTAAGTTTTAACGTAACAAAGTGGCTTCACATTCAATCTTTCGGCATGACACCCCACCCCACGCCTCCTGGCAGTTGACTGCGGGGTCACGGAGAAGGGTCAACGAAGGGCCCAATGCGAGCTCGTCTCAAGGACGCCTTATTTGGCAGGCCGGCACGCCGGCACAAGGCCACGCTTGGGAAGGATTGTTAGTGGCGGACCTGGGATTCAATCCTTGCGGAGGGAATCGCATGGCACTATTGGGGCTTGCCATTGAGCGCGAGCCCGCTCATTACAGCCTTGTTAAGGGAGGGGGAAATGTGCACCGGACAAAACACTGCGCTGTGTATCATTCAAATGTCACTCCTGTGCTGGAATTGAGAAGGGCTGGTGGAAATAATGGCTCTCCAAATGTGTATGGGGTCGTGCCAGCGGGTGTTCCACACTTCACGTGGCCTTAAAGTGCACATAGCATAGCACACGCGCCGTGGTGACGTCACCACCACTTAGTGGCAAATGGCGGTTGTTGTTGTTGTGCTGCATGTTTGAAACGATGTCCGGCGTTTTGCGACATATGTTTCGAAATTATAGAGCAATTGGATTGCGTGACGTGTTAGCCATGATATCCGACGTTGCGCTCGATATGTTGGTAGCTTCTTGAGGAGGTCAACTGAAGAAGCTCCCAGCACGTGGAGCGTGGGGAATCATGTCGATGTATTTCGCGGTGCGTACAGTATAGCTCTTGGGAAAACACACAGCAGATCTACACAGCGCAACGCGCAAAATCCACGCAGTGACAGAAATAATGTTCCAAGCCCGTCTTGTGATAAAGGACCATCATTACGTGGGCAAGTTCACAGGACCTGACACAGCTTTCCGCGATCTGACAAAAGATAGTGTACATTCAGGCTACAACAAAGTGGATGTAGGTGAATTATCCATTATCGAAGAAACGCTAAGTTTAATAAAAATTGTTAAATTTAATATCAATACAATTCCTCCAGTTTTTTAATTATGTCCGAAATTATTATATAGCCCATGATCTGCGGGATTATCCTGGATACTAATCTACTTATTAATGGGGGGAAAATAATGTATGGATGATCACAGAAAATATGATTGATTGTTCATTCAATTCCGCTTATCCACACAAATAACTGCATAAAATAGGAAGCAGGTCCGCAATTTACTGAGGGCAAAATGGCGAATTATCAGTAGGAGACATTGCGGACCTGATGGTTATTTGCACGGTGATGAAATGTTAACTAACTCGCCTGGTATGCAGGAGGTTGTGAGTTCTATCCCGACCCTGACGCCTGTGTTTTTGGAGTTTGCACGTTCGCGTGGATTTTTCTCTGGGTCCTCCGACTTTTCCCTCCACACTTAGAATCCACGTGCGTTTAGAGCATTTGGCTGCTATAAATTCCCACGCGATAATTCACTTCGTTGAGCTATCATTTGCGTCCACTTTGATTCTGAAAAAGAGCTATATAGCTCAGTGGACCTTACCTGGTGAAATGAAACGTAGTTTTTTTTTCCATTTCAGAAGTCGCAGATGATTGGATATCAGGGTAAGTGGAGTGCTCTTTTCAGTATGCAGGGGCTCTATGGTCAATTGATGAGTTTCTTTATCACGCGGAGCAGAGGCTTTGAGCAACATGGCACCATGAGGATTTCCTGCGTACGTCTGGTCAATATACCCCACCTGTGGCACACATGGAACAAGGAGATTTCCACACTTAGTAACTGTAAAATAATTCACAAGCTATTATAGCATTTTTTTGCAGGGCACAACTAGAAAAAACACAATGTTTCTCTCATCCGTGTTAATTAAAAGCCATAGGAGTTCAAAGTAAACGTATATTCACTTCAAATTTGATTGATTCCGTTTCTAAATGCCCAAAAATAGTAAATCTTGCTTTTTTTATTTCGAGGAATTTTAATCTGTTAAAACTGTCACGTTTAAGAACAACCCTCATGCCCTTCAGCGATAATTTTGATGTGAGCGCGTTACAAAAAGAAAACTCAGGAAAAAAAACACTATCCTATTTTATAATCCCATTCGAAAATATTCTCCAGTCTTTAAATAAAAAGCCAATTTATATATATATAAATGTATTATTTCTCACGTGCAGCCGATCAAACAAGCAAGCGGCGGCCGAAAGCTATGAGGAATTAGCACCGTGCATCTTGAGCGAATAAAATAGGTGGGATCAAAAGAATGAGCCACGGTGCTCGAGACACATTATGCCCCGATTTCATTCCGATTTCACGCTAAATACGTGGCATTTAACCCACAGCAATTGGCAAGACAATGATAGAATTCCAACGTGAACCGCATGCAGTATTTATGGCACTTCAAGCAAATTTACTCTAACGTTTGCTTGGTGGTGGAGGTCCATCTGTCAATAACATGGCCTTTTAAAAGAGGAAACCCCTCATGACAAATTTTTTGTGTGTGTTTTATATATATATATATTTATTTTACCCCTCTGCGTCTAAAGAGACTCCATCCATATTGCTTTTTCCTAAGCGACCTTTTCGTTTATTCACGCCGTAAAAATGAAACAGGCTCTTTTTATTGCAAGAACCAAATGGCTCGCAGTACGTTCCGGGGCAAAAAAAATAATATATATATAATGTAACCTCCGGGTTAGATGAAGTGTGGGATGCACGTTGCTTGTGAACGTGCTCCGCATCATCTTTACATGCTACACTGGTTGGGACAATTCACTCCAAACATTGTATCGTAACATGAGTGAAGATGATGATGCTGTTGGTGGTGATGCTGCTACTGCTGCCTTCATCTCTATTTAGCCCAGCTAGATAGCATTCGTATACATCCCGAGAAAGCTTAAAGCATAGCACCTTTAGCTTCTTAGGTCCAAAGGTCAGAAGCTTCCAAGAAAAGTGAAAATCAATATTCTGGGTAAAAAAAAACGATAACATCTAGGTCTTAAAGGTCATAGGTCAGCAATAACTCATATTGTAATTGCGGCTGTTTTGAGTCCATTCAGAAACATGGTATGTCACACGCACAGGGAGAACAACGACGTGTACGCTTAGGGCAATTCTGTCAACGCACTGCTGGATGTGAGGATCCCCACATCGTCGTGGGCGGTGCCGGGCGGTCATTCGGTCAAATCTCACCGTGCTGCTCAGCGCGGGTCAGTGGCTATGAAAAGCAGGCGGTGCAGGAGGGTTAGAAGTTCAATGTGACAAAAGGTTTTCCCGCACTTCCTTCCTGCTACCCACCACGTAGCATCACGGTATCGACTTTCTTCGCTTAATGGCTTGGCGACCAAATTGGTCTTGGGTGACCTCCCTAATTGGGCTGTCAAGTGAGGAGTAGCTGCCCTCTACCTCCAATGGGTCTTGGTTCAGCTGACCCGGCTGGTAGAAACCTGTGTCGATGGGTCCCATTCTTAGGGATACCAGCTCCCGGCCCCCCTGCCTTGACAAAGGTCTAAGGGGTAAGGTGGTACCCTTGACAGGAAAATTGCCTACGACAAGAGGGAAACGCTGAGGGTCCTCGCCAAATGCCGGTGTCGAAGGTTCTCTCCCTGTTTAGGGATCCTGCACATCTCCTGCCACCATGGGAAGCCTCAAGGAAGGGTGGGGGTCACAACGCACACCTATTAACACTCCACTGCCCACCCTACCACAACTACGGAAGATTACACACAACAGTCGAAATAATAAAATGATTTATAAACATTAACTAAAGATTCCAATTCGAATTTCAAATTCGAGCAGTGAGAGGGAAGAAGTAGAAAGATAAATAACAGGTGTAACTAACCATAATAACAACATGCCTTTCCGTGTTAAGTAGCACTCGCACTCATATAAAATGAATGCACGGATGCACATTTGCAAATAAATTAGACGGGGGAAATTCACGTCGCTGGTAGACCAAATTCTCAAGACAGAAGGAGGAATGAATGAGTACAACTCATGGTAGCAGCAGCCACGGTCGTCGAGGAGTGATAAGGATCCGACTGGTCGATGGCGAGCAGGTTACTGTCGTGAATCAGTGAGTGCTGGAGGATCAATCTACCTTGGCTGTTTCACGTTGCAAAGACAGCAAGTGCAGTGAGGTAAGAATTAGATGCTCCACCTCAGATGTGACAACGGTGTTACTTCCAGCTTAAAAAAACACTAAATTGAAAACTACATATCTTACAATATATACAAATGATAGCTCAACGAAGTGGCTCATCGGGTGGACATATATAGCAGACAAATACTCTAAATGCATGTTGATTCTAAATGTGGAGAGAAAAACCGGAGGACCTGGAGAAAAATCCACGTGACCGCGTCGAGCAAACTCGAAATATATAGATGTCAGGGTCGGGATCAAACCCACGACCTCCTGTATACCAGGCGAGGTAGTTAATATCTCCCAGCCATCGTGGTTTTTCTTCCAGCATCACCAGTTAGAGTCAATTGCAGTTCATCTGCATGGAGAAATTGTTTAATACACTTGATTAATGCTCTTGTTAAGTTTAAACCAGTTAGTATGGCATGCAGAGTTCAATAGTTTGGAGTGCACTATTGGATCTTGACTTAAAGCTTTCGTGACTGCAGGAATTCATATTATTGGGTCTTTCGGTAAAGTCACATATATAGCTTCAAAGAAAATAACAAAAACAAAAAAAAAACTAAGACGTTTCGATCGCAACACAAGCAGTCATCTTCAGGAAGCAGTCGTCTTCAGCATGTTTAAGAGAAATTAGCTAATGCTAACTTTCCCTTAGCAGCCCTTTGATTGGTGGAAAACCAACCACCGTCGGGTTGGCTGTCCACCACTTACATTATCATTGGCTGCTGACTTTTGGGCTACGCCCATTTCACACCCTTATAAACAGTTTGCCTTGGAAGCTAACCCCCCTTTTCCTGAAGACGACCGTTTGTGTTGTGATCGAAACGTTGTAGTTTTTGAAAAAAAAATTCTTTAATTTTAACCTGTCTACATGAATATGCTCTATTGGATTGCACATAATGTGCAGCTGACAAGAAAATATTTCGTACGAATCTGGCAAGGAAACAACAAAAAATGCAACTTGTTTTCGCTTTAAAAAGTTATTTTCGTCGAGGGTGTTTGTTGCACGGTTGGCTACGTACAGTGCGAAATAAGTTCAACATACATTCATGTGATGCCATGTGAACAAAAATGTAAAATACACCAACGCCATGATAGCAGAAGCCATGAATGCACTAACTGAGACATCTTGAGACTGGTTTTTTGACATTTGTAGATTTCTATATGGGGCAGTTCCTAACATATTCGATTGGCATGTCGCATGCGATTGAAGTTCACGGGAACTGTAACAATATGAGTAATGTTACAAAGTGAAAATTAGGTGTATGGAATGGGTACACCCCATCTCTCTTCCTCTGCAAACACAATTTATTTTGTAATTCTCGAATTATCACTTTCCTGTACTGAGATGGATCATGCAGCAGCATAAACAAAGACAATTAACAACATATTCTTGTTTTTTTCGGTAAAGTCACGTAGATAAAAAAAAGAAATTGAACAGCAGTTTTCTTTTCCCCCTACGTTAAAACACCACACACACATACAATGCATATGGGAGAAAATGAAAGTACTCGAATAATGCAATGTTTTGGGGGTAGAGTGCTTCTTCCACTGAGTTGCAGGGGAAATAATGTTGCTTCGTATCTATAAGTCAGACACCTGAGGTGATGTATTGCCATGTCTGCAGTAAGTGCTTAAAAGGGACGGCAAAGTTGGTGAAAGCAAACGAATGATGGAGAACGATTCCAGATCCGGTGGCTGTAAACTCATATGAAGTACGCAATGCTGAATGCAAAACGGCAGATTGTTCCACCTTTGACATTCAAGGGTAAAGGCTAAGAGTGCAGCCTTGCAATTGTTTGCCAATGCCTATGCTGACAGAACGGCCTTTGCTTTCAGGCCTCTCAAAAGTGTTTGGCTTAATCTTCCAAGATGGCCAGACGGACGTTATTTTTTTCCCAAAATGTTTCGATTGCCAGAAAGCAGTTGCATACTTTGGTCCTTAGGTTCATGCAAAATCCACTGACTGTCATGTTAAATGTTGTATTGGCCAATCAGAGAGAGAGACACAAGTACCACGTGATACCAGGTCACCTCCCAATTTTAAGGAGCCTGAAATATTATTATCGGTCACAGAAAATATAATCGATAAATGGACTTCATTGGCGAATTGTCCCTGCTCGTGACAGCATGTAAAACATAACCTGTTAAGAATTGAATAATTGTCATGATAAACAATCTGTATCTTGTATAGACAGGAATGTAAAGTTACGCGCACTGTACATGCATATATATAAGGAGAGCTTCACTGAAAAGCACTGTCGTTAAAATTCAGAAAAAGGTCAACTCATTGTTTCAATAATAGCCTGGCGACTAAGGGTTGACAGCCCCACTGCCATTATGTAGCGCTAATGACTGATACAATGAGTGAAAACTCCAGGCAGCCGCGATCATTGAACAGCTGAAAAAAGTAACAATAGTCCCACAGGGATTTGAGGCAGATGCCAGTCATGATGCCAGTCGTTATAACAACACAACGTATTGATGATAACAATCAGAGAACCAAATCAATAACAAAACACGTAATTTTCCATGCAATTGAAGAGGTGATGCCATGGTGAATGGTTGGCACACTGAACTTGCAACCCAGAGGTCACCGATGCAGTTGAATTTCGTGACGTGGCACTTTGAAACAATGGTGCAAGATTCTTAAATCCTGCACCTGTGTGCTTCCAGCAGTACAAAATGGGTACACCATATCGAGTAGATTGACAGGTTGTGTATAGTGAGGCAATGGTGGGTACTCACACTTTTTAAAGACGTCCGAACAGCATAGAAAACTATACCAAATAACATCTTGTTGGTGAACAAACAAATCGTAAAAAACTCCAAACATTAATCAATAACCCTGCTTAAAAAGGAAACAATATATATAAACAGAGAGACCAGAGCAATACAGTAGATAATAATTATAAAAAAAAATTGCAGGTAAGGCCCAGTGAGCGGTATAGTTATTTTTCAGAAGCGACCTGCCCATAAAAGATAGCTCAACGAAGTGGTTCATCATGTGGAAATGCATAGCAGGCAAATGCTCTAAACACATGCCTCTAAATGTGGAAGGAAACACCGGAGGACCCGGAGAAAAATCCACGCGACCACGGGGAGAGAGAAATGCAAACTCCAAATATGCAAGGGTAAGGGTTGGGATCAAACCCACTACCTCCTGCATACCAGGCGAGGTAGTTAACATTTCACCATCAATATTAGTTGGAGGCTACACTTGACACCATGAGGCCTGATGATAATTTTTTTCTGATGATTAGTTTTTACATTGGATAGCTTTTGAATAACCTAAAACTCCTTTCATATTCATTTAGCGAATGTGCAATTGCCAAGCGATCCAATGACGTCATCGTTGGCCACGTGTCGTTCTCGTAACCCTCCGCTGAACATAGTCTGTGTATAGTCATCAACAATACAAGGTCGCCCTCATTGACACAAAAAGTGCTTGCCACAAATGAACCACAATACCTTGCTGATCTCGTCAAGGAGCGTAGACCATCACGCGGACTCTGGTCATCATTGCAGTGGCGTTTGGCTAGCCATCGAACAAAGACGGTCACCGCTTCGCGCGCTTTTAGATGCGCTTCTCCTGCGATCTGGAACGCTCTCTCCCTTCCGGTATTAGGAAGCCACTAGAGCTATACAATTTCAAATATAGATTGAAATCTAATTTCTTTAGATCTGCTTATGGTTTGATTAGTTTGTTGTCCTTCCCCAACACTAGTTAGAGTAATTACTTATCATTAGATCAATTACTCAAATAGTCCTACCACTTTAGTCTAATCACAATAATCACCCTGCCATAATAACTGATATTGTGACCTCGTCATATATCATGAAATATGTTATTGCAGCAACACTAAGGTTAAATCCTCAAGGAAATCGCCAGGCAGCTGTCGTGGCAATCGAAACATTAAAATTCTGTGCTGGCTCGAGACGGTGATGCCTGAATACATGGCCCCAGCCACCTGTACCAGCCAATGCCACCAGCAGAAATCAAGGATGGGGATCGCAACATGGTGAGGAGATCCTCCGCTGCACCACTTGCCAAAATTAATATGTATGGCATTTAATGAGGGACTTTTCATATGTGCGAAGTGACACCCAAAAAAGTAGCCCTCAATAATATGAGTCTTTATTTCTTACAGCACGAGACACGGTCTTCAATGATTCTCTTCAATCCAAGTGTCCCGAACTCTCTCATTTCTCCTTTGTATACCCCTCAAGTCCCTTTCCAGAAAGTTTCTTGACCCACTTTCCCTCCAGCCAATCACCTTCCACTTTCTCTAACGGATCCCAACCGCCCTTCCTGTCAATCATCCTCCGTTTCCAGCTCTTTCCATTTTATATTTTTCCTCCAAAATCCTTCAATTTCCCTGCCTCCAATCAATCCCCCTTGAGGCCCGTTATAAAGTACCAATCAGAGCGCTTGTTTTTACTTCATGATTATCCATGTCACGTGGTATCCACCGCGTCAGGTGAGTGTCGTTTGTCGTGATACAATCTCTACATGTGTATTACCCCCCCCCCCCCACCATCATGCAATGCAGACTGATAAAAGGGGCCAAATCTCATTTCATTTTACACGCAACGCCTTTGCCAATCAACGTTAGGTTGTTTCCCCCCCCACCCCCCCCCCCCAGATTTTTTTGTCATGCATATCGCAAACTGTCACTTGACCAAATCTCAGTGCAGAAATCGCATTCGGTGGTCCATTAGGGTTTTGTTTTATCATTAAGGAATTATGCGTGGCTATGCAGGCTAACCTTTGAAGGTATTTAATAAACGTTTAATTCAGTGCCTTCATATTTTTAGCCAAAAAATATGTGGATTTTTTTGTATTCTTTCCCCAATTTCAGTCGTTATTTAATATTTTCCCGATTAAATGTATACGTTTAATTGTTTATTCAATCAATGTAAACATTTTCATACGTTGAATATTATCAGCATATTTAAATAACGTCCCAGGAGTGAAGTTCTCAGGAAACGTACTCATCGCTGCCTCCCCCTTCGTTCTCTCAAAATCATTTGAAAGTCCTCGGAATCACCTTGGACTCTACATTATCACTCGACAGCCTCATACAACCACATACTCAGGACTTCAAATATGACGAGCCAACATACTCGATTGAGTGGGGAGGCCGCAGCATTTTCTTTTTTTCTCACAATCAATTACTTACAATCAAAGTTAGGCATCGAGTGGGCAGAAGTGGATACAACTTTTGTTTTGGAAAAAGTGATGTTACGCAATAAGTAGAATTCACACTACTCTACAAAGCCTCTATAACACTAGTAACTGGTCGCAAATTTTGCCACTTCATATAAAATATTGCATCATGTCATCCTAAAAGTACTTGCCAAATTGGGTTCCTGAGAATAACATCCGTCTTCTCTCTCCCACCTGAGGACGATTGCTTGTGTGGCGATCAAAACGTCGTGATCTATTATTTGTTCTACCTTCGTGACTTTACCGAAAGAACAAAAGAGTATCCGTCTTCTTCTTTTGTATTGCAGGAGTGAAAAACAACAGTTTTGAAACGAGTCATGTATGAACGCTATTTTTTTGTTTCAACTGATCCGAGAAGGCAGCAGTAGATGTTGCATGGATCGCAGCAACACCGCCAAGATGTAACATCGATCCCGCATTCGTCAGCGATGTGCACAATAGTTTATTTTCATGTACACCACACTCGCAGCTGAATGATTATTTGATCTTCCATTTGTGGAAGGTGGACGGACGCGCGTCTCCCACGCTGTGTTCGAGCGCGGCGTAGCGCGGTCCATGGTTGTCGTGGGGAGAGAAGCCCCGAGCATCCACAGCCGCCTCGTCAACGATGTTCTTGTTGATTGCCATGTCCATAGCCACCCACGATTCTGTCCAGGGAATGCCGATTTTATTTTCAGCTGCTAGTGCCGAGGCGCTACCAGAAAATGTTCCGTGGATTTTAGCAAATGGTGCGGTGGTTCTCGTAGGCAATGCTGGAGCACCATGGCGATGCTGTCCATAATCCTGTAATATCCCAGGTCTAAAACTATTACACTAAAATATTGTTTTATTTTAACAGGTAAGGCCTGCTGGACTGTACAGCTCTTTTTTCAGAAGCGACCTGGCCACAAATGATAGTTAAACGAAGTGGCTTATCACGTGGACATTTATCGCAGCCAAATACTCAAAACGCATGTTTCTAAATGTGGAGGGAAAAAACGGAGGGCCCAAAGAAAATTCCACACGACCATGGGGAGAGAGACGTGGAAACTCTAAATATACAGGTGTCAAGGTGGGGATTAACCCCACGACCTCCTGTATACCATGGACGGTAGTAACCATCTCACCACCGTGGCAGGTCCTGTTGGGCACACAGGTACATTTGTTGAACAGTTATAGGTATACAGAGTTCTGTAACTGCACTGACGGATTTCACTGCACTATTTAACTACGTGGTTTTATTTGAAGTGTCAAGTTGACATTAAACAACTTCAGCATTTGCAAGTTGATCTTTTTTTATGAAATAGTAATGTGTCTTATATTGCAGTCTGAAATGAATCGAGTAATGATATTTCTATCTCCATGTGTATGGCCTTTTAACAAGACCTGACAATACATACACGCAGATAAAACCCGAACACAAACAAAATACAAAATTAGAATATATCTGCTGTATGATTCTTCGCCAAAGATGAACGTATACTACAGTGTAATTGTTTTTTTTATCCAGCCACAGAGGTTTTACAGAAGATTAAATTACAATCTGTTTCATTTTAATGCGCATATTAACTCGTTTCCAGTCATATTTCCTGTAAAGGCAGTCAAATATGAATTCCAATAGTATCCCTATTGGAATCACAAAACATACAGGTGAATACTAACGTGAATACATGTAGCTTTATATTTTTCTCTCTCCACATTCTGCGGTCGGCATCTTGTCATGAGATGTAGAATCCATTTGTATCTCTCGAAGAGCAGAACCACTTTCCCACTTGCGATGCGTACTAGGGTAATTTTTTTCACATAACAAAACTTAACAGTCAAATGTTCTGAGCGGGCATTTTAGGCAACTCACACGGAACCAATTATAATGTCATGATTTAATCGTTTACAGTCATTAGTGACAGGACTGAGACCACCGATTGGCTACATACTCTTAGTTCTTTCGGTAAAATCACGTAGGTAAAAAATGAAATTAAAATTAATAAAAATAAAATAAAAATCACGACGTTTCGGAGGCAACACAAGTCTCCGTCATGCCTCCGAAACGTCGTGTTTTTTTGTTATTTTTATTTTATTAATTTATTTTTTTACCTACGTGACTTTACCGAAAGAATTAAGAGTATGAATCCTTGCAGTCACGAAAGCTTCAAATCTAGAACCGATTGGCTAGGTTTGAGAACGCAGCTTAATCAGAGCAGTGTACTCATTGCTCTGACCTTTTTAGCCACCTAGCCACTTTTTCTCAACCATTTTTGTGTTTTTTGACGGCACAAAGTGTTAAAGTGCAGTTGCCAAAAACATTGACAAATGTTTACATCATTGGACCTCCTTTGACAGTACCAAAACATGATAATAGGGTTTTCCCCGTTTTTCTGGCAACAACCTATTCTCATACTGTATGTTGGTAGTGGCAAAGGAGGTCCCATGATGTAGATGCTCACCCCGAGCTCTCATTACTCTGGCTTTGGGCTGTACGCCTTTTGGCGTCCTCTGGTCTCACACCGTTTGAGACGAGGCTCAAAAGAAAGCTGTCTCTGGTGTGGACCAATCAGTTTCAAGGACAATGCATATATTATCAGAGTATGTTTTTGTTTGCACTCTGACCACAAGAATTGTGGTTAATGCAGAGATGATTCCTTGTAAAAGGTTTCAGTTCGGTGTTTTAACATCATAACACCTCTTCTGTAAAGTTATCGCCTGAGAGCGGCTGCTTGTGTTGTGGCCGAAACGTCGTGAGAATTATTGTATTATGTTTTATTTTTATTATTATATTACTTCCCGTCTACGTGACTTTACCGAAAGAACTAAGAAGATGATTCCTTGCAGTCCGGAAATGTTTAAATCGAAATCATAACACCTGTTTTGCCACAAAAAAGGGGAAACCCTATTATCATCGACAAATGTTGATAATTTTTCTTTCCGTTAAAACGCAATCCACCAATAACGTTTTTTTAAAGCGTGCGGTTTTTAAACATCCGGACAATTCTGAGCAAGTTAACAGAGAAGCACTTCCGTGTAAGCAACTCAATGGTAATACATTTCACGTAACAAATCATCACGCGGTAAAGCAATCGTGCCAATTACACCGTAAGGCAAGTAAACCCCTTGTCGAGCCAGAGTACTACGCAGAAGTCTTCACAGTACACGGTTCATTGAAATAATCCATGCCATGTGGTTACCAGGCATGTGCTTTCTTTGCACACGGATGTGAGGCTGTTCTTTTCACGGTTATCGTGCTCTATAATGGGTCTTCCAGTGACTCTACGAAAGAACCGCACAGTATCTTAATCTCACACATTGAGTAATTGCATTTGGCAGCCAATAAATTCCCACACTTCTAAAATGAAGGCCATATTACAACGTTGTTACATTTCTCACCTTGAAGAAAATTCCACTTTTATTTGCAATATTGAACTGCATCTTTCCTCACTGCTCTGTATATATGTCATGCTTCAAATTCAAGGTGAAGAAATATGAATACAGTATACTTATTCTTACGCAGATAATATGTATTTCTGCATTTCTAAAGAATATTGAGAGTTGCTATTTTTGCTTAAATAAAAATTCTAGAATCAAGGCCCAAACAAAGCTGATGGTAATCGATGATGACGACGATGATGATGCTGCTAATTATTTTATGATGATCACTTACTCAGGAAAGACTCACTGAGCCACGTGACTCGGGAGGGCAAGGTATTTGTTGGTGGGGGGGGGGGGCGTTGAAAATTTGCTACGTGGAGTAATTTTGTTGGGTCATTGTTCAAATTTGATCAAAATTGGCACTATGACGCTGGCGCAACAATTGCCTACCCTTGCAAATGACACCACCGGATCTTCGAATTCAACTGTGAAGCAGGCGGCGCGAATTTTTAAGGTTAATACACCTCAAGGTGTTTTTATTCAGGCCTGCCGCTGGATTTGACCCATGAGCCTCTGAACAAGTGTTTTTTTTGTGCTACCGCTCGGCTGTGTTGCTGCACGCATTATGACAGTCGAGATAGGTTACAATGGCGATGATAAATTGAAATGGTAAATGACATTGATTGCCATAAATATGACAATGAGATTTGTCGCCCCAAAAAAAATGTGGTGAACTAATGGTGATGCCAATTCAGCATTGGTGGTGATAGTGAAAGCCTGTCAGCAATCTCATACTTTCACGCTGATATTTGACAGATTTAATCTTAAACCTTTCCAGCTCTGAGACGACTGCAAGTTGTAGGGTGGGGGTCTCGTTCACAGCTGAATCTCGGAACGTGCAAGCAGTTAGCGTTAATTTAATTTGGAGAGGCATAGTGGCACCGTTGTTTTTAAAAGCATTGTTCTCAATGCAGAGAACTGTAGCGACACGACCGCACGCTACTATAGCTGGCACCAAACTGTGCCACACGCCCTCCCATACGCCCCTTGTGAGAGCCTCGGTACATCTTCCAATCCGAAGACGCACCGATAAAGTACACAGTTGTCTTTGGAATGGGAAATGGTTAACCAACCATGTCAGATGCCACCGCTGCGCATTCAAGGGGAAAATCAGAGAAAACCCAGTGGCATGGCAATGTAGAGAATACGAACCCGACCGTAGACCACATTGTGAACCACTGAAAACTTCGGAAATGCAGTGGAGGCAGTGAAGACATCAACTCGGCTTCCCATGAGGAAGACACGCTGTGCCTCTCTGATCTGAACGTGCACTTATACATTTCAGTAGAAAGCCATACGCCAGAAAAAGAAACCCATCTCTGGCAACCACCAGTCCTGTAGTTGCAGAAACCATGGTTACTGCTCTTTTGTCCAATCTGTACTGGTAACAATGTGACCTTTATTTTTATTTTATTAATTTTATTTGTAACTCCTTGGAAAACAATAGCATGCCAATTTCTTTCTACGTGACTTCACCGACAGAACCAAACAGCAATTCCTGCAGTCATTAAAGCTTCGAATTTCGTTTAATATCATGGTCTTTTTTGATAATCGATTGTTTTCATACATTACCCATCAGCCACCACGGTCTTCTGTCAGCTAATCATTTCAGCAGCGTTGGTTCAGCACAATCAATCCCTGGACCGGTTAGCACATTCATTGTCTCATCAGCAGTCAAATATGCTTGAACCAATGCTGTCGAAATACTAAATGTGCATAGGCAAAGATCTTTCGTTTATATATGGGTTCTAATTCGACACAACACTAAATAATACATAGCACACGGCAACGCTGAAGATAATGTTAGATTAACATTTTTTTCTTTGATGTATTCAATAACCTTTAAGCCTTTGCATTCATTAACATGTATTTCATAATTATCAAAGGAACAAGTGATTACAACGAAACAAATGGTTGTCGTTGCACTATTTGTTGTCTGGATTTGTTGTGTGGAAGGGATAATTAAGCGAGTGATAATCCCTTGTCACATGAGCCCAGGGATCAGTCAGATTCCCGGTTCCTGGCGACAATGAACATCAGTGGCAATTGAGCCAGTCCCACTCCTCCCCCATTCATCAAGAACCACTGACCAAATATGTTAAAAAAAATACAAAGGGTCTAATTTTGTAATGAGATTAAATACGTACTTCAATACATAATTCGCTTACTTTGCCGAAGACAATTCTCGATTATCTAGTTTTCAGGAGGGATTTGAATCAGCAAGTTTGACAAGTTCTGTTTACTGAGTGTTTTGCGATGCAACTTGCATTGTATGTGCATTTTTTATTTTCTCTCAAATGCTTTGCTGCAGCCATTTTACACATACAGTATTTCGTTACCTTTAAGGTTTCGGGATTTGTTGTGCACAATGAACATGGCAATATCTCCATAAACATGTAATCATTATTGGGCTAACTTGCTGTGTTAACATGTCCGGCAACAGGGTAGGTCGTGATGCATGATGGGTCAATTTAATTGTGCACTTTAGACCACGCATGCGGAGAGATAACAGTGCTACTTGTTATAAATAATTGGCCAGCTCCAATTCTCATTTCTGAAGTGCTGGCAAGAGCGTCCGTACCAAATACCACATCTTCATCGGCCATATAGAATAATGCAGACACTATACATATATACGCAATAACGGCAATCACCATGGACCTCATTTGAACTGTTAGTAATTTTTTATTTTATTTAGACGTCCACAGAAATTACCAAGTCTAATTTCAAAAAGCACAATGAGCTTCCCTTCAGTATTGTTAAGTTGTTGGCGAGCAGCTATGAAGGCAGCGCGGCTCGATGAGAGTGCATGTGGTCAGCATTACGCAGGACCGCATATGTCTCCACGGCCAGGTACAATGCTCATTTTAGGCTAGGGTGACCTAACATAGTTCCAAACCACGTTCAGGTACCGTTTGCCACAGAAATGTTGTTGCCTGACCAGGAATCAAAACTGCATTGCTGGTAATCACACCAATTCAAGTATGGAGACGATAATGCATTGAGCAACACGTGAATCTGTGCATACACGCACACATAAAGACCAAGATCCACCCCTGCCCCCCCCCCCCCCTGTAGCCTTACATAGACTTTTGGGGCAAGTGTTGTTCAGTAAAGTCACGTAGAAGAGAAATAATAAAAATAAAACATAATAAAATAATTATCACGACATTTCGGCTACAACGCAAGCAGCCGTCCTCAGGTGAAGAACATGTCACCTGAGGACGGCTGCTTGCGTTGTGGCCAAAACGTCGTGAGAATTATTTTATTATGTTTAATTTTCATTATTTTATTATTTCCCTTCTACGTGACTTTACCGAAAGAACCAAGAAGATGAATCCCTGCAGTCACGAAAGCTTTAAATCGACATTTAATGTTGTTCAGTACTTTGTTTTGTTTTTCTGTTTCTTGAGTTTGTTGTCATGTTGGAGACCCAGGTCACTGTTGCCAATGAGACTGTGCTGATTTATTGAGTGCTCGTGTTGTTTGAACAAAAATACACTTGAAACTTAATACTTCAGTGGGCTTCGCCTCGTCGAATGGGGATGGTTTAGTTTGTTTAGAATGTTCTTGGGTGATTTGTTTACTCTTCTTGTACCTTGCAATACTATCATGTTCTTGTATTGTTTGTTGTTGTAACGTTCTTACCCCACATGTTCATCCTGGAGATCTGTGCAAAAGAGGCTTATATCTCATCGGAATTCCTCCAGTATAAATAAATATTCTGATTCTGATATCTAAACACTTTGGGGGTGTCTCGACACCTGCGACACCCGCAATGGATGTACCCGCAAGTACTGCTCATTAATGTAAGAACTTGATGTGACCAATGATAGTAATTTACATTTTAAGGCGCATTTTATCCAAGGATCCCAATGCACCGTGTATGGAAAGCAGGAAATGAGACAGAGCCAGCGGTAAACGACCAAAACAATGGGGGAAAGACCATTATAAAGAGGTGAGTTTTCAGGGCAGATTTAAATAGCACTAACTATTCCTATTGTCTTTTTATCGTAGGCGAACGCGTTCCATGGTCTTGGAGCTGCACTGGGAAAAAAACCCGTGCTAATGAGTTCATTCACTCTCTTAGGTTTTTTCGGTAAAGTCACGTAGGTAAGAATAAATAATACAAATTATATAAATAATAATAGAAATAAAATAATAAATCACGACGTTTCGGAGGCAACACAAGTCTCCGTCATCAAGTGGGACCGTCACAGCTAAATTTACTGTATTAAGTGAGGCAAAATTCCAAGAGACAAGCTCTTAAATACAAGTTAAGGGGGAGAGGGGGGCTTATCTGAATGTGGTAGCCAGGGAATGGAACGTGTTGGGGGAGGGGGCGGGGCTAAAAGAGAACAATCGGTGCACTTCGACCTGGGGTTGTAACCGGTGTTGGCTGACAATTCAAATACAATAAAGCAATACTATATTCTTAGGTTTTTCGGTAAAGTCACGTAGGTAAAACATCAAAATTAATGAAAATAAAATAAAACAAAAATCACGACGTTTCGGAGGCAACACAAGTCTCCGTCATCAGGTGGGACCGTCACAGCCGGATTAGCTGCATCAAGTGAGGCAATGATTCAAGATGTAATCCCTTAAAAGCAAGTTGAGGGGGGAGGAGAGGGGGGGCTCATCAGAATGTGATAGCCAATGAATGGAACGTATCGGGAGGGAGGGGGGCGGGGCTCAAAGACAGCACGGAGTGCCAAGTACAACGCATCGGGAGGGAGAGGGGGGGCGGGGCCAAAAGGATGGACGACGGTTGGACGCGGTTGCTGCTGCACACGCCAACGCATTGGACAGTGAGGGGGAGGGGAGGCCTGATACACATGATAGAAAAAAGAACGAAAATGCCCATGTTTATACCAATGCTGGCTGAACAATGCAGAGAGTACTGTTAAACACTGGGGATGTTAGCACTCGGTAAAGTAAAGTAAAATAGTGCCTGTCAGATAAGATGGTCCAAAAAAGTGTAATTAAGTCTTTTTTGCGTGGTTGATAACATCTTTCCAATGATTACTAAGTTTGTACCCATCATCACGGTTGAAATTATGTCTGTGTTTGTATATTTGTATGGCTTCGTGTACAAACCTTTGATGGTAGCCGGGAGGTTTGCAGAGAACCTTGGTCTCGGAAAAGACAATTTCATGAGAGCCCACCGAGTTGTAGCAATGATCGGCAACGGCAGAAGAATCAGTTCTGCCGTGTTTCAGATCTGACTTGTGCTCGCGGACACGATCAGAAACATGACGTTTCGTTTCTCCAATGTAGCAATCACCACAAATGCAACTCAATTTGTAGACTCCAGGATACTGTAAGTCAGGAACGACATCCTTCACAGATGGAATCAGATCACGGATTTTATGCACTGTACTGAATCGGACTTGGATCTTATGTTTGTTTAGAATTTTGGAGATCTTTTTGGTCACGCCTGCTATGTATGGTAACGTGATAGTTTTGGTCGGAGTTTCATGTGGCTGTTTCTGTGTGGTGGGAGAGACAGCTTGGCGGATAGTACGGTCAGAGTATCCGTTCATCCTGAGGGCCCGATGTACATGTCTTAACTCCGACCAAAACTATCACGTTACCATACATAGCAGGCGTGACCAAAAAGATCTCCAAAATTCTAAACAAACATAAGATCCAAGTCTGATTCAGTACAGTGCATAAAATCCGTGATCTGATTCCATCTGTAAAGGATGTCGTTCCTGACTTACAGTATCCTGGAGTCTACAAATTGAGTTGCATTTGTGGTGATTGCTACATTGGAGAAACGAAACGTCATGTTTCTGATCGTGTCCGCGAGCACAAGTCAGATCTGAAACACGGCAGAACTGATTCTTCTGCCGTTGCCGATCATTGCTACAACTCGGTGGGCTCTCATGAAATTGTCTTTTCCGAGAACAAGGTTCTCTGCAAACCTCCCGGCTACCATCAAAGGTTTGTACACGAAGCCATACAAATATACAAACACAGACATAATTTCAACCGTGATGATGGGTACAAACTTAGTAATCATTGGAAAGATGTTATCAACCACGCAAAAAAGACTTAATTACACTTTTTTGGACCATCTTATCTGACAGGCACTATTTTACTTTACTTTACCGAGTGCTAACATCCCCAGTGTTTAACAGTACTCTCTGCATTGTTCAGCCAGCATTGGTATAAACATGGGCATTTTCGTTCTTTTTTCTATCATGTGTATCAGGCCTCCCCTCCCCCTCTCTGTCCAATGCGTTGGCGTGTGCAGCAGCAACCGCGTCCAACCGTCGTCCATCCTTTTGGCCCTGCCCCCCCTCCCCCTCCCGATGCGTTGTGCTTGGCACTCCGTGCCGTCTTTGAGCCCCGCCCCCCTCCCTCCCGATACGTTCCATTCATTGGCTATCACATTCTGATGAGCTCCCCCTCCTCTCCTCCCCCTGCAACTTGCTTTTAAGGGATTACATCTTGAATCATTGCCTCACTTGATGCAGCTAATCTGGCTGTGACGGTCCCACCTGATGACGGAGACTTGTGTTGCCTCCGAAACGTCGTGATTTTTGTTTTATTTTATTTTCATTAATTTTGATGTTTTACCTACGTGACTTTACCGAAAAACCTAAGAATATGAATCCTTGCAGTCACGAAAGCTTCAAATCTAGAATTAAAGCAGTACTGTTAAATGCTGGGCATGTCAACACTCGCTTTACCAAAAAGTGTGCAGACATTAAGCAGTGCTAGTCGGGTAGATATGCTTGCAGGTGCCTTTAAAGGGACTGCTTGGGTAGGTCGCAAAGAGCAGTCGTCAACTGGAGTGGCCTTCTTAACTAGAGATCTAGGAATAATCGAATCGGCGGAAGAGGTCTTGTGCATGCGTTGGGAGATAATTGTGCTGTGACCCGCCCCATGATGGATGTAGGACAATCTCTTAAGGTATTACAAAGGCCAGGCAGTAAATAATCTCGAGAACACATCACCGCCTTTGTCTCCCCAGTGCCGATTTTGTTGGTACACACTCTCACTAAATGCCAATAGACGACTGAAATGGGGCCAGTTCAAATATCACCAGCCACCCACGTGGGATATTTTCGGAAATCATACTGAAGTGGTTCTTAGTAAAGTGCGCTCACCCACTTTGACAGCAACATGCCATATCTTTCTTTGACGAAAGTGCAATGTCTCAAACGCGATTTTTGAAAGAAAATGAAGTTTAATCTTTGAAAAGACATGTTATAATGCTGCTGCAGATTTCCCATTCCAGCCAAATCTAAGAGGAACTTACGGGGCTGGTTTCACTTCTACACAGCGTTCTTTAATAGAGTCCATGCTTTATTTAAAGGATCTCTTATTTGATCTGATGCTTAGTGTTGCTTTGTGCCCTTGCAAGATGTTCGATTTTTTTATTATTATCTGAAACAAAATAAAGCATAAAAAAGGATATATTTTATTTCAATAGTCGACTGAGTTTCTTCCTGTGACGTTAAATTTTAACACTCAGCGTGTTTGAAAATTAGTTTTTTTCTCTCGCGAATCTACTGAACAGCCTGTACATGTTCAGATTTGTTATTTAAACGGCACTCATTCGCATCTTATGTGTACAATATGCACACACAGATGTATTTGCAGGAGGACATCAGATAGCGGGTTGTTATTTAAAATAACAAGATATGAGTTGCCTACTCATGAGTTGTATTACTTTAGTATAAATACATGTTAATTTTAATTCATATGTTGGTTTTGTTCTGACTTTACGTGAACGAAAATGAACAAATTTGCCCGTTTTCTCATTGAAAATAGGTACATTTCTAAATTATATTGTCCTGGTCACAAAAGCCACGTTTTTGAGGAATAATAGCCATTTTCTATACTCCTTCTTGGTTCTTTCGGTAAAGTCCCGTAGAAGGGAAGTAATATTATTTTATTACTTCCCTTCTACGTAACTTTACCGAAAGAACCAAGAAGATGAACCCCTGCAGTCACAAACGCTTAACATCAACATTTTCTATACTGTTTAGGCATAAGCAATTACGAACTAACATTCACTACCCAGGAACATAAATTGTGTTACATAGTAGATTTGAAGTTTTCGTGACTGCAGGGATCCATACTTTTTGGTTCTTTTGGCAAAGTCACGTAGGTACTGTATGGCAGAGGTGGGACAAAGTCATTGTTATGCAAGTCCAAGTCGAGTCGCAAGTCATCAAATTCATGACTCGAGTCTGACTCGAGTCCACACCTCTGCTGTATGGTGGATGTCTGGATAGCATCTGTTTAAAATTTCTCCATGAAAACATTCGCTATCACTGGTGATAAAGGGAAACCCATGGAGTACCTTTATTTTGTTTGTTGGTAAGGCAGTGCCTAACCAGAGTAGGAACATCAGGATTCAGTCCTGTTGGACTAAATCTTCAATTATTGTTTAGGTATCAGGCACAGGAACCTTGGTGAACAGAGAAACTACATCAAAGCTGACGAGAAAATCATCTGGTGACAGTGAAATGCCCTTGATTAGAGAGACCAAGTGAGCTGAGTTACGTACTGTTGAGGTTGTCTTGCCAGTGGATGGAAGCAAGGTATCAGACAGGAAACGGGCTAGCTTGTAGGTGAGCTGATAGTGGAAACGATGGGCCGAAGTGGAGTACCTTCTTTATGGATTTTAGGAAGACCATAGCAGAGGAGACTGTCATGTTATCTACATGGTCCCAATCAGAAGTGGACACAGAATCCGTGATATAATCCTATCTGTGAAGGATGTCATCCCTGACATGCAATATCCTGGAGTCTACAAACTAAGTTGCACCTGTGGTGGCTGTTGCATTGGGGAAACGAAACGACATATCTCGGACCATGTTCGCGAACACAAGGCCGATCTGAAACCAATACCTCTGCCGTAGCTGACCATTGTTATAACGCTGTGGGCTCTCATGATATTGTTTTTTTTCCGAGACCAAGGTACTCTGCAAACCTTCGGGCTACTATCAAAGGTTTGTTCATGAAGCCATCTAGATATATAAATATAGACATAGCTTCAACCGAGAAGATGGATACAAATTGAGCAATCATTAGAAGGCTGTTATTAACCAGGTAAAAGCTTAACTGCTTTGTAGTGGTTGTCGTCTATCATATCTGCCGGGTACTACAGCTCTATTTTGTTCCCCTCTGCATCCCCAGCTCTCTCGGCCTCCCACTCCCAGCCCCGCCAACTTCCCCCCCACCCCAGCCTCGCGTCCCTCTCCTGGCGTCCACGCAGCGCTTCCCCTACCCCACACTCTCACCCCTCCCTCTCCCCCCTTGCTCCTCCCCCTTTTTTGCCTGTATAACCTCTTATCATGGCAACTCTCTCTCCCACTTCAGCAACAAATTTTATTGCTGTGGTTTTCCGACCTGATGATGATTGCTTGCGTTGCAATCGAAACGTTGTGATTTAATTTATTTTATTTTATACCTTTATTTTATACCTACCAAAGAGTATGTGTTACGTAGTGTTATCTGGCTGTATAGCAAATGAAAAAAATGCAATTGCTTTACTTTGCAGGTAAAAAAAATTGAGTTTTAATATTTACGTGTGTTTTCTTTTTATTTAGGGCCCCTTTATAACATATGGTACAGGCCCTGCACTATCTTAATCCGGCACTGCTTACACCACTGGTGTAGGGCTATTGACAGGTGGTGAGTACATCCCACAGGACGCCACTGGATGTATTGGGTTGCCACGGTGGCGAGATGTTAACTACCTCGCCTGGTATACAGGAGTGCATCGGTTTGATCCCAAACTTGATGCCTGTATATTTGGAGTTTGGATCTACTTTCCGTGGTCACGCAGATTCATTTTGTCTCTATACATTTACAAACATGCATGTAGAGTATTTGTTTGCGAAATTTTTCCACCTGAAAATTCATTTAGGTGAGCTATCATTTGTGGCCTGGTCGCTTCTGAAAAAAGCTATAGAGCTCAGTGGGACTTACCTGGTAAAATAAAAAATAGTTTAAAGTTTAATACAAATTGTAATAGTTTGATAGTTTCGTTTTTAATAGGATGTGAAGCACACCGTAGTTTGTTATAATTACAATACGATATTACATTTCACAAACTGACTATTCTACAATGAAGTGCAAACATTGTTTAATTTTTTTTGTATCTCTTTGATGGGTGGAATATTTCATCAAAAAGGTTAATATATGGGTAACCCCATTGGATTCGGCAGCAAAGCCCTGTTTTTAATTCCACTTCTGAATTTTGATCATTTTAATTACACATGGACCCACTTGCCGAGCGAAAAAGGTCTGGAGTGCGATGAATATGAAGCAAGGGTCATCCTATGTCTGTGCAGCATGATGTGCATTATATTTCAAATATACATCGGAGGATTATGGGCTCTGCTGGAAATGTCACACTGAGTGAAATCAAAATGAACGTGGAAATTTTAAAATCAATCTTCAGCCCTGTTAGAAGATATCATAGTTCATCATTGCGATAGTTCAAGATGAATCGTTAATATATACACGTTGTGAATATATATATACATATGGTATATACTGTGTATATCTCCCCGAGCCATCGCAACAGAAAAGGCAACTGTAATTATAAAAGGAAAAGATGCAGCCCTGTAATGGCTTGGTTACGTCACTGCTCTACAGAGCCCCTCTGGAGGATGCTTGGGCTACTGTTCCACAATGGCCAGACGTCTTGAAATGGGTGGAAGCGCCCACGCTTTACCCCACCAGACGGCACCTGGCAATCGACTGTGGTGTACCCATTTATACTGGTGGATGGACAGAAGCCGGGGAAGGGGTGGCATTTTCTAAACTCGTCCCATTGTTTCAAATGTCACACCGGGATATTGAGCCAGTGACCTCCAGATTGCTCAGTGTGCTAACCATTGCACCTCGGCGGGGGTCTCTCTTAAATTAAATACAAATGGGAAATATATATTCATGAATTTGTTGTAAAAAAAATGTGCCAAAAGCTATGCGTCAGAGAATGTGCATGTACGATTGAGTCGTGTGTTGATTACTATAACAGTCTTCAGAGTGTGTGTGTGTGCATCGGTGCACGCATCGAGACTTGGGTTACCACCTGTCCTAGTTTCCTAGAGGTTCATCTTCTAGTGGGGGTATTTGCTGTCCTGGGGAATTCAAATCCAGTTTTTTTTTCATTTGTGTAATGATAATGCACCACTCAAGACAAGGCATTCACATGTAGTTGCCCCCCCGCCCCTTCCTGGTTTTGTGAGATATTATTCCACCGATGGCTTCCTTGCTGCAAAAGCACAGGTATTAACCACTGCACCGCCATCCTGCCATCCAACGATGGCAGAATTTCTCAAAGAGGTCGCAGTGTAAAGTGGTTTCTGACGTTCATATGTCCCACGTGAATTATGACCTTCAATTAAAGAACCAATTCCGTGCCACAGATGTATAGGCAGGAAGAAGGTGCATGCATGTGTAATGTAGTAACTTGACGGGAGACGACCTCACGGGTAGCACACTCTTTATTAACACCAACTTATATTACACGGGTGGCTAACTGCAGCCTAACCCACGGGGTTCCCCTGGCTACACCCACACGGGCTCTTACGCCCCGTAGCTTCTCGGAACCCACCCGGCTGGGGTGTCCGTCTCGACTCTGGGTCCCACAGCCTCGTCCCACATGGACGTCAGACCACGGGTCCCACAGTCTCGCCTCCGAGCCACACAGGGTCCCGGCCCTTACAAGGACAGCGGGACTAGGGGTCTCAGGGCCCTACCTCTTCAACCCCGCGCCGCCCTGTGATCTCTCACTGTCGGCGCGCGTCAACACCACCACTACACATGCAAACTCTTGCCTATAGCTGGATCACACGTCAAAAGCTTACTCTTGGAAAATTACCATGCTGATAAATATTTTAAGATGTTTTAATTCCCATCATTTTTTAAAGACCCCTTTTCTTTTAGATATAGCCAAAAGAAGAGCGCTTCGTCCACGAAATTTACTCTCTAGTTTTTCTACCCAGGCTTTGGTAAATAGTACCTTTCAGTGATTTCACAATCTAAGCCAAGGTTCGGTTTTGTATGTTTTGCGTTTGAGCGTGAAAACATCTGCTTCTGCAACAATGCTACACAATAGCAATTCGCATGGCCATTTTTTAAGTACATGACACAAATGCATCCAATCACACCTGGCAATCCAAGCAACAGCTAAAGCTTGAATGTTGTGTCACTTCAATAAGGTTTCTGTAGACTATTCTTGGAACTTCTTCCTAGATAATGTGCATCTTCGCGCGGATTGGATCTCGAGGTATAAGCAGAATGTATAAAAATTTATTTTGATGATCATAACATTTTTTTGGGTTGGACCACGTGGTAGATTTACACCAAAAATATTTTCATCAACCCTCCACCACCCGATGAGATTGTCCGTGCCAATGAATTCATCTAATTCTGACTTTTTAATGACCGAATTCAATTCAACATACGATGACATTGAACTCAAAATTACTTTGAGCTTTACCTACGTTTTAAGTTACCATCTTTCAATTGTATTTAATCGTTCCAAGTTTAATTAGTTTAACCAGGCTCGGAGACCAATATAGTCTCATTTGCAAGAGTAACCCGAGTCTCCCAAATGACAAAATCAATGGCAAATCGCCCGATGATGCTGGATGTAATTACCAGCAAAATGTCGTATTCAAATTGTAAATGTTGTGGATTCACTCTCCAACACACCAGTGGGCTAAAGTAGTAACTAATTGGCGCGTTGTTTATGTGAAAAACCTTACTGGCTGTGTCGGGTGGTGGAGGGTTACGACACATTTATACTGACACGATCTAACCAAAAAAACCTTTATTATGAATACTATTGGTCACGAAAGCCTACGTGTTAAACTGAAGTATGACAGAGGGTAATGTGTCAGTAATCTCACCTCTTCAAATGCATTCACACTAAGCTATTTGTTTAATTTTACCAGGTAAGGCCCACTGAAGCGACCTGACCACAAATGATAGCTCAACTAAGTGGCTTATCACGAGGACATTTAAAGCGGGCAAGTACGCTAAAGACATGTTTCTAAATATGGAGGGAAAAACCAGAGGACACGGAGAAAAAATCCATGCGACCACAGGGAGGAAGACACCGCAAACTCCAAATATACAGCAGGCGTCAGGGTCTGGATCAGACCCACAACCTCATGTATACCAGGGGAGGGAGTTAACATCTCACGACTGTGGCGACAGCATGGAAGAGTAGGCCAAAATACCTCCAGAGTGGCTGTCTATAGCTCACTCTAAAAGGAACACTTCTGCACTGCAGCAGAATGAGCAGAGCTGCACTGATGCATAAAGTATATGACGTACGTGGACCTGCGTATATGTATCGCAGGGAGTGCATACAACGATTAAACGTGTAAATGTGCATTCATACACTGTATGCGAAAACCGCTATCTTGCTCTTCATACGAGTTAACGTGCACATGTATATTTAATTAAAATAACTATGTACAAGAGTATATGAATCCCTTTGGATGAATTTAGAAGATATATATATATATTTCCCACAAGCCAAATGAAGGTGCCACGTTACCATTGGCACAATTATAATTGCAACTTCAATCTGTTGCAGCTTAATTAATATTTTTTTCCCCTTTACAATTTCATCGGAGCAAACATTAATGAATGTTTTGTTTTTGGGGCCGACATGTGCTGTGAGTAGCTAAGCCTTTGTTTCAAGTGTAATGATTATTATGAATTATAATGTGGACTTACAACTTTTATTTAAATTATTAGAATTATGAGACTCCTTTTAGTGGTGCATTCTGCCCGGCAAATACTTTATTCGGGCGAGGGAGGGGGGGGGAAATGGTTGCTGAAAAGGACATCAAAATTTATATTCTTGGTTCCTTCGGTAAAGTCAAGTAGATAGAAAATAAAAATGATAAAATTAGGATAATTTTTTTTATAAAAACAAAGGAAAAATCCACGACGTTTCGATCAAAACACAAGCAGTCTTCATCATTGTGTTGCAATCAAAATGTCGTGGGTTTTTTGCTTTTATTTTAATTTAATATTTTTTTTTCTATCTACGTGACTTTACCGAAAGAACCAAGAATATTAATTTTCATGTCTTTTTCAGCAACCATTCCCCCAACCCCTCGCCAGAAAAAAGTATTTGCCGGGCAGAATGCGGCGCTAAAAGGGGTCTCATAATTATAATAATATTAATACATATTCTTATATAAATATACATTTTAAACGTATACATATTCGAATTGTATTCTGAATTAAATATAAATGCTACACTGTTGCATTTAAAACGATGGGCACGTGTCTTAAATGTTATACAGTGAGGGAAAAAAGTATTTGATCCCCTGCTGATTTTGTACGTTTGCCCACTGACAAAGAAATGATCAGTCTATAATTTTAATGGTAGGTTTATTTGAACAGTGAGAGACAAAATAACAACAACAAAATCCAGAAAAACGCATGTCAAAAATGTTATAAATTGATTTGCATTTTAATGAGGGAAATAAGTATTTGACCCCTCTGCAAAACATGACTTAGTACTTGGTGGCAAAACCATTGTTGGCAATCACAGAGGTCAGACGTTTCTTGTAGTTGGTCACCAGGTTTGCACACATCTCAGGAGGGATTTTGTCCCACTCCTCTTTGCAGATCTTTTCCAAGTCATTAAGGTTTCGAGGCTGACGTTTGGCAACTCGAACCTTCAGCTCCCTCCACAGATTTTCTATGGGATTAAGGTCTGGAGCCTGGCTAGGCCACTCCAGGACCTTAATGTGCTTCTTCTTGAGCCACTCCTTTGTTGCCTTGGCCGTGTGTTTTGGGTCATTGTCATGCTGGAATACCAATCCACGACCCATTTTCAATGCCCTGGCTGAGGGAAGGAGGTTCTCACCCAAGATTTGACGGTACATGGCCCCGTCCATTGTCTCTTTGATGCGGTGAAGTTGTCCTGTCCCCTTAGCAGAAAAACACCCCCAAAGCATAATGTTTCCACCTCCATGTTTGACGGTGGGGGTGTTGTTCTTGAGGTTATAGGCAGCATTCCTCATCCTCCTAACACGGCGAGTTGAGTTGATGCCAAAGAGCTCCATTTTGGTCTCAACTGACCACAACACTTTCACCCAGTTGTCCTCTGAATCATTCAGATGTTTATTGGCAAACTTTAGACAGGCATGTATATGTGCTTTCTTGAGCAGGGGGACATTGCGGGCACTGCAGGATTTCAGTCCTTCACGGCATAGTGTGTTACCAACTGTTTTCTTGGTGACTATGGTCCCAGCTGCCTTGAGATCATTGACAAGATCCTCCCGTGTAGTTCCTCACCGTTCATTGCAACTCCACGAGGTGAGATCTTGCATGGAGCCCCAGGCCGTGGGAGATTGACAGTTCTTTTGTGTTTCTTCCATTTGCAAATAATCGCACCAACTGTTGTCACCTTCTAACCAAGCTGCTTGGCGATGGTCTTGTAGCCCATTCCAGCCTTGTGTAGGTCTACAATCTTGTCCCTGACATCCTTGGAGAGCTCTTTTGTCTTGGCCATGGTGGAGAGTTTGGCATCTGATTGATTGATTTATTCTGTGAACTGGTATCTTTTATACAGGTAACAAGCTGAGATTAGGAGCACTCCCTTTAAGAGTGTGCTCCTAATCTCAGCTCGTTACCTGTATAATAGACACCTGAGAGCCAGAAATCTCTCTGATTGAGAGGGGGTCAAATACTTATTTCCCTCATTAAAATGCAAATCAATTTATACCATTTTTGACATGCGTTTTTCTGGATTTTGTTGTTGTTATTCTGTCTCTCACTGTTCAAATAAACCTACCATTAAAATTATAGACTGATCATTTCTTTGTCAGTGGGTAAACGTACAACATCATCAGGGGATCAAATACTTTTTTCCCTCACTCTACCTACGTAACTTTACCGAAAGAACCAAAGATACCTTCAGTCACGAAAACTTCAAATCTAAATACTCACATCGCTTCTAAAGACTTTTGATCAGAGTGGAAGATGAGGCTAAAATACCATTTAGAGGCTCTCCTTGGAGTTCTTTGCATGACTGCACTTTCACCAACGTCATCTTTCCAGTGCTTTTTGAACACGATAAGTGTTTGACGCGTTTGGTTTCAACACTGAATGTGCTATTTTAATTATTGGGATTTGACATGTGTGGTTGCGTGGGTCTGCATAAGATATCTTCCATGTTAAGACCATTACCTTGTAAAAAGCTCCGGTATAAAACTCGAAAGTAATTACTCTGATGCAATAATTGGCCTCACAGATAACGAGACTTAAATGGAATTGGGCAGAGAATCTGACGTAAAAAAACAAGCACCTTTTCTTCAACATCACAATTTAATCACGGATTCTATTCAGTAGCACTGGAGGTAATATGTTCCATTACCTTTCACACTTAAGCACCCACTGACACGTCCAAACAATGTCCTGGAACCGATCTATGCTGACCAGAAGAACACGTATTCGTGTGTGAGAAGAAACCGATTTAAAATTACAAGCTTATTAATGGAATACAATTAGCATATTTACCAAGATGACAAAAAGATCAAAATTTTGGAACAAACTATTTTTTTTATCTCAATTTAATTCATGAATATAAATAAACTAAACAAATATTATCAGAAGAATATCATACAGATTTCGTATGTATGTATGTTGAAATTATTTTGCACCATACGTAGTCAATCACGCTCATTGGATGTGTGGGGGAAGAACAACAAACTAAACACAAAACGCAGTTCTAAATAAATGAGTTTTCAAACTTAATTTAAAAGTTCATAGCTCCAGTGGCTTCCTAATATCGAGAGGAAGAGCGTTCCAGACGGCCGCAGAAGCACATCTGAAAGCGTTGCCATGTACTGACTGTCTTTATTTGATGGTTTGCCAAAAACCGCTGCGAGGATGATCTGAGTTCGCGTGATGGGTTATTTTCCTTGACGAGATCAGCAAGGTATTGTGGGTCATTTGTGGCAAGCACTGTGTGTGTGCAATTAGTGCGACCGTTTAACGCATTCGTTCGGCATCTTTTACACTTAGTTTAACACGTAGGCTTTCGCGACCAATATTATTCATTATAAAGGTTTTTTTCATAATCAACGATTTTTGGGTTTAGATCGCGTTAAACCCAAAAATCGTTGATTATGAACAATATTGGTCGCGAAAGCCTACGTGTTAAACTGAAAGGTTTTTTCTTTTTCACTGCAAGATCAAGGCGTGTAGCCTAGCCAAGCTAGCCCAGCACGGCTCAGGAGGAGACAGTTTGTTTTTCAACTGCAGAAGCCGAGCCATGCCACTGCATTGGCTTCTGGCTGCCGAACGAATGCGTTAAACGGTCACACTAATTGCACACAAAGTGCTTGCCACAAATGACCCACAACACCTTGCTGAGCTCGCCATGGAGCATAGACCATCACGCGAACTACGATCATCCTTGCAGCGGTTTTTGGCTAACCATCGAATAAAGATAGTCACTACATGGCAACGCTTTCAGATGCACTTCTGCAACCGCCCGGAATCCTTTCACTTCCGATAGTAGGAAGCCATCAGATTCACCATGGAAGTCGAAAAAGATGGCAAGCTACCCTTTTTGGATGTCCTAATCAAAAGGAGACCTGATGGTTCAATGAGCCACTCTGTCTACAGGAAAGCCACCCATACGGATGCTTACCTAAAACCGGATTCCCACCACCATCCATCCCAGAAGAATTCCCTCATCAAGACTCTATATCATAGAGCCCAATGCATCTCCGACCAGGAACACATTGCCAGTGAACTCAAACACGTACGCCAAGCTCTTAAGGCTAATGGTTACTCCGACTACACAATCCGCAAAGCCATCACTCCAACCATCAAGAAGGATCCTGTTGAGGAGCCTTTCAAGACCATCACCTTACCCTACATTGCTGGGGTCACAAAAAAGATCTCCAAAATCCTGATTAAACACAAGATCCAGGTCCGATTCAACACAGTACATAAAATCCGTGATCTGGTACCGTCTGTAAAAGATGTGGTTCCAGACATACAATACCCTGGCGTCTACAAACTAAGTTGCCTCTGTGGTAGCAGTTACATTGGGGAAACCAAACGACATGTCTCGGACCGCATCCGTGAACATACAGCAGACCTGAAACACGGTAGGACAAACACCTCAGCCGTGGCAGATCACTGTTACAACTCAGTGGGCTCACATGACATTGACTTCTCCAAGACAGAAGTTCTCTGCAAGCCATCTGGCTATCATGAGAGATTCGTTCATGAGGCGATCCACATATACAAACACAGAGACAATTTTAACCGAGAAGATGGATTCTGGCTTAGCAATCATTGGAAGGACGTAATAAACCATTTCGGATCTTAACTGATTGTGTTCACGTTTACGATGACTTTCAGACCGCGTTCCACTCACTGGCATTGTATTCTCCGCAGGGAATGGATTCTTTGCTCCGCTGCAAGTTTTCCCCCCACGACTCACCCATTGACACGACGGTCAATGGTACAGTGTATAATAACAAATAGTATAACATTTATATGCTTAATACAATGTTCAAAGTAATATATAGTATCGTAATTGTATAGTAAACATATAGCAGTGTGATACACATTAGGGTGAGTAGAATAATACATAGTGCAATATTACAATGTATAAGGTGGTTTATAGCAATACAGTATATAATTTAATGTTGGGTTTATCTATGGCAGTATATAGTACGGTGTATGCTCGTGTGATGTAAGAGAATAAAGTTTAGATGGAAGCATGTTATATAATTTTTACGACGTAGAATTGTAATGTATTACTTGCTGTTAGTAATTCAGCTTATTGTAGAGTATAGTAAGTACACTGATGGTGCTATGCAGTTTATACTTTAGTTTTTTATGTAGTTTATAGTTTAGTTTTCTACGTGGTTGTTTAGTAACTGCAGCTACATACTATTAACATTCCTTTCCTTTGTTAATGCTACTCCCTGCACCCCCCCTTGGTGCTGTTGATCCTGCATAATGCATGGGCATAATATGACTATGAAACCCCCCCACCCACCTCCTACGCATTTCCCATGAATATGCTAAATTCCTCTTCATATGCACATTCTTTTTGTTAAGGCGCTCTTCCACCTCCAACCCAGCTTATATATAAGCTCCTAGCTTGGTAGTGTCTCATTCTTCACCTGAAGACGGCTGCTTGCGTTGTAGCCGAAACGTCGTGAGAATTATTTTATTTTATTATGTTTTATTTTTATTATTTTATTACTTCCCTTCTACGTGACTTTACCGAAAGAACCAAGAAGATGGAGCTACGCACTTTGAAATAATTCTCTAGATTGCAAACTAATTTCTTTAAAACTGCTTTTTGTGTTAAGTGTGTTGTCCTTTCCCTGCACCTCCGATTGGCATGGTTGGCTACATATGGTGCAACAGAAGGTCAACATATATACATAAACAGGGTGTCGAACCAATATATTTTCGAGTTCTGTTCAGGTTAAACAGTTAAGGTGATTGGTTTGGAACCGTCTCAAACGGTTCTATTCTGGTTAACCGACCTATGTAACCAGTTACATTTTAGCATAATTTAGGTATTCGTTTCAAGTTTGATAATCATCATCATTATCAAAACTTTGAACCCACATCACACACAGGCAACAGATAGACACGGAGACTCAGACAGTGAGATGGAACCACACTGAGACAGAGACACTGAGAGAGACGGGGAGAATGTTGATTAAATAAATGCGGCCTTCTCCCCTTATTTGTCTCTCCACGTAAGAAATGTTCTTTTTACTCCGCCCATCGGCCGAATGACCCTCTCTTTGGGCATATTATCAACAAAAAATGGTTTAAAACAAGCAAATCCTGTATCGGTTTTGACATTAGTCATGCAGATATAATAGAGTTAATTTCTTTGAGATAATGTACTTTCAAGATTTTTAGGTCCAATTTATTCTCAGAGTAAGATGTATTACATTTTTTATAACTTTCATTTTTATGCACTAGATGTAATCATTTAAAAAAATAATATTACTCCATAGCCTATTTTATTTCATAATCTCCCAATAGTATAACAGTTATTGTGATGTGATAATGTTTATTTCAACAAACTAATGTAAGCAAAGGTCACGTCATGTAACAAGACTTTTCACAGGAAAGGTGTGGAAAGCTCTAGAAAGTGACATCGCTTCCTGTGATATCACATTTTTTAATCATCCAAACATTTTCATATCTATGCCTGATTTGCAGATGTTTTTTTGTTATTATCTGAAAAATCTGGAGCACATACCTCTTCTCTGTGTGCCAGGTCCTTTCTCAAATATGTCATCAGTCATGGTATCCCTTCCATTTAGCTCTCTCCATTATATTTTCCTCGTAACTTTGCATGAGATGCTCTCAGTTGCATCCTATTGCTCAAATTGCTTATGTACTTAATCATTGTCTTTCGCAGCTTCTTGTAACTGTACTTGACCCATTCCAAAATAATATATTGAGTATATTGTTTTCTCTTGCTTACTTCAACATATACCAAAAAGAAGTCCAGTCATTCAAAATGACAAGCTCTTTTCTCCTCTCAGTTATCGGATTCATTTTTTTTTATTAACGTATTATTTATCTTCATATAAGTGTGCCAACAGCGGCAACGTTATGGCTTGCAGAATACTTTTCAAACGAGCTGCGGTGTTTCCGTGCATCACCAACTTGTGGCAGTCTCTTTTATCGAGCGGAGTTTCCGACGATAAAATCACGACAGCAATTATTGACACGGAGGAGCGCAAACACACCGAATGTAACGTAACGTCTCTCCCGTGACACGGCAGAATGGGGCCAAGAAGGCATGCATCAGGATTATGGTCACATATGCTCGCATACAAACTTCGTTAGGTAAGCAACTTGTCAAGGGGAGAGTGCTGCTTTAACATGCCCCCCGCCCGCACCTTCCTCCATGGCAATATTTTTCACACATCTAGTCAGCCATTGGTTTCCTTCATTTAAGGTGACAATTCGCACGAGACATCTCTATGTCAGAGGCCACTTCACGCTGCGACTTTTTTGAAAGTCTGCCGGTATTGGGTGGCGGGTTGTATGGCATAACAGGCGTAACACCTTGTGCCTCACAGCAACAGGGTCATGAAATCAATTCCCAACTGTGAAAAAAAGATTGTTGGGCATCGCGTCTTATACGGCGATGCCTTGAAAAGTCTTAAATTGACGAATACAATTTTTAGTTGATCGATCTTAGATGTTGTTTCTCCGCCCCCCACCAAATTATAAACGATTAATTTGTCAACCTGAACGTTTTAAAGACGACCATGGCAGCGTAGTGTTATCACCAACTACAGATCTATTCACCTGTCTGCTCTCCGCTCTGATAAAAAAGGGGCAATTTAGCGAAATGTTCGGCCATTATGTGTGTTTCTGTTTTGAGGCAGGGACTGTTTTTGCTGTTGTTTTACTGCCTTTCCGAAGCTTCGGAATTGATGATGCAATTTAAACTTACATATTTTATTTATTAAAGGGGCACCACGGTGGTGAGATGTCATCTTCCTCGCCTGGTATGCAGGAGTACGGAGGATCGATCCCGACTCTGGCGCCTGCTGTATATTTGGAGTTTGCAAGTTCTCCCAGTGGTCACGTGGGTTTTTTTTGTCCTCTGGGGTTTCCCTCCATATTTAGAAACATGCGTTGAGATTATTTAGATAATCATTAATGGTGCTATTAATGTCCAAGTGACGGGCCACTTTGTTGAGCGATCATTTGAGGCCAGGTCGCTTCTTAAAAACAGTTAGTACTTATATTTTGATTTAAAGCTTTCGTGACTGCAGGGATTCATCTTCTTGGTTCTTTCGGTAAAGTCACTAGAAGGGAAATAATAAAATAATAAAAATAAAACATAATAAAATAATTCTCACGACGTTTCAGCCACAATGCAAGCAGCCGTCCTCAGGTGAATAACAGGTCTGTCGGAAAGACAGCGTCTGAATGAAACACCCCAGGCTTGGAGCGTACATTTAAGCTTAGAGTCGCGGCATTTAATACTTCAGAGGGCTTTGCCTGTTCGGATGGGGATGGTTTTCGTTTTATTTGTATATGTTCGCGTGATTTCTTTACCTTTCTTGTACTTTGCACTACTATCATGTTTATGTACTGTTTGTTGTTTTAACGTTCTTATACGCCCCTAGTGGACGTCTATGAAAAAGAGCTTTATATCTCATCGGATTCCTCCACTATAAATACAGATTTTGATTCTGATACTAGGTTGACCATGGGGTGTTTTTTGTTGTTGTTGTGCTTTTTTTGCCACTGCCAACATCCGTCCCTTGGTCTCTTCTTTGTTTCAATACAACATTAAAAGAATAGCATGAATTAAGTGTGATCCATTTATCTTATTTTATCTTTTTAAATCCATATCATTTTCAAAATCTGGATATTCCCGCGGTGTAATGGTTATCACACCAGACTTGCAGCTTCATTACACTTTATTATATATTTTTGTGAGGGAATTAAATTTCATCTATTTTATTTCACTTCGGTACGTTAACGCTGTGTGTCTTAAAGAGATACCCGCAGCAATTTTTGAAGAAAAATAAAACTTATGTGCAAAGAGCATTTTTCAAATAAACAGGACCAGCTCTTGGAATTAAAACGACGGGACTTTTTCTTATAAGAAATATATATATATTGATAAATGATATGCAGTACCCTCATTCTGGAATAATGCCTCAATTATTTGGGGTAAAAAACAACGGAGACGAGACCGATTCGAAAAATTACTGATGTGGCTGTACGTATGTTGAACTTTTTTCGCACGCTACGTAGCCAACCGTGCTAATCGGAGGTGACTCTTACATCCCCAAATTTCATCGACTATGCAAAGCAAATGTTACACTGGAGGAACTGACGCAGCTCATCCAAGCTCTAAAAAAGCAAGGCCTTTTCAAAGTTGTGAAGCAATTATTACAAGCACTTCTCTATATGGGAAAAAAATAATTGCATTGCACGATCACCGTCTAGATGGAGAGATGAGATGGATCGTGGCAATGCAGGACCGTGAGGTATAGTGACGGACAATGCGGATGAAACCTTTATCTGGATGCAGTAAAATAAAGCTGACACTAATGATGAGAAATACTCGCTAGGATTCAACATGCAATCCATTCATTGCTTTATACCCACAATGCAGTGCCCACTTGCACGGCGTGTAGATCACACCTCTGAGAAAGTTAAATTTCTAACTTTTATGAGGCCTTGAAACATTTTCAAAAGCGTTGCTGCCAATGTCATGCTTTTCATTTAATGAATCACCCGATCCCTCCAGTTATATGATCCAACTTTCTTTCAGCATCGACATTCGCCAATCGTACACAGTGCCATGCCAAGATTCCTGCTCATGGGGGCTGTGCTTCAATGAAGTGGATTGTGAATAAGTCCTTTTAACACTACAAGGTTCCGCAAGCTTGCCCCACACACCTTTAATTGAATTGCCTTCGTGTCGGTTATAGGAGAGTGTCTGATACTTCATGGAACAAACTAAAAGAAAACCAAAAACCCATGTGGAACCTTACCAAACGCAATTCTCCCGAACTTTTTAAAAAATGAATTTCACATTTTTTCTCACCATCATTTTTAGCGATAAACCACGTGATTGGGCTGTGTGCTGTGTGCCTCCCAAGTGACTGCATGGCCAAAATGTGTGAGGTGCATTCCCCTTGTCGCGTATCTTCACCAACCCGCGGTTGCCACGGTCGTGAGATGTTAACTACCTCGCCTGGTATACAGGAGATCGTGGGTTCGATCCCGACCCTGATGCCTCTTGTCTATTTGTAGTTTGCATGTTCTCCCAATGGTTGCATAGATTTTTCTCCGGGTCCTCCGGTTTTTCCCCTCCACATTTTAGAAACATGCGTTTAGAGAATTTGGCTGATGCTACAAATGCCCATATCATAAAAGAACTGTATAGCTCAGTGGAAATTCATAGTAAAATACAAATAGTTGATCGTTTATTATTTAAAAATTTAAATAGCTGATGGCAGATTTGGAGGGAGGTCGTGATCCAGCAGTTGCTTTATTAATATTATTTACCCCTTACATTATTACACTTACTTCACTGAGGAAAGCCTGACTGATTCTCGAGTTTATATTTTCATAAGAGTTCTTCTAAGTGTTTTGCAGTGGGGGGGGGGGGGGGGGTGCGATGAGTGGTGCTACATGAATCTCGATTGTGACTTTAATATATTTTTTATAGATAACACCATGTGCTGCACAGGGGCAGTTGCCACTGGGGTCCACTTGGCTAAATAGCAGCGGGGCAATGGCACACTTCAGATGAGCTGTGATGCAAGGTGCTTTTGAATGTCAACGCATTTAAGCACCCGAAACAGGCAAATCGTTTTGACATACCAGTGAACATTGGACAATAGTCGTGGCTTTGAGATACAGATTTGGACACCCTCGGAGAGCAAGGCGCTAAAGTTACAGAGTAGCTGACGGGCAGAGATCAGCAAAACATCTCAACAAGAACCTAATGAAAAACAGCAGGGTTCTCTTCAAACCCTGTAGGAACCCGGCTACCTACCACTTTCCGCGAAGACCAAACGCTCGTAAATGTGCCTTGAGGCCCGGGAACATTTGCCAGATAGTTTCACAGCATGAAATTGGGCTTCAGGCCACAGAGGGTCAAATAAACATAGCAATATATATAAAATGTTGGGGAGGTGGTTTGTGCAGACCAAGAGCGCATACATGAGCACGTAATTTGATAAACTACAGCTAAGGTTTTGGCTCCATCGCATTTGTGCCGTATTGCCGAAGAAATGACCGAACGGAATAGCTGCTTACGTGGTTTGGTCGGTGAGGAAATCACCGTGGGAATTTAATTTCTCAAACAACAGCGGTGTGTGTTCGTCGGACAAAATTTGCCTGCTGCAATTGAAATGCAATTTTGATGCTCTCCTCAAACCCCCCCTCAACCACCCCAACCACCCCCCCCCCCCTTTATATTTTAGGTCCTATGATTGCATGCGATGTACCGTGGGTCGTGATGGGCCAAACCAAACGTTTTGAGGCACTTAAAAAAATAAGGGGCAACAATGGGGCTTTTGCATTCATGGTGCATGTTCGCATTCGTAACAACCCCAAAACAATGAGTTGATAGAGTAACTGTTTCACCTTTAATAACGGCATCATAAAGGCCGTGTATAATTGGTGGATACAAAAACATTTTTACTAATGTATTTTACATTTCATTTAATTGTTTTTGCACTCGATATACAACAAGTGGTTGCCACAAATTAACCACAATAATTTGCAGACCTCGTAAAGGAGCATAAACCATCACGAAAACTGTGATTTTCCTCGCAGGAGCTTGTGGATAACCATCGAACAAAAACGGTCACCTCATCGCGCGCTTTCAAATGCGCTTTTGTGGCCGTCTGGAATGCTCTTTCTTCCATTCCCATGAAGCCACTGGAGCTATGCACTTTTAAATCATCTAGGTTGAAAACTCATTTCTTTAGAACTGCTTTTGTGTTTATGTTTTTGTCCTTCACCTTCTTAGGTTTTTTCGGTAAAGTCACGTAGGTCAAAATTAATGAAAATAAAATAAAAAACAAAAATCACGACGTTTCGGAGACTTGTGTTGCCTCCGAAACGTCGTGATTTTTGTTTTTTATTTTATTTTATTTTCATTAATTTTGACCTACGTGACTTTACCGAAAAAACCTAAGAAGATGATTCATTGCAGTCACGAAAGCTTCAAATCTAGAATTGTCCTTCACCCTCCACCCCCCTCACTTCTGATGAGCACGGTTGAATACGTACAGTGTGAAAGAAGTTCAACATGCATAATACAAACGTGTTGTATGAAAGGAGAGGTTCGCACCCACCTTGATAAGGACGGAAGAGGCACTTGTCGTCTTTGCACAAAATATTTTTAAGGCATGGCCACCTACTTTGTGGCATTAAACTATGTTTTTTCAAAATAAACGAAATAATGTATTGCCTTGAATTGTTATTATATTTGTTTTGCTGCCTTTCCCAGACCTACATTTGATTTTGACAAATCTATGAAAATTGTATATACCAGTGAAATTTGAACTTCCATGCTATATCTATATGTATTTATTTTGTATTTACTTGCTTAACTATTCTCTATCTTACTCTGGTATCCTTTGTTGTATTCTGTTGTTGTTGTTGTTGTAACTTGCTGACCCACCCCTACTGGACATCTGTGAAAAATTGCTTCATAGCCTTATCAGATTCCTCCTGCACTGCCATGGATAGCAGGTCTCAGCCATGAAGGCTACAACCAAGTAATTATAAGTAACATTGACTCGACTTGACTCATAAAATTACACTGACAGTGTGGAAAACAAAGATACGTGTGGCTCTCCAATGTGTGCCTTAGAATTGTATTACTGTGCATTGTGCCTGACATGATGCTCCGTGCGTCTGGGAACTTCTTCGGGAACGAGATTTTCAGCACATGGAACGAAACGTCAGGCATTGCGCGACAAACCACACAAACGCGGTACAGCCCTGGAAACAACACTAGTAATCGAAATATATGCAGTACAGCAACGCACATCCACGCAGCAGAACAATGCGTAAAACCACACCTGCCTTCTTTTTCCTATGGCTGGGAAAGCGGTTATAGTTTGATTCCACGAATGTGTGTATCTACATGGATGTGGAACTTCTTTCGCACCGTATGCAGACAACCGTGCTAATCAGAGGTTCGGGGGAAGGTCTACAAACGAAATACCATACATCCCTGTAGTCACGAAAGCTTTAAATCGAAAGAGTGTTCCAGACGGCCACGTTACCCCCATCACCACCATTAACGTCAACATACCACACTTCATTATCATGCAGGTACCTCCTCAATATTACCACCATCAACATCATCACCACCACCATCATATATGTATGTATGTATGTTGAACTTATTTTGCATCTTCTTGGTTCTTTCGGTAAAGTCACGTAGAAGGGAAGTAATAAAATAATAAAAATAAAACATAATAAAATTATTCTCACGACGTTTCGGCCACAACGCAAGCAGCCGTCCTCAGGTGAAAACCAGGTCCGTCGAGGCGACTTTACCGAAAGAACCAAGAAGATGAATCCCTGCAGTCACGAAAGCTTTAAATCAAAATTTTATTTTGCATCGTACGTAGCCAACCGTGCTCATTGGAGATGCGAGTGAGACGGAGTGAATGGTTGTGATGCCACCTGGAAATATATCTCTCCCAACTGTGATCGAGCGCGTTGTAGGCGATAGAATTTGGTGGATCAACAGAGACTTTATTGTTGCTGTTGAAGCTCCTGAACTCATTCGGCTGCAAGGTGGCTAGGAGATGACAGTCCAGAAAACGTTATTGAGAATCTCTGCATTCATCCAGTGTGCAGATATTTGTATCACTATCTCATCGTAGGCGTGGGTTTTTTTTTGTTCAAATGTTTCCAGGCTGTAGGTATAACACACTCATTAAGAGGAATTGGCCGAACAGTCTGAATGCAGGGCCCTGTAAAAATAGAGTCCTGAGTCTGGGTGAACCTTATCTGGGAATACATGGAGCCTCTGACCAAATCACTCGAGATGCACCTGATCTCGTGAGATCTAAAAATCTCAACAAAAGTGAGCCTGGATAGCACTGTTAATGGGTGACCATCATGTGCAAGAAACAGGTGCAGTGGGTATAGTGGGCAGTAGAGGGCAGGGGAGTGAAATCTCTTGTTGTTTCATCATGGGACCTCCATTGCCAGTATCAAGATATAAGAATAGGTTTTACCGTTTCTGGCAATAAAACAGGTGCTAAGATGTTTAAACAACAAACAGATTCCTTTCGCAAGCAATCATGTCTGCATTAGTCATGTAAATTTGTAGTGAACTTGCAAGCAAAAAACGTGCTCTGGCAGTATTTGATGCATTGTCTTTGAAACTGATTGGTCCACACCAGAGGCAACTTTCTTTAGAGCCTAGTCTCAAACAGTGTTAGACCAGAAGACGCCAAAAGGCGTGTTAACAACTTAACATAATTTTTTTTTCCAGAAAGGGTAGAACCTCTTCTTATATTTTTATATTGGCAAGGAAGGTCCCATGATGTAGCTGCTCACTCCGAGCTCTCAATGTCTTGATAGTGGCATTGTCTTTGTGCTGTTCGCCTTGTTGCGTCCTCTGGTCTAACACTGTTTGAGACGAGGCTCGAAAGAAAGCTGTCTCTGGTGTGAACCAATCAGTTTCAAAGACAATGCATATACTACCAGAGCATGTGTTTTGCTTGCAAGTTCATCACAAGTAAATGTGTTTAATGTATACATGAGTCCTTGCAAAAATATTTCAGCTTGGTGTTTTAACATCTTAACACCTGTTGTATTGCGAGAAAGGGTAAAATCAATTATTGTATCCATTGTTGTTCTTCACTTCCCCTCACATCTCGTGGCTAACCATTGTACAGAGATGGTCACGGCATTGTGCGCCTTTGATGTGCTACTCCGGCCGTCTGGAATGCTCTTCCTTCCGATATTGGGAATCCATTGGAGCTATGCACTTTTAAATACTCTAGGTTGACAGCTCACTTGTTTAGACGTGCTTTTTGTATTTAGTTTGCTGTGCTTCCCCCGCAGCTCCGATTAGCACAGTTGGCTACGTCCGGTGTGAGAGAAGTTCAACATACATATGTACATTCACCAGGCCGCACTGACGGGCATGATGAAGTACGGTCATATAACACACATGACCGGCAAGACATTGGGATTGTATCATCTAGCAGTGGATTTACGAAACGGGCTGTACATGTGCGTAGGACATTCATTATATTTATTGCGGCCCTTACAAATGGTTCACTCGACTATCTTAACAAATTAGTTCATTTTTTTTATTTAAAGCTTTCGTGACTACAGGGATCCATATTCTTGGTTCTTTCGGTAAAATCACGTAGAAGGGAAATAATACAATGATAAAAATATAAAACAATACAATTTTAAATTATTTTTTTTTCAAATTTTATTGCTGTGGATTTCACACCTGATGACGATTGCTTGTGTTGCAGTCGAAATGTCATGATAATTGTATTGTTTTATATATTTTTAATTTTATTGTTTTCCTTCTACGTGACTTTACCGAAAGGAACCAAGAAAATGAGTTCATGATAAACAAAGCCTTTGCACAAAGTTCCATTTGAGCAATGCGGCATTACAATTAGTTGATTAATGGAAGAGGACAGTTCACGAGAAAACTTTTTTCTAGATATAAAAGCTTAAAATATATAATTTGTCATTGCCATCGAGGGACGGAATAGAGGGAGAATTGAGAGCACACACCATGAATATTCATGACTAGATTAAATGCCAAAACCGCTGTATGCAAGTTTACAATTGCTAATGACCACATTTGGGGAAGACACAAAGTGGGTTAACCACGTGCCATGTGCATGCAATGCGAAATAACACACTGAAACTTTGGCCATCGTGAGTTTTTTCATTGCGGGTTTCACCATTTGTGCCAAATTTATCGAGGTATCGTCCGCCAATCGCTCCCCTGTGGCTCTACCATCTACGCTTGACCACAGGATTCATGTACGGTACGGTATGCATTATAAAGAAGTATCGTACTCTAATTGCACTGCTCGCTATGATGCTGCAGCGGAATAATACAAACGCCATCTTGTCCGCCACGTGTCCCATCGCAGGTCCCATGTCACGTGTTCCAAGCATCCAGTGAGGCATTCGTGACAACAAATGTCTAAGCTCTATATATTTAGGTGTTATCGGCCAATAAATGAGTGCATGTGGATCGAAACTGGAGGACCGAGGGAAAACTCACGCGCGCAAAGGGGGAGTCACTATCCTAAACAGGTGAAACGGGTAGAGTTCACCTTGTTTGCTGTACTGCCATACCGAGGGTATGGCAATCTCAACGCCCACGGGAAGGGAGTTTGACGACATTTGTATGATCCTCCAAGCCTTGCCGCCTCCACAGTGCTGGGATTAGAGGCCACGTGGGTAGCCACCGGGAATCATGTGGTCAGAGATGTATGACTTGCTGTCGTACGTGTTCAAAAAAGCCGCGGATGTTCACGAAAAACATAGTACAAAAACCGAAAAGTATGCAAAGAACCACAGAGAGATTCAAGCGTGTACAACGTCCTGATACATGAACAGAAGAGCGCGTGGGTCAGATCATTGTTGGAGGTAAACGACACCATTTTAACTGTTAATAAAATTGTAAGTAGGTATGGGCAGAAGGCTTCACTTAGAAGGGATAAGGGCCTAAAACATTAAGAATAATCACGGAGTGGCAGCCATGAGAAGAGAACGGGCTCCGAGAGCATGTCGATGGAAGAGACGGAACAATGAAACCAGCTGGAATTGCGGGTGCTTAGGCAGATTAGGGGCCGTCCATAAATGACGTCACGCTATTTTGGACGATTTTTGACCCCCCCCCCCCCCGTAACACAGCGTCACAAAAAGTCAAACCCCCCCCCCCTAAAATATGACGTCACAAGCTCTGCCCACCCCCCCCCCCCAAAAAATAAAACACGCTTCAAATCGCTTAAAACTATTGTCATTGTAGCGCGTATTTAATGTGTCGCTGCACTCTGATGTTGTAGGAGAATACATTTATTAAAAAGTATATTTAATTAAGTAGAACGTGTTGTCTGTATTTATTTAAAGTTGCGCATTTTGACGTGACGTCACATTTCTCAAACCCCCCCCGCCTCGTCACACATCGTCACAAATGTCTGACCCCCTCACCCCGCTCCTAGGTGGGTGACGTCATTTATGGACGGCCCCTTAATACATCGCAGGTTCGTGAGAGCTGGCGGCGGTTTGGCGGAGGCCTTAATCCAGCTGTGTATAGACCAGTGCTGATGATGATGATGTAAAATGACGCTGCTGATGATGACAGAAGACCGTGTGGGCTCCCCCTCCCCACCCCCAACACTCTCTCCCTTTCCTATGCGCTGTCACCGTGACTCAAGAGCTCGAAAGCAGTGCACGTGGACAACGAAACAATTGGGGACACACCACTTTGGCAAGCCAGCAGCAACTCTCTTCAGTCCATTAACTTCTAAAATTTTAAAAAAATTTTGCTTGGCTCCCACGTAAGGGCAATTACTCAGGGTTTTTTTTTATCGCTTAACAAAAAGACATTGCCCACTTTGGACAATTTCCACGCTCGCCATTAAAGACTGCCACTTGTATTTAACGGCGCAAAATGTGTGTTTAGAATGGTGGTTGAAATGTGATAATTAAAATATTGAAATGAAATGTTTTACGTATAGTCTCATGCGCATTCAACAAAACACGGTCGCTCACTGTTAGTGATTACGCTTAAGCAGTCATTGTTGAAAAGCTTTTTGCGCGACGATGATGTATATATATACACACGTCTGAATTAGAGTTTGCACTGGGCGAGGGTTTCTCGCCCACGGAAATAAAGTGCCGAGGATTGATGGAGGCAAGTACGATGAAAATAAAGAGGGGGTCTGCTTCGATCGCCCGGCATGGCAGGTGAAACAATGGGCATTTGTCTTAAGCCCCCCCGCCCCTCCCCCCCGCCTGTGTCCATCCACCCAGCTGGGTAAAGCACAGTCGCGTGGCGTGTGGTGGGGTAAAGTGTGGGAACTCCCACCTCGTCCGAGATATCTGTTCAGCGACTAAGGGGCCGTCCATAAATGACGTCACGCACATGGGGGGGGGGAGGGGGTCAGACATTTGTGACGATGTGTGACGAGGGAGGGGGGGTTGAGAAACGTGACGTCACATCCCAAAATAATAGTATAGAATTGTTATGGCAACACTCCTACAACATCAGAGTGCAGCGCCACATTTGATATGCACTACAATGACAATAGTTTAAAGCGATTTTAAGCATGTTTTATTTTCAAAATGGAAATATGGTTTCGGGGGGGGGGGGGGAGCAGAGCTTTGTGACGTCATATTTGAGGGGGATCTGACTTTTTATGACGTCGTGTAACGGGGGGGGGGGGTAAAAAAAATCCAAAAAGGGCGTGACCTCATTCATGGACGGCCTCTAAGAGCAAGCAAAAGCAATCCTCTAGAAGGGGCCTCTCTTAAGGCCCCCCTCTAGTGGAAACCCTTCCAACCAGCAGTTGCACGATCAAGATATTGCAGGGCCTGCACCTTAACCCTTTATTTTACATTGGCAGCACGTGAGGATGCCATCTTCCGGACTTTGATGTAACAGCGTACATTACTCGAATGGAAGACTATGCTCACCCGTGTGTGTGTGTGTGTTCGCGCGTGCGGCAATACAATCACGGCCAGGTTGAAAGAGAGCAAAACACATTCGAGCTGGTGGTGGTGGGAGCTTGGATCTTCGAGCAAAAAAGGCCACGTGAAGCTCCGACTGTGGAGCGTGAACAGCCAAAGGCGCAGCCAGAATCAGAATATTTACAGTATGTATACTGGAAGGTATTCGATGAGCTATCAAGCTCTTTTTTCACAGATGTCCAGCCGCTGTGGGTGTTCCCGCGTGTCCCGCCGCCTCCCCGACGTTTTCGTAAATGGCCTGAAGGCAGCTCGCACGACATTTTGGACAAAAATTAGGGGGTGTTTTTGATTTTTGCATTTTTGCTCCATCAGCACCATCCAGTCCGTCTGAGACCATCCCTGTCCCTGCCATACTGGCATTTCACCCGCTCCGCCCCCTTTGTCCTGTGGATGGTGGGCCCACAGGACGGCGCCATGTTGCCGGCGTATCGGTGCAGCGTCCGCAGTGTTGCGTGCATTGCATCGTTCCGTGGTAGGGAAGCGGGAGCTGAGTTCTCGAGCAAAGCTCTCGGTTTACAGGTCGATCTACATTCCCACCTATGGTCACCTATGGTCATGAGCTTTGAGTAATGACCGAAAGGATGAAATCGCGTGTAAAAGGGGCCCAAATGAGGTTTCTCTGCAGGGTTTGCCGGGCTCGCTCTCCGTGATCGGGTGAGGAACTCGGTAATTCGGGAGACCCTCAGAGTCGAGCCGCTGCTCTTCCCGATCGAACTCTACTGGGCAGCAACGTCCCACTGGGCGAAGACCCCGGGGCCGGCCCAGGACACGCAGCTGTCGGGACGACGTCGCTCGGCTGGCCTGGAAACGCCTGGGAATTCCCCAGGAAGAACTAGAGTCTGTGCATAGTAGTGTATAATATATAGTAGTTTATAGTGTAGTGGTGCTGGAGTCTGTCCCCAGAGAAAGGGAGGTCTTGACCGCCACTACTCAGCATGCTGCCGTGGCAAGCGGATTGAGAAATTAACGGACATTTTGCTCCACTTCAACAAGGATAATAATAATACTTTGTAATGCACCACACGATATTCGCTTACTCGCGTAGAGAGAGAGAGCGAACGACTCAGAGTCACGAGGAAACACAGACGAGCGGAAAGGCAATGTCCACGCAATGAGTTGGCGTAGAGCTGGCGCCAACGATCGCCTATATTTCTGCAGTCCTCTATGTGTTAAGGTGGTAACTGTCATGTTAGTGTGTGCAAGGAGACATGAATTCCGATTATGCTGCTGCCAAGTAACCTTTCAAAACACAGGAGTGCACAAATAGTAGGCTCAGTGAATGAGTCAGTAGCTAGATTTTATGTTATGATTGAACTCCAAAGTGGGGAGGGGGAGGGCAGGCGGGGGGAGAGGGTGGCTTCTGTGTGGGAGAACTTTGCAGATCTGTATTCTAAGTGATAACGACTGGGAACCATTTGCAAGTAGGACATCTCCCGAACTTCTAACTTATCAGCCTCCTCCGCAGAAATTTGGCAGGTGTGAAGCGTCATTTTCAGTGTCTCCACTTGCCAGCTATGATCAATGCTTTTTTCCAAAAATCCCCACTGGTAATGACTACACTGACCTGCTCTGTTTTTACTGGGTGTTTTAGAGAAATCTAGCAGCCAATTTAAAACTTTTTACTTTTTATTGGGGCAACAATTGGAGCTGCAATGCATGTAGTGAAAATAAATATTTGAGATTCCCAAATAATCCCGATTACCGTTTCTCCATCATAATCAGATATTTTATCTCTACTACTGGATGAAGATGCTCCACACGTCATCACCAGCACCCATGGGATTTTGCGAGGCTGCAATCCTGGTCACCCCCTGCGCATGAGTTAATCTCATCGCTCCATCTCTGCCGGGGTCGAGCTTTTAGACAATTAATTGGTCATCAGTCTAGCTCATCGTATAATTTTATTGTTGTGTTTTTTTATTTAAGTAATTGTCATTATCACTGCAGGAAAACTACCAATGAGGTTTGGCCACGTGGCAAAAACGCAATGAGTTTTTGTTTTGACCGCGAGACATCTTCACCAACCGCAGCATTGACCAGTGTGGTGAAGTTTATTAACACACATATCAATCTCATCATGTCCGTTGCACATAAACCATGACCCAAAGTCGCCAGCAGCTCTGAGTTTCACGAGCCAATGGCACAGGGCTGCATCACCGAACAAGCTTGATGGTGTTGAGATTCACGGCCTCCCCATTGGTATTCACTGGAAAACGTACGGGCCACGCCCCCAAATTCATCACCCACATGGGTTAGTTCAAAAATAAAATCCTTATTATTATCATTGCTGTAGACAGATTTTTTTAAAATATATATATATAAACAGTCCATCCCATACTCTTTGGTTATTTCGGTAAAGTCACGTAGATAGAAAAATAATAATAGATCACGACGTTTCGATCGCCACGCAAGCAACCGTCTTCAGGTGGGATTGGTTGCTTGTGTGGTGATCTAAACGTCGTAATCTATTATAATTTTTCTACCTACGTGACTTTACCGAAAGAACCAAAGAGTATGGATTCCTGCAGCCACGAAAGCTGCAAATCAATAGTAGTCCATCCCAGTGTCACACTTAATTTAGAGTGTTTTTTTCTTCTTCAATTTGCCTAATTAATAACACGTGCAGATAATTGCCCTCGAAATGAGTGCATTTTCACACGTTAGATAAGTGGTTCTTAACCTGGGGTGCACGGACCTCCTGAGGGTGTGAGATGCCCCTTCTGGGGGTGCGAGACGTGGACAATTTTTTGTTAGAAGGTAAATAATCGAAACACAAATTAAGTACTGGCACGTAAGTACAACTTGCTTTGCTCCATCAAACCCATGTATTTTTTAGCATTATACGCGCGTTTTTTTTTACAACTGAGAACCAATAGTACACTGTGTTTGCAGCAGACAGATTGTTGTTAAGGGGTTAAAGCGCAGCGCTGCAATTGCCCGCTCACGCCACTGCTAGCAGAAGGGCTTCCACTTTCAGGGAGCTTTAGAGAGCCCCTCCAAGGGCGCATTTGTCTACTATTCCACACCGACCAGACGTCTTAGAAGAGGCAGGTCTACCCACGTTTTACCCCGCGACGAGCAACCTGCCGATCAACTAACTATGGCTTTTGGCTAGCCATCGAACAACGATGGCCACTGCATCGCACGCTTTCAGATGCGATTATGCGGCTGTCTGGAATGTTCTTCCTTCCAATATTATAAAACCACTGGAGCTCTGCACTTTTCAATCTAGATTGGAAACGAATTTCTTTATAACTGATTTTTGTGTTTAGTCTGTTGTCCTTCCCCTGCACCTCCGATGAGCACGGTTGGCTACGTACGGTGCGAAAGAACTTCAACATACATGCATTTTTATGTATTGTACTTCTGGGTGGACAGTGGTGGTGGGTGAATAATGAAACTTGTTCCACCGTTTCAAGCGCCATGCTGAGAGATGACGCCGAACTGGCGACCGCTAGATTGCAAGTCCAGCGAGCTTGCTAACCATTAACCACATGCAGCATCCGAGTCCTTCTTGTTCATTTCTCAACAGAGATTGAAGCTAATTGAGCCGGTAACTGATAATAAAAAATGCAAGGCGCGGTCTTTGTAGCTGGATTAAAGCGGCGTAGCAAGAGATCAGTGCTGTGCGACCCATACGTCTTTTGGCCATTTGATGGGAAACTTTTTTTTCTTCAATCAAAAGATGAGCGTCTCTTCTCCCGCTGGGCGCAGACACTCGTGTTTTGCAGGTTCCCACCGAGTATGTAAATTAAATTTATTTTAAATGCAGTTTTGAATGAGGTGATTCCTTCTCTCCACGGGAGTCTATTTCCATTATTTAAATAAAAAAAACGCTCCCACTGTGTCACGGTGTGTGTCCAGGCCACTGTGCCCCATGTGTACAGAAACACGCGGTGGCGTTCTCAGAGAGCACGCATGTTGTATGTTCTTGAACTTCTTTCACGCCGTGTGTAGGAGGTGCTGGGGAAGGTGAACACATTTAACACAAAACAGCAGATCTAAAGAAATTATTTTTCTATTTAGCATAGCAGTGTAGTGTATAGGTGTGGTGTATTGTAGCGCATAGTGCTGTGTGCAGTGTATTGTAGTCTATAGTGTCGTGTAGTTTGTATTGTGTGGTGTAGAATTTTTGTCTGTTGAACTTATTTCGCATCGTAAGTAGCCAACCGTTTAATTGGAGGTGAGGGGGGAAGGACAACAAACTAAACACAAAAAGCAGTTCTAAAAAAGGAGTTTTCAATCTAGATTTTAAAGTGCATAGCTCAAGTGGCTTCCTAATATCGGAAGGAAGAGCATTCCAGACGGCCACAGAAGCGCATCTGAAAGTGCGCTATGCAGTGACCACGCAAGTGACCGTGGAGATAAATCACACACACACCGTTTGTAAAGTCAAAAGCTGCTCGATTTATATCGCAGTTCCAACCATTCTGCCTTTTTTGGCAAGATTGCGATGTTTCACATGCGATGCCACGTATTCCGTTGCTTTGAAATCCACATGCGGCCAAAGTCGGCAGGCCTTTGGCATAGCCAATACATGCTAACAGCTTTCCACTCTTGCTACTCATGTTGCTTATGCTCTGATGAACATCTTTACGATGATGATGATGATGACGATGCAGTCGAGGTAGAGTTCCTAAGACATATTTGAACTGGTCCAGGGCCTCCCTTTTCACGAACCCAAACTTGCCAATGCAGGCAAGTATGGTCAAACAACCCCACAACTGACATTACACGGGGGAACCTTCGCCCAGCAGGGCAGTTACAGATGGCTGTGTACATTGTTATAAACATTATCAAAGTAATAGGCAGTATGTGGCTGAGTACTTTGAGCAGTAATCTAGCTTTATTTTTCTAGATTTTAATATAATGAACTACAGGCATCCTTCGTAATATAATAAATAGTGGAATTCTGCAAAAGATTGAATGCAATTTCTATATTAATTGGACCCAAATTGCCTATTTGGTATTGTCACAGAGCCATCACATCAAGTTTTGAAAATGTTCCATGAAAGTTGATATCAGAGAAGTACTTCTGAGTGACCTTTTCTTTCTCTTATCCCATAAGGGATATTGGCCTTTATAAAGTACCCTGCCATACAGAGGTTAGTGGCAAAACAAGTAATACACAGCTATATTATGATAGCTTGCTTTTTTTCTCCCCCAAAGTGAGTGAATACCCAAGTTTAATGTGTCAGGTGCTTCTTGTTCAGCCATTGGTGTGGGTGATCAGATTGAGACCATCGACTGGATAAATAACAGGCGGTTTCCTCTATTCGAATGCAGAAATTCCACGGTGCCAGCAAAATGCCCCCATTTCCTCAGCCACCTATCCTCCACCGTGTCCCCAGTGGTGGCAAGATCTTAATGTCCTCGCCTGGTATATAGGTCGTGGGTTTAATGCCGACCCTGATGCCTGTATATTTGGAATTAGCATTTCTCCCCGTGGTCAACAGGATTTTCTCCACGTCCTCCGTTTTTTCCAGCTCTCCACATTTAGAATGAACATTCGTTTGGAGTATTTAGCTGCTACAAATTTTCACGTGATAAGCCACTTCGTTGTGCTATCATTTGTGGCCAGGTCTCTTCTGAAAATATATATATATATGTATCTCAGTGTGGGCCTTACCTGGTTAAATAAAAAAAACTAATTTAGTTTAGAATGAACACACCAGTGCATGCAGCCACATACACAGTGTTGCAGAAAGATACCATCTCCCGCTTGTGCGCCTTATTCGCCCATCACATTTGACTTCAGCACATTGACATGCCAGGTGGCTGGCGAGCTCTGGGGAGCGACCGACACGCAGTGTAAGGGAACAGAGCTACCCCCGCTGAGACTCAAAGTTCAAGTGAACGGCACAGCAGACAAGTGAAAAATGAGTGCCGTCTGCTTGGCCCTCTGGAAATGTACGCTGCGCGCAGTACACGTATGTATGTCTGCATGTTGAACTTCGTCTGCGCCGTACGTAGCCCACCATGCTAATGGGAGGTGCGGGTGAGGGATAAACAAACACACGCAAGAACAATTTCTCGAAGAAGAAAAACCCAGCCGTTCCCCACCTCCCCCTTTATTTCCCTCGAGATATTAATTATCGTCACCTTTAAACCCATTTCCCCTCCCCATATAAACCCTCCATGTCACCCCACGTGGTGCCCCACGTGGCTGGGCGTGGCAGTGAGCAAAGTCCCCCCCCCCCCGGCCCCACTGACCACCACCGTTGGGCACATGTGTCGCGTCCCAACTCGGGCTGGCTATATCAATGTGTCTGTAAGCCCGCCACCACCCGACGTAGCCAATTAGTGAGGTTTGTCACGTAAACAGAACGTGCCCATTGGTTACTAGTACAGCACACCGGTGGTGTTGGAGAGCAAAGCCACAATATTCAAAATCTGAGTACGACGTTTCACCAGTAATTACAACTAGCTTCATCAGTCGACAGACAGCTATTTACGCGATCTAATCCCAAACAACAACAAAAAACTCTATTATGGATGATATTGGTCACGAAAGCCTCCTACATGTTAAACCCTGGCTGGCCATTTCCAGAATTTCTGTTGCCCCCTTCGTCCGGTGACCAGGGACAGGGGGTGGAGGATGGCTTGTATCAGTCTCGTGTTGAGGTGAGATAAAAAAAAAACCTATTTAAAAGACAACAAAAAAATCCCACCCACTAATGTCACCGTCCGAAATTGGTTGTCCGCGCTTCATGTCGTCTGCGCGAGCTCACGCCATAAAAAGTGTACGCGCCGACGAAATCGCCGATCGGAGATTCGCCGCGCGTGGTCCTTGCTTTTCGTGAGTCGCGGTGAAATTCGTGGCGATTCACGCTCGGTCGATCCGGCACCCAAGCAGGGTCTGCTTGTCTTGTGCCGCAGAGCCACTCCGGACGATGCACAATGACAAAAAATAAAAACAGACGCACAGGGTGGGGCGGGGAGGGGGGAAGGAATTGTCCTAGCGAGCCGGCAGAGCCCAGCAAAAATAAATGCTACTTCTAAAGCAATGCTTAGAGACCGCTCATTGAAGCAAATCAAATCTTTAGTACACCTTCGCATCCGGTACCATTCTCAGGGCCCAAAAGGCTATCTATCCTAAAACAGTCGAATGAACGTCTGCCAGTAGGGGGCAGCGAAGTTGCTCTGTGGTATAATCCAATTAAGTAATTCGAATCGCAACGCGGGCACTCGTAGCCTTTTTGCATAACATCACGGGACCTTTAACACCCACCTCGAAACAGATGGCGCTGCATTTCATGGTCAATACAGCCGCAGTATTAACCAGGGCAGCCGTTTGTGCTTAGAACTGTGAACCTCTGTAGGAACGAACAGCAAACGTGTTCCCGCTCGGTCGTGTTATCCACCGCCCCTCCCCCTGAGTCACACTATACAGATCTGTTCATCCCAAGCCGTGCCAGGCCAATGATGGAGGATCTGTTTGTTCTTTGCGTTGCAAAACAAGCTAATCCTCAGGCAGCGGGATGCCTTGAGGGATGTTCGCGTGGTAATGCACTAATCACTGAAAAGATATGCAGCGAATGGTATTATCCGCTGCAGCTGTCCACTATTGCTCCCAGGGCATTACGAACCTACGCTATCTGTTCGGCAAAAATCACCGGCTGAAGAACCTGACACACCCTTTGCTGAAGCAGGGGTCCGTGTGAACGCCATTTACGGTCAAAATTCTACACCTTACCGACATCATAGTCAATAGCCCAAATATCTCAAATAACACGACAGAAATTGGTATGAAGAAATAAATAGTAACAGCTCCTTGTTAAAATGACTCCCCATGTATTCGTTATTGAAGATAAATTGTGCTTTTCAATAAGACTTTCATCCGCTTAAATAAAACACACCGAATCTCGTTGAACAGAATTTGATAATTTATGAAATAATATTTGCCCGACATATCCTGCTGAGAAGCATACACCCTTTTATGTAATATAAATTTCTATTGCAGTGACGGTTTACTTTTTTAAAAATATATAAATGGAAGGTACGTATGTATATGTGTACGTAGGACGTATTTCCCAACCTTACATATCCAACCATCAAGTGCAACATCCAAAGGTAATCATGACTATTAATTGATGAAGCTGCATTGGCAGTGGTGCGTAAGGACAATTAAGACGAAGAAACAACTCGACACAATCATCAACAGCACCGCCTTAAAAGACAAAAATATCATAGTCGACATTTGGGCAATGACCCTCCTTGCATTCTGTGCCATGAACAAGGATGATTGCCCAAAACAAGGCACACTAACGACGGTGCTTACCATGCATTCCAAGCACATGACGCACACTGACTACGGGGCTTGTCATACATGCCAATCACATGACGCACACTGACTACGGGGCTTGTCATACATGGTAATCACATTGCACAGACTCACGAGAGAGATTGTCATGCATAGTAATAAAATGGCACGCATTGACGGAAGACCTCTTCATAGATGACAACCACATGGTACACACTCTCATATGGTGCTCTTTATACATGGCAATCACATGACACACACTGACGACAGGGCTTGTCACACATGACAAACAGGTTCCCCCACCTCTCCCCCCCCCGATGACAAAAAACCCAAAGGGATGAAACTTCGGGCGCATCATTTCTCGTTTCCGTCGTCACCAACTCTCTGCCCCATTGCCGTAGCTCGAGCAGGACGTTAGTTTCGGACGTTTGCGGGCCTCTGGGACCCGCGAATGCTCGCGGGCGTGGGTGTGCCCCATGTGCGAGATTTGAGAGGCGCCCGGAAACAAATGAATTATAAAAAAAATATGTATTACAGAACTTATTCTTAGGTTTTTTCGGTAAAGTCACGTAGGTAAAACATTTAAATTAATAAAAGTAAAATAAAACAAATCAAAAATTCACGACGTTTCGGAAGCAACACAAGCCTTTACCGAAAAAACCTAAGAATATGAATCCTTGCAGTCACGAAAGCTTCAAATCTAGAATTATTACAGAACCGCCTGCCCTCCCTAGCGAGCATCTGCAGCGCACTTGTCGAGACGCGCGCCATGTAACGCCCTTGCCGGTTGACACGTGCGGCCTCGACAACGCGCCCGCGGTCTCTTATTGCTCCGAACCAATCGCTTTGGCCGTGTAGCGCGCACAGCATGACCCTGCGGCTTTGTTGCTCACTGGGCGTACGGCGTGCCGGGTATTGATGAACGAGAGAAATACAGCCGTTGTACAGGCATTGTTGGAGTCGGTGATAAAGCCCCTTTCTGTTGCGGTCAGTTCTCGGTGGGCGTAAATGGATAGGGTAGGGAGATTGAAGCCCCTTTATGCGGCGGAAGAACTGCAAAACCGTTTTTTTTTGCCCTGGAGATCGGTGCAGTTAAATTATTTTTGAAGTTTTAATCATTGACTGGGTCCTATACGCTATAAAGAGGTTGCATGAAAGACCCCGTCGAGGTATTCAATTTTCAATATATATATATCCACACACAATATAGCCTTTCTCAAACGACTGAGTGACTTACGTGAATTCTAATAATGTTCGAATTGAAAACTATTTTTGAATTTCAATGCTTTGTCGGAATATTTCCATGTTATCATTGTAGATCTCACTCTATTTCCTCCCGGTATTCTGCTTTTCTCCAATGGCCCAAAACAATTTTAAACCATTACAATGTAACTGGAATTGGCCAAAGTATCCCAATGCTAAAAAAAATAAATTACCTGCAAATGGCTCAATTGGGATAACACTCAGCAACATTGCACACCCGCTACGCTGTAAAACTTTGCAAGACCCTCGTGCAAATGAGTTTTGAGACTCAGTGGTGATCTGCAAGTGTAATAATATTAATATGTAAAGTGCCAGCAGGGGTCATTCGGACGAATTACAAATTATGCACTGGATGCAAATTGGAAATGATTGATTCTTGCTCGCACGATTCGATGCGTGTATCATGAGCAAAGTAATTGACGTTAATTACGTTAGTTTATGCATCATTACATACCTAATGTAATGATGCATTAGGTATGTAACACAGACCATTCTTACGAGCTGAAACAAGCCTAATATTGTGTCGGTCCTAATATCTTGAGCGTCTCATTCGTGAAACGTTTAATCGTTGTGTTTTTTTTTTATTGCTGCACGTCATTGGCCGCCTATGACCGAGCGTCACCAGCGCTGCGTCTCGCATTTCAGAAACAACAGCCTCACGAAAAATTGGCCAACGAATCGTAGCCTTCTTAGTTTCTATCGCACGTGCAATGGTGCGAGCCCGTTCTCGCTCAAGTCAGCCCCATGAGCAATGCACGGCGCGCACCAAAAAATATTTTTTTTTCACAATTATGCGAGCCGGCGAGACATTGTTGAAGCTACGGCCGCGATCATTTTGCTCTGAGTTGTGAATTGTAACCGCGCTTTCTGGCTCTCCCGAGTGCAGCTCAATTCGGCAAAAAAAGCACAGCTTTTTTTTTTTAAACTCCCTTCATTGCGCCGGCAGCTGCAAGCTCACCTCCCATAGCGATTCCTGACAGCCTCCACTTTCTACAATTTGCCCAATTATGTTGTTGGGTGGTTCTTGCTGTTGTTTACAGCGAGGTGCTCGGGTATCTCGTGGAAAGCATTGAGCTGCCACTACCGAGGTCCTTGATTCAAATCTGTGCTTCAGCAACCGGTGATTAAACCGAAATTGTCAATAAGTGGCCATTACACGCAGGGGTTCCATCCCAGTCACCGACGACTTTCAGGGAAAGCGGCTACTTTTCGCACCTCCGATTTGCGCGGTTGGCCACGTACGGTGCGAAAGAAGTTCAACATATATATTTTCTTTAGCAGCAAAAAAATCCAGCTCCGATAATTACGGACGGAAGTTTGACTGCCTTTGGAGCCTCTCTGAAGCAAGGAAAACGTTGAAGCGCAGCTAGCCCCTGTCATCCATAAAGAGATGATCAGGTTAATACGTATTCTTTCGCGACTAATATTATTCATAATAAACGTTTTTGGGTTAGATCGCGTTATTTATAAATGTGTCTGGCGAATTGCCCGATGATGCTGGATGCAATTACCAGCGAAACGTCGTACTCAAAAATTGTAAATGTTGTGGTTTCACTCTTCAACACACCGGTGGGCTAAAGTTGTGAACTATTTGTCTTTTGTCAACGTGACACTTTTTTTGCTGATTGGCCATGTCGGGTGGTGGAGGGTTATGACACATTTATAAATAACGCGATCTAACCAAAAAACTTTATTATAGATTATTATAAAAAGAGATGATCGAAGGGACATCAGAATCAGTTCTTGAACACGGGTTGCACAGCTCCGTGAGAATTTCGCATGGGCATTTCTTCTCATTATGCGATGCTAATGGCAAAATCGGAATAACATGGGGTCAAATATAGTAATGTTGGTGTTTCGCCACAGATCCTAACTCAGACTTGGCAATGGTGAGAACGGCATGATATATTTGTAAAGCTCATTTGAACTCAGGTTGAAAGCTCTCTTCGTTTGCCCGTCCTGTGTGTCCATTCGTGATTTATCCTCCAGAAAATCGGGCAAGTTGATTAAAGAGTCACCCAAAAACCTGGCGATAAAACATTCATGATAATGGAGAAACCTTCGCAGCCAATGCGATGCGTGACGTCATCTATCAAACATCACACATGACGTGCCACTCGACACAATCCTCTTTTGAGTAACACGAAAGGTGGTGTCAATATCGCGAATTAAACACTGGGCCGTGACGGCACGTGCTTCTAACCCAGCACGGTGGAGGCGAGGGTTGATAGATCCTTGGATGCTACGGCTTCCTCCCACATATAAACACTTACTAATTGGCCGAAAACCATCTTGATACATAGGGGACCGCAGAGCATGGGCAATGGTTGGCGCAGGCTCACGACTGGCTAGCTGCCTTCCCACTCTTCTGTGGTTCCTCCTTGCAGCCCGAGTCGTTACCTCTCTTCGACAGTGAACGAATACTCTGCGGCACGCTACAAGTTGTAATCGTTATTTTCATATACTCAGCTATTTTAAAGTATAAATGTTATTTTTTTTATTTTATCAGGCTGTATAGCTCTTTTTTCAGAAACGATCTGGCTATCACAAATGATGGCTTATCACGTGGACATTATTAGCAGCCACATACTCTAAACACAATTTGATTCTCAATATCGAGGGCAAAAGCGGAGGACCCGGAGAAAAATCCACACGACCACGGCGAGAACATGAAAACTTCAAATATGATCGGGGTCGAACCCATGATCTTCTGCATACCAGGCGAGGGAGTGAATATATCTCCACTGCGGCGCCCCTGTATACTTCCGATGTACAAAAGCACGTTGCAGATGTTTAAATAGCATATATGTACGTTGAACTTCTTTCGCACCGTACGTAGCCAACATACATGCACAACGCATGGTTATTTTCTTTGCTGGTGTGCGTGGGTGCGTGTGGGGAGCGCTGGTGTAGCAGTTAGCGCGCTCCGCTCCGAACCCAGCCACCCGAGTTCGATTCCCGCTCACGGCCAACACCAGTGACGATTATCTGAACCGATCCTGGGCCTCCCCTAGGTCGACCCAGCTTGAAAGTAGTACCCAGTGCGGTGTGTAAACATCACCACTAGGGAGACAAAGGCGGCCGCGCGTGGTGCCGACCACACATCCACGGATCCTCCTTTCATGTGCCGTGCCGACCTTCATAGGTGCTACTCCCTAATAGCACACTTGCCCCAACAGTCTGTTTAGAAGGGGGGGGGTGTGTTCTTTGTCTTTGTGCGCGGGTGTCTTGGGCTCAGCCTCTGTTTGCCGCAGGAGCTCGGCGTGCTGCAGGAGCAAGCCGCTTCCTCCGGCTGCCACCACGACGAGGAGTTAGGGTGGACGACGGAGGATTTCCCGCACGGCGCAGCTGTGACGGCGACCGCCGTTTTTTTTTCTGTCGTTTGAGATCTCTCTTCATTTGCGCTTATTAATTAATTAACACGCGCTCGCCTTTGACTGGTGCCCAATATACCGAGGGGTTTATAGACACTCGCACGGGGCGTCTGTTTACTGGCATTGGTCCTGGGGCTTCTAAATCGGACCCAGAGCAACTCCGTAGGTCGTATTAAGTCTATTAGGACAATGCGTGTCTATTGATTCCGTGGTTAGTCTGCGGCACCAATGTTAGTCAACGTGTAATTTGCAATTCAGGGGAATGCGAGTAAGCATATGGATCCTGTTTGAGTCTATAGGCCCTATTTTAGTCTACATGTGCGTATACAGCTCAATTGTCCATCCACTGCTGGATGAGGGCTTTCCCCATGACGTGTGGGTCATGGGAGTTATTGGACCCACTTCACCATCCGGATAAGCGCAGGTTCATGCCCACAATGCCCGCTTTGTTGCATTATCCAGCGATAATTCCCAGCTTCGCCTGCGAGGTCTGATAGGATCTGGTGCATTCTGGATGATTTGGTCATCGGTCAATTTTAAATATATTTAGCCTTTGTAAGTCCAATGTAAGTAAATATGTAAATCTATGGGTCTAATGCAAGTCTGTGCGACCTGCGTGTATCTATTGGTTCATTTATACATAAGGGTTGGATGTATGAGTCTATTAGTCATTTCTGAGTATCCGCTGATAGTTGTGTGTCCAGTGAGTAGTGAGTGGCTTGTTTGGTGTATGTGAGTAGTCAGCGTCAGGTAAGATTTAATTGATTGGTGATTGATGAGTGCCGAGTGTCTGGCAAGTGTGAATGTATGGTGAGTGTGAATGGTGAATGTCAGTTGAGATGTGAGTGTCCGGTTGGAGTCACTTGTCACGTGACCCCGTCCACAGGATGTGATGCCATCTAGCACCAGAAGTCAACTATCTCGCCTAGTATACAGGCAATTGTGGGTTTGATCCCGACCCTGATGCCTATGTATTTGGAGTGTGCGTGTCTCTCTCCTCGTGGTCGTGTGGATTTTATCGGGTCCTCCAGTTTTTCCGCCACATTTAGAATCAACATGAGTTTAGACTATTTGGCTGCTATACATTTCGACACGATAAGCCACTTCCTTGGGCGTTTGTGGCCTGGTCGCTTCTGAAAAAGAGCTACATAGCACAGTGGGCCTTACCTGGTAAAATTAAAAATAGTTTATGAATTCAGCATTCGCTCTGCCACCGACATAAAAACTCATTGCACCCGAGCCTTCTTTAACGTTATCTGTCCAATTGTCTTACATTAATTGGAATATACGTAGAGAATGGCATCGATTTTATAGATGAGGCACAAGCACATGCTTGTGTGGGTGCAATGGTAATTGCTCCGCCCCCCCCCCCCCCCTTCGAGACGCAGCTGTGCTGCAGAGCCATGCAAATGGCGAGCACACTTGGCTTCATCGTGCCACCATTTTTTTTCTCTTCACACTGCGCAATTGCCCAAGCCCCCTCGAGGCCTTGCAATCCACGGACCACGTGACGAGCTCAGCCAAAGGGATTATTTCTGGACATCCTCCAATTAAGGTCAACAACATCATCATCATTGCCGTCATCGATACCACGACAGCTCATCATCGCTTCATTCTTTCTGATGGAGCCCATCAGACGCTACTGGGAAGCAAGGCCGTAGCCATGGAGTCAACATTGGGGGGGACCACATCTTCCAGGGGGTCTGGGGGTCCCCCCCACCAGAAAAAAAATCTCAATTTTAAAACGAATTTCCTGTCTAAAATATTTTAAAAATCACTAACACATAGGATGGACTTATTTTATTTTTTACAATAATGTCTAATAGTGTATTGTATTACATTGCTCTGTTTTTTCCTTTTTACCTTTTCTTGTTTCATTGTATGTAATGGCAGAGATTAGGGATTCATAAAACAGAACATCTATTTTATAGCAATATATTGGGGAGAACATTATGAGAATATTTGAATATTGGTGGGAATGTGTCCCCCCAATATATATTATAATTACGGCCTTGCTGCGAAGATTCTCCAAGGTACACTTTTTATGGCATCGCACAAGCCGGCTTCAGCTGTTCGCTTGAGTCACCAACCCTCTGGTGGGTGAAACTCTAACGCCTGTCTCGGTAACATGCCCTCCTTCATCTTGCCCACACCGATCACAGTCCCCTATTCCCAAGTTTTCCCTGCAATACTTTGCGTATGTATGTATGTTGAACTTCTTTCACATCGTACGTAGCCAACCATGCTTATCGGACGTGCAGGGGAAGGACAACAAACTATACACAAAGAGCAGTTCTAAATACATTATTTTCACTTTAGATGATAAAACATTGCATAGCTCCAGTGGCTTCCTAATAACGGAAGGAAGAGCATTCCAGACGGCCGCGGAAGCACATCTGAAAGCGAGCGATGCGGTGGTGATCTTTGTTCGATTAATTTCCTCCCAGACACTCATTCCATTCCTTCAGGACACCCACCTCTTTTCACATTTTCTCCCCCCCCCCTCTGTTACCGCCTCCTCTTCCTTCTTCACCCCCCCTCCCCCACTTCCTCTCCCTTTGCTTAGTTGTCCAGCTCCTCTTTCTGTTTCCCAATGACTTCTGTGGAATGTACACGGGTGAATATGCCCCCCACATGCACCTGGACTTCATGTTGTTGTATATCGCCAGTAATGTTTTTTTCAAAATCCGTATTACATGTTTTAAAGTTCAATAATATGAGCGTTAAGTGGTCCAATGTCATGTGCAACATGGTATCAAGCTTGCGTGGCATTCCGTGAATCAGAATACGTTTTGCTGAATTTCCCCTGAACGCCATACTTCACCGAACGGGAAGAATTAACTCAATATGAATCAGGCTACCTGCAGTCTGCACATTCACAACCTCTACCATCTCAACAATCTCAGTGTCGACTGAAACATCCTGGTAAAATGCATGCTGCCCATCCCAATCCTCTGCCATCAAGCACACATGTTTTGTCAAGCTCACGGACATCAAACGAGGGATCAAAAGTATAACGATTAATATAAGTATTGGGGAGGTTATCGTTTTTGACATCATAAAGTTTTACTGTGAAGGAAACCACGCTTAATATTTTGAAAGGATGATTACCATGCATTATTAATGTGTCCACGGAGGCTGACACAGATTGGCATTGCCTTTCACGGAAACATCTCTGCAAAGCGAGCGAGACGGAGGCATCCCTTTGTCCTCTTTGACAAGACCAAAAATCCCCGCACAATGCAGCGGCTGCTGAGAAGTGCCTCGGTTTACAAACGTTTTGGGACTCAAAAAAGTCGACTCTCAAAAGAATGCGGACGGCACTGACGTCGTGGAGGATAAGAGTTGTAATATTTGTGTAGTCGGTTTCACGGCACCGAGAGATCTCTTTTCATTTGAATCGACTTTTATTTCAACTTCAATCGCAGCCGTTTAAGAAACTGCCACCAATTTCCGTAGATGTAATTATTGCAGGATACCGCTGTGACGTTAATACACAGCCTCGCTGGCCCTCTGATCTCCCGGCATGCCAGTTGAGGCAACTAAAGACTCTCCTAAACTCCATCACCTCCTGTCCACGTCACGCCATGTGAGTAGTGCAACACGCTAACCGCTACATGACCACTCCCTACACAAAGACAAAGACCCCCCCCCCCCGTATAGCCTTAACAGACTGTTGGCACGGCCCACGATTGGGTGGGTGGCCAACACCACACCCGGCCGCCTTTGTCTCCCTAGTGGCAATGTTTATACATCACACCAGGTACTCATTTGAGGCTGAGTCGACCTAGGGGAGGCCCAGGACCGGTTCCCTACACACACACACGCACACACCCATACACACTGGTCCATGGCTTTCGACGCCAGCAAGGAAAATATTAATGTGTTGTGACGTGGATGTTGCCTGTGTACGGTACAACACAGTCAATCGCAGGTCGCATATGGTGGGGTAAAGTGTGGGCATTTTCACCATTTGAAAGATATTGTAACCAGTGTGGAAGAGTAGGCTAAATGCCCTCGGGGGGCGGGCTTTCTCTAGAGCTCATTCTCGGCCATTCCACCAGCGGTGTTTAAAAAAGTAATTGCCATGCATTCCACAAACGGTGATAATATTGCAGAAATCTGCACACCGTATATTTTTCCCTACTGTGTTGCAGTGATTTTCAAATTAAGAGCGACTGAAAAATTATATTGCACCAATCCTTAATTCTGGAGGCAATCTGTAAAAACCTCAATAATTAAAAACGCCTGTCCAAATGTGAAAATTGTTCAATATATCAGTTTGAAATATCTGACGCCTAAAAGAGAGCGAGTGTCGACATATACCACGTGTATTATTAGCGGTGCTTTAATTCCTCAAGCTGCACACCTTAAAGTGTACTCACATTGTAAATGCAGCGAATTTACTCTTCAACACACCCGTGTGCTGAAGTAGTAACTAATTGGCCCGTTTTGTTTACGTGGCAAACCTTTACGAATTGGCTTTGTCGGGTGGTGGCGGGTTAAACGGCACATTTATAATATCGCGATCCGACCCATGAAACCTCTATTATTAAAATGTATATTTTTTATAGCACATTTCCACACTAGTAATTGCATTGCATGCGTTTATGTGCACATATTTCGTGAAGATGTCTCTTTTTAAAAAAAATGTCGATCCAACAGCTGGTCCAACTTTTTTGGACGGGTTTCACAGTTACTCCATCTGGACCAGCACGTTCATATAAAAGTTGTGAATTGGCACCTCAATCATTTTCATTTCCAAAATAAAAAATGGCGATCAACTGAATCTGAAGAATTAGCCTCTTTATTTGGGCGGTAGGGCGGTGCAAGCAGTGTTTCACAGCAGTAAGGGCCTGAGATTGATTCCCGAACTCGAGTGCCTTGCTGCGCAGAGATTGTGAGTTCCTCCCCCTGTTGTGCTACACAGCCTGTGGAATCTCGTGCTTTCCCCACAGCGTGCCGACGGAAGCAGCTGAGCAGCATTAATTAATTAACCCTTTCCCCGTTCCGAGGCATGTGCTAGTTGCAGGGTGGGAGTCCCGTTCACCACTGAACCGTAGAGAACAGTAGCGACACGACCGCAGTCTATGATAGCAGGCGCCAAACTGTGCCATACGCCCTCCAACATGGCCTTGTGGAAGCTTTGGTACATCTTCAGGTCGATAAATTTATTATATTTAATTTTTTCTTTCAATTCCGTTTCGATGACGTACCACTAACGTACGCTAATGTCACTGGAACGAAATCGGAAGAAAAAACTGATGACGTAGACATACGTCGTCGGAATGGGAAAGGGTTAAGTTTGCATCGTGGCAGTGGAGCCTGCTGACGCACAGATGCGACCCGTTGACATGCACCAAGGCCCTCTCTCCCTCCCGCTGAATGCTTTACGTGGAGCGTTTGCAAAGCTGCGATGCTTCACGCTGTGAAGCAAATTGTAGGCATTTCAGTGCGGCCCGGCCAAAGTGCAGCGACACTCAGCTCCGCACGCTTGGATTTAGCCATTTGAGGGGCTGTCGGCTTTATGCAAGACACACACACAATCCTCGGACAAACGTAAGAAGGCTTCCAAAATGGGGTGCTTATTGACCGTGCCACACAAGCGCGATGCACTTGCAGCGTGCCCTGGCTGCTTACACATTGTCAGCACGCTCACGTGAGTACGTGCTCACAAACAAACATCAAGAGACAGCGCTCCTGCACATGCGCGTGTTTGTATTTGTGTGGGTTTTTTTTTTACTGATGCGGACTGCCAGGCACTACAGCAGTCGTTCTTAGCCTTTACGACAGCCTTGCACCCCTTTGATTCCCAATCGTAACAAAATGTATAATGTTAACAAATATATCGTTTGGATGAAACAAAGTAGTTGTAAAAAATAAAAACTATTATAGAAAGTAGTTGTTGTAGTAGTACTTACGTGCCAATGCTTAATTTGTGTTTCGATCTGGCCATGTCTTGCACGCCCAGGGGGTGCGTGCATTCCAAGTTTAAGAATCACTGCGCTATCGGGATATGTAAGTAGCCGATCAGAGAAATTGCTGCCCAATGGTCACAAGGTAAAGGTGCGGCCCTACAATTGCTTACTCGTACCACTGCGGCTGGAAGGGCTTCCATTTGGTGGGAGCACCATGTTTTCAACTGCCACGCCAGGAGATGGAATCGAACCGGCGACCTCTTGATTGCAAGTCTGGTGCGCTGACTGCTACACCACTGGGGGAACATCCCTTTGTTTATGTAATTAGGGCATGTGTTAGTGGAAATATTATATAGGCATGCACCAGTGTATGAACTGAAAATTGTTAAAAATATATAGTTTATTTACTTAGTAATTTTTTTTTTTTTTACTACTTACATTTTCTTATGATATTCGTCGCGCACGGGTGCACTTTATTTTGCGCGTGGTTGTAATTTACTTTTCTCACTAGGCGTTAGTCGCTGAGGGCGTGACGGGTTTCTTTTTTCATTCCTGTTGCTGTTTACTATAAGAAAAAATAAACGAACCTGCTGAGCTATATCGCTTTTTTCAGAAGCGACCTGGCCACAAATTATAGCTCAACGAAGTGGCTTATCACGTGGACATTTATAGCAGCCAAATATTGTATTTCGAAACGCGTGTTTCTAAATGTGAATTGAGAAAGTGGAGGACGCGGAGAAATGTCTACGCGACCCGAGGGAGAACATGCAAACTCAAAATATATAGGTGACAGGGTCGGGATGGAATCCACGACCACCTGTATACCACCGGTACCGTTCCCATGCCATTATAATGTGCATTTAAGAGCCGTCCATAAATGACGTCACGCACCTAGGGGAGGGGAGGGGGGTCAGACATTTGTGACGATGTGTGACGAGGGGGGGGGGGGTGAGAAATGTGACGTGACATCAAACTGCGCAACTTTAAATAAATATAGACAACACGTTCTACTTAACTAAATAGACTTTTTTAATAAATGTTTTCTCCTACAACATCAGAGTGTAGCGGCACATTAAATACACACTACAATGACAATAGTTTAAAGCGATTTGAAGCATGTTTGATATTTTTTGGGGGGGGGGGGGCAAAGCTTTGTGTCGTTATATTTGAGGGGGGGTCTGACTTTTTGTGACGCCATGTGACGAAGGGGGGAGGGGGTAAAAAATCGTCCAAAATCGCGTGACCTCATTTATGGACGGCCCCAGATGTCTACTTTATTCTGGGCAATGTTGGCACGTACAATAGAGGCTGATTGATTTTAGAAAAATGGATTGTTTTCTCACTAAATGCATTCATTTGTGCATATGAGAATCATCTTCTTGGTTCTTTCGGTAAAGTCACGTAGAAGGGAAGTAATAAAATAATAAAAATATTATGTTTTATTTTTATTATTTTATTACTTCCCTTCTACGTGACTTTACCGAAAGAACCAAGAAGATGAATCCCTGCAGTCACGAAAGCTTTAAATCGAAACATATGAGAATCAGTTATTAAGTCTAGTGCGCTGCTAACCATACACCACTACCACCCTGCACTGTAGTAGCAATAACTAATCATTTGATATTGACGGTACAGCCCTTTGTCAATGCAATGTTGCATAAATGTTTCCCCGTACTGGTCGTGGAGGTAATTTGACCATACTTACCTACACTGGTCTGCACAAGTTGGGAAACTGGGACCCAGCACTGATCCTCATATCGCTTGCTACTTTATTTAATGTCTTCTCTTTTTTTTAGTCTAGCCAGAGATATTTGTAGAATTGATCATTTTTCGATGATTGGGCCACAAAGCATGTTCATAGAAATGGTGCCAATGTTGTGAGTCCAAAGTGGAATTGTGCCTTGAAAAAGAATACGGTTTAACGTGAAAGCAGCACAAGTGTAAAGGAAATCCGGTCCTGTTGATTTTATTTATTTAATTCCAATTTTACGTGATGTTGTTGTTGCTGTTTTGTGCAGCGGTTGGTAACACACCTATGAGACCATCAGCTCGCTACACTTGAGAACTTGGGTTTAATCGCAGGCCTGGGTTTGGAGCACGGGATCTCTCTCGGTGGTGCCAGCTCAACGCTCTGACCTCTATGCCCTATGAGGCACGTGGCCATGTCACGGGGACTCCGTTTGTTTGTTTTACAGGCCTGACTGTCGATGAAACCCCTGAAGAGCAAAACCAGCACAAAGTTTGTTTTGTAACTATTCTGCCTTATATTAGTCTGGGGAATGTGTTTTATATGTTTAGAGACCAACAGAGTTTTAATCACAGTAATTAATATGCTGTCAAGTCTGAATGCTGTACTTTACACTCGACAGGATTATTGATAAAGATGGACCCGATTTAAAATTACGATATCTCTGCAACCACGAACCGCCCATGAATGAAACTCTTACCACTTGAAAGGGAATTGCGTAGAGTTTCAAATGATTACCGCTATATGCCTCTCCCAGCGCACAAAGAGCCCCTAGCCTCAGTCATTCGCAAGACACACTGCCTCAACGTTAGAGAGGTCGCACGTGACCCCAAAACTTGGCGCTACACTCTTGGCCCCCAAGATCCCCAGACATCACACCCTGCGACTTTTTCTTGTAGGGGGAACGTCAAAGACCTGCCACCATTAGCGACTAATCTGGATGACCTCAGACACAGAATCACGGCAGCGGTGACTTCAGTGGAAGAATACACTTTGAGAGGCGTTTGGGACGAATTCAACTATCGTCTCGATGTTGTCCGTACATCAGGTGGAGGGCTCATAGAGCTTTCATTAAATTGTTAGTAAAACTTGATAACTCATTACACCGTGTGTAACTTTTTGTGTAATTGTAACATGTAGCCATCGTGAAATATACTGCTTTGAAATTGGGTTAGAATTTTTCAAACACCTTGTATATTCAACCGAGAGCGAACACAGGTAATCTTAGAAGTGATCAAGGATATGTGCACGTAATTGTAACGAAAGCCCCACGGCCTAACAGCCGCATTTTTTTCTTCGCCTTTTTAACGAAAGCGGCGGAACACTCTCTCTCGACCTACCTCGACCTCGGCACCAACGCCGAGGCACACCTCCTTTCCCCCAACCCCCTCCACCGTGGCAAGCAAACTACTCAACCGCATGCGAGAGCCCAGTAGACACCGGTAAGTGGCTGTGTGATTGGCGGTCTTCTTCCGAGCCTGGGCCGGTGGCGGCTCTTTTCGTGGCGGGGAGCGCTGGGCCAGGGCTGAGAGTGTGAAGAAAAAAAAGCAATCCAGCGCCTCGCTCATTTGTCCTTTTAAAATGCAGCTGTCAAATGGCGCTGCACGTTCAGCTCCTAAAACAACTCTCTCCCTGGTGCCGCATTACTTTTCAGCCCATGTGCTGCCTCTTGTCTGCAGGCAGTTAGCCAGTCAATAGGTCTCACTGAAAAATGCATTACCAATCTGCTCGAGTAATTGTCCGATTAAATGCGTCCCCGTTATTTTTGTTCTCTGCCAAATTGCGCGGTTCAGAAGTTTTAAAGCCACCACCACCCAGACCTCATATCTTGTCACGGCGTCTTGATGACTCTTGAAAGGCCCATTAGTCTCGACGACATATGCTTAGAGTTTAGGGCGGTGGTTAATGATGTCTGCAAACCATCATGACTTTTTCTTGGTTCTTTCGGTAAAGTCACGTAGAAGGGAAGTAATAAAATAATAAAAATAAAACATAATAAAATGAAATAATTCTCACGACGTTTCGGCTACAACGCAAGCAGCCGTCTTCAGGTGTAGCCGAAACGTCGTGAGAATTATTTCATTTTATTATGTTTTATTTTTATTATTTTATTACTTCCCTTCTACGTGACTTTACCGAAGGAACCAAGAAGATGAATCCCTGCAGTCACGAAAGCTTTAAATCGAAAAAATTCATCATGACTTTGATAGAAGTAGCGACAGACGTATTATTTTGCCTGGAATAATGTGGACATCAGAACGGTTTGCCGCGATGATAATCCTGATTGTCAGGCTTAGTGAGTGTTATTCATTAATTTTAATGCTCGGCTTGGGTGCACGTGGAAGACAATACATCAAACAACTTACAGCGCCAAATAAATTACATTATGTACGGAATGGATATGTCCCTAGCTTGAACATTCAAGTGTGTGTTATGGTTCTTGGCTTGCATGCATAATAACCATGCCAGGTGCTTGTCGTTGTGGAACGGGTTGACGTTTATTTCGACTTTAACACTCGAATATAATGACACCAAATAACCACAACGCCCAAACATTATGCATATGTTTCTTTGTCCCACTCCGTCCTGCTCCACACCACTCGCACCACACTTTCCCTGTCCCTCGTGCAGACACGCTTGTGCGGCCGTCTGGAACGCTCTTCGTTCCGAAATTAGGAAGCCACTGGAGCCGTGCACTTAAAAATCTAGATTCACAAATCATTTCTATAGGACTGCTTTTGTGTTTCATTTGTTGTTCTTCCCCAGCACCTCCAATTAGTACGGTTGGCTGCGTACGGTGCAAAAGAAGTTCAACATACATGCAAAGCCCACATCCTCTCATTCTGTCCCTCGGTTACTGTCTTTTTGTGTCCTTCCTCCAACTCTGTCCCAGCCCTCTCCTCATCCTATATGCACGCACGCATGTTGAACTTAGTTCGCACCGTATGTAGCCAACCGTGCTAATCGGAGGTACTTCTGTTCATTAACTCTTTCTCCTCTCCCCCTCTCGTTGTTAGCAGCGGGTCTCTCAAACCTTCTTTTTCCACCTCCTGTTTTTATGTTGGTGCTGTTCTCTATTCTCTCTGCTCTGCGACATGTGTTCCTCTCAGCCCCCACTCTCTCTCTTATCTGCATGCAGCCCTGAGCATTATTGTTTCCCCTTTATTATCGGTCGCTACACGTGGTCTCTGCTGGCTGCGGACTCAATCGACGTTTGATGGTCTTGTTCGTCCAGCAAATTTACCAAGCGCCCTCCCGTCTCTTCATTGTGTATCTGCATCAACGTCACCGATTGCCATTTAGCAGTTGGTTACTTCCTTCATTCAAATGTCTTAAACCCCCTGCCTCTGTCCTACCAGCAGTCAACTAAAATACAATTAAGAACTTTTATTTTAAAAGCTAAGGTCCCACTGAGCTAGACAGCTCGTTTTCACAAGCGACCTGGCCACAAATTATAGCTCAACGAAGGGGCTTATCACGTGGAGACTTATAGCAGCCAAAAACTCTAAAACGATGTTTCTAAATGTGGAGGAAAACAAGGTCGGTCCCAGAGAAAATCCCAGACGACCACTGGGAGAACATGCACACTCCGAATGTACAGGCATCAGGGTTGGGATTGAACCCACGACCTCCTGCATACCAGGCAAGAGAGGTAACATCTCGCCACCAACGAGTACACCGAAGTAAGTTGATCGGCAGATTGCATGTGGTAGGGTGAGGTGTTTGGAACGTCCACCACTTCTAAGATGCCTGGCCGGCGTGGTAGATTAATATAAAATACCTCCTCGAGAGTGACTCCCGTCGGCTTCCGTGATTGGAGGCCCCTACCACCAGCAATGAAGTAACCCAAAAAACACAGGGTCTCACCCTTAAATAGCTACGTCATACGATCCTTCGAGTACACATCTGCATGGCTTATATTGGGCTACCAATCAAATATCGAATTGACTGTAAGTTTCCTGCTATTGACTTACAAGGCTGTCGATGGGTTAGCCCCACATTACTTACAGGAACTGATCCACTTATATACACCACCAATGAGGTCCTTAAGATCTTTTGATCTCATTCTTCTTAGTATTCCGACGTCAAGGCTCGAATCCTGGGGTGATTGGGCTTTTGCCAGTGCAGCTCCAAGACTATGGAACGCGTTTGCCTCTGATAATAAGAATCAGCATCTCTTGAGCTATTCATATCTCTCCTGAAAACTCACCCCTTTAAAATGGCATTTTCCCCGTGGGTTTGATCGTTTTACTGCTGGCTCTGTCTCATTCCCTGCTTTCCATACACGGAACATTGGGATCCTTGGATGAAATGCGCTTCACAGATGTAAATTATTATTTATTGTTGTTTACGTATTGAATTACCGTACCTTGCTGTGCATTGAGAGCCTTGATGTTAACGTGTCGGCTCTTTCTGCAGCACTCTTAGAACTCCGTGTTGCATTCAAAGAAAGATGATGACTCTCACTCCACAATTACTGTCAACTCTTCCTCTGTGATCGACAAGGCTGCTAATCTATGGATGAGTGCTTTCCCTTCCCCCTCGCCACACGGAGTTCAACTGCATCTCAATGTATTCCTCCCAGTTTTGTCTCCAGTTCAATAATGCTTCATTGACCAAACAGAGCCCATACGTTACAAGTAGCAATGCCGAAACCCAGAGGGCATTCTCTCTCTATCCAGCGATTTTCTTTTTAAAACAAACAAAACAATACCGTCGTAAAAGTTACCCACAATACAATGTCAATTTCCAACAGGATGGGGGGGGGGGTAATAACAGATGCCGTGTGTAGCAACCTCGACGAAATCCACTCTCAAACTCAGCAGTCGAACGATGATGTCCGGGCTCGCTGCGCGTTCCACGGTAGGGGGTAACGATCGGGGAGCAGTGAACTTAAGAGAGAGGGGAAGAAAATTGCAGAAAGTGGGAAGGTGGGTGGTAGGGAAAGGAATAATCTAACCAAACCTAACCAGAAATAAAATAACATAAGCGCGATGTCCAAGTATGTCAGTCTTGTTTTCTATCAGGAGCTGCGGTTTCCAAGTGTTCACGAAGGGCGGTGTCATATCCAAGAGCCGAGACCTTCTGCCCGTTTCCCCCCTCCCCCCCCACCTATTCATGCCGGGGATTCTGCATGAACGGGGCACCATATGGCCTCGCACTCCCTCTCCTTCCCTTTTGGCTTGCGACTCGGACGTTCTATCCCTTGCAGGGAGAGGAGATGTCCAGTCAATCTTAACTTAAAGCTTTCGTGACTGCAGGAATTCATACCCTTTGGGTCTTTCGGTAAAGTCACGTAGATAGAAATAAAAATAATAAAATAAAATCACGACGTTTCGATCGCAACACGAGCAAGCTGTATTTGTTTCACCTGAAGACGATTGCTTGTGTTGCGATCGAAACGGCGTGTTTTTTAAAATTATTTTTTAATCTACGTGACTTTACCGAAAGACCCAACGAGTATCCAGTGACTCGTCGCTCCCCCACTGCACCTCCACTTTACCCAGCTGACACCGCGGCCGATGGATCTGGGGGGTTGAGGGGGGGTGCTGCTTGGGCCAAGGTGCCAATGATTTAGGTGTGTCGGTCACGGGGACCGTTGTTCTTCGACCATACTTCACCACGTTGATCAGTGCACATTGGTGAATGGAGAACATGCTTTTTTTATCTTCTCACACCTCACCTAGGATCTGAATTTGTATGGGTGATACTATCCAGTAAAGCCACTAAAGTCCATACTGATCTTGCTCGCCATAGCAAGACCATGCCCCAATGCAGAAGGAATCCCTACATCCGTAAGTACGATTCCATGCTGTGTTTCTCTCTAGGTCTAATGTAAGATAGACTAGAATCATTAAATTGAGGTATTTCTAAAATACATTTGAATAGGTATAGTTGATCCAGGATGCCTCGAATAGCAATTAAGAACTAGCCTAAAATATATACGGGTTATGATGTTTATTAATGACGATAATTAGACTATAGCATGCTGAAGTCAGCCCAATTCCTAAATACAGTATACAAAAATGTGTCCCTGAGCAACCAGTTATCCACCTCAACCTTGCAAAAGAGATAATTAATCCCATTGGGACATGATATGCTTAACAATCTGACAGTGATACATTGTTCTTATTACTGTTAATAATAATATCAGTGTTTTGGCCAAATGTGCAGAATACCACATGGCAGCAATTATTAAATTGCCAGATTGTCCCCCCAGCCCCCCCGCCCCCCGCCCCCTCTTCAATGCTTGCCAGGGCTATGTGCACCTTGCCCTGGGGGGCCAAGAAGGCCGCACGGCGACCCCCCCCTCCCTTGGGCTAAAAACCCCGCAGGTTCAGTACTTGCCACGCGAGCGATAATGATGATTTATCGCTTGTCCGCGGTGCCCCTCAGCCTTCGCCCCTCCCCGCGTTTAACTCCTCGACTCGGCGCTGACGTTGCTACGGTCACTCAGGAGCCGTGCCCGTGAATCACCGTCGTCAGATGCCATTAGCCCGCGGGCCCCCTCTGCCACGTCCCATCCCGCTATATTACGGTCGCTTTCATTGCTCGGCGGCGGCACGAGGCCGGGGTGGGGGGTAGGGGGTTCCACTCTCCAACTACATCTAGACCCCGGCCACGAGATAACGTCAAGGACCCCCCACACCAACCACGCCAACCACCCCCAGCCACCCCGCGCATGTCTTGCGGCGTGTCGGGATAGTGGGCACTGCTAGGATGGTGTGCGGTGGGATGGGGCATTAGCGCTGTGGGTCTGGTGGTGGTGGTGCGGAGAGGGCGCCAACACAAACAGCGCTACGCTGCGAAGGAGAGTGAACTTGGATTCGCCAGGGCAATGCTCGTCACTAATTTTCAGAGGGGGGGGGGGGGGCGCAAGTTCGCCAATAAGGCATCATCAGTGTGAGGGGGCCGTCACACATTTGAAACCATTGGGGGGTTGACAGCAGCAGCAGCAGCAGCACGATGGAGTGTTTTGTCACGTGCCGTGTGTTGTCGGGAGGGCCGCACTAAAGGCCACCGTGGGTCGCCATTGGCCTGCGGGCCTTGCAATGAAGAACACTGCGCCAAAGGGAAATGTGGTGGTGCAGGATCTACTCCAGCCCCCTTCTGATGGACAGCAGACAGTTCCGCTTGCGCGTATGTTAAACGATGCAGTTTATTATTACACATACGTCCTTCCAGTGCTCTCTGAGCTGCATTGGCCTCCGGTTGCCGAACGAATACATTATGAGGTCGCGCTCATTACACATAAAGTGCTTGCCACAGATTAACCACAAAACCTTGCTGATCTCATCAAGGAGCATGACACATCATGCGAACTAAAGTCATCCTCACAGCGGCTTTTGGCTAACCATCCAACAAAGGCGGTCGCTTTCAGATGCTCTTCTGCAGCTGTCTGGAACGCTCTTCTTTCCAATATTAGGAAGCCACTGGAGCTATGCCGCTTTTAATACAAGATTGAAAACTCATTTCTTTAGAACCTGCTTTTTGTGTTTCGTTTGTTGTCCTTCCCCCGCATCTCCGATAAACAGGTTTGGCTACGTACGGTGCGAAAGAAGTTCATACATACATATAAAAGTCCAAACAGAAGGGAGAGCTTCAAATTGCCTCCATGTAGGGTATTCGCAGTACTTTCCCACGATGGCGAGACGTCTTATAAGAGGTGGTTAGAACTCAGATGTTACCCCACCACATGCGACCAGCCTATCGACGATTCATGGTGTACCCATTAATACAGCTGGATGGAGAGGTGGGCGGTGATTTAAGACACTTGGCCATCGTTTTAGTTGCTACGCCAGAAGATCGAATCAGTGACCTCTGGATTGCAAGTTCAATGTGATAACCATTGCACCATGGCAGCACTGCAGCAAACCCAATATAGGGAACCATTGCAAAGCCGTGATATAGAAATGTAAGTGGCATTTGTACGGTATAACGATATCAAGTAGTTGCACGGACCGTGCAACAAAGTATATATATAGGCACACAGACACTTTCCACTCACATAAAACACACTAGATAATCCCTCTGAATAGCAGTGTGCGCCTCAGTTCATTTAATGGGAAAAGGGCATAAAAAAGAATATGCAGTGAAGCGCAAAAAATAAAAATCTGTAGACGTATGTTTGAATGTTTCAAGTTCGGTTTGCACAAGCCGCAAGTGGGTGATGGTGCAATTTACCCAGAGAATGGGGAATTCCACTCCGTAGATATGGGATGGGTGCATTGAGCATGAGCTGAATTCCCTATTCTCTCCAGGCGCTTGCTGGGGCATTGACTCTTTGTACTGATTCAGACTGTTAACCGCTACCCAGACATAACAACTTCCCTCCAGACTCGAGTTGAAGTGTTATCATTTTGACGGGCTGAGTATATTACTTCAAAACTGCTTATTCCGATTTAGCCATTACATTTTTTCACAGGAGTATCGCTCAATGAATAACCACCGCGTAGGTCTTCGCGGTTGTACACTGCGAATATCTCGTGTGCTTGCGGGTAGTACCGCGTGTTGTTCGGCACGGTGTCCGACGTTTCGCTCCACGAGCTAGGAGCCTCTTAAGCAACTGAATAAAGCGGCCCAATTTCATCAATTATATCAAATGTTCACGGTGGAGAGATGTTAACTATCTTTCCTGGTATGCAGGAGGTCGATGGTTCGATTCCGATCCTGACGCCTGCTGCTGTATATCTGCAGTTTGCATGCTCTCCCCGTGGTCGTGTGAATTTTTCTCCAGGCCCTCCGGTGTTTCCCTTCACATTCAGAATCGTGCACTTAGAGTATTTGGCTGCTATACATTGCCACATGATACATCACTTCGTTGAGCTGTCATTTTTAACCAGGTTGCTTCTGATAAAGAGCCATATAGCTCAGTGGGCCTTACCTGGTAAAATCAAAAAAATGTGAGCTCCTAAATGCAGTGCCAGCAATAGCTCCCAGCACGTTGAGCAAAACGTCAAATCTTCATGCTGGACAACACGCAGCACAACCTGAAAACCCATCAGAAAGCTATCACTGTTTTCGTAAAAAGAAAACCGCCACAGAAAACGGTTCAAGAAAAGTCAAAGGGGTTCCTCTCTCAAATGAATGTTCTGCAGTGGCACCGATCGGTTTAAAACCTTATTCCAGTGATGGATATTCAACAATTATATGGCATGGAGTAGTGTGCCCATAGGAAAACCACAACTGTTGACTTCCTTAAAAATGGGTACTCATTTTATTGACCTTCGTAATTACAAGTTGCAACTGTGACACGGCAGAAGGAATAACTACATCCATTATTCTAAATGTTTTTTTTTTACTACCACTCTCCCACCTAGCAGGAAATGGCGAACAGCTACTATGTAAATACTAGCTTTACTACCCGGCTTAGCCCGGTACTTGGATTCTTGTCTTGGATTAATACATGGTCTACGCGGAGGGTTGGGGGGGGGTGACGTCAGCAGGCACACTGCGTCACGCTGCCGCATGCGGGTGACATCACGGATGGGAGGTCACCGCTCACTTGCCGTGCAAAATATATGCATTATTGCGCCCCCCCCCCCGCAAAATACAAAAGTCTATTTTTTTACTTTTTGCATGGTGTACAGTCTGGAAAGTACCCACATGGCAAATTTCAGGTTTGTTGCATGTCGGGAGTACGCCAAACATTTTGAACAGACACACATAATCACAACTTTGCCTTTTATATATATGGAGATAATAGCCGAATCTAATCAATGGTGGTAAAGTATAGTAACATGCACATGTTCTTTGACGATCATTTTCTTTTCCACTATAAATTGCCATTAAAGAAAAAGACCCCGTATAGCCTTAACCGACTGTCGGGGTAAGTGCTGCTTGCGAGCACCTATGAAGGCCGGGAAGGTACGAGGGGGTGGGTTGCCAGCAGAACGCCCGATTGCCTTTGTCTCCCGAGTGGCGATGTTTACACATCACACCAGGTACTCATTTTGAGGCTGAGTCGACATAGGGGAGGCCCAGGACCGGTACAGACAATTGCCACTAGTGTTGGCCGTGAGCGGGAATCGAACTCGGGTCGCCGGGTTCGAAGCGCAGCGCGCTCGCTAACCACTACATCACTGCTCCCCACAAAAATCGCCAGCGAACCCAAACCCAGCAGCATCCCTTCGTTTTTTTTGTCGTTCTTTCAAACATTCACGACGGATATGCATAGGAGAGGGTTCAATTAGCCACCCACACAGATTGTTCGCGGCGCTTACTCTGTAATGAGTTACAAATTAAAAGCGTGCGACTGGTTCATTTTCTCGCAAATTCCCCTTCCGCTACAGCGGCCTCGCCACGCACTAGCAATCATGCGTTGGCGTTCTCACATTTTCACACCGATTCCCCGCCACAATGAAAGATCCGTCAAGTGTGCGGCGCCTCGTTCCGTCACAAACCCCTGGGGTGCTGAAACGTTGACGCGCGTCGCGACGTCGCGCGTCACGCGACAGAGGTGCGGCGGGCAGATGCGTGCGCCAAGAAAAGAGGGGCCGGACATGTGAACATCGTCCAAATTTGGCAGCGGCAACCTGCACCAAATACAGCCCGGGGTGGGGTTAGGGGTGTGTAGTCGGTTCATAGGTCAACGCTGATACGTGACGTGATGCACCTGTACAGCTAGTATCCACTCCTCCTTTTACCTGCACCCACCGATTGTGGAGTACATATTCGCGTACGGCCTTTTTATCACCTCGCTGCTGGATGAGGGCCTCCCCATGCAGTGCGTCGGTTATTTGACGACGGTTTATTTCGCCGTGCTGATCAGTGTGGGTTGGTGAGGGCAAAGAGCATAGAACATCGGAACATACTCTTAGGTTTTGTCGGTAAAGTCACGTAGGTAAAAAATAAAATAAATGATAATTAATTGAAATCATAATAATATAAATACAATAATAAATCACGACGTTTCGGAGGCAACACAAGTCTCCGTCATCAGGTGGGACCGTCACAGCTGAATTTACTGTATCAAGTGAGGAAAAATCCAAGAGACAAGCCCTTAAATACAAGTTAAGGGGGGGAGGGGTGGGAGGGGCTTGTCTGAATGTGATAGCCAGGGGATGGCCTGATGGGCGTCGGGAGCGGGGCTAAGAGAGAACAATTGGTGCACATCGGCTCATGGTTGTGGCCGGTGTTAGCTGATAATAAGCATAAAAGTAAGCAATACTGGTAAACGCTGGGGATGTCAACACTCGGTAAAGTAGAATAGTTCCATCGGAACATAGTACAGCATAACAGTGGGGTTTTCTGCGCTGCTATCTGCTGATGACGTGGGACAGAAGCAGCCTACATCACCTGCACCACATATCCAAGCAACTGTCCAGATCAGACAAGATTGGGCACATTCCAGGGGACATAGGAGCCACAGATTAATCCACATTTCTTTGACTCTTACCCATGCTTATCCGCAGATAAGCGGAGACATCCGGAGCAATTCATCATGTTATCCACTTTCATCCATAGATAGCCATGCGGATACTTTGAGTAATTGTGACGGTAAATAGCATCAATATAGAGAGCCACCCCGATGTCTCTACAGAGTCAGACGCGTTCAATATACCTAATGTTCATTCACTCACAAACTTTGTTGTACCATGCGGACAGAATGGGCGATTTCAAATGTTGTGGGCTGGCCTCAGTCCACATTTACGCACTGCTATCCTCCGTCCGGCATGTAAAGTAATTGAAAAATGCTCGTTGCATATGTGGTGCGATTGAGTGAAATGAAAGGGCACGTTACGTTCGAGCCGCAAATAAAATGATGGTTGAGAGCAGCCCATTTTTCTGAGAGGGCACACGTACGAAAATGCAAGTAAAAACAAAATCGACCAACGCTCTGCACGTGTGCGAGCTTAAACAATGCAACGAGCCTCGTGACATTTTGTCCACAAATTAATCCACGTTTTTTTTGTTTTACTATAATTCATGATGGCCCGTGCATAATAATAATAATTTACATTTGCAAGGCGCATTTCTATCCAAGGATCCCAAAGCGCCGTGTATGGAAAGCAGGAAATGAGGCAGAGCCAGCGGTAAAACGATCAAAACCATGGGGAAAAGGCAATTTTAAACAGGTGAGTTTACAGGGCAGATTTAAATAGCTCTAGAGATTCTGATTGTCTTATTAATTATCAGCAGGCAACGCGTTAAATCGTCTTGAACCTGCACTGGCAAAAAACCCGATCACCCCCAGGATTGGAGCCTTGACCTCGGAATACTAAGAGATCAACAGATCTCAAGGACCTCATTGTTGGTGTATATATGTGAATCGGTTCATCTAAGTAATGTGGGGCTAACCCATTGACAGCTTTGTAGATCGGTAGCAGTAACCGTATAACCGATTCGATATTTCATTGGTAGCCAATGCAAGGACATGATAATGGGTTGTGATGTGCTCACGAAATGTTGTTCGCAACACATTCCTGTGGAAAGAGCTGGTAGGAACGTTGGGTTGCTCGGTCAATGGCCAAGGTCAACGGCGGCGTGGTGTATTCCGCAAATATGCCCGACTGTGAGGGCGGGCACAAGCCGGCGTGAGTAGGTTAAACGTTGAGTTTTATAAGGGCACCACGGGGTGACCAGCCCCTCCCCACCCAGCCCCACCCCTCCCACCCCCACCCAGCCCCACCTTCCCCACCCTCCCCACCCAGCCCCTTCCCACCCTCCTCTCCCCACCCTGCCCCTCCCCACCCTCCCCACCCAGCCCCTCCCCACCCTCCCCTCTCCACTCAGCCCCACCCCTCCAATTTTTGGATTCACGACGGACGGACGGACACAATAATCCCCTGTGGGCTGGTGTAACCAGGAGGTTCCTACCAGTATAAAGCATTCTAGGCAGCAGCAGCAGCGTTCTGAACGAGCTGAAGTCTACCAAGCGCCTTATTTGGAAATCCCAATCAGTAACTGCGTCGTAATCGCCAAGATGGGACAACACAAACGAGGAGTTACTCGGACGAGGTGGCAGCTTGCAACGCCGCATGCCATCGGTCACGGGGGCACACTGGTCTGATTTATATTCCTTACCTTTCATTTCTTACCATTAGCTCACTTCTACCATTAACTCCGCACGTAAAAGCCACGTTTGGTGGTGGGTTTGCACCGTGAGAGGCCACATCGGTGGTGCCCACCGGTCGCCGCTTTCAACTACGAAGATGATATGTTGTTCTTATCCTCGCTGCGCACATGCAAGAAACGACCTGACAAGGGGGAGCCCATAGGGGTACCCTCATTCTCTATGTAGAAGGTGCCATTCCAGGTAAAATAAGTGTTGGTGAGGCAATGCCTAACCAGCGCAGGTACATCCGAATTCAATCCATGTTATCAGATACTCTGCTTCCCTTCACAGGCAAGACCTCTTCGGCAGTACTCAATTCAACCCAGTTAGTCTCTATGGTCAAGGACATGGTACTATCTCCTGATGACATCCTCGTCAGTTTTGATGTAGTATTTCTGATTACCAAAGTACCAGTACCTGACACCCTAACAATAATTGAGGAGTTCGTCCAACATGTATTGAATTCGGATGTACCTGCGCTGGTTAGGTGTTGATGATGATGACGATAATGTACGTATGTATGTTGAGCTTCTTTCGCACCGTACATTGCCAACCGTGCTAATCGGAGGTGGGCGATGATGCTAATGATGACGATGATGTATGTATGTTGAACTTCTTTCGCACTGTACGTAACCGACCGTGCTAATCGGAGATGCGGTGGAAGGACAACGCCACTAAACACAAAAAAATCTGTTCTAAAGGAAATGCGTTTTCAATCTACATTCGATAACCTTACCAAGGTCACTCTTGCCACTGAGACGCATCCTGGTCTTTTGAGTTATCTCCTCGTTAAACAAATAGCATTGACCTCACTTAACCTTTCACCTGCTGAGATGGGCACCGCCAACTTTTGCCTTCTGCCTCGTCTCTTCGTTCATGACCCGATGCCGTTTTGCGTGATCCTCGGTGCCACATCTCAACGTGCCTGATTTCTATGGGGGCAAAAATTAACCCGTAAAAACAAAGTTTTTCACTATAAATCCTTTATATGCGTGGCATCGGTTTTATTTTATTATTCATTTCTGTTTTTCTTGAGCAAGAGTTTCATTTTTATCACATTGGTATTTTAAATTAAATATGAAAAAAAAAATGTTCCTAAAAAGTGGAAAATTTTGGAAAAAAATTTTCACGAAAATAAATTGTCACGCACAACGAGTCTGTGTGCAAAATGTCAGCTCGATTGGATCACGGGAAGTGGGTTGCACGGTCGTAAGCAAGCAAGCAAGTGAACTTAATATAAAGGATTTTAAAAAAGCACCTGTTCCTCCATAAAATTCAGACTCGCAGGTGAATACGAGTCTCACTCCGACCTCGACTGGACATTTTCATTCCAATTAATGCATTGCCTTCAAAGTGGTCTGCTGCTTTGGTAAATGTAAGTGCTGTGAATTCAATGCATGTTACTTCAGTACCTGCTGATCAGAAGTTAGTGCTTTTATTAATCCCTTTTTTGAACACCTTGGCAACTAATTTTTTGTACTTAGAGCAGATAGCATAGCTTTCTCCAGTTAAAGACTACGAGACAACATCAAATTACATGCTAAGTAATAAAGAGTCTTTAATTTATAACAAGTCACTCCTTGTTGAAAGGACATTTACAAGTGATTAAAACACTTATTTAATAAACTTTTAACATAAGAGAAAATAAAATAGCACACACAAGGAGGCTGTTCCGTGGAGAATCTCGCTTCCTGTCATAGTAATGTGGAATGTCCATCACTGACCCAGGGCCGTACACTGATCCCACCGGAGTGGGAACGCACTCTGACTTTTGATGTCACCTCCTGCTTTATTTAAACAGCGTCACGTTGAATACACCGCGGTTCTGCCCACAGAGTATTAATATCCTGTGTACACAGCACGTGTAAGCACTTTAATTAGTGTCAATTTCCCCCCATTGAGCCCTAATTGCCCACCATGCTAATGCACCAATTAACCAACCAATCAAGCGAACCATCAGAACAAAGCCGGGACTCTCTCTGACTTGGAGGCACAGCAATACCCTGCGTTATTAACACGAGTCTGGATCACACACAGGCTGGTGAAATGAAACGATTCTACAGTTAATTTCATTGCTCCCCGATGATGAGGAGACGTTAACTACATCGCCTGGTATACAGGAGTTCGTGGGTTCGATTCCGACCCTGATGCCTGTAAATTTGGAGTTTGCGTGTCTCTCTCACCGTGGTCGCGTGGATTTTTATTTGAGGTTATTCCCTGCACGTTTAGAATCAACATGCGTTTAGAGTGCTTGGGTACTATAATAAAGCCACGTCGTTAAACCATGATGTGTGGCCAGGTCGCTTTTGAAAAAAACGAGCGCTATAGCTTAGTAAGCCTTACCTGGTAAAAAATATGTTGTAAGTTTATAGTTGAATGTGTAGGAGCTCTGTTCTCTAAAACTGAGGTTTTATCATAGGCATACGGTTCAGGTTTAACGGGATGTGGTTTGTACCGGTACATCATGAAGCAACTGACAAAAATCGCGACTTTTAATGACTTGGGAAGAGTTGCAGATCGTCATGACAGCGGCGTCGACGAGAGGACGATCCTGGAAAAACCCGGGCAGGTGGCAACCCTAAACGTCGATAACCCACGGAGGTGCGCAGGCGAAACCGTGCGCTGCGTCCACGAGGAGCGAACATCGCTCGGCCACAGGTCGCCGTTGTTTGTTCCAACAACCACGATGAATCTTCATCAGCGGGGGCGATAATCAAAGCCACTTTGGCGATCCCACGTGTCAGCAGAGCGCGTCATGGCGTCCCTTGAACCGTGGTGCGAAATCGTGACAAAGTAAAAAAAAAACACGCCCAGGTGGTCAGCGCCCAACAATATCCTGCCTGGGATTGCTTTTCCCGCGCAGAGGTCACGCGGGGTCAATGTTGCAAGGGCTTGCAGAGAAAGCGGTCACACTGGGAGGCAGGGTCGTGGTGTCACATGACGGTATTTTTTTTTCTTTCTAAAGGGTAGAAAATGAACCAAACGTGACCGTGCTAGCCTCGGTGCTGGCTGTTGGAAAGGCAACCCTGCAGGTGTACGTCAAAGTAGATTACCGTAGTTGCATCAGTTGCGCAGTCGTGTAGCATGAGCGTTGTGTGTGGGTGTGTGGAAGAACTGACACCACTATGAGACCTCCTTTAGCAGTGGCAAAATATAGTAGTAGGTTTTTACCCTTTAAACTGGTACAAAACTGACACCTTTATACAAGGCATCATGTTTGCAATAACCGCAACACAAGCAGTCAAAATTCAAACAAAAAGAAACAACTCTGATAATGATATGCACTGTCCTTGAAGTTGATTGGTCCACACCCGAGACAGCTTTCCTTAGAGCCTAGTCTCCATTGGTGTTGGACCAGATGACGCCAAAAGGCGTACAACTCAAAAACAGCGCACTATCAGAGTATTGAGAGCTCGCGGTATCCATCCAGATTGTACTGGTGTTTAAGTTCACGATAGAAATCAGATGGTTGTGAGCTCAAATACTGGTAGGAGTTAACATGAGCCCTCATCGTACCCTTAATGTGACCCAAGATCTCTCAATTTGAATCACAAGGGACACAGCAAAGCTATCGAAGCAGTCACATATCCAGAACTATTGTGCCAGACTAGGTGCACTTTGAGGCCACATGATGTGTCGAAGGCTCGTCGGCATGAGGTCATGAGATAGAACCATGTGATAATGGATGAACTGACCAATTTGACTGGCAGATGCACCACCTGTGCTAACTCGCCGTGTGTTAGCTGCCTGGCGCTATGATAATTATTGCCCTCCAGCAACAAAAGAAGGCGCATGGGGTGTTTTTCGTGATATTATTTTTTCGTGTTCGTGTGCGTACTCTGTTTTCATTTGCATACTGAGCGAGAGGCTGCTTACATTACGAGCGAGTCAGCCAAATGAATGTCGCAAAACATTTTATATTTTTACGAAGCACATGTACGAAAAAATGCAATGCAACATCTCAAAGCATTTCGTCTCAGAACACGTATTTTGAATCCGTTTAGCAAGCGTGCGAAAGTATGGTAAATTAAATGCACGTTGATTTGCAATGTACAATCATTTTTTACTCCACGGGATGAGGATGTCCTTTTGGAAACGCAGTTCACTTGGACACAGAGAGAGAGAGAGCTCGTGGCCTGTCACATGGGCTGCGTTGGGGGAAGGGCAATAACACCCCCCCCAAAAAAAAAAACTGGACACCTTCATGCGATTCATAATTTGAGGGACAAAGCAAACCCCTGGCCCCCTCACCAAATATAGAAGTCAAACTCCGCCTATGGTCTCTGAGCAGTCTTTGTCAAGAAAGCAGTGGTGGCTGCAATCCGAGTTAGTGAATGCTAAGGGAATGGAGTGGGGTTTCTGAAAAACAACAACAAAAATCGAAATTGAAATTGAAAATTGTCTCCCTAAATTGTTTCTTACACCTGGGTTTTGTTTCTCAGCCCCTCCAGTATGACTTTGTCAGGCCTGAGTCATTCAATGCAGAATAACCAGTGGACCTGACGAAATAATTTCCCGACAGCTAAATTGAGGCCCGGCAATTGTTGGGGCCTCGATATTGAAAATGTAAAATGTGTATTTATTTCAAAATTATTTCACGTTAGCTATTTAAATAATTAGGAGACAATTAATGCAGCGTGGAGCTCGCTACATAAATATCCATCAGATCAATATATGAAAAGCATTTCCACAACAGTGCTCATATTCACAACTCAAGTTAAAATACGGTAATTTCATATTAACAAATGACAATACCCAAGTAAACATCCAACGGCCGAATGCCAATCGATGTTAGCTCAGCGTTGCATGTTTACCTTGATTTGTGCCCACGCTCACATAGATTCGTTGAACCTCGTTGGCAAAGTACATAGCCAACCCTGCTAAGCTGATGAGCGGGGGAAGGACATCAAACTAAACAACCAAAGCAGTCTTCTTGGTTCTTTCGGTAAAGTCACGTAGAAGGGAAGTAATAAAATAAAAAATAAAAAAACATAATAAAATAATTCTCACGACGTTTCGGCCACAACGCAAGCAGCTGTCCTCAGGTGAATCCAGGTCTGTCCATTCAGACGCTGTCGCCTCGACAGACCTGGTTTCACCTGAGGACGGCTGCTTGCGTTGTGGCCGAAACGTCGTGAGAATTATTTGATTATGTTTTTTTATTTTTTTAATTATTTTATTACTTCCCTTCTACGTGACTTTACCGAAATAACCAAGAAGATGAATCCCTGCAGTCACGAAAGCTTTAAATCGAAATTTAACCGCAGCAGTTCTAAAGAAATTAGTTTTTAATTTAGAATTAAGAGTGTATAGCTCCAGTGGCTTCCTAATATCAGAAGGAGGAGCGTACCAGACGGCCGCGGAAGCGCATCTGAAAGCACGAGAAGCAGTGACCGTCTTTGTTCGATGGTTAGCCAAGAGCCACTGCGAGGATGAGCAGAGTCCGTGTGATGGTTTATGCTCATTGACGATTTCAGCGAGGTATTCTGGTTCGCTTGTGAAAAGCGCCTTGTGTGTACTGAGTGCGAAAACATTGCATGTGAGTGCAGACGCAGTATTTTAAATGCAAAACTTGTTCGCGTGGATCACAAGGAGATACGACTTTGGTTCCGAAAGTCAGAAACACTCCTACTGAACGCACTCACAGTCACTGGGAACGCACGTCGTACGCATTGCTGCAGCATGCTCTAAATATCTCTTTATGTTTTTCTGTATGGGACCCGTATGCTTTTAAGTAGCGGTCTTCAAATTGAAGATATTTTGGCTCTCTCTATCTCTCACTGTTTCAGATATACACATCTGCTCACCCGTCATAGTTGTAAAATGCAATCGTACACCCAGGTCGGGGGAAAATACGCAATAGCTCCTTACCCTTCAGCGATGAAGTATGCATGAAATGGGTCAACGTAAAAGCACATCTTCAAAACAAAATGTTTGAAAGGAAGGAAAAACACATTTAGAATTGTTGTGTATATATTGCGTTTTATCAAACAAAAGTGCTTGTTCATTATGCACCAAATTGAATAAAAAACGAGTGAAGACACAGAAATGAATATAAAGTGGCTATGGCACTGATGGACGGCTGTGCTCGTGCACTTGTGCAGGCTGAAATGAAATGCATCACAATGCATTGATGCTAATCAAGTATAATTAACTCAAAATCCCTTGATTAGAATGGGTAAGAGTGGCCCACCGTGGGACGTTTTGTGTTCTCGAGGGATGGATACGGTGGGGGAACGTAATGCTAAAACTAGGGGGTTTCGACAACTTTGAGTCCCTTAAAGAGAAGTTTCAAATTCCCAATTAACACCTCTTCCAATACCATACATATACATTATAAGTGCTGCCTCTCATCCACTTGTAAAGACCTTGAAACACCCGCAGTGGAAGCCCGACACTTAAACGTGTGACTTTTGGTCTGCAGACTTCTGGAGGGACCATGAACCACGGATGACTTTGCCAGAGTTACAGACCATCCGTTAACACAACACTATCCCATATACACTCAACAATACAGTTGTAGAAGGATTTGGAGGCGCCTTGCCCGTTAGTCATCATCTCCGGCAGAAGCCCTGGGCAATGATTGACACAGCAAGGAGGAGAGATCAGGGAGTACAAGGGGAGGGAGAGGGGGCAGGAGGGTAGTTATGATTGCGGAGTTCCTGAAGCGTGCGTCTCCGGCTGTACAACCGGTTGCGTTACCTGTGGGTCATCAATAAAGAGACCTTTGCTGTGCACCGCGTGAGCTAAATCCCTTCACGGCTAAAAGAGGGCACACAGTCTGAGTGGAAGGACTTGTTTGGGCTCAGCTTTAGAAGAGATTGACTCGCCCCAGATTTGGGATTCCACACTCAAGGGCATTAAGCATGCGTCTCTATGGCTTTCTCACTTCCACTTTACCCACTGAGAGAAGCATGTTACGCAAGAGAAGCCCTGATTCCCCAACAACTTGAAGCAAGCCATCCAGACCTTTTCTCGTGCCTTTTGGACATATCCCAAGGGTCCAAACTTTGTACCAGGATATCATAAAATGTCCTTAATGACTTCCTTGCGACACCAGCGAACCCCTTCCACTCACACCCATCTTTTGGGCATTAAATCCCCCACTGATTTCGGCCCCACACGGCACCCGACTGATTGGCACAGTTGGCTACGTCCGGTGCGAAAGAAATTCAACATGCGTACACACATCCAAACAATTGCCTCCCACGCCCTTACACTTCTCCAGTTTTAGGCAGTTGAATACCCATTGGTTGCTCACGCTCAAACACCGTTTACACCTGAAGCAAGAGACATCCACCCGTCAACACCTCGGGGCCCCGTGGCAGGGATTCACGATTGGTATACAGGAACATTAGGTCCATTTTCATTGATTCGCCCCTGAATCAATTACATTTTAATTGATAGTTTGTTATTCTCACTTTTTAAAAAATAAATATATGGGCTTTTTAAAAAGTATACATTGTGTAACGCGCTCTGCGATCCATAAATGAACCGCGCTATAGAAATGTATTCTTATGATTCTTATATATGACCCCCCACTCCCACCCACTATGGGATCTCAGCGAGGTAACATTTATTTCATTGCTTTTGGTTTCGCCTATTCTCCCTCTCGTCTCGTTCCAACTCGTTGAATCACGGCTGGGGTGATCACCACTACGATTATGCATGAACGCGTCGAATAATCGGAGGGGCTCACCGAGCTGCATTGGCTTCCGATGGCCGGATAAATACATTCTGAGGTCGGACTCATTACATGCAAAGTGCTTGCTACAAGTGGACCACAATACCACGCTGATTTCGTCAATGTGCATAAACCATCACGATAACTCCGGTTGTCCTCGCAGTGGCTTTTGGCTGGCCATCGAACAAAGACGGTCTCCACATCGCGCGCCTTCAGATCCGCTTCTGCGGCCGTCTGGAGCGCTCTTCTTTCCAATATGAGGAAACCACTGCAGCTGTGCACTTTTAAAACTAAATTGGAAAACTCATTTATTAAGAGCTGCTTTTAAGGATTTAGTTTGTTGTCCTCCCCCCGCACGTCCGATTAGCACGGTTGGCTATACAGAGTGGGAAATACGTTGAACGTGCAAACGTATCTCCGAACCTCCGAGAAAAGGCTGTGGTAAGCCTCCTCGTCATTTTGGGGCAGTACAACATGTACTGTTGAAGGCGAGAAGATTATCTGGAACTTCCTTCTCAATTGCGACAACTGCCTCCGTCAGCCAGGGGTTTTCTAACGCACGCCTCTCTGGTGTATTTGTATTTTTAAATCCTTTATATTAAGTTCGCTTGCTTGCTTGCTTGCGTGCTTGCGTGCTTGCGTGCTTGCTTGCTTACGACCGTGCAAATCTTTCGGTCGTTTTTTAACCCACTTCCCGTGATCCAATCGAGCTGACATTTTGCACACAGACTCGTTGTGCGTGACAATTAATTTTCGTGAAATTTTTTTTCCTAAATTTTACACTGTTTAGGAAAAAAAAATTCAATATTTTATTACCAATTGCTTAATGGTGGCAGACAATCATCTGACCCATAGGTGGCAGCCATCTCAAGCCAGAGGACGAGAGGACTCTAGCCGCCCGTTTCATGATGACGCAAATGTTGACTAACCACATGGCATGAAATCCCTGCCCCCACGCTGGACAGTGGAGACTATTTATAGAGCAGTTAAATTGAAGCCGCCAGGTTCTTGAAAGTGGTAAAACGGGTCAACGCTAGTGCCCTCGGGAATATACGGGGCATGTCAAGAGGTGATCTTACATATAAAGGATTTATAGTGAAAAACTTTGTTTTTACGGGTTAAATTTTCCCATCTGCTGATGATCGATGCGCATGCAAGGGGACAAATAAACCTAAAAATGTTTTTATTATCAGAACATAAAAGTTGCTGCGGTAATTATTGCACGTGACAGGGGGGCATAATCGAATGTACTTTTGCACCTCCGTGTGTTTGTAAATCGGGTTAGAACGCCCTGAGAAAACGAAACTAAATTTCTTGAAACGCACGTCATGTGACATGCCAGCAGATTATTAAAAAGCAAACCGAGAAATGTTCCGTACTTTCATTATACCTAATGAAAAAAAACTAAATGCATTTTGGGTAGCAGGAATTAGTTTGATTGAATAAAAATTGCAGATCAAGGTGCAGCCCTATAATTGCATGCTACATGCCACTGCTAGTGGACGGGTCTCCATGAAACGGAGCTCTAGAAATCCCTGTAGATAATTTTCCTAAGTAGTGGGAGCACTCACACTTTACCCCACCGTGTGTGACATGCTGATGGACGGACCGTTGAATTACTATGACATGTATATGCATGTAAATATGCGCTTATAGCCAGGAAATACACTTGGCATATTGATGATGGATATCCCTTCTTGGTGTTGGTTGATCTTTTGTTTGTGCACCCTTGGGGACGGACTCTAACTATCTAGAAGAAAGAAAGAAAATAAATCCATGTATCACAGTTTAATCTGCGAGCAGTGAACAGCTACGCATACGTGTGGCATTCCATTTGAATGTACGATATGTGACCTTCGCAGGAACACAACAACATCTTGTTTAAGATTGTTAGCAACGCTTTATTTGAAAGCCAAAACTTATTCCCAATGACAAATGTTTGCGTTCACCATTTCTTTTGATAAACTGGCCAAATAGCCACTGTGTAAAGGTGCAGTCCTGCTTGCAGAAGACACTCCACTAAATCGTATTCTAGAGAGCCCCTCTATCATTCAAACTTGATTTGAAACTTGCGTGACTGCAGGAATTACTAATTTGTTTATTTCGGTAAAGTCACGTAGAAAGAAAACAAATTAAATAATAGAGTACGATGTTTCGATTGCAACACAAGCAACCGTTATCAGGTAGAACTAAATTTGAGAGAGAGACAAAACACAGACACGGAGACACACAGACAGACACACAAGCAGAGAGAGACAACACAGACACACAGAGAGAGACACACACCATAGACACACAGAGAACAATCGAAACGTCATACTCTATTATTTAATTTATTTTCTTTCTATGTGACTTTACCGAAAGAACCAAAGAGTAACCCCTCTATCATTGTTTTATTTTATCTGAAATAGATTTATATCGCTATTATTCCAATGTGCTCTACAGCAATTATACATTTGTACAACATATAATTGTGGTTGAAATAAAGTGTGGGGTTATTAACAGTGGCTGTGCAGTTATGGTAAGAGGAGAAGAAGTGGGAGTGGTTAAGGAGGGGTTGGGGTAGTGATAGGGGTTGGGGTAGTGATAGGGGTTGGGGTAGTGATAGGGGTTGAGGTAGTGATAGGGGTTGGGGTAGTGATAGGGGTTGGGGTAGTGATAGGGGTTGGGTATTGATAGGGGTTGGGGTAGTGATAGGGGTTGAGGTAGTGATAGGGGTTGGGGTAGTGATAGGGGTTGAGGTAGTGATAGGGGTTGGGGTAGTGATAGGGGTTGGGGTATTGATAGGGGTTGGGGTAGTGATAGGGGTTGGGTAGTGATAGGGGTTGGGGTAGTGATAGGGGTTGAGGTAGTGATAGGGGTTGGGGTAGTGATAGGGGTTGGGGTATTGATAGGGGTTGAGGTAGTGATAGGGGTTGGGGTAGTGATAGGGGTTGGGGTATTGATAGGGGTTGGGGTAGTGATAGGGGTTGGGGTAGTGATAGGGGTTAGAGTAGAATAGGGGTTGGGGTAGTGATAGGGGTTGGGGTAGTGATAGGGGTTGGGGTAGTGATAGGGGTTGGGGTAGTGATAGGGGTTGGGGTATTGATAGGGGTTGGGGTAGTGATAGGGGTTGGGTAGTGATAGGGGTTGAGGTAGTGATAGGGGTTGGGGTAGTGATAGGGGTTGAGGTAGTGATAGGGGTTGGGGTAGTGATAGGGGTTGAGGTAGTGATAGGGGTTGGGGTAGTGATAGGGGTTGGGTATTGATAGGGGTTGGGGTAGTGATAGGGGTTGGGGTAGTAATAGTGGTTGGGGTAGTGATCGGGGTTGGGGTAGTGATAAGGGTTGGGGTAGTGATAGGGGTTGGGGTAGTGATAGGGGTTAGAGTAGAATAGGGGTTGGGGTAGTGATAGGGGTTGGGGTAGTGATAGGGGTTGGGGTAGTGATAGGGGTTGGGGTAGTGATAGGGGTTGGGGTAGTGATAGGGGTTGGAGTAGTGATAGCGGTTGGGGTAGTGATAGGGGTTAGAGTAGAATAGGAGTTGGGGTAGTGATAGGGGTTGGGGTAGTGATAGGGGTTAGAGTAGAATAGGGGTTGGGGTAGTGATAGGGGTTGGGGTAGTGATAGGGGTTAGAGTAGAATAGGAGTTGGGGTAGTGATAGGGGTTGGAGTAGTGATAGGGGTTGGGGTAGTGATAGGGGTTAGAGTAGAATAGGGGTTGGGGTAGTGATAGGGGTTGGGGTAGTGATAGGGGTTGGGGTAGTGATAGGGGTTGGGTTAGTGATAGGGGTTGGGGTAGTGATAGGGGTTGGGGTAGTGATAGGGGTTGGGGTAGTGATAGGGGTTGGGGTAGTGATAGGGGTTGGAGTAGTGATAGCGGTTGGGGTAGTGATAGGGGTTAGAGTAGAATAGGGGTTGGGGTAGTGATAGGGGTTGGGGTAGTGATAGGGGTTAGAGTAGAATAGGGGTTGGGGTAGTGATTGGGGTTGGAGTAGTGATAGGGGTTGGGGTAGTGATAGGTGTTAGAGTAGAATAGGGGTTGGGGTAGTGATAGGGGTTGGGGTAGTGATTGGGGTTGGGGTAGTGATAGGGGTTGGGGTAGTGATAGGGGTTGGAGTAGAATAGGGGTTGGGTTAGTGATAGGGGTTGGAGTAGTGATAGCGGTTGGGGTAGTGATCGGGGTTGGGGTAGTGATAGGGGTTGGGGTAGTGATTGGGGTTGGGGTAGTGATAGTGGTTTGGGTAGTGATCGGGGTTGGGATAGTGATAAGGGTTGGGGTATTGATAGGGATAGGGGTTGGGGTAGCACTGGCCATAGCTATGAAACGGGGGCAGGAGCATGAGTTGGTGTAGTTATATGGGTAGTGATAGGAATTAGGGTAGGCCTGATCGTAGCGAGTAGCAGTAGGTTGGTCTAGGGCAGGGGTCGGCAACCTACGGCTCCGGAGCCGCATGCGGCTCTTTACGGGCTGCTTCTTGACGATATGTACGTATGTACATAGATGCATTGCGGCTCTTGAAATACTGAATTTTGTACCGAATTGGAAAGAAATGGCTCTTCTTGTTATTTTGGTTGCCGACCCCTGGTCTAGGGAGAAGAGATGGGTTTTGAGGTAGGAACGGAAGCAGGTGAGTGTAGGAGCATCGCCATACAGCGGCATCCCTTGTGGGAATCCTGGCTGGGCCTACTTGTCCAGTTCAAGAACCTGGTTCCCATTGGTGGTGGGAACACGGCATTGTACGCATCTCACTGGCCTGCAGATGAGTGTCGAGTGTAAATAATAATGTCAGCGTAGGGTTGCCACCTCTAAGGCACGGATAAGAAATGGGACATGTCGTGGGATGAAGGATATCACTCAATATCGGAAGAGGGGAGAACGACATGTAAATGTATTGAGTGGTGTATTTATACGTCACCGGCAATCACGGGGACTTTTAATGCTGCTGGACGACTTACAGATGCCCCAGGACAGCTCCGTCAACAGGAGGATGTCCCTGGGAAAAACAGGAAGAGTGGCAACCGCTTCCTCAGCGTGATGCCATCGAACAAAGACGGTCACTGCATCGCACACTTTCAGATGCGCTTCTGCGGCCGTCTGGAACGCTCTTCCTTCCGATATACGGAAGCCACTGGAGTTATGCACTTTTAAATCTAAATTGAAAACTCATTTCTTATAACTGAGTTTTGGGTTTGGTTTGTTGTCCTTCCTCCTCACCTCCGATTAGCACGGTTGACTACATACGGTGCAAAAGAAGTTGAACATACATGCATGCACAAAGACCAACAATGTGTCGTTGAATTTCATGCTCACACCATAATGCTGTAACAAACATGCTGTGGAACTGGGAAACATCAAATGCACATTTAAAATGCTCCTCGACTTATATTGACAATTTAAATTAACACTAGATGCTGCGAAGCTCTCCCCGCCTTTAGTGGGGGGGAAAAAGTTTAAATTATTTTCATGACCTGTAAAGCTATCCAATTCTCAATAATGTGTTGCACATGATCAATGCCATTAACTTCATATGCCTATTCTTTGGACCTTTGTGGTCACGAATTATTGAATACTATAGTTTCTCTAAACTATACAAAGCCCTTCATTTGTCATAGCTGTATGCCATTGATCTAAAGACGCCATTAGTGTGAGCACAGTAAATAACTCTCAAGTCAAAGGATTGCTATATGGATTGTCTGGAACAGTCCACTTTGTGGAGCGTAAAGGGTGCTGCTATTTCACTGCACCTCACAGCAAGGTGCACACTTGCCAGAATTTACATCCATCACGTGAATACGAATGGAGCTGGTAGAAGTGCACAATGACATTGGACAATACGGGGAAAATTGGACTTTATTTTATTGTTAATGTGCACCCATAATAGCAAACGAGGTCCAGGATAATTGCAGTTGTGCTTAACATTTCAATATTTCATTGTACTACTGCATTAACGTGTTCCAGCTCCATTAATAATTTTGCGAATCTCTATTTTCGTGGTAATTCTATGTCTGAATTTACGATTAGTCTCAACTGAATAAAATGTCCTTTCATTATAGAAAAAAAAAACCCAGGTGTAATGGTATCTTATGTTTAAATGTTTTTTCCCCTTTAATTAACCAATTTTTTGCACGATTTTTTGATCAGCGCTGCGTCATGATCCGACACATTTTTTTTATTTCTTGCAACGCAGTGCAACCCTTTGTGTTGGAGAATGGCTTCTGGTTCACGCATTTGAGGTCAGTATTTACCCACTAACTGCATACGAGAGCGTCAGATGACAACATTTTAATTATCAGAGCTGCAATTTAGCCAAATTAAGTGCAGAACTCAATTTATTGTGATTGTTTTTTTTTCCTTGAGCAATCATTGGCGACGAGACCATGAACTCACGATGCAGGAACTCCTCTCCTTACGAACATTCGACTTACGAACTTAAAGAAATACGACCAAACTGTATGTCCAGCTGCCTATTCAGACCGAGAGTCGTAAGTTCAACGACCGCGCAATAGATGGCAGTGGTGGCATCTACATCTGCAGAACACGAAGAACCAGCGGCGACTACATCTACAGGATATTGTACAACTTTTAAAGCCATTCCACGTGTTAAGTGTACATGCTTTACAAAATGTTTGGACTCGACAGGAGTCAGGTTGGACTTACGAACAAATCGACTTACGAAAAAGACCTCTGACACCTAACTCGTTCGTAAGTAGAGGAGCCCCTGTACTTGATAACCCGGTGGTTTAATCACAGGCCGGCCGACATCTGGACCCGAACCCAGGATCTCGGCGGTGCAAGCCCACTGCCTCTGACTTCTCTTCGCCACCTGGCCACGTTTTCCGTGACACGTGTGATACTGCATGGAGCCAACGTGACACTGATGTAATGGCCTGGCTCCTGCGGGGGACCTGTAAGCCAGCCCCGTGCACCGTGTCAATGACGGTGCGTGTGCACCGTTTGCAGGCTGCACGTCGCCCGCCGCTTGAGTGGCAGACTAATTGAGTCCAAGTTGTGATGCGCCCGAGAGATATTTGCAAAAAAAAAAGTAATAAAGCACTGAGCGCCTTTCCAGATGAGTGAGTTAGATAGAGCAACAGGGAACACAGTGATCGAGTGTATTTTACACTGACAGATGTGTAGCACTGAGATTTATTGTGACGAGCATACGACAAATAGAGAAACGTAGTGGGGGAGGGAGGGAAAAAAGCACAGGAGCAATGTGGTAGCAAGAATACGGAGAAAAGCATTTCATGAATAGCTTTTCTTTTTTAACAGGTGTGGATACTTACGGTAACAAAATAAATTACAGGGAATATAAATGCTTTCTGATATTGTTTGCGAGTCGGAAGCAATTCGCGAGGCAATCTATCACCGTACAATTTCAGATTTTAATTTTGCACAGGGCTTTGAAAATTTAATGCAGCACTTTACGCGTAGCATGTTTTTTCCATTGTCTTTCACAATCTAATTACGCACACCCCGCTTAACAGTTGGAGCAGTGCTGGGTCTGCAGGGAGCGATGTTCTTGGACCGCGTGGTGCATTCTGCCGTTGGATATTTCGTGTACGTATTTTTTTTTTCCAGAGCTACGTGCTTTGGCGGAATGCTTGCCAGGGAATGTTAATGGTTGCCTCATTGCAAACACAGAAGGGACGCCGGCTTGATCTCCTGGCGTGGCAGTTAACGCATTGGGCAGGTTTGTTCAATCTACCCAGCTCTACCGATACAGCCAGTCACCGCGGCCGATTGGCAGGTCGCACCTCTTCCATGACATCTGGGCAACGTGGAAGAGTGGGCCAAAACACCCACGAGAGGGACCTCTCCACAAACTGCTCCTAGTGGAGGCCCCTTCTGCAAATGTTGGCCCAACCAAGCGAGTGATTGCAGGGCTGTGCAATTACTTGTTTCATATACGGTCGGCAAAAAGATGTACTGCGTTTGAAGCCTGTTTGCTTCCATTAGCCGTCGTTTAAATTTGGACATACCCAGGGAGGGTAAAGGAGACAAGAGGATGATTGTGATGTTCAGCTTGTTTATCTGTCACTCAACCAGCCAAAAGATAGTTCATACGGGGGAAGGATTTGTGTGTCCATGTAAGCTGCAAAGGGGGTTACATCCTGAGTTCATAATAGAATTATTTTAGGTTAGATCGCGTAAATATATAAATGTGTTGTTAAAACCAGCAACCACCCGGCACAGCCAACTAGTCAGGGTTGTCACGTAAACAGAACATATTTTTTTGGGTCTTTCAGTAAAACCACGTAGATATAAAAATGAGAAAAAAAAATATCACGACGTTTCGATCGCAACCCAAGCAATCGCCATCAGGTGAAAAACATATAGTGGGATAGCTGCTGAAGCAGGATGTTACATAGGTTTGAGATTGGTTTAGCCCAAGGGTAAGTGGGCGGGGCTACAGATGGAATTTGCATGTAAATGTAAGATCGGAGAGCTGATAAACCTCCACGACGACGCAGCTGTGGAAGTGTCCACTGTATTGTGAGAGATTAGCAAGTCAATGTAAGCGAACCACCGCAGTGGTGGCTGTGCTAGTGAGATATTTAGCGTGTATGTAACTCAGAGAGTTGGAAATAACTGCTAACATCGGCAGGTAGGATGGAAACATCACAGCCAGTTATGACTTAAACTGGTTAATAACGTCCTTCCAATGATTGCTCAGTTTGTACCCATCTTCTTGGTTGAAATTGTGTCTGTGTTCATATACCTGGATGGCTTCATGGACGAATCTTTGTTGATAGCCAGTGGGTTTGCAGAGTACCTTCGTCTTGGAAAAATCTATTTCGTGTGTGCCCACAGCATTAAAGCAACGATCAGCCACGGCTGAGGTATTAGTCCTACCATGTTTCATATCTGCCTTATGTTCACGAACATGGTCCGAGACATGTCGCTTAGTTTCCCCAATGTAACAACTGCCGCAGGCACAGCTTAGTTTGTAGACACCAGGGTATTGCATGTCAGGGATCACATCCTTCACAGATGGGATCAGATCACAAATTGTATGCACTGTGTTGAATCGAACCTGGATCGTGTGTTTGCTCATGATTTAGGAAATCTTTTTGGTAATCCCTGCTATGTATGGCAAGGTGATGGTTTTGAATGGGTCCTCAGATGGTTCTTCCCAACGGTTGTGGTGAAACAGAAAATGCCAATTCGTCACTAGTACAGCACACCGGTGTGTTGGAGAGCCAAGCCACAACATTTACAATCTGAGTACGACGTTTTGCCAGTAATTACAACTAGCTTCATCAGGCGACAGCCAGATTTGTGGAATTGGTATGTTTTTTTTAGGTGACAACCCTTACTAGTTGGCTGTGTCGGGTGGTGGCGGGATTTAACGACATATATATTTACGCCATTTAACCCAAAAACACCTCTTTTATGGATGCATTGGTCGCAAAAGCCTACGTGTTAAACTGACATCCTGGTTTGTTGCGCATCACTGAAACCAGCGATGGGAACTTGAGGAGACATACACACACACGTATCCCACCTACCGGAGTTCTGTGGTGGAGTCTTTCATTGTAGTTTGTAAGCAGTAGTTTTTCCAACAAACCACATGAAACCACTATGTTGCAAATTGAGGTATGACATTTATTTCTATAATTTTCAACGGCGGAGTTTGACTTCTATATTTGGGGGTAGGGAGGGGTAGCATGGGTTCGCTTTGTCTCTCACATTAGGAATTATGTTTTAGCCTTAATTAACTACTGAAAATAATTTTGTAGTGTTGAACAAGGAGGCACACACTTGACTTGGAGGCAACACGTTTATTACACGGCCCCAACAGGGCTAACTACATAAACGTACACACTCTAGACTCTAACAGGGTAACAACACTACTTTAATAGGGTAACTACATAACCGGGTCAGTCAGTAACATTGTGACTTACCCACGATGCAAAGCGAAGCATGCAGATCGAAGACATGTAGCACCAAGGGTTGATTCCAGAGAACAGCCAAGAACGCTCTCGGGACTGCCGCTTTATGCTACTGAGTGTGGCCTCGCTCTGCCTTCAGCCACGCCCCCTTCGAGACTTTTCCCAAAGGATCTCGACTGAGCATCACGCGTCCCTCAAGCCCCCTCGGGCCTCCCTCATTACCCTGTCCCGGTAATGTGCCCTCTCGGGTTCACTCAGCCTACCATGTCCTGACTAGCGCTCTCTCAGGCTGTCACCATGACTATGCCCCCTAGAACCCATTCGCATGGCGTACTCACTTTGGCCCCAGAGAGAGGTTCCAGATGCACGGTAGCACTATTATGACCGTGCCTGGCGCTAACACCATAGTGACACCCTTAACGTCACTATACATTAATAAAGGTGTCCAATTTGGGGTGAGTGCACCCCACCTTCCCGCAAACTCCACCCATGAAAATTGTTCTCACACGTGACGTAACATTGCATATCTCTAAATCGAATAATATTAATCGTCTTGTTGTTTGGCTATTATGTATTCATTGTTGCTTTGCCTATTGATCCAATCACCCAGGAGGCATGAGATGTCATATCTCAGAAGCTAAGCTGGGAGTTTAGCCAGGTCAGTACTTGAGTGGGTGACCACCATGCATGATTGAGGTGTGATAGGCTGCTGTACATTGTCAGCAAAGTGCAATGCTGCAAAACAACTATTTTTGTACTGCGCCATCACCAACCCGCACTGACCAGTCTAGTGAAGTATATCAAATAAACCCACGTGACATGCATGGTGTGGTGAGGCCCTTACCTAGCAGTGGATTGAAACGAGATCTGTACATGTGTAATGTAGCACTCAGAGACACTGTCAAGTATATTTATATATTTATTGTCTATTACGGTCTGTACAGTGGGTATCTTTATATAACTGCGACACAACGTTCACCCATATAGCTGGCTGACTATATAGGATCCGATGGAGTAGCAGCTACGGCGACGATATAAAATCTCCCCCTAGTCTTCCAAGACGATAAAGCGACTGTCTCCCAGACCGTGAGGACGATCCACTCCAAGATGACGACAGCGACAACAGTCCAACTTCGAATCCCCACAGCAACCCTGAGCCCTGCTCCGCGCTGCCTTTTATCTCGCCCTCCGGCTCAGCCATGCCCCTCAAATCAGCCACGCTTCCTTTTCCCAAACTCTTTCTCTCACCTCATTCTACCTGTCCCTGTCGCTTCAATTATTATTTACGACCACTAGGCCCTGTACTGTCCTTACATTACCCCCCTTTTCTTAAATAACATAACCGTCCCAGCTAACACAATTTTTATGGCAGAACCATCTGCATAACACAATTACCGATGAACACGCCACATGTTAGGACCGAAGAGCAGAAAATCCAACTTGTCAGAAGAACAAAAAAAACGTACAACGCACACGATGTGAACACATCCGAACCCTACAACAACCCAAGGACATTCCAGAACAACTGATCGCAATTTAACACAACTAAATTTCTGGAGATCCGTCAACAGAATGTCGAGCACTTTGATCGAGTTCTCGTTGCCGGTCTTTCATTCTGGGTGGGTTGCTGTCTTTCTGCGGCCAACGAGGGCTCGCACTCAAGCCCAGGAGAGGTGCGCTCATCCGCGGTCCTCTTGGAAAAACCTCTCTCGGAAGAGCCTGACAGGTCTTTTGCCGGCGGTCCCTCATACATGGCAGACTTTTGGGGCTCCCCTGATGTCAGGGACTCGAGAACTGCAGGTGGCACAACACATTTTCCTCGGCATCCGATTACTTTGGCCAACCACCCCGACTTGTCAGACACACCAGACCGCAGCCGCACAGATACTGGGGATGAATTGTCTAGTTGGGGATGCACATACGGTTTTAAGCGCGATGGGTGGACAAACTAGCGGCGACGTCCCACCTCCACTCGCACACACTGCCGCTGCCGAGCTTCTATAATTTCCACCGGCCCTTGCCATGGCCGGTGCAATCTGGGGGACGTATGCAATGGCACTTGCAGGCAGTGCAACCATGCTCTGTCCCCTACCGCCCATGGCAGCACGTGCTCACGGCGGCGCACGTTTTTTTAATTTGCGGCCTGCACCCTGGCAGTGTTTTCCTTGGCTGCCTCGCGTGCTTCTGATACCCGATCCAGTGTGAACTGCAGGGCTACTGGAAGGTTAGGCCTCTTTTTCCCGGAGGCCAGATCCAATTGGACATCAATAGGGGGTTAATTTTCCCAGCCATACATTAAGAAAAACGAGAAAAATCCCAGGGAGGCATGAGGGGCCATCCTATATGCCGCCAGGACCCCAGGTACGTGCAAGTCCCAATTTGTCTGCGCCTCATTAACTGCTTGGCAAAGCATCGATGTCAGGGTCTTGTGGAGGTGTTCTACTATGCCATCTGTCTGAGGATGGTAACGCGACATCCAAATCTTCTTTGTGCCTAGCACATCGCATACCTCACAAAACAACTTAGATGAGAAGTTCCTGCCCTAGTCTGTAAGGAGCTGCTCAGGAGCCCCCTTATCCATCACATAGCCGAGCAAAAACGCATTGGCTATAGATGCTGCTGTCTGGTCGGGTAGTGGCCAAGCCACTGGCCACTGGGAGAAACACTCGACCCCGACTAGAAAAATGGATTACCTTTCTGTGTACTGGGGAAGGGCCCCAGAATGTCAAGCATGAACAACTCATTAACTTTGGACATGGTGATGGACTGCAAGGGGGGTTGAGACTTTCTGGCCGGTGGTTTCTGGCGCACACAATCGGTGCAGCCCTTAACGAGGTGGTACACGTCCTCTGCCAATCCTGGCCAATTAAAGTTCTTATGCAGAGTTAGCAAGATGAGTAATAGTTTTTCCTCGTTTACCACCTGAGTTAAGGTACCTCGCAGGGCTTTGGGAACCACCATGCCATAACTTTGCAACCCCTCGTCCCACCTCATAAGCAGACCTTCCTCAAGAATGATCCGCGAGACCATTGCAGGGGTAGGGTTTTTCCGTTCCCACTCCGCACGCCCCCGCAACCGAATAAGGAAGTATCTTCCATTTGTAGCAGCCCCCACTCGGCATGCGTGAGGCCCAACGTTTTGTCCCCTTGCGAGACCTCCCCGACAGGTGTAGTATCATCCACTGTCACCACAACATTGGGCAGCATTGCTCCCGGTGGTTTACACCGCCCCACTCCAGACAAACAAGCACAATGTTTGTCCCACGTCATTCAGGATAGCACATCCGCATTACTGTGCCGTAACTCCTTCCGGTAAACCACCCGGAATGAATACTCCTGGAATATCTCCAGCCGGTGTGAGAGCTGCCTGGAGGGCTGGTCTAACTGCAGGGAGTACTGGAGGGCCACGTGATCTTTACGGACAACAAAGTCCATCCTGTAAAGGTAGGGCCTGTATTTTTGCATGAAGGGAGGAGGTGCGTTGGCAAGGCGCTCGCGCAAAGCACCAAATGCAGCCTCCTCCCCCTCTTTCCATTGAAACTTCTGGCCATCAAAGTATGGAGAGGCTTAGCAACTGTAGCGAATTGCGGAACGAACCATCAGTAATAGGATGTGAACCTTACAAAACTGCACACCTCCCCCACCGACTTGGGAGTTGGACAGTCAAGCACGCATGCCATTTTGTCTGGGTTTGTCGCTATCCTGGAATCACTCACGGTGTGGCCCAAGTACCACACCGATGTTTGCAACAGGTAGCACTTGGCAGGTTTCAATTTAATATTAGCCAACCGAAGCCTAGATAATACTGAACGCAACCATTGCAAGTGGTCCTCAAAAGTGCAGCCAAACACAATAACATCATCAAGGTAAATGAGACATGAGTCCCACTGCAAGCCTGCTAGAACCAATTCCATTAACTTTAGAAAAGTGCCCGCGGCTGAATGTAAGCCCATCGGAAGGCAATTCAAGTGGTACAACCCTTGGGGTGTCCGGAATGCTGTTTTCAGCTTGGATGACTCGTCCAGGGGAAGTTGCCAAAACCCCGACAAAAAATCTAAAGTAAAAAAAAAACTTGAGCACCTTACAACGCGTCGAGGGAGTCGTCCATTCGCGGGAGCGGGTATGCATCCATGACTGAAACTTTATTTAATTTTTCAGAAGTCGACACAAAACAGCAGCATGCCATTGGCTTTCTTTACCAATACTACAGGAGCACCCCAAGGGCTAGTGGAGGGATAAATAATGTCCGCCACTAACATTTCCTCCAATGCCAGTTTTACGCTTTCTTTTTCCCGCGGGCTCAACCTATATGGATTTTGTCAAATAGGAGCTGCAGTGCCCATGTTAATATGGTGTTGCAGCTAGGAGGTGTGGCCGATGTCAAATTTTCCCTAACTGAACACCTCAGAAAATTCAACAGAGATTGCAACTCAGCCTGCTGCACCTGGGACAACTTTGGGTTCTCCTCACACAGTTTATCAATCCTTGCCTCATCAGCCTCAACATCATGCACCACCCCCCCTACCACCGTTTCTGCAGTGGCGTCGAGTGCCTCGCTCCCTGCTGCCATCGCATGGGCCAGCACCATTTCCGTCTGAACCACCGCTGGTCCCATACTCACATTAAGAACTTGCAGAAATGGTTCTTGATTTTCCCTCAACAGTGTTTGTGCCCTGACCAACGTAAGCCCCCGGGTCACTGCCTTAGATGGGCTAAGGAGGACACCTGCCTCCTGGTCTGCCAGGTCCTACCACCTGCGATAATGCAACAGGACAAATGCTTGCGTGCCGAGCGGGATCTCTAGAGATTCCCTCTCCAGAGCCTGAACCGGAATGTTCTGCGCTGCACGCTGATGCGGGGAATCCAAGAAAAACACTCATCGCCCTGATGGCATCTGAACACATCCCTGGTCAGTAAACATTTGCAGGGGCATCTTTCTCAAAAGAATTTGTACCCAAAAGGCAGGGCACAGCCAGCGTTTTTGAAATCAATACTGGCCCTGATATCTCAATCTACCCCAATCTGATGCAGGCTCCTACCTGTCCTACAATTCCCATACTCCCCCCATTGCATTACACATCGATTCTTAGAGGGCAACGTTTCAAAAATGACTTCGGATATGATGGAAGCCGAGGCACCCGCGTCCACCAAGACACGGACTTCCACGCTCTGAAAAAACCCGGCTACTACTGACGAGCCTGCTGCAGCTGCTACTACTCGTCGTGCCAGCTTACGCAACTGCATGCCCGAGATCGGCCACTCATGTGTTGGCCGTGCTTGCCTGGCCATCTACCTTTACAAGGGAATGGGGGGTGGAGATGACCTCTGCAATACCTAATTGCCCCGATGCATGATGTGTTTTTTGCAGCCGGGTGTCTGGTGCGTCGCGACTTGCCTGGCGGGGCTGGGCTGTGGCTGTGGACGAGGCGGTGGATGTCAGAGATTACGACAATGTCCGGGTGATGTTTTGGCATCCCCACGCAAAGTGTCCAAGCTGGCTGCAGCGGAAGCAGGCGGCCGTGGATGCTCACGGCGGAGGGGCCGCCTCGACCCGGGATCGACACTCTCAGCCCTGTCGCGGCGTTTCTCCTCGCTGCCGGTCCCATCCGCGAACCGCTGCTGTCACCTCCCTCTTGGGTTCCGGGCCTTCCTCCACCGGCTCCCTGGTGATCCTTGTTGGTTGGCCGGCCGAACCATCCCCCGACCGAGGCTTCCCGGTCCACGCAGCCACCCGAGTCTGCTTCTGCAGGGTTTCGTGTGCCTGCAGGCACCCGGCGGCCAACAAGGACGTCTGCTCGTCCTCATCGTTCACCGGCAGAATGACCCCCATTTCGGAAGCCAGCTCCAACATCTTCTCCATCACGAGGGAGTCGAGCGCCACTTGATCCGACCGTGGATAGGCTGCCAGTCCCAGTGCCAGCAGTGCACCGCAGTAGGCGAGAAGTGTCTCGGCCTCCCCTCAACTCTGCTGGAGAAGCATGTGTGGCAGATGGTGGGTCATAGACTGCAACCATTTACTTGTAGGCATCCCGTAGTGTGGCCCTCTTCTCCTCGGGAATAGCCCAGAATGCTGCAAGGCCATTGTTTTGAAGAGCCGTGGGTAATGCCCGCAATGTCTCTTCCTCCGTCCAGTCGACAAACAGATATGCCACTCCAAACCGGCGGGTGAAGGTGCTCCAATCCCCTCCCACTGCCATAAATTCTTTAACAGGAGGCAGTCTACGTGGCCGTTCGGTGGGCCCCCTCCTCGCCACAGGAGTTGACACCGCCTGCTCTCCTTCCCGCGCAGGTCACAAAATGGCGATCGTCGGTAGTGTCGCCTCCCACAAAATGGCGGCCGACGATCGATTGGCCCCCAGCGAAGAAACCACGGCCGTAGGTGGCCGTTCGTCCATCCATGGCCAAATCGGCGGCTTGTCCTTGGCCGCATCAACTTTTGATGTTGCCGTGTCCATCACCGCCACCAGTTGAGCGATGTTCGAGCGGAGCAGGTCAACCTCCGCCACCAGCTCCCACTATCCCTTCCTGGCTTGTTGCTGGGGAGGTGCGGTTCCCGCCTCCCCTATCGCCGGTGGCACCTACCACTCCTTCAAAACTTGTTGCAGGGGCAGAGCAGTGGCCACGACCTCCGTCACTGGCGCTATTTTTCCCGTGCCCGCGGAGTTTGTCACCGGGATCCCAGCTCCCGGGGCTGCTTGGGGGATCCCTTGAATGTCCTCTTCCTCCTCCTCTGAAGATGCTACAGGAGGGTTCCCACGCTTCCCTCTCTTCTGCATTTTATAATGGCCACTTCTGACGCCACTGTACTGTAGCACTCAGCGACACTGTCTTGTTCAAGTATGCATATATATTTATTGTCTATTACGGTCCGGCCAACTCGAAGGCATGTTAACGGGTAGACGCGAGTTGACCGTGTACAGTGGGTATCTTAATGTAACTGCTACATGACGTTCACCTGTATAGCTGGCTGACTATATAGGAGCCGATGGAGTCGCAGCTATGGCGACGATATATAATTTCCCCTTAGTCTTTCAAAATGATAAAATAACTGGCTCCCAGACGGTGAGGATGATCCACTACAAGATGATGACAGCGACGACGGTTCAACTTCGAAACCCCACATCAGCCCTGAGCCCTTCTCCGCACTGCCTTCTATCTCCCCCTCCAGCTCTGCCATGCCCCTCGACTCAGCCACGACCCTTTTCCCTAACTCTCTTTCTCTCGCCTCATTTGACCCTGTCTGTCCCTGTCACTTCAATTATTAGTTACGAACACGAGGCCCCATACTGTCCTTACACATGTAGACATTTTTTTTCATGTTCATTGATTAAAGTTTATATTGATATCAGGTTCATGATGTTACATGCTTGCACTGTTGGTTTACTTGCTTACTTAGTCTACTGCTTTGTGGTAACGAGTCTCCCCAGTAAGAGGCATTTGGTGTCGGTGGAACCTCATATTGGTTAAATGAAGGTTGAATAAAGATATGAGGTGGGATACGTGGTTTACCCGACACAAACTGCGTGATCCAGCAGAAGGATGGAAGTGATTACGCATTAACAACTTTGACAATGATGATGTCTTGCAGCTTTAGTTAGATGCTCAGAATTCAAGGAATGCGTCATTTCACCACCCTTTAATGACGTGCGTATGTTCTCACTAAAATATGGTAGAAAAAAAACACGTACAATAAAAAGTAAACATTATTGTTTGTGCCCAAATGTTGAGGATAGGGATTGAGAGGATGGCTTAGAGCTTAACCGTGTCTACTCATTCGAACAAAGCCTTTATTGAACACAGACCAATCCACATCCTCTACACCCCTGAGTTATGCTCCCGAAATTTCTGCCTTGTCTGCAGATAATGCAAGATGGAACCTGTCCTTAATTCATTAATTTCCTTGCATTTGTGTCAAGCTGTTCTTTCACGCCCAACCGCATTTGAAAACGCCTTTGTTATTTCTCCCCGACGAAGCCCCTTCGCATCCACTTGCCCGGCAAAACATACAGCTCGTGTAAGTCATGTGAACACCAGCTATATGAGAGAAGCAGAAGAAGAAGAAACAACTACCCCATTCAGCTCACGGTTGAGAAACACACTGTATATAAAATATAGCCAAAGGCCCAAAGAAACCACCATATCCGCATAAGCATTTCCACACGTTACATAAACCTGTTTGTGAAATCCTTTTGCACAGACCCCCTCCCCCCCCGGGTTTGTATATTTGACCCCGCGTGCGCTCGCACGAACTCAGCCAGACCAATTTACACCACCACCACCCAACCACCACCCAGTGCACTCGGTTTCCTTATTAAATGAAGACACGCTGAAAATATAATAACACGCGGCTTCATCATCAGTTACGTAACTATTGTGCGGGCTGGTGGCGTGGTGGTGGGGGGGGGTGGTTGCCCCTCCGAAGCTGCTTCGAAAAGCCGGGTGGGTGGGTGGTGAGGGGGTGACGACACCTGACGATGCAGCAGACTCTGCCCTCCCTGGAGTCAAATCTCGCACGCGAACCACGCCAGGGGAAGGGGTGCTGAAACGCACGGACGCGGTCGACCTCAATGGGCCCCATCTTCAACCGCCCGCCTTCTCTTAAGCAAGCGCGCGAGCACCAAGTCGTTGTTGTTGTTTGTCCGCAAATCAAACGAGGCCAGCGTTGTTGAACGAACGCACGCCACCGCCGAACGGGAAGACAGGTACACAACCGTTCGTTTTTGCATTCACTTCTCATCATGTCGTCAGAACTGCTTCTGTGTGTTTAGTGTGTTGTCCTTCCTCACCCATCCCGCCCGCACCTCCGATTAGCACGGTTGGCTACGTACGGTGTGAAAGAAGCTCAACATCCTGTACATGCATAGAGACCCGTAGACTCATCACACAGAGACCCATAGACTCATCACACAGAGACACATAAACTCATCATACAGAGACCCATAGACTCATCACACAGAGAGACATAGACTCATCACACAGAGACACATAGACTCATCACACAAAGACACATAGACTCATCATACAAAGACCCATAGACTCATCACACAGAGACCCATAGACTCATCACACAGAGACACATAGACTCATCACACAGAGACACATAGACTCATCACACAGAGACACATAGACTCATCATACAGAGACCCATAGACTCATCACACAGAGAGACATAGATTCACCACACAGAGATCCATAGACTCATCACACATAGACACATAGACTCATCACACAGAGACACACACACTCATCACACAGAGACCCATAGACTCATCACACAGAGACACATAGACTCATCACACAGAGACACATAGACTCATCACACAGAGATACATAGACTCATCATACAGAGACCCATAGACTCATCACACAGAGAGACATAGATTCACCACACAGAGATCCATAGACTCATCACACATAGACACATAGACTCATCACACAGAGACACACACACTCATCTTACAGAGACCCATAGACTCATCTTACAGAGACCCATAGACTCATCCCACTGAGAGACATAGACTCGTCACACAGAGACCCATAGACTAACACAGAGACCCATATACTCACACAGAGACCCATAGACTCACACAGAGACCCATGGACTCACACAGAGAACTAGAGTTTGTTGTCCTTCACCCATACCTCCAATTTGCAGAGTTGGTTACGTACGGTGCGAAATTAGTTCAACATACACACAGCACTGTCAGATGTCGCCACGGCTGTGTAATAGTTATAACACAATTTACTTGAAAATCAGTGGTTGCCAATTTGATTCACTCTCCATTTGTGGTAGTTTAAACAATTGATAGATTATATATACATTGGTTCTTTCGGTAAAGTCACGTAGGTATAAAATAAAATAAAGTGATTTATTTTAGAAAGTGATTTATTTTATGTTCTACCTACGTGACTTTACCGAAAGAACCACAGAGTATGGATTGCTGCAGTCACGAAAGCTCAAATCAAGATTGATAGATTATATGATTTTACCCATCCCTCTCCGCCAACGAGCGGTATAAACGGGTCCCGCTGAGTCTTCTTGGGCGATGCGGGCATCCCCACCCGGTCAAAAAAATGTCTGGCCACCGTGGAAGAGTAGGCCAAGTCCCCTCTGGAGGGGCACTCGAGCACGTTCTTGAGTGGATGGTCCTTGGCCACTCCGCCACCCCTCCTGTGAAGGTTCTCCTAAATCGGGAATTGTGGTCTGGGGTATGAAGACCGAACGCATTGATTTAGATTTATTTTCTCTGTGATGATCATTTTCTTGTTACGTGCATTTTTTTAAAATCGCTATTTATGTATTAATCTTTTAGTTTTTTTTTACTTGCTAAGGAGTGGGGTTTTTGTTTTTATGCCAGCTGTGTAAGTGATTGGCCGATTGATGTGCAGCTTTGCGGGATGAAATTGCATGAATGACGCAACATCAAACGAAATTGGTATCATTATTCCGCCAGCAGTGGCGTGAGCGAGCAATTTGCAGGACTGCGCCTTGGCCATCACCGTCCACACCACCATTAGCAATATTTCGGTCACGGACACTTGTTCACACGCTACTGATGCTGAAACGGCTATCACCCAGCGTCGCCTTCAAGCGAGGTCCGTCTCATTGGCATGCACTCCCTGATTTCATTGTTTCACATCCACATTGTGACTCGTAAGGGAATACCGCGCGCTCTCGTTCACTCGACTGACCCGTCGTTTTGTCGTACAACAACAACAAACTCACCACCTTAGTCATTAACAAAACCAGATGACGTAAATCAAAATACTGTTGACTTATGTTACAAAATACATCAAATTAGTAATGTTTGTCACGTAAACAAAACATGCCAATTCTCGTCGTGAGAATAATTTTATTATGTTTAATTTTTAATATTTTATTACTTCCCTTCTACGTGACTTTATCGAAAGAACCAAGAAGATGAATCCCTGCAGTCACGAAAGCTTTAAATCGAAATTCTTTACCAGTTCAGCACACCGGTGTGTTGGAGAGTAGACCCACAACATTTACAATTCGACTCGGAAGTTTCACCAGTTATTACAACTTGCATTATCAGCCGGACAGGCAGAGTTGTTGCTGTCCGCCGGATGAAGCTAGTTGTGAGCATCACCAGTGCTGGTTGTAATTCCTCGCGAAACGCCGTAATCGAAGATTTTAATGTTGTGGGTGTACTCTCCAACACACTTTGTACTGAACTAGGAACGAATTGCCATGTTTGTATAGGTGACAAACCTTACTAATTGACTTTGTCGGCTGGTGGCGGGTTTTTCGACACATTTATATATTTGCACGATATAACCGTAACATTTCTCGTGGAGAATATTGGTCGCGAAAGCCTACGTCTTAAACAACAACAAAAATGTTGACTTTCATGAACCTCGTGGACAATTTCCAGTTCCAAAGTAGTGTTAGCAATGGTGTATAGATTGTTTTTGTTACGTGAATTGATGCCACTTCGAGCACAATTCTTAAAAGATGTCAGTTTTTTTGCCAGATAAAAGGGTAAAAAAACAATTATCATATTTTGTTACTGGCAAAGGAGGTTCCAATGGTGATCTCTATAGCTATCCAACCTAGGTAATGAACACCTCAGAGTGGGCATTGACTGAGGAGATTGAGTGATGAAATCAGCTCTTGTACGGCAGCAAAGAGGATTGTTGCATCGCAGAACTGTGCACGATGGCAACGACTTGGGGAGGACTTCATGCAGCGGTGTATTGATCATGGCTGATGATGATGATATTTTATCGTATTCGCATATAGATTTTGCTTATGTGTTTTTTTGCTCGTCATTTTATCGCTGGCCTGAGTATGGAGTGTCAGCTAAAGCAACACATGCCGGTATATACAGTGCTACCTAAAACTGCATATGAATTCACGTAATTGATGGTTATCTTCAGTGTTCCATAATTAGACATCCCCGATGTAAATCTCTTCAATTCCATTCCCATTATTTTCAAAAACTAAATTTCGAAAGCCTTTGTCCGAAACTCTCTCCTCCAAACCATGTTTATGGGCTCGAACAATCTCGGAATCATAACAGCCGCGGTTTTCATGACACGTCCATCGCCTAATTGAATTGCAATGTGCATGGATTCTATTTAAAAACAATTTTAAACTATTGAGCGAAAAACAATTGCTATGCAATCCTTTACATTTGCGAGCCATCACGAGGGCATCGAGCCAGCGTCACGCTGTGTGCTGTGCTTGGCTACGTTTTAATTTTTGCTCCGCGCAGGAGGCGGCGATGCACGTGAGATGGCTAATGCTCCCCAAAATGCCCCGCCGAATCCAACTCTGGCACGTTACGCATCGTAGTCTGCGTCGGGTAAGTGGACCGGGCTTGCATGACAGCCAACATCTCTGTAGTAAGTAAAAAAAAACATACTACAAGCACTGGCCCCCGATTCACATAGCTATTTTAGTCCTCATTCCACCACTCTTTTTGGCAGAATGATGGGCCGTTTTGTAGCGGGAGTGGGTGGGCTAAAGAAAAACGGTCCTATTCTGCAATTTGCAATTCACGTACGTTTAGCCACAAAAAACACACGTGGCCATTCCACAACTGCTCTCACCATGAATTGAGGAATGATTCAACGTGGCTGAGGGATAAAGGCGTCGAGCTAACGATTGCAGAGTTTATGGTGGAGCCATATGCAGTGTTTGGGCGGAATTGCGTCTCTCATGCTTTGCAATTCGGCAGAGGCGGGAGGTGTGTGTGTGATGCTTGTGTGGGAATTGCCTATCATGATGGGACATTTCGCACAAATTCACGTGTGCACGTGTGTGGTGTGTGTGTGTGGAGCAAAGACAAATATTCCCTGTATAGCCTTAACAAACTGTTGAGGCAAGTGCTGTCAGTGAGTAGCACTTACGAAGGCTGGAACGGCACACGAGAGGGTACATGGCCAGCAACCACGCTTCCCCATCGGCGATGTTTCCACACCACACCAGGTACTCATTTGAGGCTGAGTCGACATTGGGGAGGCCCAGGACCGATGCAAATAATTGTCACTGGTGTTGGCCCTGAGTGTGAACCTAACTCGTATCACTACCACTCGCCAGAGAAGATCACTGTGCTACAAACCAGTTTGATTCTCGCTCTAGGCCAACATCAATGAAGATTACCTGAGCCAGTACGGGGTTTCCCTTAGGTAAATATCAACCTGAAATGTGCAAGGTGTAAACATCACCACTGAAAAGAAAGATGCAGCCGGACGAAGTGCGAACCATGTTTACCCCCACCTACCTCGCCTGGTGTACAGAGGAGGTCGTGGGTTCATTCCCAACTCTGACGCCCATATATTTGGAGTTTGCTTGTTTCTCTGCCTGCGGTCACGTGGATTTTTCCCCGGGTCCTCCAGTTTTCCCTCCACATTTAGAAACATGCATTTAGAGTATTTGGCTGATATAAATTGTCTACATGATAAGCCACTTTGTTGAGCTATTACTTGTGGCCAGGTCACTTAAAACAATTGACATATTGCTCAGTCAGTCTTACCTGGTTAAATATAAGATTCTGCTGCAAGTGACAAAATGGTAAAATGTGCATGCGCACACATAGATGAGAAGAAAGTGATGATAAGAGGCGAATGGGTATTTAATTCTTCAAGTCAGCGTTATCACCCTCTTGAGTAGAACGTTTGAGGCCTCGTTTCATAATTTAGTTATTTAATTCCTGTATAAACATGTTGTATTAAAAGTCTGGTCATTTTGTGCCACAACTGGTTTCACTTATTTATTGATGTCCAGTTGTACCATCCGGTGAAGAAGATTTCCCCTTTTTTATAACGTGAAGGGCAGTTTTTACTTCAAAGTGTGACATCTGTACTTTCATCCTCACATTATGAAAAAAAACATTTGAGTCTTGGGATATATGAATCACTAAAATTATGATTGCTACGATTCACAGTTGTAATTGTAATTGCCTTTGTGACACATGTAAAATATTGCACCCATTGCGAAATTATTTGTATAAGCATGTATAAATCGAAAAGACATTTAAATCAATTAAACATGTGATTTGATGCATCAATACGAATACATAATTATAAACGCATCATTAAAGTGTGCTCATTGTTTGAAGTGAATTCACTTTTTTGATGTTTTTGCTAATATTGTAACTATTGACATATCGTAAAACAAAACATATACAGATCCATACTGATGATGACCTTAGCATTCATGCGATAAAATGCGGTTGCAAGCACTAAAACTTGAAATAGATTAATACTTTACGCCGTGGTTTTGCCATACTCGACAGAAAATGAACCTGCTGTCCTTGCATTTTCAAGGAGATAGTTGAATTACAGCGATTAGACAGGCAGGCAGGGCGGCCCAGCAGTAACAGCCAGAGACCCCTGGGTTAGATACCCGACTCGGGGAACATTTCTGTCCGGAGTATGTATTTTCTTCCCCTGTCCTGCATGGCTTTCATCTTCGTTCTCTGGTTTCCTTCTCTTGATCAAAAAGAAAAACGTTAGAAAGTAACTTTTGTTGGCCAAACATCCCAACGCAAAAATAGTTTCCCTGCAAATGTATTATTCAACGCGGGTTACATGTAGCAACATCACTCGCAATTGCGAATACTTGGCAGGAACCTCCGGAAAGAAAGGAGTCTTGGACACTTGGCGAGGCTTTCCTGGGTGAACAGTGCCTTATTATAATGAAAAAGTAACATTTTAAAAATAACGAAACCTGTTCACAGATGCAGCTGCAATTGTACGGAACCGCACAAGGTTGAGCGTTGGAATGTTTTGAAAGACGCTAATTTTTAAAAAAATTCAACCTGCAAGAAGAGGTGAGCGTTGAATTGATGCAACCTTTATAGCGATTAGGGAGGGATGGGGGGGCTTCAATGTGGTGGAGAATAACGGCTGGGAAATGTGAACATGACATGCACGCAGATCAGGGACGTAGTATCCAATAGGCACTGTGCCTATAGGGCCTACGATAACTAAACGGCCCTACGAAAATAAAATGTGACCATGTTTTTTTGTCATTTGTTTGATATACATTTTTTTTAACCAAGATATCTCCTTGAATGCATTTATTTATATGGCTGCTCGTTACAATTTCGTTGCAGTGGCAACAAGTCGTTGTAAGCGAGGCATATTACACCTAAAATAACAGTCGAAGAAATATTTAAGCTTAAACGAAAGTAAAGCAACATGGCGCTCGCCATACGCTCGTCCTGTCAGAAAATCGAATTTGTTATCGATGAAAATGAACGGCATCCTTTTAAAGCTCCGTCATTCGATATGATGATCATAGAAAAAAATAGTTGAAGACATTTTCACTCGCATTTTTAGGTTCACGCTTTTTTCCCGTTAATTTCAAATTAAATCTGCTTATCTGCAGCACACAGCTCGCTCCCCATTGAATGAGGACACAGACTAAATAATGAACGTATCATCAGTCATGACATCAGTCCGCGTGAAACAAGTCAGTGACATCGCCCGTAGGAACATGGCGCAGCAGCACAAACTGTGCAAAGTTATCAACGAAGGCCTACAAAACAGATGTGCCTAGGGCCTACAAAGACCTTAATCCGGCCCTGACACAGATTGCTGTTGCTGTGACTTATTGCACAATTGGTGGAGAAGGAGGGGGGTTGGTAGAAGATGACAACCTTTCTCCGAGATCTCAACTCGTGCGGGAAGCACGACGAATGTTATGAAAATTGGCGGTCGAACGCCCGACAAAATGTATCCCGGCTTGGTGAGCTGACAATTAAGGACTGCCCCGTTCTTCCCAAGGCGAACGAAATTTGAACGGGTGGGCCCCCACGTCGCCTTCGAGTACAGCAGCTGAACATTCAGGGCTATCTCTGATGTAAAAAGCGATTACATCACGAAGGTCCTCAAGTCGCAAGGCAGACATCGATGTCCTTGGCGCTGGAAGAAAGCCATCCGGACCGGGAGTGGCCTGGCTCGAATTTAAAAGGATATGCGCTCGTCTCCGCACGCTGGCCTGCGACATCGCCGGACAGCTGATCAGCGAATCACGAGTGCCGATCAACACAAATCATAAGACGGTAAGTTTACCAAGGAACTCTGGTAAATATTGTGGGTTTACTCTTCAACACACCGGTGTGCTGAACTCGTAACTCATTGGCATGTTTTGTTTACGTGACAGACCTTACTGAGTGGCTGTGTCAGGTGGTGCCGGGTTTAGCAACTCATTTATATCTACGTGATCTAACCCAAATAAAAAAAAACTTCTATTATCGATAATATTGGTCACGAAAGCCTACTACTACTACTACGTGTTAAAGTGATTGTAACTGGTGACCACGATTGAGAAAATTGGCAAACTTCCCTCACTGAAATCCCCTCTTCAGGTGTGGTACCAAAGGAGTGGAAAGCGGCTATGAGTGTCTAGCCATTATTAAACCTGGCAAGGGGCACATTGGATGCGGGTCTCAATCTCAAGTATTTGCGACGCTTAATTCCCACACAGTCTCTGGGTACTGGCAACCGTGTCCCCTTGGAAATCTTCCCCCTGCACAAGGTTTGTCGCGAGGCCAGAGCATTTTGTTTTGCATCCCCGCTCGACCGACTGGCCGTGAACAAAAATGCACGAGCCAAGGCGTACGGGCGGGAAGGGGATTAGCATTGGCTATGGTCGCACAGCATTTATTTGGAGAGAGTGCTGAGCATCAGAAAAATCTCGAAACGTCGACAAAACAAGAGAGAATAAGGAAGGGCAAATTAGCTCCTCGCTGAGCCAACAACTCTCAGATTCTGGGTTTGAGCCTGAGTTTCAGCTGCCAATCTTGGTCCATCTGTAGTGAATTCATTGGTTTTGCACTTAATTGGCTCTGAAACATAAATATTGGTTTAACCGGCATTGGACTAACATTACTCTTCATGGGTGGGAGTGGGGTGGCCCCTTGGTGTGGACAATCAGTCACTTTATTGGATCTCAGGAGTGTGTGATATGAGCTCCTGCAGGCTTCTGTCTTGCACAAAGGGTCGGTTTGCTTTGCTCTTCAGGAAATCCGAATGGATTCTTCATTATGGCTTTTCACCGATAGCACAATGGGGGTATTTTACAAACTGTTCAAAATAAATTAACTCACCGTCCGTTTTTAGCTCATTCATTCAAGTACATTACGTGCAACAAGGTGAGAGCTCACGTTATTTCCGTTCGTAGGGCTACAATTGTGTTTTTTTTAATTCCGTAAGCCAATCCTCGACATCTGGGGGGAGCTGAGTGGAGTCCGCTTATTCCACCGGAGTACGCGGGGTTGTATCGGGGCAGTCGACAGCGAAACGCCTGATTTATATATATATTGAACTTCTTTTGCACCGTACGTAAAGAAAGCTGTTGTAAAAAAGTGACTTGCTCCACATCATGCAATAATTTTTGTTACACATCGCATGGGCGATGCACCCTTCTACTGGGGAAGGTGGCAGGGAAAAGGGTGGGGAGTGCATCATCATCATCGGCACGAGCAAAACTCCAAAGCCAGTTTCCACTTTTGAGCGTCTCATCATCATCAGCGGCGCGAGGTTGCGCTGGCACATGTTACTATTAAACAATGTTTTTTTATTTTATTTTACCGGACAAGGCCTAACGGAGCTATACAGCTCCTCCCTGGCTATCACAAACGACACCTCAACGAAGTGGGTCATTGTCATCACGTCTAAAGCAGCCAAATACTCTATGTATGCACGTTGATTCTAAGCGTGGAGATGATTTGCACCTCACCACATTTGTAGTTTTGTGATTCCATTCATGGAGGAAATATCCACGCCTTCCCTGTGTTGTTGGGACATGGTTAAGAGCAATCTGCCGTAGTCAGGGCAGCATAGAGAAACCGGGTCGATTATTTGTCGGGTCTTGAAAAATGTTTCGTTTTCTTTGGGACGCGACTGTTTTCCCACGTCTTGCACCGTTGGGTAGCAGGGTGCGTGTCGGCTGGACAGCTCATCGTAATTGTAACATCGCATGCCTGTAACATCGCATGCTCACAAATTCCAAATGCCTGCTACTCATTGTGGTAGATGGGTAATGTCCCGAGTCAGTGTTTGCGACAGCTATGGCTGGAACAGCTCTGGTTGTGGGGTGTAGGGACCCCTAGAGCGGTAGTGTAGCAGTTAGCGCCCTGCGCTACGAACCCGGCGACCCGAGTTCGATTCCCGCTCACGGCCAACCCCTAGGTCGACTCAGCCTCAAATGAGTACCTGGTGCGATGTGTAAACATCGCCAATGGGGAGACAAAGGGGGCCGGGCATGGTGTTGGCCACCCATCCCGTCGTGTGCCGTGCCAGCCTTCATAGGTGCTCTTTAACAGCACTTGTGCCAACAGTCTGATAAGGCTATACGGGTGAGCTTTATCTTTGTAGCACTACAATGTAAGGCAGTCGACAATGGAGACCACTCTCAACCATGTCCCAACAACGCGTGGAGAAGGTGCCGATGTTTCCTATATAAATGTAATATGAAGGACTCCTCGAACCTGTGAATGCACTGAAGTACAAAACCAACATAACACGCCTATTTGAGTGGAGCAAGCCGACCCCACTCTGAGGCATCGGATGCCTTGGCATGGTTTACATAACATGCAAATGTGGCGTGTTGCTTTTTTTCAAATGCCATACGAAATAGAAGGCAGATGAGCTTCTCAGAAGCTAATGTTACCCAACAGCAGTGCAGTGGTACGTACACTCAGTCTTCTATTTGTAATGTGAGGATATATCCGGGTCGCTGACAGATCACAACTCGTCACGATGATTGGCTCTGCTGGTCCTGGTCCATAGCCAATGGGAGGAAGCCTAGGGGCGTGGCCCTGACGTAACGGGAAGGTGACATCTGTAAGTAGAGGATTGGTTCTGCTGGCTTTAGCCACAGCCAATGGGGAGACGAGTCAGGGGCGTGGTTCCGGGAGCCTACGATGGAGTCTAGAAAATTCCATAGAGGCTAACCAGGATTGGTGGAAAGGTACCACGTGACCCGGGTACTAAATAGGGGTGGAGACGAACAACACGTGGTCAGAACTGGAACGAACGGAGGGAAAGGCCACACGAGAGTGGGGGTCCAGGCAGCCACGTGGCTGCGCGCATCTCTCTCTCTATCCCTCTCACTCTGTCTGTCAGCAGCGTGAAGGAGTGTTGTAAAGAAAGACAAATAAAGACCGGATTCCAGAAGTCGCTTCCACGACCTTAATTACATATTCACTACTAACAGCAAATACTTGGTTCCAATACCCGATCTGGACAATTTGTAGACTTCAACATGAAAATAGATTCGAAGCTTCCGTGACTGCAGGAATTACTCTCTTTGGTTCTTTGTATTGCATTATATTTACAAGTTTACTATGTTTGGTTTCTCATTCATTTGTACCTGATGATGGTTGCTTGTGTTGCAATTGAAACGTCATATTCTATTCTTATTAAATGCAATTTCTTCCTTTGTGACTTTACCAAAAGACCCAAAGAGACTTCAATATGGTCAAAACGTAGGTGAATGGGATGTGGTGAAAATTAGAAGTTGTTTAAAAGTAAAATGTGCTCGAGAAAGACTCATATGAGAGTGTTATTTGCTTGGTTAATTGTGCATAATAATTGGATTTCAGCATTCTGCTTGTGAATCTCTTTCTCTGCCAGTGTTTTACAATTGCAAGCTTAACCCATTCATGTTGTGTCCATCATACCAACGTCAAAATATACAAGCAGACAATTGATCTCATTCACATATCCATCGCTCCAAATAACAATTTTAGTATTGCTATTTTTTTACACATCGGGAAGAAGTCTGTGCAACTGATGGGTTGTGAAATTAATACTTTAATGTTTTCTTTTTTTTACTTTATACAAGGACAGATGGATATGTGAAGGGGACACATCCTCAACTTATTTACCTCTCGTGATGAGTTGCATTCCGCACATCGACGCCAACGATTATTCCGAGTGTTGTAGGCAGATGGGCGGCGTGTGTGTGAACATGAGCCCTCTTGCACAGACAAACGGCGCTCCGATCCCGACTCCGTGTGCACGGCTCCCTTAGCAGATGCCGCCAGGGGCAAATGAGCCATCGTCTGCTCTTGTTTGCTTAATGATTATTGCTTTCAGAGGAACCAACAACGAAAAAAATGGAACACGTTTGAAAAGTGGTTATTAATTTATCCAGTTAGTCTGTCAAATATTAACTCTGCAAAGTATTCCAATTAAATTTATTGATCAAAGAACTGCTTAAAATTCCTCGTCGCATGTTTAGCATAATCGTTAAAATAAAAAAATATGCACCCTTATATAACCTGATGACATATATTGGCTGTCAAAACATTTTTTCGCTAATTATCCCACGTTAAAAACAGCAGCGTACGAGGCAATTGTGTTTTAATGCAAAAATAAAGCAGTACATTATATTTCATGTAAAAGGCAGGCATAAGCGTGCACATTAAAACTATAAATATTGAGAAATTGTATTTTTATATGCTTGTAATTACATTCTTTATCATTCACACAAGGATTTCCTGTCTTTAGTTTCACTGGCCATTATGTCGTTAAAATGGCGTCTTAAAATATTAGCATTTTTACACGCGGAGGAATAAGTTTAATAACACGCAGGCCAGGCAGCATGGATCACTTTCGAACGCGATGTCACGATGCCATCTCCCTTTTATTACGCATTATTTATTAATGCAAACATTTAGAGCGAGAACGGAGCACATGGTCTCTTTGCCAGGAGCTTGCTGGGTTCCGTCTATTGCTGAACGTTTGACTCAAAGCTGCTCTTCTGGTTGAACGAGCGACAAGGTGCTCGCGCTTAGGAGCGTGGAGAATTATTACTGTTTCGCGAACATACAAACGTATGTCGGTGTGTTCATTCAAAGGTTGTTTATAAAGTAACATCCAAAAAATAGCTATCATAGAGGTTGTTTTGGGTTAGATCGCATGGATATGATGTCGTTAAAGCTGCCAACACCCTGACACAGCCAATTTGTAAAGTTTGTCACGTAAACAAAACATGCCAATTCGTTACTAGTTCAGCACACGAATGTGTTGGAGATTCTGGTTGTAATTACTGGCGACACGTCGTACTCGAATTGCACATGTTGTGGGTTTATAACCCAAAAACGTTGATTATGAATTATTACAAAACAATTGCCCACATTCGCATTTGCATTGTTTCAACATCAATAATGTCTGTTCAACAGGACGACCGATGCAGAGATGGAGCGATCGGATCGGTTGAATGCGCCGGAGATGGATAACAACAACACTGGATGCCGAGGGATGGTGATGGTGTGGGGAGGCCTTCATCCAACAGTGGATAGTCAATGGCTGATGGTCGTGAACGCCAACAAGCAAAATGGAACCGAAGGTGAAAAATGCGCAAATACGCTTTGAGAGGTGCATGCTTGGAACAGCGCTACTATTGGGTATGTTCGATAATAATAATAAAATATTCCACAAATACAATCAATGCGCTCTAAATACAGTGCCGTTTGATTTTATTAAAGCCCATCAGCGTACAACAATTTCAATGGATGTTTCTAAATTGCTTTCTTGGTAAGTGCAACGCGTTGCTGCCTATTGGAGACAGGAGTCTCCCTCAGCAAGAACATTACCTTGCAGTTCAATACGTGAATCACCTACATAACAGAATCCCATTATTTAAGAGCAGGTAAGAGCCGATTGGCCTATGACAAAATCAACGGGAATGTACCGCGATCTTATCAGACCTCGGGATCTGAACATCGCGGATCCTGCGTAGTAATTGGATGGGTGACCACCATGTAGACACGGGTGGTTATAAGGCAGTTGTTCTTCACTAATTTTCAGGGAGGGGGGGGGCAGTGTCAGGGCCGCCACACATTTGAAACAGTTTTGGGTTTGACAGCACGTTGATGGGGGGTGAGGGTGTTTTCACATTTGTGTATTGTCGCGGGACAGCACATGAGGCCACCAGGGGCCGCCAGTGGCCTGCGGGCCTTGCAATGAAGCACACTGGGATGAGGGCTCACGTTGTCAGTGACAGAGGCCAGTGCATGGAAACCCATTGTGCTGGTAATATGCCCCCTTTGACCGCTCCCTTGCCCTCACCAACCCGCATTGACCAACGTGGCGACGCGCGGTCAAGTAACGGCGACCCGAATGTGCGTGGAGGACCCACGTTCAGCAAAGTGTGTTTCACGCCACGTCTCTGTGCCACACGAGGTGTCGTCACGCGAGGCCCTTGCCCAGTCGACATCGGTGCGGAGGTGTGTGCGTCCACTCCCACAGCTTTCAGCAGGTACTGGCCGATTCCAGCCAGATTACAGGCTGCCAGAGGACTCCAGGACGCACGTGCTTGCAAGGTGGACGGAACCTCAGTGTTGCACTGATTATCACGGTTGGCTACGTACGGCGCGAAAGAGGTTTAACATACGCCAGCCGTTGTTGGCTCGGGATGTCATTAATTGCACACGTGCTGGCGTCACGTGTCCATGTTTTCTAAATTATTTGAACTACTAACAGATTACCGAAATTGGTAATGTCACATTGCAATTTCGCCCCAACACCCTCAACCCCTCACTGTGAAACCACTTGCAGCCGTATATTAACTTTGCAAAATAACATAGCGCCGTGGAGATAAGCCCTGTGGTATAAGAATGCCACTGACATTAAACGTGCGAATGATTCGTGAGCCCAATCTCCTCCCCTATCCAGGAACTCAGGAGCACAGAGTTCGGGGGCTTCGGTCCGCGAAATCTCTAACCGCCCCCCCACTCCCTTGTTATATGTTGTACCTTTTACCGGCCTCTTGTCAAATAACAAAAAACTGTGAAAATATATATTATTTGATTTATCTATATGACACATCCATAATAGGGTTACTGCACAGGAATGACAGGGTGCTTGCACGTAAGGAACACTCCCGCTCCGTCCCACGGTTTTCGCAGTTCCCAGACAATGGCTGTGGCCGTTGTGAGGCCCACTCGCTCTCTTTCATGTTGTAAGACGTGAAACCTAGGCCTCCGTTCTGCCCCGTGACCGTATCAGGGATCACGCAGTGTTGTTGATAATTGCAGGGTTGGTAACCCGAGTGCTTTGGCTTAAGTCCCTCTTCAGTTTAATAAGATATCTTAGCCTCGCAATTTTAATCATTCCCACCGCACACTGAATTTGCAAACCAAATTCTCCCCTTGTGTGAGATGAAATTCCCAGCTAAATGGTATGCAGCTCATAAGTACAATATTTTAATTTAATTACGTGAGCAATGCTGGTAGACAAGCAAACGTGTGGTCATTCGCACTGTACACCCTCACATACCCACATCGAGCTGCTGGTCAAATGCTACGTGCTACTACTTCCAGATACACTCCCAGACGGCCTTGTGGTTGATGGCAAGTGTAAAAATATACTTGATTTAATTTTTTTACGTGGAGGGACAGATATATGAAGGAGATATATTGCCTGCTTATTTATTTGGCACATATATTCAACAACGACCCTATTGATTGCGTTGTGTTATGTATAACGTACCGCATGAGGAAAATATTGATTAACTTCACGGTGATTGGAATACATTTTAACATTTGGGATCATGGTTCCATGTTTTATATCTCATTAGGTTGTTTTTTTGTCATCTGTACTGCAATTGTACATATCGTGTCATTAATATTGTCCACCTCGGTTTTTTTGCCTGCCTAATTTGTTGTCTCATTGCTAATGTCTGTCTTGTTGGTTCCTTTAGCTTAAACATTCACTCGCATTTAATCTATCTCCGTAAGCTGTCTCTCCACACCTCCAAGGAGACTGAAAAGTAGGCAAGGCATGACGAGACGCACGCTGGGAATTACACAGAGATACACATTGACTATTAATAAAAGCAAGTGGCCTCTAACCAGACACGCTGCTGTAGGGGGAAGATGGCCGATGAACGATACTCATGATGGAACATCAGTCGGAGAAGAGAATACACCAGAAATGACAACGTCCACGGAGATGGAGCTATGATATCAGCTCGTGTGCAGGAGTGAGACGGATTGTGGAATCGTAGGAGGGGTGGCGATAACGCGGGGCCTTGGCATTCTGATGAAGCTGTCGGTCTGCGTGTCTGTCCGCCCATCTGACAAATGCGGTGATTGGCTAACCAACGCTACGATTGCCCGTTTCATCAGTTTTATATGTATGTCTTTATATATATATATGTGTGTGTCAAACACAGCCCTGAAGTGTATTTGTGCAAGAGACATCATTGATGGTGTGCGTCTCCTTGAGATTGATCCGGTAATATCACGACTGTTTTTGAGGGCGTGCATTGGCTAGAAATGGGTAGCTCAATTAGGCCAGTTAATATGGGACGATGGGTCCAGTTACAGCTCACTTAGCCCAGTGATAGCCAGATTCCGGTGTCATACTAGGGCCGAACCGATGTGAGGCCCACTGCCTATTGTCCCCAGCTGAGGCAGAACCAAAGCACGTTGGCCTCATAAGACATGGAAAGGTAAGTGGTTTGGGGACAGGGCGAATTATACATTCATTGTGTGTGATCTCAGTCAGTGGACTCGTGAGGACACCGTATCACCGCACCATCTACTTGGCCTTGATGAATTCCCACGTTCGGTAAATCTGCGATGTCAGCAGGCACAGCTCGGCATCGGCAGTGGTGGAACAACAACAAAACAACCTGAGCCAAATCGGGCTGGATCGACATGGCCCTGTTGTGCTCGGATGTGGCCGTTGCGTGGAAATGTCGGTTTGGGCCCACTTTCCGAAATTTTGGGGCCGGCATGGTTTAATTTTTTTTTAGGTCATGCAACACAGTTCAAGTGTACGCACACATCGCTTTATTACTCACGTGTGGCAACATTGCCTTCTGTAAGTGTTGAGCGTAGCAGATTTCACACTGCACCTCACAACGTTAGGATGCGCGGCAAACGTGTACGCGGGGAGGGGGGTGGGCACGGAGCACCGAAAACGCTGCAAACCTCCATTTTGCAGTGATAACTCATGCAGATATGCTCGCAGGCACGGCATGGTTTTTATCAGTTGCATTTCACAGGGGGCACCTGAGAACGTATACAAGGGCTCCACACTCCATTCCATTACGTGCGCCGTCAGTTTCCCGGCGGCGGTGTGGACAGATATGAGAACGCCCGCTGAACTGCACCACGATTGCCAATCCGCCACTCGTTGCTGGCGTTATTGTGGGCTAGATCGCGATAATCTAGCCCCTTATTTTTCAATTCGTATTACCAGCCAATCTCCTGTAGGGCAGTGATTCTCAACCCTTGTTGAATGTTCAATCTAGATTTGAAGTTTTCATGACTGCAGGGATCCATACTCTTTGGTTATTTCGGTAAAGTCCCGAAACGTCGTGATTTCATTAATTTTATTTTATACCTACGTGACTTTGCCGAAAGAACCAAAGAGCTTGTTGAATGTTGTTTCAACCGAGCGTACTCCCCTTTGCCTGACCCAACATGGTTCTGAGAATTAAATGTATTAGTTATTGAACGTCGACATTTTAACCGATTGTCCATTTTGTGAGAAATTCAACGGATGCTGTGCATGCGTGACGCTCGCTGGTTACTCTGAGAAACCATGAATTACCATCAATGTGTTTTGAGAGGTATTTTACTGTACATCACTTGAGGTTACCATGTGCCTTTACATTTGTATCCTAGTAATTTTTTGTCAGATTCATACATGATTATTCACCAATGACTCTCGTGTGTGATATAATTTCACACATTTATAAATCTTAATAGAGTTTTTTTGGGTTAGATTGCGTACATAAATAAACAAATGCGTGGTTAAAACCCACCACCACCCCACACAGCCAACTAGTAAGGGTTGTCACGTAAACAGAACGTAGCCAATTCGTCACTAGTACAGCAACACCGGTGTGTTGGAGAGCCAAGCCACAACATTTACAATCTGAGTACGACGTTTCGCCAGTAATTACAACTAGCTTCATCAGGCGACAGCCAGATTTGTGGAGAAGTCCACCTGTTCTGTTCCTTACATAGAGGCGTAGATGTGGTGACCACCCTTAACTGGGTGTGGAATTACCTTTGAATATCTGCATCTGTTGAGGAACGCCAGTGAAGACAACAGCTTCATCCGCCTAATTCGGAGTTTCCCAGTTTTCTGGTTTGAAGAAAAGTATACTCCCCATAGAGGTTAGTCAGTTTAACACGTAGGCTTTCGCGACCAATATCATACACGTGGCGACCCTTACTAGTTGTCTGTGTCGGGTGGTGTCGGGTTTTAACGACACATTTATATATTTACGCGATCTAACCCAAAAACCTCTATTATGGATGATATTGGTCGCGAAAGCCTACGTGTTAAACCATCTATACATCGCTTCACGTACCCCCTGGGACTTCGCCACGCACCCCCAGGGCCCCGCGCACCCCCCGGGTTGAGAACCACTGTCCTATTCCAAAAGCACACACATGAACACGAGGTTTCCTGTTTAGCCTTTATACTCTGTCAGGGAAAATGCTGTTAGCGGCACACAAAGGGTTGGCGGTGTGGCTTGCACAACACCCAGCACATGTCTCCTCACTGACGATGTTTAACGCCCTGTACAACATGTACTGCACCCATTCGAGGCTGAGTCGAACTGAAACAGCATGCCACTGATGTTAGACGTGGCTGCAAATCGCACTCAGGTGACCTGGTTAGTAGCGCAGAGCGCAAACCACCACACTGCCAAACCCACACTCCTCATAGACATGCACAAAGACGGAGATTTCCCCAGTATAGCCTTTACAGACTGCTGGGGCAAATACTGTTAGCGTGCAAACACACAAAGACAGAGGTCTCCCATATAGCCTTAACAGGCTGCTAGGGCAAGTGCCGTTAGCGAGCACCTATGAAGGCCGGCATGGCACAGGAGGTGGTGGGTGGCCAATACCACATCCAGCCGCCTTTGTCTCCCTCGTGGCGATGTTTACACACTGCACTCATTTGAGTCTGAGTCAACCTAGGGGAGGGCCAGGACCGGTTCAGATTAACGTCACTGGTGTTGCCCTGATTTGTAGAGCAGCGTGCCAATGCTGCACTACCGCTCACACCCACACACATTAAAACACAAACCTCTGCTTCTTATTCATCCTACAAATGACTGCTGAATTATTTGTTATTTTGCAACCATCCTGCAGGTCTCGCAATAATAAAATTTGAGCACGTAATATAATTTCCGTGACCCAGGTCAGTCTTGCAGATGAGACCATCCTGGTCCCTTGGGTTTTCAAACGGTTAAAGAAACCAAATTACCGAATAAGTCAAATTCATAGCGCAACGTGGAATTCGGGCAGCGAGGGTAGATCTCACCTCTACAAGAGTAGAGGTGGGAAAGGTGAGATGCTTTGTACCCCCCCCCCCCCCCACATCGCAACGGCACTCGTGTGGGATAATCACGCGTGCATTACGTTGCCAGCAAGTGCCTCTTCTGCAGCAGTACGTTGGTAGTAATTTGGCAGTAATTCAGAAATGGCTCGGTGAACATCACAAAGGGCGTTCAACTCTTGTCAAACAACACCGATGTGATCGTTTCATCTCCCGTGGTGCAATTCTGCATTATTCAATTGAAACATTTTCTTTTGTAAAAAAAAAAGCACATCAATTCGTGTATATGTTAATTGAACACGTACGTTTTCCCAGCTGCTTATAATCCGAGTGTGGTTAACTGGGTTTATCAGCTTGATGACCATTTCTTCTTTCAAGCTATCCGCATCTCCTGCAAGTTGCACTCTCCTGCTCAGAGACGTGGACACTGCTCACGTCCAACGCGAGCAGTCTCGGGGCTTTTCGCACGAACGTCAAGGGGCGCATTCTTTTTTGCGACCAGGTGGTCTGACTTCACCACAAATGTCATTGTGACATCACATCCGGCACTGCTGATCGCTCCCACCACCCCCCACCCTCCAACGCAGGGTACGTCGTCCAGCCATCGTTATCTGGGCCTATTCGGGCGCCTAGATCGTCTTCAAACAGACCTTCCGGGTCACCTTGCACTGCAGTTGAGGGTCGGAAATAGATGCGGAGCTAAACCCCCCGGCCGTAAGTTTGCTCCACGGTCAAACGGACGCCCACGATCAACATGGCACTGCTCACGGATCATCGTCCTCGATGAAGCGGCATTGCCTACGGAGGAGGCCTTCCTGGGGCCGAGGGATCGTGACACCTCAGAATCAGAATATGTATTCATCCTGGGAGAATCCGATGAATTATGAAGGTCTTTTATTTTCACAGACGTCCAGTCGAGGCAGGTTAGAACGTTACTACAACAAACAATACAAAAAAAACATGACAGGATTGCAAAGTGTAGGAAAGGTAAGAAAATCACTTTACAAAAGTATACAAGTAAAAATAAACTACTTTTTTTCATCTTACTAGGTAAAGGCCACTCAACGAAGTGGCTTATCGTGTGGAAATTTAAATCAAATTAATCTAAATAATCTTGACTAATGTTCAAAAATAACATTGATGGTTTCGTGACTACTACTACTTTTAAAGGCTGTTTAATGTTGTTGGTTTACTACTTGCGACCTATTTCAGCTGTCACTTGGTAACTTATAATATGATAGTAATAAAATAAAACATATAATATAACAAAACTTATACTAAAAGTCGTCATGGCTTGATCTGTGATATATGTAGGATACTGTGTATTAGCACATTAGAGCTGTACACGACCCATTAGCTAAATATATATGTAGACGTCCATTCTCTGTCTCCACGCAACCTAAACAATAAATAGTCCATCAGCCTAATATCAATCAGTGATTGTTTAAGCTAGTTTGACTGCTCAGAAGGTCAAAAGACAGTCCATAGTTTCCTTTCTTAAATACATTCTGCTTGATAATATTGGTCTGGAAAGCCAATACGCCGATGGAGTAAGATACATTTATTGTCATATGTGGAGGCACAACACGTGGTTTTGCTTATGTCTGCATTTACACATAATGCTCCATTGCAATGTATATAACTGATTATCTTTTTTAGCAAAATTCTCTTTCACCTGACTATGTAGGTATGTTGAACTTCTTTCGCACCATACGACTCGAGGAAAAAACGCCACTTTCTCGCTATAAATTGAATCGGTTTAACCACAAAGTTTCCATTGCTAAATTATCTATACCATCCAATCCACCCTGCCTTACCAGGTGTGTTAATTCGCAACTTAAATGCGCGATTTAGCAACTAGAGGGTGCTTACTGTTGGCGGATTTTCCTCCGCTCGTCAGAAATCTGGAGGGCCCCTCTGGAGGTTACGTTGGCCTGTATAAAAGAACCAAAAAGTATGGATTGCTGTAGTCACGAAAGCTTCAAATGAAGATTGTATGTAATTTATGTTTTTTTTTCTATCTACGTGGCTTTATCGGAAGACCAAAATAATATGTACGTAATTAATATTGAATTTCATTCACATCGTACGTAGCCAACCAAACTAATTGGTCGTATGGGGGGAAAGGACAACAAATAAACCCATGAAGCTATTCTTAAAGAAATGCGTTTTCACTCTACATCTAAAAGTGCATAGCTCCCAGTGGATTCCTAACCTCGGAAAGAAGAGCGTTCCAGACGGCCGCAGAAGCGCATCTGCAAGCCAAGAGCCTCTGCGAGGATGACCGGAGTTCGCGCGATGGTTTTTTGCTCCTTGAGATCAGCGAGTTCAGGTAAAAGGGCAAAACCTCGACCATCTGTCGGCACTGGAGGCGGTGTACGCCGCTCTTCCCTGACAGAGATGACAGTGCCGCGGTGGTGTAAAGACGTCTGGCCGGCATGGAAGAGTGGGTTAAAATAACCTCTAGGTATGCTTGTTGAACTTTACTCTTTGGTTCTTTCGGTAAAGTCACGTAGGTAAAAAATAAATAAAAAATTAAAATTAAAATAAAAAATAAATTAAAGTAAATTAAATCACGACGTTTTGATTGCAACACAAGCAATTATCATAATGTGTGAAAATCTCACTTTAGTAAAAAATGATTGCTTGTGTTGCAATCGAAACGTCGTGATCTATTTTACTTTCATTTATTTTGTATTTCTATTTTTTTTTTTACCCACGTGACTTTACCGAAAGAACCAAAGAGTATGGATCATTGCACTCACGAAAACTTCAAATCTAGATTGACGTGTTGAACTTCTTTCTCGCCGTACGTAGCCAACTGCGCTAATCAGAGGTGCGGGGGGCAAGGACAACAAACTAAACTCACGGAAACAGTCGTAAGGAATACGTTTTCACTCCAGATTTAAAAGTGCATTGCTCCCAGTGGCTTCCCGAAATCGGAAGGAAGATCGTTCCAGACGGCCGCATACTCTGCCATGCTTGCCAGACGTCTTGGAAGATGTGAGGGTACCCATGCTGATCTGCAAAATGGCTAAAGTGCGGTTTTAGCCCATGCATACTTCTGAGAGGAGAGAGGTGGAGGAAGTTTAAGAAACCAGACCCATCATTTCAACTGTCTCGCTGCGATGGTGGTTCGTGATCTCTGAATTGCAATTCCAGTGCGTATTACATGATGGTAGCATCCTAAATCTCGCAAAGTGGCACCAAAATTGCTGCTCTTAGTAGCTCAAAAAGCATGTGGTTCTTTGGTACATATTACATTTCCATTTTGTCAGACGTATTGTGGTTATCCAAGCCCACTCTGCCATTATTGATAACACTGTGTAACCACTTTTTTTGTTCCTGGGCAGTAAGTGTTAATTCGTAATTGCTTTTGCCTAAAAAGTATAAAAAATGACTATTATTCCCCACAAACTTTGCTTTTGTGACCACGACAGTGATTTTTTGAAATGTACATATTTTCAATGAGAAAACTGGCGAATTTGTATCTTCTCGTTCACATAAAGTCAGAAAACAACAACATATAAATCGAAATTAACATGTATTTACTGTACACTAAAGTAATACAAAATTACTAACCAGTAACAAAAATTGTGTTACATAGTGTGATTATTTAAAACATCTCCAAAGCATGAGTTTCATCTATTTACTTCCAAAGTAACCATTTCGGCCTGACTTTTATTGACTCGCTAGGCTCACAAACTTTCTTTGAGATTCGTTTCATCTTTTTTTCCCCAAATATGCGATCGATATCACGTCATTTTCGATATGTCCTTTCGGATTTCCCGCAGAGCACGGCATTAACCCTTGCCAGGGAGTTGTCCACATATCGCTGAACGACTAAGATCCCACAAAGTGACCTATTACCCACACTCGGGGCACTGAACTTTCCCTTCTACCCTGCTGTAGAGGTATGCATCATGGTGAGGCGGTAACACTTTGTATTTTTTAGCAAGCATTTAAATTGGCGTTCCACGTGCCAAATAAAGTGTAAAGCAACACTGCGTGTGGTGTTGGCTACATCGACTGGCATCCTGGAGATCGTCGGTTCGATCCCGACCCTAATGCCTGTACAATTTGAGTTTGCGTGTCTCTCTTCCCGTCGTCACATGGATCGATCTCCGGGTCCTCCGGTTTTTCCCTCCACATTTGTAAACATGCGTTTAGAGTATTTGGCTGCTATAAAGTTCGACGTGATAAGCCACTTCGTTGGGCTATGATTTATGGTCACGTCTCTTCTGAAAAAATAGCTATATAGCTCAGTGGGCCTTACCTGGCATTATAAATAGTAGTTTTAATCACTGGTGTCTGGCGACATCGCTGCCACTTAGTGGTGAATGGCAGTCAGTGTTGTTATGGATAATATTGGTCTAAAAAGCCCAGGTGTTGTTAAACAGTGTTGTTGTATGCAGCGAGCACAGGTTCAACCCCCACACAGTGAGCTCGCTGAGGTCAATGCAGTGCCCGCTCACGTCTTGCATTGACATCTGCTATGTGGCGCCGTGCCATCCCTAGGTCGACTCGGCCTGAAATGGGGTGCCTGCTTTGGCTGACATTGAAACGGGTTGATACGTGCAAGCCGTCACTTTGAAGGCACGGGTGACGCAGCACCGGCTAGGCAACGAGATAGGCCAGTTTGCGACAGTGCAGTCAGCGGATTCGTGAAACGGCACACGTGTGTATGTGTGCGCGCGCTGTTCACGTTGCCAGCATTCACATTCACCGCTTGTCGTTGCTGCCCCAGTTTCCTGCCACAGTGGGCGAGATGTTCAACTGCCTCGCTCGGTACGCAGGGAGGTCGTCGGTTCAATCCCGACCATGCCGCCTGCTGTATATTTGGAGTTTGCATGTTTTCTCTCCCCTTGGTCGCGTGGATTTTTCTCCGGGTCCCCCGGTTTTTCCCTCCGTATTAAGAATAACATCATGCGTTTAGAGTATTTGACTGCTACAAATTTCCACACGATAAGCCACTTCGTTGGGCTATCATTTGTGGCCAGGTCGCTTCTGAAAGAGAGCTGTACAGCTCAGTGGGCCTTACCTGGTAAAATAAAAATAGCTTATCGTTTTTTTTGTTTAGTTGTTTTGACTATAGTAGCACCCCTCTTGTCTATTCCTGGCCATACTGCAACGGTCAGTGCATGCTGGTGAAGGTGGGTCGCGTGGATTTTTCAACGTGTCTTCTGTTTTTGTTTTCTTCCACATTTCCAATCAACGTGCGTTTAGAGTATGTGGCTGCTATACATTTCCATGTGATAGGCCACTTCGTTGAGGTATTATTTGTGGTCAGCCACTTCCGAGAAACAGCCTTATAGCTCAGTGGGCCTTACCTGGGAAAATAAAAGCAGCTTTTGTAGTCTCTTAACAGCGTGCAATAGGCCTCAGTGAGGCCTTTCTATGGAACATTACCCCTTTTGAATCGCCATCATCGTTGTAATCATCATCAGCAGAAGCACCAGAAGCGACATCATCATTGAACTGCTTGGGGATTTCAGCAGTGCCCTCTGGAAGCGTGGATTTCCCCGGTGTACTCAAGTTTCTCCTGCATGCAAAGAGATTCATGAAATGAAAGTCTCCGTAGTCGTGAGGCTGTGTTGCGATTACAATCTCTGCTGGATGTTCATTTTCCTCATCGCCATCAGCATCATGCGTAACACCAGTATGAACATTATCATCGTCGTCAACATCGTCATTAGCATCCTTATCAACATCTTCATCAACACAATCATCATCCGCGCATCCACAGCTCTCTCTCTCTCTCTCAGCCTCCCACTTCCCCCCGTCCAGCTTCATGTCCCTCTCCTAGCGTCCACGCAACGCTCCCCTCCCCTCTCTTACCTATAAAACCTCTTACCACGGCATCTCTCTCCCACTTCAGCAAAAAAAATCTTGCTGTGGTTTTCCCACCTGATGATGATTGCTTGTGTTGCAATCGAAACGTCGTGATTTAATTTATTTAATACCTACGTGACTTTACCGAAAGAACCAAAGAGTACAATCATCACCCTCATCTTCAATTTCCATCAAGAGCCCTGTGTTCTCGCGCTGCCTGCGTGCTTCCATTTGTGCACCTTTTTTTTGTCCCCCCGTTTAAGAGTTCATCGGAGCTGGAAATGTCGTGTGAGCTCTTCAGTGCAATTTTTGGCAAAGCTGGGTTGAGACGCTCGATCGCCCCACTTGAATCATACGTGTGTAATTGCTATTTTTTTAAACGTTCCCCCAGTGTTATCCGGATCGTGTTATCAACGCAGTGCCATAAGACGTACAATCATTTCCGATGTCTCGCATGGCGGTGCAACCCTCCTTGCTGTGGAAGCAGCCCCACGGAAGCGGCTATCACAGAGCTACCGCTGAGATCCCTTCAAGTCACCTCTGGGTCCACACAGTCGAAGGCACCACTTTCCCACCCGCCCTTCCGACAAACAGCAATGCTTGTCGTGCGACAGTCAAAACAATACTTGAATCCCCAGGGTTTGAATGCAGACATATTACGTGCAGATCAACATTTCACGTGTGTGTGTGTATTTATGACAAAGATCCCCTGTAAAGCCTGAACAGACTGTAGGGGCAAGTGCTGTTAGCGAGCACCTATGAAGGCCGGCACGTCACAGGAAGAGGGTGGTTGGCCAGCACCACGCCCGGCCGCCTTTGTCTCCCTAGTGGAAATGTTTACACATCGTGGTTTTGGGAGCGGTCGTGCAGCGGTTAGGGCGCTGCGCTACGAACCCGGCCACCCGGGTTCGACTCTCGCTCACGGCCAATACCAGTGACGATTATCTGAACCGGTCCTGGGAATCCCCTAGGTCGACTCAGCCTCAAATGAGTACCTGGTGCGGTGAGTAAACATCGCCACGAGGGAGACAAAGGCGGTCGCGCGTGGTGCAGGCCACCCACCCGCTCGTGTGCCGTTCCGGCCTTCATAGGTGCTCTCTAACAGCACTTGCCCCTACAGCCTGTTAAGGCTATACGGGGGATATTTGTCTTTACGCATTTATGACCGGTCTGCGACCATCAACCCAATTAGACTTTGGAACACAGCTCGTATTCACGTGCGCCTGCCTGGATTCCAACTGAGGCTCTCGACGGTGCCAGCTTGCGCGCCGATAACCTCGAACTCCTGCGCCAACCCGGCCAACCTCATCGTTGGTGTCATTTCTAAGCTCACGGCTCTGCGGTGGCGAGAGCCGTGCGCCTTCCACGGGTTCACAGGCCAGTGAGTGCGGCTTATGGAGAGATGCCGTTTTCTGCTGCTGTCTGCGTGATTTTTTTTTACTCTCCCCATGTGTCACGTACCCCCCACCTCTACCCCCGCCCCCACCTCCACCCCACCGCCCTCACCCCCCGCTCCCCCCCGCGCCTCCACCCCCACCCGCCCCCACCTACACCCTCCGCCCCCACCCCGGCCCCATCTCCACCCCCCCGCCCCCACCTCCACCCCCCCGCCCCCACCTCCACCCCCCCGCCCCCATCTCCACCCCCCCGCCCATACCTCCACCGCCACCACCCCCACCTTCACTCCCCCGCCCCCACCCCACCGCCCCCACCTCCACCCCCCCGACCCCACCTCCATCCCCCTCGCCCCCACCCCGGCTCCACCTCCACCCCCCCCAGCCCCCACCTCCACCCGACCGCACCCGACCGCACCCACCTCCACCCTCCCCCACCTCCACCCCCCCGCCCATACCTCCACCGCCACCACCCCCACCTTCACTCCCCCGCCCCCACCCCACCTGGCCCCGCCCACCACGAACCCCTTCCTGCCCCATTAATTTTGTCGGGACGTTTAACAGGCTGGGGCGCAACTCAGAGGTTATAACCGCTGTTGTGGCTTCAATTGTTAAAAATATATATAAATGTCAGGACGCAAATCCAGCGGCGTACCATGCCCTAGCGGTAACGTATAGATTTTGCATCAATTACAGAGAGAAAAAAAACTACCGATGCAATAATGTCAGTACGGAATACCACTTGTGCAGCACCGTGTGTGTGTGCTTTTCTTGCATATCAGCATTGAACACACGAACTGTACAATATGCACTGCATGTATATACTCGACACTTGAATTAATAAGCATAAATATAATTCGTGTGTGACGAGGAAGGCTGCCACAGTGGTATAATTGTGAGCACACTGGACTTGCAATCCGGAGGTCACTGGTTCTTATTGATCGCCTGACGCGGCAACTTTATTAAATCCCCCCCCCCCTGCATTCTGTCCAGCCGGCAGTATAAATGGGTATTCCATGGTTAGTCAATCGCCAGGTCATGTGTGGTGAGTTAAAGTATGGGTAAATTCTACCTCTTCCAACATGGTTTGCCCAGCGTAGGTTAATGTACTCCCTAGTGGCTATGTGTAGCTTTCTCTCGTTCAGATTCAGGATCAGAATATTTCTACTGGAGGAATCCGATGAGCTACGATGTCCAGTCGATGCCCTTCCACCAGCAGCGGTGTAAGCAAGCAATTGCGACGCTGCACATTTAACTTGTTTTTTACCTCTCGTGAGAAGTGCATGTAATTATCATCAATACAGTAGTGGGCTTGCACTGGGAAACGCAGCGAAAGCTAATGAATGCATATGTAGCTGTGAACACACTGGCCTATGGCCATTCGTGAGGAAGGTGCAATGGATGTTGTGAGTGAATGCACGGTGCTCAATTAGCAATGGACTTGAACACTTCAATCCTGGCCCTCGGGCTGATCTTCGATGCTATGGAGTATATGATGTAACTGCGTTTAGAAGTTCGACCTTGAATAGACAACGAACGTTCGATGGGAGTAAACATAGTCGACATTGTATAGCAGGGGACTGTTTGACGAAATTACGGATTGCAGTTTTGTCACATTTTCAGTTAAGCGCGAGTCACATGTATACCCCTCGTCAATCAGCGGCTGAATGAAAGCCTGCCCGTGCTGTGCGAGTTGTCACCGCACTGGCGAGATGTGACTACCTCGCCTGGTATACAGGAGGTCGTGGGTTCGGTCCGGACACTGACGCCTGCTGCATATTTGGAGTTTGCGCGTCTCTCTCCCCTTGGTCGCGTGGATTCTTCTCCGGGTCCCGCGGTTTTCCCCTCCGTATTAAGAATCAACATCATGCGTTTAGAGTAATTGGCTGCCACAAATGTACACACGATAAGCCACTTCGTTGGGCTATCATTTGTGGCCAGGTCGCTTTTGAAAGAGAGCTGTACAGCTCAGTGGACCTTACCTGGTAAAATAAAAATAGCATATCGGTTTTTTTTGTTTAGTTGTTATATATATTAGATTATCGCCATACTGCAACGGTCAGTGCATGCTGGTGAAGGTGGGGAGCTCCTATTAGCACGGTTGACTACGTGACGAAGTTCAACATACATACAGTACAGAAGTAAATCATAACAATACATTTTGCTGCACTGCCCTTCGGTGACCAAAACGTTGCCCCACCGCAAGCCTATAGCACCTGTTATGCACAAAAGTTGTCCATCCCGCCACTTCACAGGCTCAACATCTGCTTAGCTTCTGAGATCTGACCGGGGGCATTCTGGGTGATTTGGTGATAGGCGCCAGTTAATTACAACGGTGTAACCTTTGAATTGCTGAAGGACATCTACAGTAACCCAGGCGACCCTGGATAAAGAGACTTCTGGTCTTCACTGGCTCCCAACTATTAATGCAAGTCATCAAGGTATTGTTATTTAACAACAACAAAAACAACGCTGTTGAAGTCCCACTAAGATGGGCTTCACCCTGTGGTCGGATTTTAATTCGTGAGCACCCCTAACCACTGTGCAATATGGCCGAATAGAAAACACTTTGAAAAATGTGAACACCCCCATTCGCTTGGAACCTAACTGTATGGATTACAACATGTGGCATTATTTGTGGAAACTGGAATCTATCGGAAAAGTCACCAGGATGAAATGGTGACTGGCTGCAGAGGATGGTGATGGAGAGAGAGAACACTGGAAGGTAATGGGGGCACAACGAAGGCGAGTTGTTAACTATCTTGCCTGATATACAGGAGGACGTGGGTTCGATCCCAACCCTGATGCACGTATATTTGGAGTTTGCATAGTCTCGTGGTCACGTGGTTTTTTCTCCGGGTCGTCCGGTTTTCCCCTCCACATTTAGAATCAACATCACGCGTTTAGAGTATTTGGCTGCTATAATTTTTTTTCGTTAACTATTGTTTGTGGCCAGGTCATTTCTGACAAAGAGCTAAATAGCTCAGTGGGCCTTACCTCAAAATATATTTTTTATAGTTTGTTTAAGAGGAAGACCACGGATCTGATTGGATATCAAAATATGAAACACCGGATGGGATGGAAGCTCTCTCCATTGAAAGACGCAGCAACAGACAGAGCAACATGGAGAGAGACACTGCGAAGAGATATCGACAACGCCCCGATGGCCCAAGAGACCAAGAGACTTTGGAGAAGTGCAGGACTCAAACTTTATACGAAAATGGCACGATGCTTAAAAAGGCTAAGTTGGGAAGCTTTTGCTTTATAATGGGAGTCAGTGTGCACAATCGCGAGTGGTCTGCCCCGCACTCTCTCCCGAATGCCAGAAAGTGCCCAGCAGTGTGGAGCGAGCAGTTTTCATAATAAGCACTGTTCTGAGCCTCGTCCTTCGGGAGGGATGATCGTTCCAAGGTGCCGTTTTCATTACGGAAATGCATCAATTTCGGAGGCAAACTGTGCGGTGAATTGTGATTTTGCACGCGCGCGCGCGATATCCATCACCCCTCTGTCCATCGAGGTGGAGGGAAAATTGTGCCACGTTGGTTTTTGTTTGTTTGTTCGCGCACAGCTGTGTTGTTGTGAACATTCTGGAATCCGTGTGTAAGTACGCGCAGACGTACATTGAATTTCTTTCACGCCGTACGTAGCCAACCGTGGTAATCGGAGGTGCGATAGGTAGGACAACACATCGAAGTTGCGGTAGGAAGGATAACAAGGTGCTTACAGGGGCTTCACTCTGCCCCGTCGTTGTCCTGCACAACAGAGCTGTGTAGCAACCGGGTGCTGCGGCGATTACATTTTGCGACCGATGATACGATATCAAATCTCCACCGCATGACGATTATCGCAATATCGGTTTCCCATAAGTTTGTAATTGTATTTTGAAAAAAATCTATTGTATGGCGCTTCGCTGTGCTTTTTGTACAAATGAAGATCACACGAAACAATAATTACCCACAGTGCACTCAACTTGAGCCTGCTGCATGTCTGATGAATGTTGCAGAATACGAAATAATGCTGCAACACACCCATTCTTTTTTTCATAATCACGAAATTGATGACAGCCTATAATCGCCATGCCATAAATTACTCTGGCAACATATTTTTCAAAGCAATAATTCAATGGATAATAGCTATCTTTACAACGTTACGTCACAAATGTTTTGTCAGGAAAATGTAATGTGTAAGATAAATAACATAATGAACTAAAATCACGATGCGTCCAGATTTTGTAAAAAGGACATTGTTATCATGGATATTATGTAGTCCAATGTACCTCATGTTACATGAATAATCATAATTATTTAATTTTATGTTGTGTCATTCATAAAATTGAATCCCACAACGCTGCACCTCAATTGGCCAGTCCCTTACACAGTTGATACAAAAACAAACAGCATATAAATCTGGTTATGTTAACATGGTTGGCTATGTACGGTGCAATAAAAGTCCAACATACATACTATTATGCATGCATTGCATGTGATTATACCACATAACTGTATATGGTAAAGTATGCATTTGGATATATATATATATTTGTTTTACATAACTAAATAAAATGAAAATAACTTATTTTAGTTATTTTCATTTTATTATTCTTATTATTGTTTTAATTTTTCATTTACGTGACTTTACCGAAAGAATCAAAGAGTATGCAACTATTTTTTTTCCAGGTTAGGCCCACTGAACTATATAGCTCTTTCTCAGACGCGATCTGGCCACAAATAATAGCTCAACGAAGTGGTTTGTCACGTGGAAATGTATAGCAGCCAAATACTCGAGCTGCATGTTAATTCTAAATGTGGAGGGAAAAACCGGTGGACCCGGAGAAAAATCTACACGACCACGGGGAAAACACGCAAACTCCAAATATGCAGGCATCAGGGTTGGGATCGCACCCACGAACTCCTCCATACTAGGCAAGATAGTTAACATCTCACCACCGAGAGATATTAATTTACATGACAATGCGAGAATATCAATTCATCATTAATTGACCAATAATACCTTAATGTATAGTGGATGGCAGAGCTTGGACAATTGTTGGCACCAGTTCATCAGGTGGCTGCCGTCCTGCTTGTCTATGGTTCCTCGTCCATCTGAGTCACTCTCTCTATGATAATGACTGAATGCTGTGTGCATTACAATTTAAAATTGTAAAAACTAAGTGAAGATCCCGTTAAGATCAGAAGTCTCTCTTCAAGGTTAAAACTAAAGTAATATGCAAATAATAAGACGGAATATGATAAAACATGCAAAGATTACGGGCAATTCGCTCAAAAATAGTGCACAATTCAAAGTTACTTACAGGATGGAAATCGAAAGCTACGAAAAAATGTATTTAGTTCCGACAAATGTACGCATTCGACAATGTACTGAAATTTCACCCTGAGTAGCATCCATCAGTGTTAAGACCGTGCTTCATTAAAACGGGACACTGTCCCAAAGTGGCTTTCTATTCCCTTGTTAGATTTTTTTTTTGTTTAACGACGCTTCATTTTAAATAAGCTGACTCGAGTAAAAAAAAAGTGTGTTGTTGAACGCGACAATCAAAGTGACGTGTGGTTTTCAAAACGCGATAACGAGCTCGAGAGAGGCTCGTAAAATATATATATAAAACTGCAGCACCAAGTGATTCCAAAGTAATAACTTTTCATTCACATTAAATTCACGGAAGAAAAAAAACATTGATTATGTTGTTTAGTGACAATACAAGCCACGCGTACGCTTCTGGCCAAAGATGAACTAGTAATTGGACACGCGTTGTGTATTTGGGTTTTGGTGATTTTTAAACATCGCACTGCCATCGATTTTATAATTCTGGAGTCCTTTTTAGAGCTGTGACGATTAGTCAAGTCAGTTAATTTACTAAAGTTACACGTATATTTTTTCGTCACATACTCTTTGGTTCTTTCGGTAAAGTCACGCAGGTATAAAATAAAATTAATTAAATCACGACCTTTCGGGCGCAACACAAGCGTCCGTCATCAGGTGGGACAACCGCAGCAAGAAACAATTGCCCACTTCAGCAATTGTCCACTTCAGCAATTGTCCACTTCAGCAATTGTTTCTTGCTGTGGTTGTCCCACCTGATGACGGACGCGTGTGTTGCGCCCGAAACGTCGTGATTTAATTATTTGCATTTTATACCTACGTGACTTTACCGAAATAACCAAAGAGTACAGATCCCTGCAGTCACGAAAACTTCAAATCTATATTTTTTCGTCAGTTACCTCTTTAAAATGGTGGCTGTCCCCGCATGCAGGTTTCTGAAGCCACGTACACGTGGCCAAACATAAAATAAAAAATTTGCACACGCCGTGAATTTGTTTCAGACTGTGTATTTGGGTTTCATTGTTTTTAAACATCGCACTACCATCGGTGTAATAACTCTGCTGCCCTTTTTAGAGCTGCGACGATTAGTCAAGCCAGTTAATTGACTAAACATGATGTAAACTTTCCACTTATTATTATTATTATTTTTTGCCAGTTACCCCTTTAAAAATGGTGGCTGTTCCCACATGCTTCCTCCCGAAGGCAGGAAACTCCCATACAAGCCACGCCCACCGTGACGCGGCTGATGATGCCGACGGCGTCACCAAACTCGGTCCAGCATCTCCCGTCCAGCAGCACACTTGGGATATAATTTACATTTTACAACTATTTTCGTATGACCCAATGAGTCGAGTAATCTCACTGATGATAATCAGTAGATCCATATATTACTTGGATAAGTGGATTGCTAGGTGATATTATTTTTTATTGCTGAAAATCTCTCGCATGCTCAAACAAAGTGTAAAAGCTGGATGTTGTGACAACTACCAAACAAGAAGTGGCACAAACGCAAATTACTTAATCTTATGAAAAATAAGATTAGGATTTACCCTTTCTGGCAATACAACAGGTGTTAAGATGTTAAAATAACAAATAAACCAAATTGCAAGGAATCAAGCCTACATTAACCACACATACTTGCCATTCCTTGGAAAAGGTATCGGAATTTATTTTTAAAAATCTTACCACCTGTTTTTATTGCCAGAAAGGTTAAAACCAATTATTATTTGTCATATTTTGATACTGGCAAAAACGTCCCACGATGGATATATTAGCACGATGAGTAATTCGAATCACGTACAATATATCCATAACCAAAGTCCTGCGGTCTCTGTCATCACGTGCAATGATGTCATCACACTTCGCAAAACAAACCACTCGACTCGCAGACGCGTGGCTCGGCAGTGCATTGTGGGCTGTCAGACATGATGAGTCGGAGGGATCGTGAATAATTTTTACAAAACACCTTTGGGGATATCGCTCTCAAGCATTGCAGTGCAATGTCAAATAGTCAATACAAAACGGTGACAGCGCGAGATGACTACAGAAGGGCACCTTACGGTAACTTCAAACTCAACGTGTCAGACACCCTGGAACACACAGCCAAGGTGCGAATCAACAACATTTAAGCTATCACATTTACTTTTTCAGATTTATACAACTCCATTTAGATAAGCCTTTCGCACTGTAGTTATGCTATCGTTCAATGGGAATGTAACAATTCCTGTTATCGAACAGGATACGAGGAGCTGTAAATGAAAAATTATTATTACAATTTACTATGGCAGTTCCCGAATTACTATGGCAGTTCCCGAATTTAAATGTCTCACTTTCATGCCTTGATACTCATAACGCATTTGGAATATAAGGTAAATTGGGGAATGATGCAAATTAATGTTCTTGTATAACTGGAACGATAAATCCGTTAAGTAGCTAATACACACACAAAATTAAGTAGTTAGCCCGTCACTATCCTTCATTTAACCAGTAGATGAAATAAATCCATTGGGAGCGGTGAAAGATCGCCTCTTCTGGCAAAGGCAACCCGGGTTGACACAGTGACCTGTGTTAACTGACTGTCCAGTTCGACCTAACACACACGCACGTGCCTGCCTGCCCCTTTTTTCCTTTCTTCATTATTTATTACACATCGTTCCCAGCCCAGTGTTGTTTTCCTTTCTCATTAGCGCCCTTATTATTAATTAACACCCTCGTAGGTGGAGAGACAGAATGGCTCACCAAATTTGCCCACAGAACCCAGCGATCAATGAGCTACTCCTACCTTGGGGGAGTCGTAAAAACCCCTTTACGTTTTCAGGGAAGCAGCTGAAGCCAAGCGGGTCAACAGCACCTGAGAGAGACGCACACCCATTGATCGCCCGCGAATAAGTCAGGTGAAGGAGCAGCCCTGCAACTACTTGCTCACGCCCTGCTGGCAGAATGGTCTCCACGAGAGTTACATACACATATACAGCACCTCCAGAGGGGAAGGTGGCCGACTCATTAATGCCGGCCAGTGGCCTTGGAAGACGTGGGAGTTACACACACGTTCACAATCTGAATGTGTATTTTTTAACTGGAGGATTCCGATTAGCCGTACAGCTATTTTTTCAGATGTCCAATAGGGACTGGTTCAGACCGTTACAGCAGCTTTGCCCCATCCACACGCGACCTACCGATTGTCAAACTATGGCTCGTGCATATGTGCTGCATGGGTGGACAGTGAAAGGCGATTTAATGAAACGTGCACCACGATTTTAACTGCCGCGCCGGGAGAACAAACCAAACTGGCGCCCTCCAGTAATGCAGGGTTGGAGTGAGGACACGTGCAAGGGAATGTTTGTCTCAGAACTTTGGCTTTGCGTAACGTGGTAGCGTTACGCGATCTCCTCTGCCTCTTGCAATCTTTCGCCTTCTTCTCCGCTGTTGTTATTGCTAGGCCCCCCATTGTGCCCAGTCTCTGTCTACTGCGTCTCCCCATCTCCTCCGAGGCCTCATCTGCTCTTGTTGTTCGATCCCATTGTGCCAAGTCACTGTCTATTACTCTGTCGCTTTCCGTTGGATACATTTTTTGTCGTGAAGTTTCCTTTTTTTTCCGGTATCCATACCCGAGACGCTGTCCCGAGGCATTGACAATAAGACTGACAGCCTCAAACAAACAAATAAACTACGTATTTACTTTTGAGGAGGCCCTCATCCAGCAGTAGAATGACAAAGGGGCTGTACATGTGTAGAGGTGATAGCTACTCATTATTCGGGGACCTGCGGTACAGCGTTGCCTCCCTCGGTAAACGGTCGGGGTCAGGGAGAGGTGAGAGCGGATCATAATCACAGATTCCCGCCAGACAAACGGCCAAGGGTCAGATAAGGTCAAAGAGGATCAAAACGATAGATTGGGAAGAACCAATCAGAAGGGTCCACAAAGTGGTGTGTGATTGGACAAGCCCAGCCACGAACCAGTATAAAAGCCAGAGCGCTGAGAGCTCTGGCTCAGTTCTCCACACACGAAGGCCGAAGCCCGGGCTGAATAAGATAGGACCCTGGACCAGAGGTCGCAACCGGGTATCCGATACCCGTACTCTATCCGATACCCGGCTACCCGTACCCGGCCGGGTACGGGTACCCGTTTGCGACCCTGGTGCGGCCGGGTACGGATACGGGTAAGGAATCAAAACCGGTGTGTGACCTCTGCCCTGGACCAAGCCTTCTAGCCCTTCTAAGGGATGAGGCTCAGTGTTCCAGTGGCCAGGGGAGAATAGGTCCTGGATAGGCAGGACCCTGGGTTCCAGCCTCCCAGCCCTTCTAAGGCCTGAGGCTCTGCGTGAGCAGAGGTTGGGGACCCACCGAGTCAGCGGTGGGTCAGTTAGCCTCCCCTAGGTCCCAGCCGGAGGACGCTATGTTACGTGGGTAGACTCGTGTGTAGTTCCAGCCAAGTCCGGGGGCTCTACCTCCTTAGGTTAGCAGGTAGGCTGTGTGTAGGTTCCGCCAAGCCCGGAGGCTGTACCTTTCTCAGGTTAACGGGTAAGGGGACCGTATACCCCTTGTGTGTTAGGGACCGTGTCGAAAGAAAGACAATAAGCAGTGTGTGCCTCAAAGGAGTGTATTCGTCAGTGATTCAAGACACTACACATGTACAAAATTACACAAGGGAGCCTAATGACCCTACTTCAGGAGTGTGACTAATGAAGTGAATTTGGCAATGTCAGACAGAAGTAAATTACTCCTTCATTGGCTGCGTATTGCCTGCATGAGCTTTAAATATCAAGCACTCCTCTAACACTGGCACCAATTGACATTGACCCAATGATACAGAATAACATATGAAGCTGCAGAGGGAATTGACATTGTGGGTCACTGTTTCAAACGCCATGAAGTGCCACAATAAATTAAAGATCTATCATTGGACTGAATGTGTGTGGAAATACGCAGGTATGCACACCTCAAACAATTGCCCGCGCAATGTACCCACACACAGGTTAATCACACATACATTACCGGCAAAGGCGGTCACCACTTGAATCCAGGGCAAACTGTGTTTATTATGTGAAATTAAATAAAATCTTATCAACATAAGTCGCCACGTAGCTCTATCCTCGAGTAACTCATCCTGAAGGCCCTCCCCCCGCCATCCTTCACTTCAAATTGGAAAAGAGCAAAAGACTTACGCAGTTATTCGTATTTGCTCATGTATAGCACTGCAGGATATTGCGGGTTCGCTGGGTCGGGGAGTTGGAGGGTGGAGTGTTTAAATTTTGACTTAAAACTTTCGTAACTGCAGGAATTCATATTCTTGGTTCTTTCGGTAGTCCCGTAGGTAGAAAATAAAATATAAGTTAAACATAAATGTAAATAATTTGTAATATTAATTGATGTTTTATTTAAATTTTTTATTTAAAACTACTTTTAATTTTATTTTATTTTCTATCGATCTGACTTTACCGAAAGAACCAAGAACATAGGTGGAATGTTTCTCCAAAGAGTAAACATACAGGCTGAATTTGCAGTGGTGTAAATGTTCCGGTGGTGTAATGGTCAGCAGCACACTGGACTTGCAATCCACAGGTCACTGGTTCAACCCGATCCCCCAGAATGACAGTGGAAAGGATAGGCACGTTGCTGTTGTTATTGTGAACCCCCTTCCTCCACCTCTGCCTGTCGAGCAGTGTGAGTTAGAACACGGTCGATGTTTGCAGGTCATGTGTGCTGCCATAAAACGTATAGGCACTCTCACTTCCTACAAGACGTCTGGCCTGTATGGAAGAGTAGGCCTTTTTTGAGCTCCCTTTAGTGCAGTGGTTCTTAACCTTTACGGCAGCCTTATTTTCTGTTTGATGAAACAAAGTAGTTGAATCCTTGCAGTCACGAAAGCTTCAAATCTAGAATTAGTTGTACTTATGTGCCTGTGTTTCATTTGTCTTTCAATGATTTGCCTTCGAACAAAAACACATTCCAGCGGAGGGAGCTGGTAGGAACGTTGGGTTGCTCGGTCAATGGCCAGGGTCAACGGCGGCCTGGTGTATTCCACAAATATGCCCGACTGTGAGGGCGGGCAAAAGCCGGCGTGAGTAGGTTAAACGTTGAGTTTATAAGGGCACCACGGGGTGACCAGCCCCTCCCCACCCAGCCCCACCCTCCCCACCCAGCCCCTCCCTACCCTCCCCTCCCCACCCAGCCCCTCCCCACCCTCCCCAACCAGCCCCTCCCCACCCTCCCTTCTCCACCCAGCCCCACCCCTCCCATTTATGGATTAACGACGGACGGACACAATAATCCCCTGTGGGCTGGTGGAATCAGGTGGTTCCTACCAGTAACATGGTATGTCTCGCACTCCCAGAAAGGTAATCTCGCCCCCTATAGGGGGTGCTTGCAACCCTGGTTAAGAACGACTGCTTTCGTGTTTTTTGCAAGGCTGCACCTTTGTCTTTTTGCTAAAATGGAACAGCATTGTAGGCGGTACCATACTACACGACCATTTTGACACGTGGGCTTTTGCGACCAATTTTATCCATGATGGAGGTGTTTGGGTTAGATCGCTGTAAATATAAATGTGCTATTAAAACAGCCACCGCCAAACATTTACAATTCGAGTACCACGTTTCGACAGTAATTAAAACTAGCATCATCAGGCGATAGTCAGATTTGTGGATACACCCTTCTGTTTCGTTCTTAAATATAGGGATAAATGAGATGTCGTCACTTGTGAGCCAATTAGGTGTGAAGGCCAGAGGGGGGGGGGGGGTTAATGAATGCATTTAAATAACAATGAGTTTTCATTACCAGTTAGGTTATTCGTATTGTTTGTGCGCACGGAAATCGCAGTATCTGTTGTTGTCTGCTCACAGATAATCACCATCGACATATGGTAGCCTGTATAGACATGCAGTTAAAAATGTATTACGTGATGATTCGCTTCCAAGCAGCACTAAGACTTTAGCTATCCAAATGGTTAAAATTGTTTCCATTTCTCTAAATTTCGAGATATTATTTGATTAGTCTTGGCCAGTAATAATTAGTTTTCCATAGAACTTCAACATTAGCCAAATCAATTGAGTGTCCTTGTTCGCACGCGTGTTCTGCCACTGCTGACAGTAGTGTTTGGGAGTGTTTAATGTTTATTTGGTGTCATTTTAGTCTCAATGTAATAATTCGTCCAGTCTGACCAACATAACATTTTCCACAAGAGCAATTAATCTGGTTCACACCTTCTGTTGATAGTTTCGATAAAATATCTTTCCTACCAGATATTAGTTTCTGTATTTTATGTACTGTGGCAAATCTGACTCGGATGTTTTTTTTCTTTCAAAAATCTGGCCGGTTCATCAGTTACTCCCACAATGTACGGTATTTTTTTTATTTTGTTATAAAGCAATTAAAAAGTATAAAAAAATATTATAGAGACAATAGATGCGCCTTTGGAGCACCTCCGATTAGCACGGTTGGCTACGTACGCTGCAAAATAAGCTCAGCATACACTAAAATAAGTTCAGCATACACTAACACTGCCCATAGACTCAACACTGCCCATAGACTCAACACTGCCCATAGACTCAACACTGCCCATAGACTCAACACTGCCCATAGACTCAACACTACCCATAGACTCAACGCTGCCCATAGACTCAACACTGCCCATAGACTCAACACTGCCCATAGACTCAACGCTGCCCATAGACTCAACACTGCCCATAGACTCAACACTACCCATAGACTCAACACTACCCATAGACTCAACGCTGCCCATAGACTCAACACTGCCCATAGATTCAACATTACCCATAGACTCAACACTACCCATAGACTCAACACTACCCATAGACTCAACATTACCCATAGACTCAACACTACCCATAGACTCAACATTACCCATAGACTCAACACTACCCATAGACTCAACACTACCCATAGATTCAACATTACCCATAGACTCAACACTGCCCATAGACTCAACACTACCCATAGACTCAACATTACCCATAGACTCAACACTACCCATAGACTCAACACTACCCATAGACTCAACGCTGCCCATAGACTCAACACTGCACCTCCAATAATTATAATTAGCACGGTTGGCTTCGTACGGCGTGAAACAAGCTCAACCTGCATGCAACCACCTACGCGCTGCATGGGAAATAAAAATCACGTTGATTTCACAAAATAAAATAAATTCTTCGATCCGATCATGAAACATATTCCGTCTTCCGCATTGCATGGTGACGGGTAAACGACTTGGATCGCACTGTGCGGGAGTTATTTTGTTAAAGTGTTATTGCATTTTTAAACATTACAAATATGCAGTTAATTGTTATTATATAATTGGAGTATGCCAGACATTCCGCATAACCCAAAAGACTCTTCCACAAATTATCCATGCTGCAAAGCGTTTTACTCTACTCACTAACAATATCGCTTACCACAACAGGGTGTTCATGCTAAATGTGAAACCCGTTTAATCTTTTAAGCACGGGACGTATAGGCTATGTTTACAATGTGTTGTCCAATTTAGATGATGGAAGATAATGTTATCTCGCATAGCAATTTTAACGTGCGTACTTGTACATGGCTAATTTTGTTTTATTCTTTAGCACGTGAAAAAAAACTAATTCAGATGTTTAAAGACGTAATCTTATTTATCTGTATTGCTGTTCACGACTTTTTTTTCTTCGTGAGCATTTTTATAATTGCTTTTATATTTAAGACTTATAGACTTGTTGTTTGCAAGCTGACTTCAGCTGTAACTGTGCAAGACTCTGTAAATATAATTTAGCACATCAATAAATAATGCATGGAGCAAATATTGTTGAGGCGGTCGCATTTAATAAATCCTTAAAGACTATAAAAAGTTGAACAAAAATAATAAAGAACTTATCTTCATATTCTATTACATATATGATGTAAATATAAATATATATATAACTCTGTCATTAGACTACTTCACCACACTGGTCATTACCGGGTTGCTGAAGGACAGCCCCGAACCAATTCCGAGACCGCTCACCACATATGTTTAGCCATAATCATGAATCCAAATTAGGTAACAGGGTTTTTAATAGCCCAGTGCTCTAACCACTGCACCACTGGCCCACCCCAAAATTAGCAAATATCATAGAAGTTCACATAAATTGGCTACAATCGAATCTTACACTCACGATGATATGCATCAATGGATGAAGCCTAAGCATAAATCGTCATTGATGAATTGCAATCGATGAATAAAACGATAGACACGTTCCACACCTTTTCTGCAAGAGCGTGGATTTCAAGTAAGATGTGCCTTGGAATGCAATGTAGGATTTAAAGGGCACAATAAGGACGTGTTTTATTCAACATCATTATTACATGTCCTGTAAATCCTACAAATTCGCCGTGTAGGAATTCACCTTGCAGCACATCGCAGGACATCTCAAAAGCACGATAGAGTCGCTTTAATGGGAATTTAGTTAAGCCGTTAGCTGACCATCCTAACCTCATTGCTTTGGGGTCAAAGGCTATACCGGCTGATAGCCTAGACTACACAGTGTACACATGAGCAGATATTTATTTTCCCAGGCTCATGGCACACAGAGATGGTCCTGCTAGAATGGGCTTAGGTGAAGGATATGTCACCTTCTTTGAGCAACACAACTCAACATTTAATCTAGGCTTCCCTAAGCTCTCGCCCCACGCTTTAATTGAGTTTTGTTCTCACATTGTGATGGCATGATGGAAAAGTAAATACAATTTGGACTTTTCTAATAATGACGCTCTGTATTTATGGTATCGATTTACAAAATATATATGAGAACAGGAAAAAAAATAGGAAAATCTTTAATACTGTAATTACTTAGCCTGCTATTTCCATCAGAGTATACAATCAGGGGGAGCGGTGGTGTAGCGATTAGGGCACTGTGCTATGGAATCCAGCAACCCAAGTTAAATTCCCGGTCACGGCTCACATTAGTGACGAGTGACATCTGAAGCGGTCCTTGGCTCCACTTCATCAACTACTCTGACCAGCGTGGTGAAGTATCATCAGACAACCTTGATAACTGAAATACATCGGGAGGCCTTCATCCAATAGTGGGATATATGTATGTCAAACTTCTTTCCCACCGTATGAAGCCAACCGTGCTAATCGGAGGTCCGGGGGAATGACAACAATCTATAGGTCTCTGTGTGAGTCTATGGGTCTCTGTGTGAATCTATGGGTCTCTATGTATGTGTCGTATGTTGGATTTCTTTTGCAACGTACGTAGCAAACCGTGCTAATCGGAGATGCGGGTTGACACAGGGCTGTTCATAAACTTCAAAGCTTTAATTAAAAACAAATATTATTTGAAAATACATTTGTAAAAAAGAATGGCTGTATATAGCTGGAAGAAATAAGTAAACCCACTACATTAATTTTTTGGTTTACTCTCCAACACACCGGTGTGCTGAACTAGTAACTAATTGGCACGTTTTGTTTGACTTGACAAACATTACTAATCGGCTGTGTCGGATGGTGGCGGGTTTAACGACACATTTATATTTACGCGATCTAACCCCCCAAAAAAAACTTTATTATGGATAATATTGGTCGCAAAAGCCTACATATTCTTGGTTCTTTCGGTAAAGTCACGTAGAGGGTAAATTTTTTTATTATTTTAATATTTCCCTTCTACGTAACTTTACCGAAAGAACCAAGAACATGAATCCCTGCAGTCACGAAAGCTTTAAATCAAAATAAAAGCCTACATGTTAAGTTATCCATATTCTTAAAAAAAAACAGGCACACAATTGTATTTCAATAGGCTCAAAATAACGAACGTTGACTTGGGTTGAATCGGCAGCACCAGATAATGCGCTCGCATAGGGAACAAGACATTTCCGTTCATTACAGATGATTATGGCGGTGGCAACAGGCACATTTGCGGGTTTTTTTTTTCCTCGGCTTAGCAGGCAGACAAGTGGTTGTTGCTGGAGTGCCAAACGCAGAGTGACGCACAAATGCGTCAAACAAGGGTCTCATTTATATGGGCCTCTATGAAGCCAATTATGGTGGCCGCTCGTTTGTCAAGGGTGTCTCGTGTGCGTCTTTTTTGCGAGGACATAGCAGCAGTGTGGCAGCGCACCCCTTGCCCGAGCATGAGATGGTTCTCTATTTGCTTCAGCGTTTTAATGGGACAGCTGTCCCAGTAAGGCCAGAACCTTGAGATGGACTGCACGATTTAAGGTCTTGAATTGGTGTGCAAGTGTGCAAGTACAATACTGATGCGGCACGTTGGTCGGAATTGCGTCAGAATGTTTCTGGCATGCGATTCAGGGCAAGTGGCATGCTATTATTTAGCTATTATTATTTTACCAGATAAGGCCCACTGAGCTACGTAGCTCTTGTTCAGAAGCGACTTGGCCACAAATGATAGCTCAACGAAGTGGCTTATATTTCGATTTAAAGCTTTCGTGACTGCAGGGATTCATATTCTTGGTTCTTTCGGTAAAGTCACGTAGAAGGGAAATAATAAAATAATAAAAATGAAATATATGATACAATTATCACGACGTTTCGGCCACGGCTGCTTGCATTATGGTTTATCATGTGGAAATGTGCAGAAGCCAAATGCTTGAAATGCATCTTTCTAAATGTGGAGGAAAAAAGTGGAGGAACCGGAGAAAATCCACACGACCACTGGGAGTTCAAAAGAACGGAGTTCAAAATAACTCACGAACACCTCGTGAAAGACTCAATGCAGAAGATCCCTGGGTTTGATCTTCCACAAAGCTCATGGTCCACGCTAAATCGCACCCGCACAAACCATGGCAGATGCAGACACCTGATGCACAAATAGATAATTTAAAACTCTCCACTGTGCGACTGTGGTCATCCAGAACAGACCGTACTACGTATAACGAAGCAATGCCCGCTTCTCAAATACGAAGGAGACATACTTTTAGTTTTTTTCGGTAAAATAATTTTTAACTTACGTGACTTTACTGAAAAAACAGTATGGATCCTTGCAGTCACGAAAACTTCAAATCTAGAATACGAAGAAGACATTACGGTGATGCACTCCGCTGCTCCTCATGCGGTTATCTGGGCTTGAAATTGTATTTGTTGCTCTGCATCTACATCAACAGCCGTATGAAAGCGAGACTGCGAACCACTGTTATCCTCCTGCAAAGTACTGAGCTAAATCTTACTGACCCAAGAGGGATGATACACCGAGTTGATCCTTGGCCGGGGAATTGAACATGTAAGCCTTCAAATCGCTGCTCACATGCTCTATCCACTACACCACTCTGGAGGCTACATCTGCGTTCACTCACTGTGAACAGTATTTCAGAAAATCGAGGCCAGGCTATGTAAGTTTAGTCCGAAGAGGCGGGTGCAAATGGTGTACATTTAAATTTTAATGCAAAAATCTGACTGGGACCCATTTGGGATCGTGAGGTAAATAGGTAGATCGGAACAGAATATGTATTAATTTATATATTTACATATTAAAAACATGTTTAATATGCATCGACCTTGACAGCTAGCTCTCCGTATGGCCTAAGGGAAACTCATGTACACAATTATCTGCGCGCGTACAAATCAGCCGAGTGTAAGCGTGCATTTCTTATAGATATGCGGGCTACAAATATACACATGGCTGATAATGACCCTGATAGTCATTACGATCATCGTGTAAACTCCGATGATGATGATGATGATGACGAGATGATGATGGATAGGCTGATGATGTGTCTGTGCCGTGTCTATTGATGTTTTCTAAAGGAGAGTATGGAGACAATGAGGAAATTGACGGCAATAATGACATCGATAGCTGCTCTTTCAGGGTTTAATAATACGATTGAAGGATGAAGACTTGACATCAGTTGCTATTTTCATCGATATTTGCAACACTTAAACGTACACATGCGTAGATAGATATATATTTGCATTAGTATCTCTTCAACTGCTGACAGAATACATTATCACCTGCAACAACAACAACAGCAGCAGCCGTAGTCTATCAAACGTTGGATGACGCCTTCCCCATGCACTCACTATCCCTCATGGTGCTGCGATGCTCAAATCTATCTCACTCCCACGCGTGAAGGGTGATCTCATCGCTCGCTTTCTGCGGTAATAACCCTCTCAGGAGTATGATGCTCTCCTTAGGCTGCCATTCCATCACCAGTCTTGCCTGTCGGCCTTCAGTGTATTCCAGCGTTTCAGCCCGGCCAAGCCCGGCTTTAACGTCCATTGTAAATAAGTAATATTCAAAAATATATTTTTTAAACACGCTTTAATGAAATGTACCGTACTAGTAATGGCAGAACTCCACGACTCCAGGAAGTTTGGCATAACGTAAGGGACCGTGGTGATTTACAGCCAATGTGAGTTGAGCGTGGACAATTAGACCCAAGCTGAAACATAACATATAAAAATAATGTTTAAAAATATTTGTTATTTTGTATGATAGAATATAGTATTGTCATAAGTATGACATAAGTATACCAAGTTTGCAGTCGATACCACATTGGGAAGTGGGTAAAAATTGAGTTACAAGATTTCAGGATGCGACAACAACAACATAATGAGTTAATAAAAACAATATCAACTTGGATTCTCTTGAATTAATTTCGCGGCACGAATTGTTACAATTGTTGTTATGTTTACATTTAGACCTTCAATACATCAGCATTGCCTCTTAATCAAGGGCTCCGTATTACACCACAAATATCACGGGTAACCTTACACAATCTTCAATGAATCATTGATGCACGGTACTTGATGCCGGAATACGTACTTATTACACTACGTTATGGTGTCGCTGTCAACGTCAATCGCAATACTTCAACGGATGTGTTTATTTGCCTGTGTAATTAGCAGCATCGTCTGCCTGTGGTACGTCGTTGTAAAATCTACAATTACATTCCGTGTGATCATCCGCATTAGTGCAAGGCTGTAATTGTCACACCACGACGTGCGATTGATGTTACGGTCGTGCGATGCTCAGCAGGATACACAATACAGGGGGAGATCAATACACTTCCTCGATGGGGGTGAGGTGGTGGGAGGTAATATGGCCCTTTGTCAATAATAGAAAACTAAATTCAACGTAATTTCTCCAGCACGTATCAAAATAATACGGGAAAAGTTTGCCCAACGCGGCTTTATTGAACGCGTGTTTTGACTATACACGTGTATTGTGACAGGGAATAATGAGTCACTGGAGCGCGTGCCGCTGGGGAATTGGTAGAAAATAGAATTCTGGGTAACAGCGCGTTCTACCACTTGGACCTGTGGGCAAGGCACGGTGCCCTCTGGGGGATCCAGAGGCGTGCCGGGGGGGGTGGGGGGGGGGGTGCGTGGGCGGAGCCTGGCCACGCTGGGCAAGATAAAAGGCGAGCTCCGACTCACAGTCGGGGCTGTTGCAATCTGGAGTGGAACTCGTCGTGCAGTCGCCGTCGTGATCTTTGCCCTCTTCAAGCTGTGGGTCTGGCAGCATGTTGGATGTCCCGAACCAGTATGTGGTCATCCCCTAAGGCTGTGAAGGCCGGAATAAAAGAGAGAGAGAGAGTACCTCCTACTGGTGTCTGTGAATTAGAACACTGCACACGGGTTACCTGTTTTCCGGGATATGGGGGTAATGTTTCGACTGTACTCACTCGGTTTGACGCTGTGAATATTCTTATATCCACGTCAACAAGCGGTGACGTGGAAGTGCTGCATCGTTTGGGAGGTGTGATGAATCGACTGTGAGAAGGAGTTATTTACCATGAGTGAGTGCTTGTTTTTTTGCGTGATAATGTAACACATACGCAACACGCCACAACGCAAATGTTCACTTAATATTGCCGCATTTAGCGCTACGAACCCGGCGACCCGAGTTCCATTTTTTTTCATGGCCATCACCAGCGATAACTATTTGAACCGATCCTGGGCCTCTCGTATCGGTCGACTCGGCCTCAAATGATTACCTGGTGAGATGTGTAAAAACTTTCGCCACTAGGGAGACAAAGGCAGCCGGGCGTGGTGCTGGCCAACCACCCTCTCGTGTGCCGTGCGACCTTTCATAGGTGCTCGCTAACGGCACTTGCCCCAAACAGTATAAGGCCATGTATTTGTCTCTGAGGTAAATATAAGGTTGGGGAGGGGAGTGGGGGAGGCGACTTAAACTGTGAAATGTCACGGGCTATTACAGCACGGTGAACGCGCATTCGCAATGGACTGACGACCGTCCCCACTGAGTTGAGGTGGTACGCGTGAAAGCCGCGTGTTATGAGATTCATCAATCGCAAAAGCTCCTCCCGTCGCACCACGGGTTGTTGTGCGCAACGTCCAATGTTTCCTCGCCATCCGCTGGGAGCTTCTTCAGCAAATGAATATTCTGAAGCGCTTGGCGCGTGGAGTGGAGACTTCGGACTGCTGCTGCTGCCGAATCCGTGGGGAGGTGGGGGAGGGAGGGGCGGGTGACATGGGGGTGATCGCACCCTCCTGAAATCCCCCAAAAAATATATATTGGGGGGGGGGGAGGGATATGTCCCCCCCCCCCCCCCAAATATATATTATAATTACGGCCTTGGCATGAATGTTTACTGTTAAAATAATACCGAGTGTGGCTGTAAACATCGGTAATGTGGAGACAAAGGCCATGGTGCAATGGCAGCCTTAAACCTTCCCCGTTCCGAGACGTCTGCAAGTTGCAGGGTGGGGGGGGGGGGTCCCGTTCAACACTGAATCTCGGAACGCACGAGTGGTTAGCATTAATTTTATTTAGAGAGGCTTAGCGCCGCAGTTTTTGAAGACATTGTATTCACTGCAGAGAACTGTAGCGACACGACCACACTCTACCATAGCTGGCGCCAAATTGCGCCATACGCCCTCCCGCATGGCTTTGTGGGAGCCTCGGTATGTCTTCCTACCTGAAGACGTAGCGATAAAGTTATTTTATTTTAGTTCTTCCGATTTCGTTCCGATAACATACATAACATTTACGACGTATATGGGAACGTGTTAATAGGTTCCCTGAAACGCCACCTATTCCAGCCTGCACAGTGTAAGCCGTGTGACCAGCAGCAGACCCGGCATGCAGCCTTTTCACTTCCGATTTTGACACACTGCACGAGATGTAGTGGCACCCACACTTTACCCCACGACGGTGAGTGTTTGCTAGGGTTGCCACCTTTTCTGCAAAAAATAATCCAGAAAAATTCTCAGACCGGGTATATCAAAATGTATGCAGTATACTGTCATAAACATTAAATTCAATACCTGGACTAGATCTCGGTAGAAATTAATTACTGCTACTCCAGCACAGACACCAATTCCCCGACTGTGCCGGTCAAACTCGGACAGGTGGAAACCCTTGGTGTTTACCCCGTATCACAGTGTAAGGTGTAGAATGTGGATCCTATCAACTATATTCACAATCAGCTTTTTCTAGTCCTCAGACTTAGCTTTGCTTTGTTGGATATATATTTAAGGACATTATCCGAAGGTAAAGCCCAGGCAGCTGAATCAGGATAATAATCTGTATTCATTCCTAGAGAAATCCGATGAGCTATGAAGCTCTTTTTCCACATATGTCCAGTAATGGAGGGTCAGAAAATGACAGCAACAAAGAATACAAAGAAAAACTGATAGGAGTGCAAAGTATAGGAAAGGTAAGCAAATCACCAAAATGAAATAACTCTTTGGTTCTTTCGGTAAAGTCACGTAGAAAGAAAATAAATTAAATAATAGAGTACGACGTTTCGATTGCAACACAAGCAACCGTCATCAGGAATAACTAAATTTGAGAGAGAGACAAAACACAGACACGGAGACACACAGACAGACACACAAGCACAGGCCTGTGTGTCTATGTTGTGTGTCTCTCTCTGTGTCTGTGTTGTCTCTCTCTGCTTGTGTGTCTGTTTGTGTGTCTCCGTGTCTCTGTTTTGTCTCTCTCTCAAATTTAGTTCTATCTGATGACGGTTGCTTGTGTTGCAATCGAAACGTCGTACTCTATTATTTAATTTATTTTCTTTCTACGTGACTTTACCGAAATAACCAAAGAGTAATTCCGGCAGTCACGAAAGCTTCAAATCAAAAATGAAATAACTAAATATCCTTTAAACTTAATTTTTTTATTTTAGCAGGTAAGGCCCACTGAGCGATTAGTTATATTTCAGAAGCGACATGGCCGCAAATTATAGCTCATCATGTGGGAATGTTTCGCAGCCAAATACTCGAAGCGCTTCTTTCTAAATGTGGAGGGAAAAAACCGGAGGACCCTGAGAAAAGAAATCCACGCGACCACGAGGAGAGAGATACGCACACTCCAAATATACAGCAGGCGTCGGGATCGAACCCACGAATTCCTGCACGCCAGGCGAGGAAGATGACATCACCATCGTAAAGCCGCCTCTTAATTCTCTTCTGTCGTTTGTGGAAGAGTGCACTTGTTGTCAAATTAAGTTAGCGTTCGCAACGATTTGCTTTGGGGGGGAAGGGGGGCTTCGTTTATCATTGGCACTTTAGCAAACGCGGACGTGCAGAGAGAGAGAAAGCCCGAGCGAGGCTACACAAAAGAGAGACGGACAATAAGAGAATGCGTGGAACCCACTGCAAAGACACTAATGGTGCTCTCTGAAGGTTGCAAAGATGGGAGACTAATGGAATCAATTGATTAAGCTAGTTGTGCTATTGTTGTAGCCACCCAGACACCGAATGCGTGTGTGGGGTGGGAGGGTGTTTGTTTGTTCACTACCTAATTTCAAGTTACCCGCGATGGACTGACCCCCTCCTCCGCCCTGCATGCTACCCATGGCTATCCATAGACGCCTGCGTCTGTACGTTGCCTTTGTAAACATGTTATATTGATGTTCTGGGCTGCGCTATTGTGCATGCCTTTGTGTAGAAATAGGACCTGCTTAATGCGTGTGTAGTTCTGAGATCGGAATGTTATGAACTCAGTGCTAAACTCTGTGCCCATCTGACCACCTTAGATAAAAACAATTTGTGTAGATTTTATTAAACGGATTTCCCTCCCTTTGGCTGCACCCTCTTTATTAATGTTGGCCATTGCCCTTCATCCCTTTCAGCGGTGACACACTCTGCCCAAGCCCACTCGTGTCTTTAACCTAGTATGTTTTCTGATTCACGTGTTTCTCTCTCTCTGTATCTCAATGTAATTCCATACCTGCATCTTTCCATACGCTTCTGCATGCACTTTTGCGTTCTGTTGTTGTTTCATTTTCGTTGTTATGAGCCCATATTTCTAAACAGCCGTAAATGTGCACTGATTAAAACAATTCAATATGTAGGCACACGAGAGTGGGTTGGAGTGCTTGATCATAAAAAAAGCAAACTTGCTGATGTGGGCTAAGGAACAAACTGTTTTGCTTGATCATCAAAAGCCACGATGAATCTACTGCTGGACGAAGGCCTTCCCAAGCAAGCCACCACCTCTCACAAACCCTGCTATTTGATAATCCACCTTGCACTCTTCACACGAACTGGTGAACATCTTCTCGGACACGTTCTATTACGTGGCTGTAACGCATGATTAACATAATGATAATAACGACCATTATTATAATTATCGTTGCAATGGTTTGATTTGGTACCAGTTTCAGTATTGATCTGACGTTAATACGAGTTACTGTGGAAAGTGGGGGTAAATCAATGCGACTGCAGGCTACCTCTTTACCCCCACGTTGAGTAAGTTACAGCACCCCTGGGTTTCCCATCAGCACGCCCTATTAAACGCCGAGTGATCTTATCGCAGCTCGCCGATAATTAGTGGGGCTACAAATTGTTTTTTGCTCAAGAGGTCTTATTTACTTACCTGCATATTTATTAGGATTTGGTAGTTCGTTTAACAGCGGAGCTTTCGTTGAGAAGCTTACAGATTGCCGCGCCTGATCTCTTTGATGACTCTGCATGCCGACGCCGACGGGGCCAATTTTGATTTCACCGTTTGTATGGCGGACGTCAGTGGACCCCGCAGGGACACCAAGTACCTGGGTTTGTTCTATGTGTCAGAGGAACGTGCACTCAATTAACAGCGCGGATATTCATGAGGGGCAGTAGCACAGGAATCGAGTGTTGCGGGCGGCGCCGATGCATCGGCCAGAGATGGGTAGGCGCCAACCTTCAAATAGGGGCGACATTGGACAAGGGGAAGGCACATGCATATATATGTTGAACTTCTTTCGCACCGTACGTAGCCATCCGTGCTGATCGGAGGTTTTGGGGGGAAGGACAGCAAATTGAACACAAAAAGCAGTTCTAAATAAATGAGTTTTCAATCTAGATTTTTTTTATATACTTTAATAAGAGGCACAACTATAACAGGGGGGAGCAGGGGGGGGGGGGGTGTTTACAGCAATTATTTGGGCCCAAAGCCCGAACTCAGTGCTCCTGGGTTCTGCGAAGGGGGGGATGTGCTCACTGCCCCCCACTCACGTTGGGACTGCGAGCAGGGACGTGGGTTATTACGTGGGTGAATGGAGGGCATTTTATGGGATTTCAATCTAGATTTTCAAAGTGCATTTCATCCCTTGTGCCAAGGGCCAACGCCCATCGCTGTGGTCCCGTAGACGGTTGCTCGCATTCACTTCGCGCCTTCATTTTCCCAATAGAATTTTCAGGAAATATTCACTCGAATTGCTGGTGAATAGCGAGGAGTTGTGTAACGATAGAGTGCCTACCTCCCTGCCTGACTCTTCTCCTAATCTGTCTGCTGTTACTTTTTGTTTGTTTAAGACATTTTACCAGAGAGAATGTACCTAACACTATGGGAACCTCATTTGCCAGTAAAAATATGATAATTGGTTTTTTACCCTTCTATCTGGCAACAAAACTGACACCTTTTACAAGGAGTCCAACCCATGTGAGACTAGGCTCTAAGGAAAGCTGTCTCGGGTGTGGACCAATCAACTTCAAGGACAGAGCACATCATCAGAGTTATGTCTTTTGTTTGTATTATGACTGCAGGTATTGCGGTCTATGCAAACATGACTCCTTGTAAAAAGGTGTCAGTTTTGTTGCCAGAGAGAAGGGTAAAAAACCAATTATCAGAATGTACTAAATATACGAAAACGAATGTCGGGGCCTTATTTGGGGGCGAAACGGTGGCAAGATGTTAATCACCTCACCAGGTATACAAGAGGTCGTGGGTTCAATCCCGACCTTGACGCCTGCTGTATATTTGCATTTTCTACCTTTGGTCGTGTGGGTTTTTTTCCGGGTCCTCCGGTTTTTACCTCCACATTTAGAATATACATGCGTTCATAAAGTATTTTTGGCCGCTATACATGTCCACGCGATAAGCCACTTCGTTGAGCTGTCATTTGTCGCCAAGTTGCTTCTGAAAAAGAGCCTTAGCCTGTCAAAAAAATGCAGTATTTATTTATTTATTATAAAAGCTCCACATTGCAAGACTGCACCCTGGAATGATAAGTTTCGAGTTCCCACCTCCGATGTAGTCTCAGTTTAGATATAAAAAAGTCATATCTATATGTTTTTGTCAAAGGTTACAAGTTTTGACGGTGTGGATGACTGCATCGGTTTTTTTGACTCAGATGCCTTTGTTTAGTCTCAAAAAAGGAGGCAGAGCGGGGAGAAGGGGGGTGGTTCGGAGGAAGATACTTGGCACAGGTAAATGGGCCTAATACGCATGCATTCCATTTCCCGTACTAGGTGTATAAATCACGGCCTGCTATCACCATGGTCCCTGGAGTTTGGAGTCCCTGACTGGTTGCCCCGCTGGGATGTTGCAATTATCTCAGCAATTGCTGAAAATCCATAGCCACAGCTATCATTGTTTCCCAGTGTTTCATCCTCAAATTTCTACTCTTAACCTTACCCTCCCCTCTACCCACCAGATTCTTAAAAAGGGTTTCCAAATGTAACAATATTTTGACAAACCATTGTGGTTTTGCATCAATGCTATACCCATTGATATGAAGACAAACATCCCCCGTATAGCCTTAACACACTGTTGGGGCAAGTCTTAAATTCACGATAAACTATGAAGACCGGCACGGCACACGAGGGTGCGGGTCGCCAAAACCATGCTCGGCCGCCTTTGTCTCCCCCGTGGTGATGTTAACACATCACACCAGGTTTCTCATTTAAGGCTGAGTCGACCGAGGGGAGGCCCAGCACCGGCTCAGATAATCGTCATTGGTGTTGGCCATGAGCGGGAATCGAACTCGGGTCGTCGGGTTGGTAGCGGCACCACGCTAACCCTTGCACTACCGCTCCTTATCCATGGATACCCATTGATGCAAAACACTTATCCATTCTTACAAAGGCAAAGTTCCCCGTATAGGAACTAATACTGTTGAGGCAAGTGCCATTAATCCATCTCTCCGTTCTTTCATGCAGCATTTTAAAAGGCATCGGACCAAATCTATAACTGTACGTTGAATATATATATATTTTTTTGGCAAACTATCCTGCGGTGTCCGGGGCTGCTGCCAGATGGATGCCGTTTGCCTTGGGCAACGACGGGCGATGTGCGAGTGATGCATTGTACTTAGCCGCAGACACAATCAGGTGACTCATTACCTCCCCATCGTATGGACAAGATAGCTGTACCCACACACGTGGCCTTACTGCAGCTTTAACTGCGGTGCCATGTCTATGAGACAAGGGGATCTCATGTAGTTCATAAGCGTCTTACTTAGGGACATTGCAAGCTGACCCACGTATCTTACCACCTGCTATCATCGATGTCTTTTCAAGGCTGACAAAAAAAGAACATTGTGGCAAGGGGTTCACAGAGCTTTTATAAATTATCTGTGGATGGGTGGGTGGCAGTGATGTGATTTCTCTGTGTGTCGGATGAGTCCGGGTCGGCTGTGAACGAATTGTACCACGTCTCGTTTGTGCTCTTTGAGTACTTGATGTTCAACAGCAGCCCTATTGGAGAGTACTGGCAGCTGCGGTGGTGCCGTAGATGAAGGTGCCGCCACTGCCCGGTTTGCTGGTGACTTTGTGTATTTCGTATCGGAATCGCCTCCAGTGCTGTTGCTGCTGGCGGCAATGAAAGCTGTTTAAAAGTCAAGTCTAGAGTGGTTGTTGATTTGCGTGTCGACAAACCTCACGTTGCTGGGCTGTTTTTGGACCGGACCGACGAGCAATACTCAGCCATCGATAAGACCGATACTTGCAACGATGGCCCAGAGGGTACAACGATGAATGGCAGACCTCAGAGGGTGCCTGCAAGTTTCGGGGTAAATGTTGACCCCCATGATTTGATCTTGTTGCTGAAATATTTTAGTGGTTGATGGGATGCCGAGAATACAATTGAGTATGACTCCTAAATAGTCGTGCAGAGTACAGGGCATCACCAAACACCACATTTGAGATGTTTCTTGACCTCATATTCATTCAGGTCGAAACTGGAGGCCACAGTTTTGTCTGCAATTGATTTTTTCAGCGCTCAGGCCTTGGAAGTAGTCGTTCAGTGTCTGGACGTCTCCTCCGATTGGTCCACTCTGTGAACCACAAGGGGAGTTGCGAACATGACGACGTGGGGAGAGCCTTCACGTAGCAGTGAATTGACAAATACCTGTTAATTATTAGCTATTATCTATACTCAAGGAGTAATGATGGGTCGATTCATAGCAATTCTAATCTCACATATGCATCGAATTTCCTGCGTAAGAAGCAGTTTTTTTGTTTCCACGTGTGCATGCCATGTGTAATCATTTCATATTTGAGAACACTACACTCACAATGATCTTGAAAAAAGGATTGCTTCTTGAATGAAATCATAACTCTGAGTTGTAATAAATTAATCGAATCGCCAGGTAGGTGAATTATTTACATATTGTATACACGCAAATACTGAGAATAGGGTTTTCCCTTTTTTCTGGCAACAAAACAGGTGTTAAGATGTTACAACACCAAACTGAAACCTTTTACAAGGAATCATGTCTGCATTAACCACAATACTTGTGGTCCCATGATGCAGCTGCTCACCCCGAGCTCTCATTACTCTGATAGTGCGTTGTCTTCGTGCTGTACACCTTTTGGCGTCCTCTGGTCTAACACCGTTTTGAGACTAGGCTCAAAAGAAAGCTGTCTCTGGTGTCGATCAATGAGTTTCAAAGACAATGCAAATATTATCTGAGTATGTTTTTTGTTTGCATTCTGACCACGCAAATACTCTTTGAATTTTCAATACAATTTTATAACAGGTCCACCTTTGACTTTAAACCCATATCTACACAAACGCCTGAAATTATACCTTTTTAACCCTTTTACAGAGCCTCTATATTTCTTATCTTACCTTAAAGGAATATACACAAAGAATGAACAACAGTACAACATATGAGTGTGATAGTGGAGATGAATGAAATAGATGAAAATAAGCAAATCTCTTATGATGCATGAATTGGGTGAAAGCGAAATTGATGACAGTGAATGATGATGAATGTGGTGAATGAATGATAGCCATTCGATGAGAATATTAAGAGGGAAAAAGTAACGGTGGGGGGGGGGGGGTTATGAGGGAGAGATTAAGGGGTCACGCGGTGAGCCAGGGAACAAGAGGTGAGTGCTTTGACTGTTTAATGTGGAGGGGAAGTTTGTTCCAGTGAAGGGGGATCTTGTAATTAGCCATGCCTCAATACTCTTCTTGGTTCTTTCGGTAAAGTCACGTAGAAGGGAAGTAATAAAATAATAAAAATAAAACATAATAAAATAATTCTCACAACGTTTCGGCCACAACGCAAGCAGCCGTCCTCAGGTGAAGACCAGGTCTGTCGGGGAAACAGCGTCTGAATGAAACACCACCACGCTTGGAGCGTATATTTAAGCTGGGTTGGAAGGGGGGAAGGGCGCCTTGACAAAAGAATTTGCATATCAAGAGGAATTTTGCATATTTATGGGAAATGCAGGTATGTGATTAGTATTACTTGTGAAATGCGTAGGAGGTGGGCGGGGGGGGTTTCAAAGTCATATTATGCCCCAATAATTTCTGTTTTTACATAGATTTTTTTTTTTTAAAAATAGCACATTAAACAGACCAGCCTGCACTTGTGTGGATTCAGAGCTTTCTCCAGGACTTTGCAAACCACCTACAATTGTCAGCAATGGCAAGTTGTCCAGTGGGTAAATTGGAAAGTGACTCTTTTTTTCTTGGTGACGATTATAACCTTGCAGCACGTGTCACTTTAAGCGGAAAAGGCAGATCCATTTTTGCATCGATTTTCCATTGCAGTAATTCCAACTTGAAATGCACCTCTCAGTGTTTACTCTCTCTCATGGAGAGAGAACAAGTCAGAGTCACGAGGACAGACAAACAGGAAGGCAACCATGTGATGAGCCAGCACCAACAATGACCCAACTCTGCGGCCTTTATATAGTAAGATGTTTAAGGCCAGCTGTAAATACATGTGCTGAACTTCTATTCGCACCGTACGTAGCCAGCCATGCTAATCGGAGATGCGCGGGAAGGACAACAAACTCAAGACGAAAAAAAACAATTACTGAGCGCGTACACGTGGGAGGATACCGGAGGAACTTGAGACAACTCACGTGTGCGAGGTTGCAACACTCTATCCCATTCAGACTAAAGAGGTGGAGTCCAGATTTGAAGCTTTCGTGAGTGCAGAAATCCATCCTCTTTGGTTATTTCGGTAAAGCCACGTAGGTAAAAAACATAAAATAAATGAAAACAACTCAATTAAATCACGACGTTTCGGAGGCAACACAAGCTTTCGTCTTCAGGTTGAACCGTTGCACCTACATAGTCGCCTTCCTCTATTAGTTCTCTTCACTTACTGCAGTGACTTTGGCTCTAACGGTTCTACCTGAAGACGGAAGCTTGTGTTGCCTCCGAAACATCGTGATTTAATTTAGTTGTTTTCATTCATTTTAGGTCATTTTATTTTTATTTTTTACCTACGTGACTTTACCGAAAGAACCAAAGAGTATAGGTGGAGTCCACATTTTCTGTACTGCTTTCTCCTGGCACGACCAGGGTATGGCACCTTCTCGACAGCCACGGCAAGGGAGTTTTGCAACATGTGTGTGCAGTGATCCACCACACCCCCTCACCGCTGCCTCCACAGCGCTGGATTAGAGGCGTGCGCCAACACCACACCACCACTGCCATCGTCGTCTTCATCCATTCTCTATCCACTGCCTGATGAAGGCTTGTTTGCACTTGTGCAACAATGCTAAGTCGTGTGTGTGTGTGTGTGCGAGGAGCGGTAGTGTAGCGGTTAGCGCGCTGCGCTATGAACCCGACGATCCGAAGTTTGATTCCTGCTCACGGCCAACACAAGTAATTATTATCTGAACCGGTCATGGGCCTCCCCTAGATCGGCTCAGCCTTAAATGTGCTTTTTCTGGAAGACTTTGCTGTTTTTTCCTGGATTTTTCGGTTTGCGTGTAGTAACTTTAAGATGTTTCTTGTTCATGTTTTTGTTTGTTGCTGTTGCACCCGATTCAAGAGCCGAATGGCTCACAGGACTATGCCAAATAAATGAAACTGAAAACTGAAAAAACTAAATGAGTCTCTGGTGTGGTGTATCAACATCGCCACTAGGTAGACAGAGGCGGCCGGCCGTGGTGTTGGCCACCCACCCCCTCATGTGTCGTTCTGGCCTTGATAGGTGCTCGCTAACAGCACTCGCTCCAACAGTCTGTTATAGGCTATACGGGGGATCTTTGTCTTTGTGCGTGCGTGTTAATAACGTGTTGACTTTGCTCTGAGTGGTGCTCACATTGGACATGTCAGATACATTAAAATTGTACCTCTAATGCAACGGAATATCAGCTGATTAAATTAAGGGACTATGTAAAAGTACCTTAGTCTTATTCAATTATATTTCCTTTTTTTAATACAAAAAAAAATACACAACCCTAATTTCAGTTTTATATTTGCCCCTTCACCAAATGTTTTTCGGTAGCGTCTAGATTAAGTGAACATTGCCTGCTGTCTGCCATGACATATGCTTCAGAAGCAAACAAAAGATCATGATCATAGCTAAATCTGGAAAGCTGTTCAAGGAATTATGTAGACATGCATTCTTGGAATTGCATCAAGATGCAGAGGAACACGTGTATTAGAGAACATACGCACGTTAATTACATCATTCAAACTAGTAATAACAGTGAGTGGGCTTGGGCAGGATGCATCAGGGCTGGAAGAGGCGATGGCAAAATCATTCGTCAGTGCATCACGCATAGTCAGCCAAGGACCATTGCCACAAATGCGTGACTTATTGCGACAGCATTGACATCAACGGCTCTCGCAGCCATGCAACGGCATGCCATTCCTTTAGTGGGTCGCTCACTCCGAACGTCGACTGCCCAACTTGAAGTGGGCAATTATTTCCCTGCGCGTCAAGACGGCGTGACGCGTCCACATAGCGACGCCACAGCCATGAACCCTCGAACTGAGCTCTCGATAGCTCGGAGACCGCTCGCAAGTGCGACGGCGACACTGCATCTGCAACCGGATGGCGAAATGGTCGAGATGAACGATGGAGTGGCAGTCAAGGAATGGAACGCTTCTGGGGATGTCTTTTTTTCCACCGGGGAGATGGAGCAGTGAACTCGGGCTCGCGTGTGACGGCGCTTGCACAGATTGCTATGCTGCACAACCATGTGATGTGGCAGCGGCCTGGGGAGGCCTTGGTCCAGCAGTGGATTGACCATGGCTGGCGATAATGCTGAGTGACGACAAAGTGAAAAAAAACAATAAAACTCGACAGAAGCAATTATACTGTGCAAATGTAGCCTCCGATAAAGTCCACATACTGTACTATTCTCAAATAATAATAATCATAACGGTTCACATTCGTGAAGGCACATTTCATCCGTAGTGTGGCATTTCCAACCAAAACCCGCATCTGTAAACATTTTCCCGCACTGCGTGTGAATGCATCCTGTATGCGGGATATTTAAAAGGAGCCCTCTGTAGTGCAAATAGTCGAACGAGTTGAGTCCGCGCGGAGAGCTCATTCGAAAGGACCACCGAGGTCGAATACGCAAGAATTGGAGGCGCGACCGCATTCGTCGGCGTGCCCTCGGCATGAATAAGCAACGGACGCACAAGATCGCAAGCCGTTCGCTCAGGGCACAGGCGCACTTCGTTTCAAGGATACATTTTAGTGGCAGCGCCAACAGCGCGTGAAAGCTCGCGCAATGTTCGAACGGCGCCTTATCGCTGTCTGGCTCTGGGAAGGCAGCGCCGAGCATGCAAATTAATTCCCCACCCTTCCTCTTGATGTTGCTATTCAGAAGAATGACCGTATCATCAATGGGATTGTAATCATCCTCTTTGGGTTTTCTTTGAATGCAATTTTTTTTTATAATAATAATAATAATCGTGCCATTAGAGTCGCATCAAGAGACAAAGCTTACATTCAGAAACTACTCACGCAGGCCATCGTGTACCCGGTGTGAGAGATAATCGCCTGCAGAAGGAGGTATCCGAGAACTACTTTTGATATCCACTCACTCGATCTTTTCTATCCGTATGAGAGGACGCTGTAATCTCCCATACGCCCAGCACAGAAACATTTAACATTATTAATTATCAAAGCTGGACTTTAGCCAAATTGAGATTTTAAAAAAAATGTAATAGGATGACTTTTTTTGTATGTGTGCAACCATTCATGAACAAGGGCTTGAGACATTAACTCCCCACGCCTGAGAACGCGGCCTCATCATTGGGCGACTCCAAAACTGACTCGCGCACAAACTGCATGTTTGATCACACTTCAGGGTTGATCACACAGCAGGGTTGATCACACGAGAGGGTTGAGCACACGAGAGGGTTGAGCACACGAGAGGGTTGATCACATGACAGGGTTGATCACACTTCAGGGTTGATCACACGAGAGGGTTGATCACACGAGAGGGTTGATCACACGAGAGGGTTTATCACACGAGAGGGTTTATCACACGATAGGGTTGATCACATGGCAGGGTTGATCACACGAGAGGGTTGATCACACGAGAGGGTTGATCACACGAGAGGGTTGATCACTCTGCAGGGTTGATCACATGGCAGGGTTGATCACACGAGAGGGTTGATCACACGAGAGGGTTGATCACACGAGAGGGATGATCACTCTGCAGGGTTGATCACATGGCAGGGTTGATCACATGGCAGGGTTGATCACACGAGAGGGTTGATCACACGAGAGGGTTGATCACACGAGAGGGTTGATCACATGACAGGGTTGATCACATGACAGGGTTGATCACATGGCAGGGTTGATCACACGAGAGGGTTGATCACACGAGAGGGTTGATCACACGAGAGGGTTGATCACATGACAGGGTTGATCACATGGCAGGATTGATCACACTTCAGGGTTGATCACACTGTGGGGATGATCACACGAGAGGCTTAATCACACTCCAGGATTGATCACACTTCAGAGTTGATCACACGAGTGGGTTGATCACACTTCAGGATTGATCACACTTCAGAGTTGATCACATGACAGGGTTGATCACACGAGAGGATTAATCACACTGCAGGGTTGATCACACTAGAGGGTTGATCACACTAGAGGGTTGACCACACGAGAGGGATGATCACTCTTCAGGGATGATCACACTACGGGGTTGAGGTTAAATTGTGGTAAAAGCAGAGTGGTGAATTCAAATCCGGGGAGAATGGTTCTGCAAGGTTAACGCAACGGAGGACAGCTTCGTGGGGAGCGGCACGGTGGTAATCCTCTGGGTTTAACTTGGCCCTGGCATAGGAACGTGTAAGGTGCCACCAATGTGGAGGTTAAACACGAGCCCCCGTGTTCGTTTGTAACAGGAAAGCACTCGAGTGGTTAAACACAACAACAAAAAACTAATTATTTATTCAAAGAGAAAATTACAATTCGACGAAGACAATAGGAGGAACATTAGATATTAATTTTATTTTATCGCAAACAAGTGAACACAGCGCCGCTGACATATTCGAGAAGCCAGCGCAATATAATAATCATTACAAAGCCCTATCATGTTCCGAGTTAATGTCTCCGTTTTTTTTTCGTGATTTGAAAATTCAAGTTACAGCCAATTAGGCTGCAGAACACACCGGAATGCCCGCTGAATTGTTCTCTAATTCCACTGACTTTGTGCCGAGGCCACAGAGGAGATACCGCCCGCATAATAAGAAATTTCTTATCAATATCTAACAGTTGCATTCCAAGGACCACCTCACCCCCAACTTTGTTTGAACAGCATGTCCTAAACCGAGAGCTGGCGTATTCCACCGGGCCTTTTCCCATTGCTTCTTACGCAAACCCAGCGACAACTTAAAGACTCCAAAATTAATGCATTTTAGTTTTAGTTGTTTTTAACTTTGAGAATTAGACTTGCTACCGTGCGGCATGGAAGAGTGGCTCAAGTCGCCTCTACGTACGTATGCATGTTGAACTTCTTTCTCACCGTACGTAGTCAACCTTGCTAATCAGAGGTGCGGAGGGGGGGAAGACAACAAACTAAACACAAAAAGCAGTTCTAGAGAAATGCGTTTTCAATCTGGATGATTATTTGAAAGTACATAGCTCCAGCGGGTTCCCAATATTGATGAGGAAGGGGGGCGGGGGGTGAATTGTGCAAGCAGCAGCCGCCGCTCTCGTAGGCAAGGCGAGTTCCGTGTCTATCGCAACAAGTGCCGGGGCAAGAAGCTGCGCAAGAAAAATCTCGACGTTGTTCGAACACGACGTGCCCTCCTAACACGCGCTGTCCTAACACGTGCCCTCCTAACACGCGCCCTCCTAACACGTGCCGTGCTAACACGCGCCCTCCTAACACGCGCTGTCCTAACACGTGCCCTCCTAACACGCGCCCTCCTAACACGTGCCGTGCTAACACGTGCCCTCCTAACACGTGCCGTGCTAACACGCGCCCTCCTAACACGTGCCCTCCTAACACGCGCTGTCCTAACACGTGCCGTCCCCTCTCGCGGCGTCAAACGCCCTCGGCGCGCCGCTTCATCATTTATGGTGGGCAAACGGCGACGTTAAAACAACAACAACAAAACCCCGATGAGTTAATTGCATAAGCATCAGCTTTAATATTGCACTGCGCTGCAGTGCACGTAAGATTATTTGTTTTCTATCATGTGCTTAATATGCAGAACAAAAAAAGGAGTGTGCAGCGATTAGCGTTGTTTACATGCTCTGGTAAGGAAATTAATAAACAAAGCGAGGGCTCATTATAGTATTTTAAGGCTGCGAGGGAGAGGCTTTTTATTGCATTCTCCGTATTTATTAAAAAGAGTGTTTATCATATGCAGCCTAATGTAGCATGCATAATGGGAGTGGGTCACTTCTTGGGTCACTCACAGGTCTCTGTGTGAGCCCTAATCAGCATTCACGTGCCACCTCCTAGAATTATGGTCCCGTGTTTATCAGCTGGAGAAAGGGAGAGGTTTCCTTTTCACCCGTGCACATTCAACATTTGAGATTAAAGACAGATGCGTGTTTACGTTTGGTGCGACTGTGTGTGCCTGAGTGCATAAAGATGTGTGGGGAGCGGTGGCGCAGCGGTTAGCGTTCTGAGCTGTGAACCCGACGATCCGAGTTTAAATCCCGCGCACGGCCAACACCAGTGACGCTTATCTGAACCAGTCGTGGACCGTCCTCAGGTCAACTTAGCCTCAAATAAGTACGTGGTGTGATGCGTAAACGTGGCCACTCGGGAGACATAAGCCCCACAGTCTGCTACGGCTATCCACGGGATCTTCGTATTTGCATAAGTGTGGGAGTACATCGATGTGGCGATGTGTGCCAGGGGACTGTTGCTGTACACACAACAATGAGCTGAGCTCCGGGCATCAAACACGCCGCGATTTGGCAAATTTGGGAGCAATGGGGTTCATCCGTCAGTTATCACGGCCAGTCAACCCACGACACCTGTGGTCATGTCTAGTGACTTCCTGTCAGCAGCGTCACCTTCCACCCTGCGTATGCACCTAGCGTGGCACAATCCAAGTGGCGATAATCACCGTCACTTCGTGACGAATGGCAGCCGCCGTTCCTGTGGTGGGGAGTTTGGAGAGTTGGTGGTCAGAGGACTCCCGCTGTCAACCCGCTGACCTGGGTTCGTTCCCCTAGCCATGGCTAAGGGGCCGTCCATAAATGACGTCACGCGATTTTGGACGATTTTTGACGACCCCCCCACCCTTCGTCACACGACGTCACAAAAAAGTCAGACCCCCCCTCAAATATGACGTCACAAAGCTCTGCCCCCCCAAAAATATATATATATATATAAAACATGCTTCAAATCGCTTTGAACTGTTGTCATTGTAGTGCGTATTTAATGTGGCGCTGCACTCTGATGTTGTAGGATTAAACATTTATTAAAAAAGTCTATTTAATTAAGTAGAACGTGTTGTCTGTATTTATTTATAATGTTGCGCATTTTGATGTGACGTCACATTTCTCCCCCCCGTGTCACACATTGTCACAAATGTCTGACCCCCCCCCCCAGGTGCGTGACGTCATTTATGGACGGCCCCTTTGGTCGTTAAGCGAGTTTACGAAATACACGTTAAAGGCTTAATGCATTCTGATAGCATCGAAAGTTGCCCATTATTCACCCAAAAAAACGTACTTTAGAATTATTCTTTGGTTCTTTTCGGTTAAGTCACGTCTAAAAATAAAATAATAAATTAAAATAAAATAACATATTACGACGTTTCGATTGCAACACAAGCAATCATCATCAGGCATAAAAGAAATAGCAACAAAAATCTAACTAGAAAAAACTATAGACAGACATACAAGCAGACAGACATCACAACGGCACACAGAGAGAGGAGCAAGCTGACAACGCGGCACGGGCACGCAAGCCTGAAAATTAGGAGGCAGGCACACGAAAATTAAATAACCTAGTAAAATATCGAAATGTGATGTAATACAACACAGAGAGTCGGTTAACACACAATTAACGCATAGCCTGGTTGATTACGTGTTTCAAAATTTGCTAAGTTAGAATTACTTAAAATAATTACTTAAAATTCTAATTACTTAAAATTCTAACTTAGCAAATTTTGAAACACGTAATCAACCAGGCTATGCGTTAATTGTGTGTTAACCGACTCTCTGTGTTGTATTACATCACATTTCGATATTTTACTAGGTTATTTAATTTTCGTGTGCTTGCCTCCTAATTTTCAGGCTTGCGTGCCCGTGCCGCGTTGTCAGCTTGCTCCTCTCTCTGTGTGCCGTTGTGATGTCTGTCTGTTTGTATGTCTGTCTATAGTTTTTTCTAGTTAGATTTTTGTTGCTATTTCTTTTATGCCTGATGATGATTGCTTGTGTTGCAATCGAAACGTCGTAATATGTTATTTTATTTTAATTTATTATTTTATTTTTAGACGTGACTTAACCGAAAAGAACCAAAGAATAATTCCTGCAGTCACGAAAGCTCCTAAATTAAGATTGTACTTTAGAATATTAAACAATGGATATTAATACATAGATAAACTAACAACATCATATACACGTAATATTAGAATAAAATAGTGAATCAATGCATTAATTAATATTTACTGTACCAACAACAGCCCGTCGTTAACCGGGAAATGGTCGGTAAGCGAACACATTGGACGACACCACAATACTGTATACTACATTATACACTACAATATACACTACACTACTATACACTACACTATACACTACACTATACACTACACTACTATACACTACACATTGGGCTCTATGGAGACCTGTCGTTAAGCGATTAGTCATTAAGAGGGGTTCTACTCCACACTACTTTACACTACACTATACACTACACTACTATACACTATACTCCTATACATTACACTATACACTACTCATTGGGCTCTATGGAGGCCCGTCGTTAAGTAATTTGTCGGCTACAGGAGTGGTCGTTGAGAGGGGTTCTGCTGTAGCCATTGCAGGCGATGCATTGGTATCTTCGTAAATCTGCACAAACTATCTCCCGAAACCCTCTCGTGTCGAGCAGAGCTCAACATTCAGCTCCTGGACATCATTACATTCGCAAGAAGTGAGAAGGGGATCCGTGTCTCTGTGTGAACCTTCCATAGGACTCGACAAAAACAGGCTTAGCCTAAAAGTGGTGTACCTTTGTCGAGTCGTGTGGATATCAGCATCGGAAAAACAATGCTTGTAAGGCATCTGGCTTATGCCAGCCTTAATAGGAGCTCACGGAGGGCACGTGTCCGACACTATAGAAGACGAACAGCTTGGCGATACAAGAACAAAACAAAACACGAAGGGCACAGGCAAAGAGAAACGAAAAAAAGCCAGGAACAGCCTCGAATCGGGTCTATGTGTAATGCGGGCGTAAGCGACCTTCCGGATGTGACGTCACGAGGAGGCGGAGCCAGGTGACGTGGGTGAAAGGTTGGGGTCCTTAAGCGGGTAAACCGGAAAGAGAAGTCAGTCGGGTTGTGAATGGAAAAGGGTGAGGCCACGAGGGCGAATGAGAGGAGGGGGGCACCGCCGGCGAGCGGGAGCCGACCCCAGAGTACAGCCAGGAAGGCTGTGTGTTAGAGGCAGCGGTGTGGCTGCAGAGAGTCGCAGGAGCGACGAAGAGAGAGAAGAGTACAGCCAGGAAGGCTGTGTGTTAGAGGCAGCGGTGTGGCTGCAGAGAGTCGCAGGAGCGACACAAGAGAGAGAGACAGCACGAGTCTGTCAGAGCGCTGCGGAGTAAGCAAGAGCGAGAAGAGCAGCAGCGATTACAGCCAAGGGGGCTGAGAGTGAGTAACAGCAGCGGAGCTGCTGTGGGGCTGCAAGAGCGACAAAGAACAGCAGCGGGGCTGCTGATGGTGACTGGAGTGACATCGGAACCAGCACTGAGAGTATAAGAGAGACAGCCGTGTGGGAATGCAGTACGGACCAAATAAAGGACACTGAGCCAGAGATCGTGGTCAAGTCTTTTATTACACTGGTGTCAGAAGTGAAACGGCTTGTCAAGACGGCTCGGAAGAAAGAATATTCCTGTGCCATCATCTGCTACATCATCCGACTTACGATTGAGACAGATGGCGCAGCTGGAGACCTGGAAAATCGTGCTGGCGAAACCGTGTGAGCTCACCACGCCGACGACGGCAGTGGGGAGAGCCGATGGTGGTCTGCAGGCCGACGCCTTGCCTGCGCTGCCAGCGCCATCTGCCACGCGGCACGAAGACGCCATCTTGGGCGTGGCAGGGGAGAAACGGCGGGAAGCCGCCATCTTGTCTTCACCGCGGCGGGGAGACGCCGCCATCTTCAACATCGCGGCGGAGAGGCAGCCTTGCGCTGCCATCTGGAGGTGCCGCGGGGAGAGCAGCCTGCTGTGAGCTGCTGTTTTGCGAGGGGGAGCTGCGAGGAGAGGACGACGACGCTACAGTTGCTGGGGCGGGAGCTCTCCCGTCCTGGCTCGGGTGCGTGACAACGGAGCAGTCAAGTCGCCGAACGAGTTCTGCGAGACGACTCAAGTTGCCGCCCTGCCGTCCTCTTCTTGCTGCAGCCCCGGGCGGGTCGTAACGATACGCAACCGGCCTTTACACACACCTCACCCATCTTTCGAGGGCCGGGTGCGGGCGATTTTGTTTTCTCTCATGACTCGATTGTGCGGAGCGCGGTTCGGACTGTGGGTATGTGTGTGTAATAACGATGAACGCGCTATCTGCTTGTTGCTCGGTGTCAATTAAAGTGTGTACGTGTGTTGAGAATGGACGGAGAGTATGCTGTGCTTGCTGAGTGTTAAATTGTGTGTGTGCGCTGCGGTGTGGAGTTGTTATATTGATGGCGAAGTTAATTATTAACTCGGGAGCGTCGGGTATCTTGCGCTGTATCATCTCGTGGGTTACCTTGTGCGATGGGCTTAATTGAAAAATATATATATTTTTTTTGGTGTTTTGTGCTGCGAGGTGCTATGTGCGATGTGGTTGTTGCAAGAGAGAGAATATTTGTGTTGTTGCTGCAATGTTACGACTGGATTAATGGTGTGTTGGTTACCTGCAGATCGGTTTGCTATTGTGCTTAAATGTGCGCGTGTGATCGCGATATGCTGACTGTATGTGCTGTTACACCGTTCTGTACGGTTATGGGGTGCGATGCATTGATTGACTATTGGGATTGGGATGTTATTAATTGTGCGTACCTGTTTGGAAATTGGTAACAAATTCGAGGGGGACCCTATTATTTGGTCGTATGGATGTTATGTACACGCGATTTTGTGTATATTATGGGTAACGGCACTTTGTGAGAGAGAGAGCGCGCTTTGAGGGTGCGTGATGACGCCGTTGTGGGTGTCTCAAAGGTTAATGCTAATGGGACCGTAAATTGGCGCCAAGTTGCGTCGCGTATTCGGTTGGTCGCATGCAGCCACGAGTTGCTTTGCGAGTTGGTTTGTGTAACCAATGTGGTTGGTAAAATATTGGTTAAAAATTCCCCGATATGACTGCTGCGCGCAGCAAGCTGGGGCTGTGCGTCTATCGTTGTTGGGATTGTTACAATAAGACGGGGGATGCTATTTGTGACCCCCAGCAAAAGGGAAGCTGGGGTGCACGAATGGAGAAAACTGGCCACATGTTCGCACGTTGGGCCGCCATTTTGCGCACACGCGGGGTATGGCGTCGATGCGCTTTGCGGAAAGGGCCGCCATTTTGAGTGCGCGCGAGATATTGCGCGAACGCGCTGGGCGAAGGGGGCCGCCATTTTGAGCGCGCGGGAAAAACCTCGGTGGGGCAAATATTCCATCTGTTATGCCTGCCATTGTTGATTGGGTGATGCACGAGTGGGGGTCACGTCGGCCTATGGCTGATGGCTGACCTGACAGCCCGGAGGCGAAACCTCCGTGGTATGTCTTAAACTAATGGGCCGTGTGCTCATATGGCTCGGGGAGTCATGGTTCAGTTGTGCGGTGGCAGACTGAACCTGGTGTGCCGGGGGCTCACGGGTTTTGGGTTAGGGCGTTATTGTCTCTATAAGAGAACATTACCCCGTGGGGGGGGTCGTTGATATCTGGCCTTGCCGAGGGATTGATCTTCCCTTGGCTATGAAGCGCATTTCAAAGATTGATGGAGCTCGTTGACGGGGTTGCAGTGGCAGACGTGTCTTATATATTTGGACGATATCATTGTCTTCAGCCGCACATTTGAGGAACATTTAACACGGCTGGAGACAGTGTTCACGAGGATGCGCTCTGCGAATTTAAAATTTAAACCAAAGAAATGCCACCTACTGCAACGGTCCGTCCGTTATCTGGGGCACATTGTGAGTGCTGAGGGGGTGTCCACGGATCCGGAAAAGACGGCGTGCGTCCGGGATTGGCCGACTCCGGCCACCGTGGGGGATGTTCGGCGGTTTTTGGGATTTGCCTCGTATTACCGAAGATTTGTGCCGGGTTTTGCGACGATTGCGAGGCCCTTGCATCTCCTTACGGGTAAAGGACGGAAATTTGTTTGGGGACAGCCGGAAGAGGCGGCCTTTCGGAGTCTGCGTGATCTATTGGCTACGGCCCCGACATTGGATTATCCCGATTTTGATCGCCCTTTCATTCTTGATACGGACGCGAGTGACACAGATAATGGGGCGGTATTATCACAGTCTAAAGGGGGCGTAGAGCGCGTCGTGGCGTATGGTAGCCGAGTCTTGTCGCCTGCGGAAACACGCTACTGTGTCACTCGTAGAGAACTTTTGGCGGTTGGTTTTTCCTACGGCAATTTCGACCGTACCTTTACGGTCGTTCTTTTATTGTGGGTACGGATCATGCGGCCTTGCAATATGCACTTAAAATGGACCAGCCATCGGGACAGTGGGCACGTTGGTTGGACACGCTACAGGCATTTTCCTTCCAAATTCAACATCGGAAGGGAGTGCGCCATGCGAACGCTGACGCACTTTCCAGATTACCAGGGCGAGCCCCTTGTAAATGTGCATCGGGGACGCATAGGTGTTCGCCGATTCTAAACCCCCCTCAGCCGCTTACGTTGGCCGTCGAGAAGTCGGATACTCCGATGGAACCGGGACCGACTGACGGGGTTTTGAATCTGCCGCGGTCTGTCTGGATTCGGGAACAAATGATGGATGAGTTGTTGTTGTCCATGCGGAAGCGGTCTATGAGGGACAATGGGAGTCCGAGTACGGCTGTGGGGCCGCGAACCGCTCTCCGAGATGGTCTGCTTATGTGGCGAGAAGGGTTCCAGGAAAGCTGGCGTGTGGTGCTACCAACGTCCTCGCGATTCGAGTTGATGAGAACTCTCCATTGTGACACACTATTGCATTTAGGGGTGCAGAAGACTTTGTTGACGTTGCAACGTCATTATTTTTGGCAAGGCTGGTGTGTGTCCATCGCTGATGGGATAGTAAGGGAGGAGCATGGCCGAGTGCTGCTCATCCCCGAAATGGCACTAGCTGAGAGTATGGTAAATGGATGTTGCCGTGGGTTGACGACCACGGTGAGGGTTACGGCGAATTAAACGTTACCGCTGGGGAGCGTGGCTCTCTCCACGCGAGGGTGTGCGATTAGGGGTTGTTGGTTTGTTGAGAGTGACTGTGGGTACATGCTGTGTACGTCTGAGGTCTGTGCTGGTCCTCAAGGGAGGACTGCTGGTGGGTAAGAGCAGAATTTTTTTTTTTTGTTGTTGTTTTCACGTGTAAATAATATTGCTGTTAAAATGTAAATACTGGGGCGTCCATCGCGGTTATTTGGGTAATTATTGGGGTTTTCTTAAGCGGCCCGGAATTACATCATCTCCACTATCCTGGGGCCGGGTGGCTGTCGTGTACGACATGCGGATGTGCGTTGTTGTGCTTTGTGCTGTTGTTGTTCTTGTTGTTATATTACATGCTTAGTGTCCTTTAAGGGGGAAGGTCGGTTCACCGCATTACGCTTTGGTATTGTTCAGCCGAGGTCGGCTGGGTTTTTTCTATGGGGGAGGGTGGTGTAATGCGGGCGTAAGCGACCTTCCGGATGTGACGTCACGAGGAGGCGGAGCCAGGTGACGTGGGTGAAAGGTTGGGGTCCTTAAGCGGGTAAACCGGAAAGAGAAGTCAGTCGGGTTGTGAATGGAAAAGGGTGAGGCCACGAGGGCGAATGAGAGGAGGGGGGCACCGCCGGCGAGCGGGAGCCGACCCCAGAGTACAGCCAGGAAGGCTGTGTGTTAGAGGCAGCGGTGTGGCTGCAGAGAGTCGCAGGAGCGACGAAGAGAGAGAAGAGTACAGCCAGGAAGGCTGTGTGTTAGAGGCAGCGGTGTGGCTGCAGAGAGTCGCAGGAGCGACACAAGAGAGAGAGACAGCACGAGTCTGTCAGAGCGCTGCGGAGTAAGCAAGAGCGAGAAGAGCAGCAGCGATTACAGCCAAGGGGGCTGAGAGTGAGTAACAGCAGCGGAGCTGCTGTGGGGCTGCAAGAGCGACAAAGAACAGCAGCGGGGCTGCTGATGGTGACTGGAGTGACATCGGAACCAGCACTGAGAGTATAAGAGAGACAGCCGTGTGGGAATGCAGTACGGACCAAATAAAGGACACTGAGCCAGAGATCGTGGTCAAGTCTTTTATTACATATGTAAGCAAGATGCTGGCAGGCAGATACAGGAAGAGGATGAAACACGTTGTGTGTGTTTTCTCCTAAATGTATTTAATGCACCGTCTCATTTATGAGTGTCAACGTTAGAAAGATAGAGCGAGAAACAAAATTGCCTTGCTTGCCAAAACACGGTTTCCCCACCCATTCCTCGTTCTTTCGTTGTCTGGATGGGCGTCGTAAATCACCAACGTCGCAGAGTTCCTCAAAACGACAAAACGGCTCACCACGTGCCGGCACTAGGCGCGGTGTTCGCCGTGGTGGTGTAAAGACGTCTAGCCTTCACGGAAGGCTGGGTCAAATAGCCCCTTGGTATGTTTGTTGAGCTTATTTTCTTCGCCGTACGTAGCCAACCGTGGTAATCAGAGGTGCGGGGGGAAGGAAAAGATACCAAACACGAAAAGCAGTTGTAGAGAAATGAGATTCTAATCGAGATTTCAGAAGGGCATAGCTCCGGTGGCTTCCTAATATCAGAAGGAAGAGCGTTCCAGACGGCCGCACATCCTTCTGAAGCCATTGGAGCTACGCCCTTTTAATCTAGATTAAAAACTAATTTATTTTGAACTGCTTTCTTTGTCTTAAGTTTGTTGTCCTGTCCCCTGCACCTCCGATTTTCAAGGTTTGCTATACTTCCGGTATCAAATGTACGTATGTTGAACATACATTTGATACCGGAAGAAGGGAGATCAAAATGTCAATGCGCTATCTTGAATGGTTCATCATTATAAAGTCACTAAAAAAACAAACGAGAACTTATTACGTCACCGAAAATACTCACAGATTTCCCAGGACAGCTGCCTGAAAAAAAAGGCGACGATTAAGGGAAAACAATAAAATGCGGTACAAGCCTACATGCTAACAGTATGAAGCCACTGCGTAGGGTGCACGCGGCTCATGGGTCTGGCACAGCCTCAGTGGTTGTCTACAGTGGGCATGACAATGAGGCATCGGGCGTCGCAGCGTCTCAGAGATTCCACTGGACGTTGAGCTATCGAGTGATTTTCTTCTTTTTGTTTCTGCAATCAACACCTCGGTTCCATTCTTTTCCTGGTTATGGATGGCATTTGTTCGTTGTAGGTTTTGTTTTCCGTCTCGAGGAAGATTATGATTTACCACTTCCCTATTGCGATGTTAGACAGTGGCAAGGCTTGAATATATCGGTGGATTTGGTGCCCAGAGACGTTGTGCTTGCAAAAGTAGACCTCAAATTCTGGCAAATTATATATATTTAACATGTTCTGTAATGCTTCTAATGCACATTTTTTAAATATAAATTTTAACATGTATATCTACCCATCGATTAATGTATGACACATTATGCTTACAATAACACATCGAACCTGTCCGTGTGAGAATTAGTTACAGTAAACCTTTAATGTTATGTTATTCAGGGGACAGCAAAAAATATAATCTTTCATTCAGGAAATCGTTTCCCCTCTCACCAATCCTAACCATGAGCCACGAGATAATCAACAACGAGTTCTACCACTAGTACTAAACCATGACCATACCCAACTGGCCAACCAACTGCGAGTGCCATGTGGGCACCACGGTGGTGAGATGTGAACTACCTCGCTTGGTATGCAGGAGGGCGTGGGTTCTATCCCAACCCTGATGCCTGTATATTTGCAATTTGGATGTTCTCCCCGTGGTCGTGTGGAATTATTTTTTCCGGGTCTTCCAGTTTTTCTTCCACATTTACAATTTGGCTGTGATATATATTTCCACATGATACGTCACTTGGTTGAGCTATCATTTGTGGCTATATGGCTTCCGAAAAATAGCTACATAGCTTAGTGGACCTTACCTGGAAAAATGAAATAAGTTTTTCGCATTTACTATACCTTCTAATTACCATAACCAGCTAAGCTACTCGTAAATACACTACCATTATGAGCCCTTGCGCTGACCCTCACCAATTATCCAACAAGCCACTAAAAACCAGCGCTAATCATAACCCTAACGAACTAATCAACCAGCCACTCGTACGCCCTCTCTCACTGATGCGAGGGTGACCCATAACCTCACCACCAACCCGTCGTCGGGGTGGGGGGGAAGGGATGCGCTTTTCAATTTCAGTTGACATCTTCTAGACAGACCAAACCCAATTGACCCTGTAGGTGTACAACAATAACAACAATGCAAAAACCGTCCTGCGCAGTACAACCGCAATGAAGTTCACCACAAACACCACCGTATTCCGGCGCAAAACAACGCCTGCCACCCAAAATCGAGATACCAAGTCCTTGAAATCAGTTTAACACCTAGGAAAAGGCTTTCGCGACCAATATTATCCAAAATAGAGGTTTCCGGGTTAGATCGCGTAAATATAAATGTGTTGTTAAACCCGCCACCACCCGACACGGCCAATTATCAAGGTGTGTCATGTACACAAAACGTGCCAATTCGTTACTAGCTCACCACAGCGGTTGTGTGTTGGAGAGTAAACCCACAACATTTACAATTCGAGTACCGTGACGTTTCGCCCAGTAATTACAACGAGCATCATCAGGCGACAGCCAGAGTTGTGGAGAAATCCTCCTCCTGTTTCGCTCTTAAATTAGAGGAAAGGTCAATGTGACGTCGTCACTTGTGAGCCAATCACGTGCGAAGACCAGAGGTGGAGTGGAGTGGGTACGTGGATTTTATTGAAATCGTCACCGTAAACAACCCCCCCCCCGCTTCCCCCGTGCTTGGGGGGGGGGGGTGTCCCGTACGGCGATGCCAACGGCGCGACACGAGCCCTGCCTGTCCGCGCACACGGTTCCCGTTTTGTCGATTGACCCCCTTCTCTCTCCCCACCCACGCACGAGGTTGCGGCGGCAGCAGCGTCCCGAGTCGGTCCGCCGACGCCTCGCCGCAGAGGAGCCGGGACAGCGCCGCCTCGTCACCCGCTGGTGCGTCGACGCGAGCGAGCGAGCGATCGGTCATTCGGGGGGGGGGGGGGGTAGAGAGTGGGCGGCCGCGTTAATGAAGCGTGACAGCGTTGATCGCGGCCGTCGCTTGGACGTACACTTACGCTGACGTGCACTCGCCCTCGGGGACACATTGTGTGGGCTTATGGATGTCTGGGTTTTTTTTTGTTCCCCCTCTGTTATATTATGGTAACGCTCATACCTTTCCCCACGCCTGTATTTACACTTGCAGGTCGCTTCTGAGAAAGAGCTGCATATGTCAGTGGACCTTCGCTGGTTAAATAAAAAATAAATATTTTTTTCTATATTTGGGTGCGTAAACTTTGGCTGTCCGTCTGATAATACTAGTTGTAATTACTGGCGAAACGTCATACTCAAATTGTAAATGTTGTGAGTTTTACTCTCCAACACACCGGTGTGCTGTACTAGTAACGAATTGGCATGTTTTGTTAACGTGACAAACCTTACTAATTGTCTGTGTCAGGTGGTGGCGGGTTTCACAACACATTTATAATTACGCGATCTAACCCGGAAACGCATGTTATGAGGAATGTTTAGATTCAGTGATTAACAGTGGATTCATAACTTAAAGTTTTCGTGACTGCAGGGATTCATACTCTTTGGACCTTTCAGTAAAGTCACGTGGATAGAAAAATAAAAAAATAAACAAATAAAAAAATATGTACAAATATGTATTTTATTATTTTTCTAACTACGTGACTTCACCGAAAGACCTAAAGAGTAAGAGTGGATTCACACTTCTACCAAACACTTAATGCATGTAGCTTAACCCCATGGCCACTTGAACCACACTTGACCTTAATAGTAGGGCTTGGTGCTAAGGTGGGGCTTAAGGTTGTGGTCAAAAATATCGTTAAGTTTAGGTGTAAAGCTATGGTTGGGGTTACAGTTAGAATGATCATTAGAGTTCAGTTGTATGTGCTATGAAGAAGGGCCATTGCCCACAACGTTGCCAAATTTACATAGTTTTTATTTCAAATTGTGGCCATCAGCTGGTTGTTCTTCGCGTGCGAAGAATATGAGGCCCATGTAGTTGGTGGCAGGCGCCCCTGGTGGCTGTGCTGGCCGATCCTTGACTTGCAGATTTTGTGACAGGTGGTGCATTTGAACTCCTGACCAGTCGGGGCCTGGGTGGGATACGTGTCCGAGGTGGTATTCTTAAATTGTGGTAGTGCACCACTGTCAACAGAGTTGCAGCGTCACCAAATAATTTGGTGAGATTTAAAGCTGTGTTCGGGATTCATACGAGGTTTATTCTGTGCACACGTGTGCCTCTGCTTGCAACAGAACATTTAGGCCATGATCTTTGTTTCCGCGTGCTCTTTTCTAAGTGGGTGATTTTGACGTGGTGTTTAACGCGCCGGGGAATTTAGGGAGCTCCATTCGCTCGCCCACTGGGGGCTGCTGCGAAGTCACACACACACACCGTGCAAAGGTTCCGCGGCGAACAAAAGGCGAGTTTTTTTTATCGTGTTGCATTGCTACCCACCTCCCCCCGATCGTGCGCACGAGTCACCACCGCGGACACTCTTTTGTTTTTGACAAGATCTGAACGAAATGGAGAAGTGACAACCGATCCGGTCGGGTTGTCCCTTGCAGAATAGCTCTCTCGAGATGCACTCAAAAGGGTATTTGAAGTTCGCGTGATCGTTCGAGACCCCTGGACGTATTTGTGGGAATTCTGAACTGCCATACGAATGCTCGGGACACACGTGGCAGAGGCAACAAACCCGGTTGACATTTAATCTATTGTGAATGACATACAGAATTCTCCTCTGCAATATCTGCTGTATAATTTATAGTGCCCCGTCAGTAGAATTCATGACATCATTAATTAATTATGGTTATTTATTTTTTCTCTCTCTCTCTTATAATAATTGAATTGTTGTTGTCACTGAGTGAGCTCGTGATTTTAAGAACAGCAAGCCACCAACATGCTATAATTGAATTCTGAAAAGCGCCATTTCCCACATTATTTCAATCTCATATTTGCCTCGCAGGGGAATTCACAAACTTGCATCAATAATACAATAAATGAAACGAGTGAATTAAATTAAAACAAATGAAGAAATAAATGCACATCAATATGTAAAGCAAATGTATTATTCACGTCATGTATAAATACCTCAATGAGCTGGCTTATTGATGAATAGCTACAGACAAATGTAATTAAATTCGTAGCAAAAAAATACCTTTAATAACCCCATACATAAACGTAACGCACAAATATGCATGCATCCACAGATGTATGAATAATACGCTAATAATCAAAACCATACATAGACGAGTGACACAAGGCCAGCCGCTTTGCAAACCAATGGCCAATGAGCGTTTTGAAGTCCTAGGCAAGAAGCAGACATTTGTCAATGGAGTCTCGCGTATACTTACGATGTACGCCCAACTGGCCATTAGGTCGAAAGGCGGCCCATGACTAAGTTCGACAAGAATGTGCCCAATCTGTCTCATCTCAGAAGCCAATCTGCTTCGAGTCTGGATAGTGCCAGGAAGGGCGATCGTTGTGCATAACTGGCGTTATAGACTTCGGGAATACGTGGCGGGTAGGATTGCCACATTTTTCACAAGGCAAACCCGGACATATTTCTCAGGTAATGCCCACTGAGATACATAGCTCTTTTTTAGAAGCGACCTGGCCACAAATAGTAGCTCAACGAAGTGGCTAATTATATGGGTATGTATAGCATCCAAATACTGTAAGCGCATGTTGTTTTTTAATGTTGAGGGAAAAAACTGAGGACCCGGAGAAAAAAATCAATGCGACGATTGGGAAAACATGAAAACGTACAAACTCAAAATATACGGCCGTCAGGGTCTGGATCGGAATCCACGCCCTCCGGTAAAAAAGTCCAACAGAATACCACCAGATCTGGGTTCCAATCAATTCCCTTGTCGTGAGTTGCAGAGGCCAGTGCCAGCAAATTTGTGATCTCTGCCTTCACCAACTGGCACCAAACAACCTGGTAGAATAATGGTGAGATAACTCCAACGATCTGCGTGGTGTTGAGAGAGGCCTGCATCCGTCAGTAGAATAACAAAATGGCTGCACGTGTGCACATTCACTTGCCTTCCGGCGGTGCCACTGGTAATATTCTGCAGAGGTCAAGTCAACATGGGGCAGAGGTAAATAAGGATCACTAGAGTCTTGTGATAGCTGCTGTGCACTGTGCAAGCTGCAGGGGGGCAAGACCCAAATGCAGACGATCCCTGGCTTCGATGTTCCACGAAGCGTATGGACAACTCTAAACCGTATTCACACGCACACAATGGCAGATGCAGATACTTGATGCACACGTGGAAGATATAACAACTCAAGGCCTGATTCACAAATACGAAGGAGGCATGATCACAGCGATGCACTCACTTCCTCTACTCCTGACGCAATCATCTGGCTCAACCACGTCGATGTAAAATTGCAACTGTTCCTCCATATCAACACGTAACTTCTTTTGCACCATACGTAGCCAACCACACTAATTGGAGGAACGGGGAAAGGAGAACCAACTGAACACAAAACGCAGTTCTAAACAAATGAGTTTTCCATCTTGACTTAAAATTGCATAGCTCTAGTGACTTCCTCATATCGAATGAGCAGCGTTACAGACGGCCGCAGAAGCACACCTGGAAGCACGCGTTGCAGTGACCGTCTTTGTTCAATGACCAACGAAAAGCCACTGCGAGGATGACTGCACTTACGTGATAGTTCATGCTCCTTGACGAGCTCAGCAAAGTATTGTGGTTCATTTGTGGCAAGCACATCAGCTACGAAAGGAATAAGGAGACGTCCCCAAGCTCTGCGGTCGTTAATATGTGTGTGTTAGCGGCCAATCGCTGAGAGGGTTATCAAGGTGCCTGCTTGCACCATCCCTACCTCCCTACCACTTGCCGACCACGCGTCCTGGACATTCGCTCGTCGGACAAGTTGACCGCTTTGCACTTTCATTGCCATTCTCACACAATCTCAACAACACAGTGCGTGGTCCCACAGTGCGCACAGCACACACGCACACACGTTGGCGTGTGTGCTTTTTTTGTCAGCCGTTACTTAAAGTGCCTGTGAAATATGGGTTATGCGTCGACACTTAATGCTGAAATGAATCTAACGTTGCCGCGTTGGCTTTTGTCTTTGTTTTTGTTAGTGTCCCATGCACAACGCAAACAAAGTGCAGCGGTTTCAAGCGGATCAGTATGCGCGCGATGCGTCTTCTTTTAGTCCTTGCGCTAATTATTTCACGTTTCATGAAGACACATCAATGCACACGGTTCCCAGACAATTCCCAAGAGATAGCGTCTGCCTGATTAACGATCCTTCCTCATTAGAAAGCTCATTTGCATATCATAATGCCCCCACTGTGGTAGACCTCGCGCTGAGAATATCCTTCGTGGGCACTCTCGCTCCGCAAGTCCCAGTTCGTTAACTGGACCGATAGGAATTGGCAAAATTAGCCAAAATAAATAACAGCGAGGGGGGGGGGGAGAAAACATGCTTCGACATAAGTACAGAAATGTGACAAGAAATTCCCGCTGACATTTCGACACAACAGGAATATCTCCCGATCTATGAATTTAGATTTTTCATGTTAAAGCGCTTCATTGAATTGCACGTTTTGCCAATGTCTGACCACCTCAGCTGGCTGCAATCTATCCATTTCAGTGCATATAAGGCAATTGTAAAAATGGGTCATGTGAAATGCACCTGCTGTGACTCCACCGGAATACCTGGTGTGCTTTATGTTGGCCGCTTTTCGTTGACAACAAAACCTGCAAACAGCTCTGGAATTCCAGTCCTCCGGCTTCGATCAATGCCCTGATTTAGATCTCAAGTTTCCTCTAAATGCATATTGCCGATTCCTCGATCGTGACATCCTTCTTTTGGAGACAATGTAGGTCTGAAACTGGGGTTTGTAAAACGATAACCGTTCTAGGAATTGGTCAACGATTCTGTACGTCAGGAATCAGTCATCGTTTCCAGTGGCATCGTTCAAATTTTGAATGGCTGCTGCTAATTGATCAGCAACAGCCATTCGAAGGCACTAGCAGCAGACCTGAGTCACCGCGTGGTACATTTGCCCTTGTCTTTATTGATTAAAGATAAAGATACAGCCCTTAAATTGCTTCCTGACCCTGCTGCTGGCAGAAGAGTTTCCACTAAAGAAAGCGATTGAGGGTGTTTGGACCAATCTTCCATGCTGGCCTCTGATTAGCGTGGTTGGCTATGTACAGTGAGAAAGAAGTTCAACATACATACATATACGCAACAATATTTCTCTCCACCACACGTGAGCTGCTGATCAACCAACTGCCAGATGTTAACTACCTCGCCTCCTATACAGGTCGTGGGTTCGAACCCGACCCTGACGCCTGTATATTTAGAGTTTGCGTGTTCTCTTTCCGTGTATTTTGTCACTGGGTCCTCCGGTTTTTACCTCCACATTTAGAAACTCGAGTTTAGAGTATTTCACTGCTATAAATTTCCACGCAATAAGCCACTTCGTTGAGCTATCATTTGTGGCCAGGTCGCTTTTAAAAAGAGCTGTCCAGCTCAGTGGGCCTTACCTGGTAAAACAATATACAGTATATGAACACAAATATCAGGGATGTGTACTGGAATGTGCAATGGTGTTTAATGGAGTGCCCTGCATGAAGAACCATAGCAAATCTGTACTTGAAGATGCTGCTGCTTCCTTGCCGTCTGGCGAGAGCTCACAATAGTGCTTGAATGAATAGCTTCAGCATTAGGCACCATAATGTTGCCTGCATTTTGATCTTGAATGTTTGTGATTCCGGCATGAGCTCATCAAGGCTGAGGTGCATGACATTCTAAAACGACGCTGGTGGTTAATTTCTAGCCGCGAAGGCTCCCTTTGTTGTTCTCTCGTTAAATCTACCCTCCTCCACTGCCAAGATAATTAATGTTATTCTTCACACACACACCTTTGTTTCTGCTTCTGATATAAATGACTTTGTTTATCTGTTAATGTGTGACGTCGCTTACAAGCGACGATGACATGTGCCATGGTCATTTCTTCTCAGTCAATAAGAAAAGGAAACTTGTAGGGACAATGTACCTGTCAACCCATACGGTTTACCCGTATTCTTGTACATGGGGAATTGCGATTTCAGGTCCATTCGGCGTACAGCTGTTTCAATGGGGGCTAAAATAAATCATGTTGTCTTTTTGTTTGTGTTCCTCCCTCGTAATTGGACTTTGTCGGATGAACGTTGAGATTTTGAAAGGCCACGGGGTGACCAATAAGGTCCGAATTGGTCTGTAATAAGGTAGGGAGGGCACTGATGAGGGGTTGATAGGTATGGGGCAAGGACTTGGTTTAGTACAAGCTGCTGGCCATGTGGAGTATTAGCATTTGTATATGTACAGAGTAGGGCGGTGTTCCTAATGTTTCGATCAATAACAAAACATATATCCATAATCAAACCTAGATATGATAATTTTCAGATGGTAAGAAACAAATGTGTTCTAATTTATCTGAAAATAATATATCGCGCGTAGTGACATCAAGTCCATGTTCTTGGTTCTTTTGGTAAAGTCACGTAGAATGGAAATAATAAAATAATAAAATAAAACATAATAAAATAATTCTTACGACGTTTCGGCCACAACGCAAGCAGCCGTCCTCAGGTGAAGACCAGGTCTGTCGGGGAGACAGCTTCAGACGCTGTCTCCCCGACAGACCTGGTCAGCTTCAGACGCTGTCTCCCCGACAGACCTGGTCTTCACCTGAGGACGGCTGCTTGCGTTGTGGCCGAAACGTCGTGAGAATTATTTGATTATGTTTTATTTTTATTATTGTATTATTTCCATTCTACGTGACTTTACCGAAAGAACCAAGAAGATGAACCCCTGCAGTCACGAAAGCTTTAAATCGAAAAAAATCACGTCCATGATTACATAAAGTATTTGTTGAGACTGTGTTGACAGTGGTAAGCAAAGCACAAATAACAAAGCACTCAACATGTTCGTCAATAAAAATGCGGCCATTAAAGGAAAATATATTAAACTGAAGGTAACATATCGGTTAATGACCATTCGTATGTATGTTGAACTTCTTTCACACCGCACATAGCCAACCGTTCAATAAAAAAGGGCCATTTCCTGAAACGTTAACTATTTTATATTTCTTTCTTTTTGAAGGCCACGGTGTTATTGGCGAAAGTGTTGAGTTTTTTTCGTATCACTTCTATGTCATGCCCACACTTTTCCCGCCAAAAGCAGTGTCACGTGGCATTGGTTGGCATCACTTTTATTAGCACAAATACATGTCTAATCATGACATCATGTAAATGATAAAAAAACATAATCGGAAACGCATTTCTTGTACAGACAAACCTGACATCCTACTTGTGTTCACTGGCGGAGGGCCTTAATCATTCGTGAGAACGTGGCCTCATTTTTTTTATTTAGTTTATATACAAACACATGGATCTGTATTAGACTCATGTCTTTTTCAAATTTTATTTCTGTGGATTTCACACCTGATGATGATTGCTTGTGTTGCAGTCGAAACGTCGTGATAATTTTTATCGTTTAATATTTGTATTATTGTATTATTTCCCTTCTACGTGACTTTCCCGAAAGAACCAATAATATACTCGTGGATCTGTTTCTCGAAAAAAAATCGTTCAAACCCCCAACTGATCCGATTTGCAATTCTATACAGACAACCTGGAAATATACAGTGTGGAAATATATGTTTTGTATCCGTTCCTGAGAAATTGAAATTGGATTTCACAATGCATTGCATTTTAGGTGTGCTAGGAAACTGCATTACCTGGATAGAATGCACACATTTCAGTGGATAACACTAAAATCTTCACATAAAATAAATATCCTACTTGCTGTGCTTTCATCCCATGGCTTCCACGCATCCCAACATGTTTTGAAGGCTCTGAAATCTCCACGATATTCGCCAACCCCACACCATCATCATTTGTATGACTTGATATTGCACCTCACACAAATATGAAACAAGTCTCAAAGCGCTCGTGAACTTAGAGTGACAAAGTGTTTTCAGGACAACCAATAAGATCGTACCCACCAGCAGGGGCGGTTTCTTCATTAGGGCGATTGGGCGACGCACCACCAATGTCATTCAACCACAGAGTCACGCTAGCCGTCACTGTCGGCCTCTGGATATAGTCCAATCAGCGTCATGCTACGTTCTGTGGAGTACCGCCTCTTTTTGGGCGATTTCCCTCCAGCTGAGAATCGCCCCGAGTGGCCCCATAGACTTACATTCAAAGATGTTTTTTTTTCGAACGGGGGCGCTGCAATGCATTCTCTATGGCTTCCGGGAGGGCTCGCCCTAACGTGCTTACGTCATCATACGTGCTTACGTCATCATACGTAAGCACGTTTCATCCAACAATATAATTTGTCGCCACCTAGTGGAATCTTTAATAAAAGAAACTTGAGTGGATTGTATATTAATAGTATAGAAACAAACAAGATGTATTGTAAGAGTCACTTTATTTTTCATTAATATTAAAGAAGTGAAGTTGCCTTTACATGCTTAAGCTGTTAATTTATCCATTGCATGGGTGGACCTTATCCTTATCAATCATCCAGACATTTGCCCTCCCTGAGAGATTTTGCAGGAGCCGCCACTGCCCACCAGTATAGATGAAACTAATTCATGGGATAGCTCATGTACAGCCTGTCCACCACAGCACCGCATTATACAGCAGGCAACCACCAAATCGTATCAACAATAAGAATCAATTCGCAAATCGACTCATCACATCGGCAGCTACTCTCGATCGCACAGCCTCCCACAATAACTGAGCAATTAGATTACGTTGTCCTGCAGCCTTCATTCATTCCACGGTGAAAAAAAAGAATAATCCGCCAGAAATTTGACTTTATCGCCATGCGACATTATTTTAGTAATTTCTAGAAAGGTTTAGTTTAGCCCGATTTTTGTATGTGGTATAGTTCTATTCTTAAAATTTTAATCTATATTGTATTATGATTGTTATTGTGATCTAACATCAAAATGGGATTTTTTTTGCACATTTTTGTACGCAGCATAAATAAATGGCGCTTTTTTTCTGGAAAATTTGATTGTTTTCGCAGGGGATGTTTCAATTTGCGTACAGTAAATTTTAAATGCATCTTGTAATTGTATTGTTTGTTGCGGTTGCTACCGCATCAAGAGCCGAATGGCTCACAGGGTTATTCCAAATAAATGAAACTGAAACTGAAACACTGCCACCTGGGTACCTTCGGGCACGTAGCTCACCTTGCCCCGCTGTCGAATTGTCGACAAGATATTCGGAACGTAAGTGGGCTGCCCGGACCACGGGTTCCCCACGCTCACTGTAGTGATGCCCGTGTGTTTGCACGCGCGTATGTTGTTAAACTTCTTTCGCACACCGTACGTAGACGACCGTGCTAATCGGAGGTGCGCGCGGATAATGATAGACACTGGAAGTGGCCGTGCCTATCCAGGAGGCCTGGCTCGGGGCGATGGATCGCAACACCTGGGAGGAACATATTTGTACATTTTAAACTGGCTTTTGTGTTTAGCTTGTTGTCTTTCCCCACCCCTCCGCACCTCCGATTAGCACAGTTGACTACTACGGTGTGGAAAAAGTTCAAGGACATAAATGTATACAATTCGCTGAAAACATCGACGTACACACATACTGCCCATTAATGATGGAGTAGTGCCTACCGCTCTTCGGACTGCGATTAACGTGAATCATTAATGTTCTTGACTCTCTTCGTGCGCTTTCGGGTCATATTGCTCCCAGGAAGATCCCAGCGCGCGGAGTGAAACATTTGGCAATCGCGCCACAAAACCCCAAGTGACGGCGGCGAGTTACACAGCGCCACGACGAACACGAACACCTACAGAGGAGGATGGACTCACTTCGACTTCAACACGTTGGCTTTCGCGACCGATGTTATCCATGATAAAGGTATTTTTTTAGGGGGGGTTAGATCATAAGTGGTTGTGGGTTTCCTAGTAATAACGAATCGACACATTCTATTTACGTGGAAACCCTTACTAAATTGGCTTTGCCGGGTGGTGGCGGCTTTAAAGACACATTTATATTTACGCGATCTAACCCCCCAAAAAATAACCTTTATTATGGACTCTCTCGACATGTTTTACCAACACGGTTGCACTGTTGCAAGTGGCATTTGCGGTCCATTAGCATATATGTTACATTAGCATATTACGTGCAAACAGTGAATGGTAAATTAAGCCTCATACGTACAAAGTACATTCACCATGTACAGCAATCAGCTCTAAATACAGCAATTGCTGTACAATTATATAAAAGTGCCACTAAGCACCACTTTATGCAGCCTCAGCAAAGCACGGCAACACGATTCACTCCTCACTGGGGCATCATTAACTAGGTCGCGAACAAGGAGGTTGTTTGATTGCGTCCGACCTCATCGGATCTGGGAAGCTAAGCTGGGAAGCTAAGCAGTGGTTCAGCCTGCATTGAGCTTGGACGGCTGATCACCATGCGCAAAGACAGGTGGAGCTGGAGTCGTAGCAGAAGTAGTATCATGATTTTGTATCTAGACTGGAGGAATCCGATGAGCCATGAAGCTCTTTGTTAGTATTGTGGACGGTTGAAGCGCCACACTCGTCACCACCTTTAACAGCCACGCACTGACCGTATGGTCAAGAGGCCATCCATTTAGTACGTACGCATGGAGGAGGGAGGGGGGGGGGTTAACCCAAATGCGTACGCTTGCGTATGTGGGGTCTACTGACAATGTACGGACGCATAGGAAACAGGGGCGGGTGGGGGTGAAGCCTCGATAACAATTTGTCTACATTGGCCTTCAAATGAGCCACAGTTCAGCAGAGGTGTGGACTCGAGTCATGTGACTTGGACTCGAGTCAGACTCGAGTCATGAATTTGATGACTTGCGACTCGACTTGGACTTGCATAACAATGACTTTGTCCCACCTATGAGATGTGGACTCGAGTCATGTGACTTGGACTCGAGTCAGACTCGAGTCATGAATTTGATGACTTGCGACTCGACTTGGACTTGCATAACAATGACTTTGTCCCACCTCTGCAGTTCAGTGTCTTCAGCTGTCAGACAACAAGTCCTGCCGGGAGAGGTGGGACTGTGGGAGAGGTGTCACTCGTGTGTCACCGTGCCCCTGACTGCAGCTATCACGCAGCTCAGCAAAATAAGTGGCCAAGGTACGCAACTTGATTCTTTAATGCAGCCGGCGGTGGACTATATGTCTGCTTAAACACGTTAATAGTATTAATCCTTGATCGTTTCTGCGTGGATTAAATATCGGCTGTTCTATAGGATTCGGGGGGGGGGGGGGGGGCGGTGCGTAAAGGCGTACGTACGCAGGTGGGGGGGGGGGGTTGAAAAAAGTACGCGTGTGTAGAGGGAGGGGGAGGGGTCAAGTTTTGACAGATTTTTGCGTACCTACTAAATGGATGGCCCCCAATGGCATGATGTTGTTGTCGCTCTAGTATTTCCTGCAGTCACGAAAGCTCCAAATCTCTCATTGACATGCTAATTTATCTACCCTCCCCCCTCTCTCTCTGCCCCCCTCTGTCTCTATTTAAGGCATCGACAGAGGCGTTGTTTCTCTGTGTGCCTATGTGTGTGTGTCTCTCTGTGTGTCTCTGTTATCTCTCTGCTTATGTGTCTGTCTGTGTGTCTCCGTGTCTGTGTTTTGTCTCTCTCTCAAATTTAGCAATCTTTGGAAGAACGTAATCAACCAGGTAGGGAGGGTGTTGACTGTTATGATAGCCGACTCTCTGTGTTGTACTACATTATATTTCCAAGTTTACTATGTTTGTTTTCTCTTTAATTTGCACCTTATGGTGATTGCATGTGTTGCAATCGACACGTCGTATGCTATTATTCAATTTATTTTTCTTTCTATGTGACTTTACCGAAAGAACCAAAGAGTAATTCCTGCAGTCACGAAAGCTCCAAATCAAGTTGTCCAAGTAATTTTGTAAACCCATATTTTGTCTGTCATCCTCGATTTGCATGTGCTTCTTCATTAAAGTCAACATCGGAAGTGTTGGAAATTTGCCCACACGTGCACGGCTTTCTAAGTGCACGCTGGCCAGCCTCCGATGTTTTTAGCTGAGATGACTTCCTTCAGTTTAAAACGCAGTGTGAATCTTGTCAATGAAATTATTTAACTAAATCGATTCGTCGATTAATGCGAGTGGATGGACATCATCAGACGTGATTAAGACCAAAGCGTCACCATGGCAATTACGGGATGACGTTATTGTGAATGAAGACGCAGACCAAGATCAGTTAGTAATGTTAGTAAGAACGACCAAGCATGGTAATTGCATGTATGAATGTTGAACTCCATAATATAGGTTTTTGGGTTAGATCGCGTAAATATATAAATGTGTCGTTTAAACCAGCCACCACCCGACACAGCCAACTCGTAAGGGTTGTCACGTAAACAGAACGTGGCCAATTCGTCACTAGCACAGCACACCGGTGTGTTGGAGAGCCAAGCCACAACATTTACAAACTGAGTACGACGTTTCGTCAGTAATTACAACTAGCTTCATTAGGCGACATATTTGTGAACTTCTTTTGCACAGTACGTAGCCAATCGTGCTAATCGGAGGTGCTATACGTGTATTTTCTATATTAATATTTACCGAGTTAACTGACTGGCTGACCTGATAATTTTTGTCGGGGGATGAATTTTCACTCCCCTTACACCAACATTGAACGACTAAAAATGTGTGATTTCTTTTTAGTCGACGAGCTTAGAGAATGACTAATTGAAATCCACAAGCTAGAGCGTGACCTAAAGTTTTACAGCTTTTTATTCATTAGCCTAAGACTGTAACTAAAATAAATACATTGTATTGTACAATGGTATTGTGGCCTGGAATGTACATAACTCGTGGACTAACTTCTAAGCGGGGGCCTTTATCAGCACCTTTTGTCAGTTGAAGTCGATCGATCTGATTGATCAATTAAGGGCTCATCAATGAGCAGTCGAGTTGACTCATTGGATTTGCGGCGTGCAAACTCCGGTGAAGTTCACGGCGTGACCGTCATTCTTTTCACGTAAAAACCTGCCCATCGACTAACTAACTGTGGTGAACCCATTTAAATGGCTGGCTGGATTGAGGTGGTGCAACAGAGGAAATCAAGAAACGTGCCCATTGAAATAAACTTCCCGGACGGGGGAGATCCAAACGGCAACACCCCTTTGGTTTGCAAGTGCCCGTGTCCTAACCATGCTGCAGCATCCTGGGTGTGTGCACCATCCCCCCCACAACCACCCCCCCCACAACCACCACTCCCCTCCCCCATAACCACCCCCCCCCCACAACCACCACCCCCCCCCCCACAACCACCACCCCCCACCCACAATCACCACCCCCCCCACAACCACCACCCCCCCCCCCACAACCACCACCCCCCCCACAACCACCACCCCCCACCCACATTCACCACCCCAGAACCACAACCCCCCCCCACAACCACCACCCCCCACCCACAATCACCACCCCCCACCCACAACCACAACCCCCCCCCACAACCACCACCCACAATCACCACCCCCCACCCACAACCACAACCCCCCCCCACAACCACCACCCACAATCACCACCCCCCACCCACAACCACAACCCCCCCCCCCCACAACCACCACCCCGCCCCCACAACCACCACCCCCCACCCACAACCACAACCCCCTCCCACAACCACCACCCCGCCCCCACAACCACCACCCCCACCCCCCCACAACCACCCCCCCCACAACCACCCCCCCCCCCCCCACAACCACCACCCCCCCACAACCACGCCCCCCCCACAACCACCACCCCCCACAACCACCACCCCCCCACAACCACCACCCCCACCCCCCCACAACCACGCCCCCCCCACAACCACCACCCCCCCCCCACAACCACCACCCCCCCCCACAACCACCACCCCCACCCCCTCACAACCACGCCCCCCCCCACAACCACCACTCCCACCCCCCTACAACCACGCCCCCCCCACAACCACCCCCCCCCACAACCACCACTCCCCACCCACAACCACCACCCCCCCCCCCACACAACCACCCCCCCACACATAACCACCCGCCCCACACACACACAACCACCACCCCCCCACACACACAACCACCACCCCCCCACACACACAACCACCACGCCCCACCCACACAACCACCACCCCCCACCCACAACCACCACCCCCCCCCCCACACAACCACCCCCCCCCCCCCACACATAACCACCCCCCACACACACACAACCACCACCCCCCCACACACACAACCACCACCCCCCACCCACAACCACCACCCCCCCCCCCACACATAACCACCCCCCCCCCACATTACCACCCGCCCCCCACACACACAACCACCCCCCCCCCCCACACAACCACCCCCCCCCACACATAACCACCCCCCCCCCCCCACATTACCACCCCCCCCCCCACACACACAACCACCACCCCCCCCACACACACAACCACCACCCCACCCACACACACAACCACCACCCCCCCACACACACACAACCACCATCAATGAGCAGTCGAGTTGACTCATTGGATTTGCGGCGTGCAAACTCCGGTGAAGTTCACGGCGTTCACGGCGTGACCGTCATTCTTTTCACGTAAAAACCTGCCCATCGACTAACTAACTGTGGTGAACCCATTTAAATGGCTGGCTGGATTGAGGTGGTGCAACAGAGGAAATCAAGAAACGTGCCCATTGAAATAAACTTCCCGGACGGGGGAGATCCAAACGGCAACACCCCTTTGGTTTGCAAGTGCCCGTGTCCTAACCATGCTGCAGCATCCTGGGTGTGTGCACCATCCCCCCCACAACCACCCCCCCCACAACCACCACTCCCCTCCCCCATAACCACCCCCCCCCACAACCACCACCCCCCCCCCACAACCACCACCCCCCCCCACAACCACCACCCCCCCCCACAACCACCACCCCCCACCCACAATCACCACCCCACAACCACAACCCCCCCCCAACAACCACCACCCCCCACCCACAATCACCACCCCCCCACCCACAACCCACAACCACCACCCCCCCCCCACACATAACCACCCCCCCCCCCCCACATTACCACCCGCCCCCCACACACACAACCACCACCCCCCCCCACACAACCACCCCCCCCCACACATAACCACCCCCCCCCCCCCACATTACCACCCCCCCCCCCACACACACAACCACCACCCCCCCCCACACACACAACCACCACGCCCCCCACACACACAACCACCACCCCCCCACACACACAACCACCATCCCCCCCCCACACACACAACCACCACCCCCCCACACACACAACCACCATCCCCCCCCCCACACACACAACCACCACCCCCCATACACACACAACTACCATCCCCCCCCACACACACAACCACCACCCCCCCACACACACAACCACCATCCCCCCCCACACACACAACCACCACCCCCCCCACACACACAACCACCACCCCCCCACACACACAACCACCACCCCCCCCCACACACACAACCACCACCCCCCCACACACACAACCACCACCCCCCCCCCACACACACAACCACCTCCCCCCCACACACACAACCACCATCCCCCCCCCAAAGCACGTGGCAACAAGTGAACACCTGAGAGATCAATGCAGGCGCCCACGTGACGCGCTTCACTCCACGGCACAGACGATGCGCGGCCCCGTGTATGAGGCGGGGGTGGGGGGGGAGAAGCGAGTCTGGCCGGTAAAGTCGTCACCACCTGGCGTGGCCCACGTGCGCTCGTAAACTGTGCCTCGTGATCAGTCCTTTCAGAGGCGATAATTTCAATCCCTAAATAACATTCGCATAAGCACCTTGTTTTACGGATTTGGGCACTTGGGGCACCTTCTGAACAAATAGGAGGGTGTTTTTATTTGTTTTAGACTGTACAGAATAGCTCCTCTTTTGCCACGGTCATGTCGGGAGCATTGTCGCGGATTCTATTATTCGAGGGGTCAATCCGCACAATGATTCCACTGATGGAGTTCAAAATAACTCACAAACACACCACCTAGTGAAAAACCCAACGCAGAAGATCCTTGGTTTTGATCTTCTACGAAGCTCATGGTCCACCCTAAACCACAGCCGTACAGACTATGGGAGGAGATGGCGGATAACTGATGCACAAGTGGAAATATTAAAACTCTCCAATGTGCGACTGTGGTCATCCAGAACAGACCGTGCAACAAATAACGACGCACTGCCCGATACACAAAGACAAAGGAGATATTACAGTGATACACTATTCCGCTGCTGCTTATGCATGTATCTGGCTTGACCACCTGAATTTGAAATTGCAGTTGTTGATCTGCATCTACATCAGCAGCCATTCGAAAGAATACGACTCCACTTATCCGTGGGAATCACCGCGGGTACTTGCGGACAGATAGGATAATTATAGTCGAGACTAAAAGGGGTCTTCATAGTCTCAAATCAATAATAGTAGCCCAGCGTGACAGGATCACTGATACCAGGAGTTCTCCTGTAAACGTTGCCTATGCTAGCAGAGCGTAGCTCCTACCTTCAATGTCCAGCGTCAGGGAAAGCTGCCCTGCACAGAAAGCTGCGATGTTGTCTGGACGCTTCCAGATGTATTTCTGGACTCAACACAAATTCACGGTAAGCGTTATAAAGTGTGCGTGTAATGGGAAGCGCCTAAACGTGTAGACACACCCACATGATGGATATAAAATGAAAACCATTTGCACAGTTATAGGATGATTATTTTAAAGAAACCCTAAACTCATCGTTTGCCCAGGGCGTCAGTTACGTTCAGGGCCTGGCCTGTAATCTTGCCCATTAGAGAAGACAAATCAAACCCAAATGATATCCTTGGGGTGCATAGCGCTTGCATTTTCGATCATTTCACTCCTCCCCAATAGGATCATGATTTACGTGGTACGTAATCCTCCCCTTTCTCACGTCAACCCCTACCCTTAGATGATGGCCAATCGTTGTTAGTCTCGGCCTTCTACTGATCTGCTCTTTCTTCGCACCTCACTGCGTAAAAAAACTATAAATCACACACATATTCAAGACGTATATTTACGCTTACTTTATTGAGATTGCACGATCGTACTTAAAAAAAAACGGAAATTGATTGAGGCAACTGCACTGAGTTACCACCACTGATATCATGGGTCCAAATTTGGACCCCCATAACCCATGACCTCAAATTTGGCATCTTCAAAATAAAAAGCGCAGCCCTGCACACGTGTTGCTCACGCTACTCCTGTCGGAATATTGTTAGCCAATTTGTACCACGCTGGCGGACTGTCTTGGGACAGATGAGAGTGCCCACACTTCATCCCACCAAGGACAAAGATACAGTTACCCCGTATAGCATTAACAGACGTTTTGGGGCCAGTTCTGTTAGCGAGTGGCACCTGTGAAGGCCAACACGGTACACGAGCGGGTGGCTGGGCAGCACCACGCTCGGCCGCCTTTGTCTCTCCCCAATGGGCGACGTTCACACACCGCTTCAGATACTCATTTAAGGCTGAGTCGACCTAGGGGAGGACAAGGACCAGTGGTGTTGTCCGTGAGCGGTAGACGAACTCGGGTCGCAGGGTTCATAACCCAGCGCGATAACCACTGCACCACAGCCCCCGTGCCCCCCAGAACACACACACACAAGACCTGCCGATTGAATAACTGTAGTCGTATCCATTTATTCAGCTGGATGGATAGAGGTGGTGTACAGGGGTTGTTTACGAAACTTGATCCATTCTTTCATCAAGTGCTGAACCGGCGGCCTCTGGGTTGCACATCCAGTGTGTTGACCGTTATCCATCGCAATGGGGGTCCCCTTTCAAATAAGTCCTTTAAAAAGAAAGCCATCTTGTAGCTTACGCCTCCAGTTCTCATCGTGTCTTGAGACGTGGGTCCCATTCTCACTTTATAATTCCAAATGGCACTGCATTTTATTTCCCTATTTCCCCCGTCGATGCCTACTGTATATAAAGTTATCATTAGTTGCCTCTTTTGTGTAAAACCAAAATGTCATTCCTGTGTGTGTGTACGCATGATGTGTGTGTGGGGGGGGGGGGGGCGGCGCAGAAATGAATGCCACATTTTTCTTTCGTGCGTGTAAAATTGCAGCCTCTTTGAGAGCCCCGGCGCGTTGGGTGTCGAACGCATGTGGGGTGCAATTGTAAAGGGGAGAGATTAAACGGCAGCTACCGGTGATGTTAATGTCGGGTTTGTTGGAGATGATTCAGACCGGGGTACGCTTTGTGGGTCTGTACATTGGTAAGTGAAAATGCCACATCTATCACGTGTTGTTCATTTCACAAGCTCCATCCATTTACCTTCATAGATATGACTCAAGTGAGACATATATAATACAACTCTTATCTTCGACCCTATTACATACAATTCTTGTTGTTTGCAGGAGCTGTATGGCATGTGAACACTCCTGTTATCCATGCCCATTGTCATCCAATTATCTGTGATATTCCATGGTTTATACATTGATGCATTGTGTAATGGCTTCCTATCATCCGCAAACTTTGTACAAATACTAATCATCGCACGGCAAATTAATTATGTTTTAGTTGCTGGTTATCCCAAAAAAAATGTCTTCTGACAAATAGGTGGAGTAAAGTCACGGATAACGTCGCAGATAACAGGATCCGTGATGTCCTTCCCGCACAATTCGGCAAAAGAGAGGAGTTCTGACAGCAAAATGTGTCAAGCTACAAAGACAAAGATCCCCCGTGTAGCCCTAACAGACTGTTGGGCCAAGTTCTGTCGGCGAGCACCTATAACTACAGCACACTTTACGCAAACGTTAAACCCCTGGCTCGGTTGACAATGATCATTTCTGAATATTTGTTTGTTTGTTATATTTCTCAGGCTTAAACGTCAACGGTTTATTAGCACTGCTTTATTGTGCTATGTACGCCGCGTCGGGAAGGCTGCCATGGTGCAATGGTGAGCACAACTGGACTTTTGAATTCAGAGGCTACGAGTTCAGCTCTTCTATCTCCCGGTGTGCCAGTTGTAACAGCGATGCAGATTTCTTAAAGCCCCCGCCACCAACGCATCAATATCAGAATCAGAGTGTTTATTTATACTGGGCGAATCCGATGAGCTACAAAGCTTTTTTTCACGAACGTCCAGCCAGGTTCACAGATGCCCAGTAGACAAGGGTACGCCAGAGTTAGGCGATCTGCAGCTCAAGTAGTGTGGGGTTACACGCGCCTGCTCAGCATGGATGAGCAGCAAGCTACCTGCCTCTGTCGGAGACCCTGCTACCAGCAGTGGCACAAACACATCATTGCGGTACGGGGCCTGCACGTTCTGACCGCGTGTTTTTGCTTGCAGCAAAATTCGGATCGCCCCTGCCGAGAAATCTTCCGATCGCGCATTGCAATGCGATGCGAGCTCAGGGTTCGTGCCGTGTGGGCGTTTCTCTCTCCCCCTCTCTCTGTCTCCGCAACACATTCCTGCAGTGGCCTGCAGTGGTGACGCAGCGGGGGCGATTGTATTGGACGCGTGTTGGAACGGGTAACGCGTGTTAGGTTTCGCGATGCTGGGTGTTCTGGAGGCTTCGGGCATGTTGGGCTCTCTCCCCTGCCCATTTTAAATCGTTCCCGTGGAGCCTGTTGAGAACGTGACTCGCGTCACTGAGGATTGCTGATCAATTGTCATTTTGAAATCTAAAATACTGCCATCGCACGTGCGTCAGCCAGCATTGGGTTCGTGTAAAACTATAAACATATATTTGTTTTTAAATCATAATTGGTGCCGCTTTTAGAGATTTGCCTGTGTTTGAAGACTTTTTGTAGCGCGCGTGTTTAATTGGGAGTTAAATGTGCTGATTCCGGGATGAAATGAGCAGCGATGATAGCATTACGTGTGTGCCTTTGAATCTCAGACCTTGCTTGGCTGTATCACATCACAAATGACAGAGCACTCACGGAATGTTTTAATATTCACTGCACAGAGCCTTCAACTAACATTATACATTTATCATGATTCCAGCGAGGGCGGGGGGCTTGCTTGCAGAAATTACACCAACGTAGATACAACTCTCTAAAATCCGTGCATCTAATATTATTCATTCACTGACACACGTAGCACACGAAAAACACCTGGGAATGTATCCGATCTCAGTCAGATCTCCGAAGCTAAGGATAACTTTATTTTTTTTGAGCAGGGAAAGTGCTTGAAATGGTGACCAGCCTGTGTGAAACAGGTGTTACAGGCAATTGCGGGGGTTCTGGGGGGGGGGGGGGGTACGTGTTTGGGCAGTGGAGTTGAGCATTGCAAGACAATCCATTACCAACCCCACCACCCCCTGCCCCCCTGATCTTCGCACCCGATTGGCACACAAGTGACGACGTCGCATTTATCCCCCTCGATTTCAGACCGACACAGGAGGAGGATGCCCCACGACTCTCTGGTCGTCGCCTGACGATGCTGGTTGTTGTAATAACTGGCCAAATGTCACGGTACTCGAATTGTTACTGTTGTAGTGCAGGGGTGGGGAACGTTCGGCCCGCGGGCCGTGTAAGGCCCGCGAAATAATTTGGTGTAGCCTTGCCAAGGTAACCGCAGGCTGGACTCGAAATTCAATAAATCTAGGAGCAAATCTGGAAAAGCAGTTGCGAGTAGCAACATCATCAATACCAGCTAACATCACACGCCTCACCAAAGAGAAGCAGTTCCAGCCATCACATTAGGGGCGAGTTAATTAAATGTTTGACCAAATATAACAGGATAATTTTTAAGCTGATCATTTTGTATGGCCCGCGAATGATGTTAGAATTATCAGCCGGTGTGCTGAATCAGTCACGGATTGGCACGTTCTGTTTACGTGACAAACCTTACTAATTGGCTGTGTCGGGTAGTGGCGGATTTAAGGACACATTTATATATTTACGCGATCTAACCCAAAAGCATCTATTATGGAATAAAATCCATTTATGCTCTCTGCCTCCATAAACCCACGATGGCCAGAGTGGTTCAGAGTGGTCAAATAACCCCCATGACCTGCATAGTACGGGACAGCTCTCATGCACCAGTAAGGCAGTGCATGTGAATATATATATAGACGTATACAAGGAAGAAAAAACATGCATACACATAGATTGCGTGATGTTTACCAACTGGTGTTTGTTTACTTATCAGGATGGAAGCCTACAGATTCCGGTCCATTAGAACTGCATCTGTAGATTTGCACATTTACTGTAGTTGCTTTCTTTTTGGGGTGGGTAATTTATGTCTCCATTTAATTTAATTTCGCCGATTTTCTCTCACAGCGTCACAAGTGTACTAACGTTTGATCAATGTTGGATCATCCTCACAAGAGTTGCCGTGCCGGCATGTGACAACACAGCTCAAGAGATGGACGTGCAGACAAAGGCTGATGCGCTGACGCTTTTTCAACCTTAGTTTGCCCAAGCGTTAATCATTTGATTTCACATTCCAGATAACCCTCTTTTTTCTGTCAATATAACCCCCTTCCCCAGCACAGATGTGCCAAATCCCCGCAGGGCGTGCTGGTGAATGAGTGAAGAGATTGCGGGCACTTGTCCGACTTTGGCTACTACAGGGATGCTAAATGGGCATTTCTTTTGCCAGCATCATGGGATTATATTGCTGGCTGCAAATTCATCGTGCTGTTTAACACTTTTATTGGTTCACTTTACAGGACAATCTTTACAGCGCGATATTTTCCAAGTCCCAGAGTTGGATACGAATGGGTGCGCACATTTTTATTGAAGTTGTGAATCGTGTTGGCTGCTGAGCCAACCAATCGGCGTTGCAGATTCAGTGTCCAAAAACACTGGGAAGAGAGATGCGCGCACTCAAGCGCCGTGCATTTTGCCAAACAGGCCACGCGGCGAGGCTCGTGACCGAAAGATGACAGCTCTTTTGCCAATCAACTGCTGGCTGAAGGTTTTCCCAACACCGTTCCGGTCGTTGGAGGGGTTCGTTTGGCCATACTTCATCACGCTGGCTTAGTGCAAGTTGGGGTGCAGCCACTGTGGATGTCATCGATGTCCGGACACCCCTAAATAATTTTGACCCAACTAAAACTATTAAACTTTTTTTTATATTAAGGCCCATTGAGTTATACAGCTATTTTTCAGAAGAGACCTCCCCACAAATGATAGCCCAACGAAGTGGCTTATCATCATGTGGACATTCATAGCAGTCAAATCCTCTGAACGCACGTTGATTCTAAACGTGGAAGGAAACACCCGGAGGACCTGGAGAAAAATGCACACGACCACGGGAAGAGAGACACACGAACTCCAATGCACAGCAGGCGTCAGGGTCAGGATCGAACCCACTTCCTCCTGTGTGCCAGGCGAGCGCCACCGTAGATGCAACTAAGAGACTCCCACAACATTGTTGGACAGAACTCATGGTGATTTTTCTTTAGAGTCCACGTTTTTCTCCCTTCAACGAGCAGGCACTCTTCGTCTCATTACGTGACAATTGGGATCAATTAATGGCGGCAAAAGGATTCAACAAAGTCAAGTGTTGAGTTCTGCATCAGTTTCAGATGCAACTCTTTGCCATATGATTATCGCCCCCAATCCCCCCTCCCTCCCTCCCTCCCTCCCTCACTCCCTCCCTCCCTCCCCGTCCTTGCAATTCAGAAACAATCGCCGCATTTAAAAAAAATATGTCAATTTATACACCTCCTCCTCACAGCAGCAACAACCAGATTCATCACGTTAACTCGAAACCCCGCAAGATAATCGTTTTTGCTTGAGCGGCCCTTGGCTGGTTGAATTACCGGTGAAGTGAACCGTTGCTAAACAAGAAGAAGCACTCCCTGATATAGGTGCTAAATTTCCCTGCGATCAAATGCGGCGCGCATATTGTCTCGCTGTGCCCAAACAGGCGACGGTGGCGTTTCGTGAGCGACCCTAGAAAAGTTGCAACTCGTGGATTGCAGCTGGAGGATTGGCAAACAACAAAGAGAGAGAGAGAGAGATCACCCGTATAGCCTTAATAGACTGTTGGGTAAAGTGCTGTTAGCGAGCACCTATGAAGGTCGGCAAGGTACACGAAGGGGTGGTTGGCCAGCAACCGCGCCCGGCCGCCTTTGTCTCCCCAGTGGCGATATTTACACATCGTGCCAGGTATTTACTTGAGGCTGAGTCCACCCGGGGGAGGCCTAGGACCGATTCAGATTTTCGTTACTGATGTTGGCCGTTGAGCGGGAATCAAAGCGCTAACCACTCCATCACCGCTCCTCCCAAATAACAAAGACAAAGATCCCCTGTATAGCCTTAGCAGACTATTAGCAAACACCTATGAAGGCCAGCACAGCACACGAGGGGGTGGGTGGCAAGCACCACGCCCGGCCGCCTTTGTCTCCCCAGTGAAGATGTTTACACACTGCCCCAGGTACTCATTTGAGGCTGAGTCGACCTAGGGGAAACCCAGTACCAGTTCGGATAATCGTCACTGGTGTTGGCCGTGAGCGGGAATCGAGCTCAGGTGGCCGGGTTCGTTGCGCAGCGCGCTAACCGCCGCACCACCGCTCCTCCCAAATAACACATTCACACACCAGCTGACTGGTGCTTTAGGCTGCAGGGCATCACGGCAAAATTCCCACAATGCCGTGATTCTGCTGCGGTGTAACGGTCGGAACACTGCGAGTTGCAATCCAGAAGTCGCCCGGTCGATTCGATCTCTTGGCACGGCAGATGAAATCACCGGCACGTTATTTTTTTTTCTTTAAAACCCCCAAACTCTGCCGATTCTTTTCCACCCGGCAGTATGCATGGGTACAGCACGGTTAGTTGACCGTCAGCCGCGTGCAACGGGGCAAAAGAGTGTATACTTGCATTCCACATCCTCACTCGCATCATACATTCATGGGTATAGATAAACATTCTGACGTCCCAGGGCGGTAGTTTGAGGGGCATCGACGGTAGTGGGCATAAGTCCTACACGGGGCTAGGTGGGTAGACTTTACCGAAAGAACCATCGAATATGGAAGGGATATTCTTTGGAGGAAGGGGAGAAGAGGGAGTTGATTGACCGGCCATTGCAGCTACGCCTTTGACTTCGTATGTACGTGTTTATGTTGAACTTCTGTCGCACCGTACGTAGCCAACTGTGCTAATCGTTGCGGCGGGGGAAGGACAACAAACTAAGCACAGTGAGCAGTGCTAAAGATTTGAGTTTCCATTTGAGATGTAAAAGTTGCATAGCTCCAGTGGCTTCCTAATATCGGAAGAAAGAGCGTTCCAGACGGCCGCAGACCCGCATCTGAAAGCGCGCGATGCGGTGACCGTCTTTGTTCGATGGTTAGTCAAACGCCGCTGCGATGATGACCGGAGTTCGTGTAATGAAGGTTCACGCTCCTTGACGAGATCAGCGAGGTATTGTGGTTCATTTGTGGCAAGCACTTTGTGTGGAATGAGAGTCACTTAGGCATCTATTTTTGGCCAATGAATCATCAAATTGTCCTGTGTGAATGTGAAACAAAAAATGGCTTTTCCATTGTCCGTTCAGCGTGCATTGAGTCTTCATGGCCTCTTTAACTCGCCTTTGTTTAAACGCTCGGAGCATTTTGCATGGGTTGGGAACGTGCAGGATGTACCGTTTGTTATTAGGCTGTGCACACTGGAACGTCTGCGAACAGTTTGTACTCTGGTGCCATAGGAATTGCCACTTATATATTTAAAAAAAAGTTTACATTTGACATAAATAACCTGGAAGAAAATAATACATTGCGTATAAATCAACGGGGAGCGCACGTAAATTATTGACAAACGTGTTAAACTAAAAGAAAGGAAGAAAAAACGAGTGCTTTACGTATGTAAAACGTAAATAATTTGTCGGTGCTTTCATGACTCACTTCTTCGGGTTGCATTGAAGCTCCCCGTTGTCTGTCTGGCTGTCATCTGCCATTCCCTCATCCTCTTCGCCTCCCCTCTACCCCACTCCAAGCGACCACACAGCGCCGAGAGGGAGGATACGTTCAGCGTTGTTGTCATTATTTCAAAGGCCTCTTTTTTTCTCCCTGCGAAATGTATTGCTCACAATTCTAACCCTAATTGTAAATCGAGTGCACGCTTCACACATAAAACATTTAGACAGTCGTGACTAAGTAACCGATGTATTTTCTAATTGTTTTCCAGAAGCTCGCTGATATTAGGCGTAAGAATAATGAAGTCACGTTGCTCTGCTGCGTCCATGCTGCTGCCATTGCTATGACATCTTCAGTCATCGTTGTGTCGTGTTCTCTGATTTCTGGTCTCGATCTCTTCCTACTTTGTTTTACACAGTCCTTCTGTGCGTTGACTTTTTTTTACCACCTCTTCCTTTCATTATCTGTCTCTCACATTAATTCTAATTATCGAAACTAAACACATTATATGCGCGCTGCATTGGCAGTGGTGCACTGATACAAATGGCAACAGCAATTCAACACTTTCGTCAATAACACCGTGGCCTTAAAAGGAAAAAACAAGTATACAACAAACATCATCGCGGCATCTGCCATGCTCCGTGCCATTGCAAATGATTGTTTAGCATCATTAAAATAATTACGGGTATGGGAGGGATGGCTCGTTATGGCGGGGCTCTCTCCCGCATCCCACGGGATGGACAAACAATTTATCGGTCCGCTCGCTCCCAACGAGCCGACGAAGGTCACCGATTTGTCATCGGTCCTAGATGGGAATCATCATCGTCATTATCAGCAGTGAGCCATGGTCAATCCGCCACTGGCTGAACGCCTCCCCCGGCCACCGCCACCTTCTCAGCGCCTCCGATTAGCACGGTCGGCTACGTACGGCGCGAAAGAAGTTCAACGTACTGACGTTCGACGTACAAGCATGTTGAACTTCTTTCGCACCGTACGTAGCCGACCGTGCTAATCGGAGGTGCGAGGGAAGGATAATCAAATTAAACACAAAAGCAGTACATACATTGAACACGTCCTCATGAGCCTGAGACGTAATCAATCACACGGCACCTGTTCAAGCACGTGAGCTGACGTCAGCGGCCCATGTCCACTGTGGACGTCCTCTCGGATGCGTTGCATTCAGCGGCTGCCACTCCATGGTGATTCTTGGCGGTCGTCGCCACCGTCCCTCCGAACGACGTTGTCGTCAACGCTCGCTTATTTTATGAACGGTGTGAATTATGCCATTGACCTCTGTGTCTTCCTTGATCCGTGTGTCCTCATTCTGCCTCTCAGTGTCATTCCAAGCGTGCCTCCCTCCGTGCGCCTCTGCGCGCTTTCAGTTTATTTCCCGTTTTTTATTTATTTATTTGGTTAATAATCATGTTTCTGGACCATGTGACATAGCTGTCAGAATGCACTGATCATTAGGTAATGGTTTTAAAACGCTTTCCAACTACACATTATTTATGTCCATCTATTCGTAATTGGGGAGACACTATTACTAAACTTAATACGAAACTATTTCATTTTAACGGGTAAGGCCCACTGAGTTAAATAGCTCTTTTTCAGAAGCGATCTTAGCACAAATGATAGCTCAACCAAGTGCTTCATCGTGTGAAAATGTAAAGCAGCCAAATACTATGAAGTTTAAACTCAAGTTTTTAAATGTGGCAGGGATAAAACTGGAGAACCCGGAGAAAAATCCACGAGACCATGGGGAGAACATGCAAACACCAAATATACAGCAGGCGTCAGGGTCGGCATCGAACCCACGTCCCCTGCATACCAGGCGAGGGAGTTAACATCTATCCCGTACAAAATAATTAAACGTGAATTAATCTTCGCTCTAAAGTCATGTTGTCCTTCAGCACTTTACATTTTGAAAATCTTTCGATTTAAAGCTTTCGTGACTGCAGGGATTCATCTTCTTGGTTCTTTCGGTAAAGTCACGTAGAAGGGAAGTAATAAAATAATAAAAATAAAACATAATAAAACAATTATCACGACGTTTCGGCTACAACGCAAGCAGCCGTCTTCAGGTGAATAATTCTTCACCTGAAGACGACTGCTTGCGTTTATTATTGCATTACTTCCCTTCTACGTGACTTTACCGAAAGAACCAAGACGATTTTGAAAATCAGCTAAATTTATCGATTTTTGTTATCTTTTCCAAAAACCCGCAGACATGATCCAGAGCAAAGAGGACAAATTGGCGAAATACGCAAACTAATTTTGGGGGCCTGGCAACCATTCGGTTTCTTGCTGTGCTGCCAATTAAATGCATCGGAGGACAACGTCGTTGCTTCTAACGTCGCTCGTTATTTATTTCGGACGCGCTCCGTTGTTGTTCGCGAAGTTTCGCGAGCGGACGCGCGCGCACAGCCACACCGCCAATCCTTTTTCTCGCCGCAGCGGGGCTGAGGGCGGATGGATTAGCGATAAAACTCGCCCCTTAATTGCTCCGCGACTCCGTCTGCTTTGTATGCAGACCTGCCGCGTGCCATTGTTCGCCCGTACGCACGACGGAAGCGCACACACCGCGAAGGCTTTAATGCGCCCGCGAACGTCTGACCACGTGCGGTGCTCGTCTGACCCCTTGTCGTGTGTTCGCACTAATTGTTTCCATTCATTTCTGTAATGTGTCTTTGTGTGCGTTAATGCACTCTATTGGGTGTTTTTTTTTCTCATAAAAGATGCCCGAAACTTAAAAAAAAAAGTATACGCATCCCCATTGCTCCAGACTCGTCAAGCTTGCAAATATAGTTAATTAAATCATGCACGCTCGGTTGTGTAACGTTTTAAAAATACGCAATACAAACTTTTTTTTGCGTTTACTTTTGTTGATTCATTCAATTGCGTCATTAACATTAGATGACACTTCTCCAAACGGGTTATTTTCCGGCTGATGAAATAAAAAAAACATTAAAACACATTATGCAAGGCTTTGTGTCGGATCTTACAATCTGTGTTTAGACAATCCGTTAAATAGGCTTATAGAATACATTGGGTCATGCTTATGTCAACATTTCTCTCCAGCCACCGTGTGACGGTTTGATCTTCAGTGCAACGCTATGCTTGTTATTGCACAATTATTTTCCGCTGTTCTGATTGCTTACTCAAGAAGGTCTCACTGAGTCTCCAAGACTCTTTTTCAGCACGGTGCTGCCAAGGTTTCACAGTGGGTAGATGGGGGGGGGGATGTTCCTTCTGTCTGCAATGTCAATTGAGTATTTTTTTGGTATTATTTTAGGCATTTTTTCAGCATTGATATGTTTGGCAAATTCCTGTTATATTGCAACGGTTTTAATGATGTGTTTAACGTTTCACTTCTCGGTGGAAACCAGAGAACCCAGACGAAAGCCAACCAGAACACTGGGAGAACAGAACGTAAATCATCCACCGTTGCTCGTCAGGTCAAGGTGCATAAACCATCACATGAACTCGTCATCCTCGCAGCGGCGTTTGGCTCGTCATCGAACAAAGACGGTCACCCCACGCGCCTCTGCGGCCTTCTGGTATACTCCTCCTTCCAATATTAAGAAGCCACTGGACCTATGCAACTTCGAGATTGTGAACCCATTTCTTTCGAACTGCTTTTTGTGTTTAGCCAGATTTGCTGCATCAAGCATCACTTGATGCAGCAAATCTGGCTGTGACGGTCCCACCTGATGACGGAGACTTGTGTTGCCTCCGAAACGTCGTGATTTTATTGTTTTATTTTTATTAATTTTAATTTCATTTTTTACCTACGTGACTTTACCGAAAGAACTAAGAGTATATAGTTTGTTGCCCTTCCCCTGCACCTCCGATTAGCACGTTTGGCTACATACGGTGTGAAATAAGTTCAACATACATCCATATGTAACAAACTCGTCCCGGTCAGGAATCGAACCCAGCTCCTTCTTGCTCTGAGGATAACGTGTTACCACTGTGCCACCCTGCCGCATGTACTCACACACACTTCACAACTTTAGAAATGGAATTGTTATTGTACAAGACCAACAACAAAACGTAGTGGTTCTAGACTATGCCAGTAAATGCGGAAATGATTGGTCAGACGTTTCGACAGATGCTGTGGACGAGGACAGATTGGCAACCAGACAGATGAACAGACGTGCAGCCAGGGAGGAGAGCATGATGGCTTCGTTTGCTTTGCCTCTTGTACAAAATAACGCTGTGCCATGTTGGTAAAGAGTGCGTATGTGGAATATCAGCAGTATATATTACTGGACCCAGGAACGGTTCGGGTACGACTCGCACTTATGATAGCCATGGCTGAGAATTGAACTCATGTCACTGAGTTTGAAGTACCATGCGCTAAGCACTGCACCACCACGACCGCCATGCATTCTTTTCACGGGTAAACGTCATTCGTGCAATATTGCAGAAATAAAGCCCTTAATTACAGTGCTCAGAAAATATTGTGCGTTTGGAATTACTACAATTAACTTGTTCTGTTATGCCACTTTTTGCTCTTTTTGGACAAAATCACATCATGCCAACATGCACCTTTGGGAGCTGGCAGGAAATTAAAAAATAAACGTGCACATCTCGGTCGCTTCAAGATTGTGTACAAGTTGACGTACATTGAAATCATGACATTGTGCACAGCACAAGGATTTTCCCATCACGTATGGATCAGAACAAATCACAATGGCAAAGCGTAAATTTGTTTCATTGTACGCAATTAAGCGTGGCGAGAGAAATACATCCTGGGAATTACACTCAGAGATAGGAGGAACACGTGGATTAGAGAACAAATGCAAGTCAGGGACATCACATTGGCCGTTAAGAAAAGCTTGGAGAGGGCACATCACTTCGAAAGGATGATAACTGACGAGACTGACGATGGCAGCCAAAGGAGGGAACAGGCCCAGAGTGTGACCATCAGCGAATTGGGTGGGTGAGATTAACTCACGTGCAGTATGTATTGTACATCGAACTTGTTGCGCGCTGTACATAGCGAAACGTGCTCATCGTGAAGGCGGTGTGCAAGACAACAAAGTAAACAGGAAAATCAGTTTAAAAATTAGTTTTCAATCTAGATTTAAAAGTGGCATAGCTCCAGTGGCTTGCTAATATCGGAGGAAAGAGCATTCCAGACGGCCGCAGAAGCGTATCTGAAAGCGCGCGATGCGGTGGCCGTCTTTGTCTGATGGTTAGCCAAAAGCCCCTGCAAGGATGACCGGAGTTCTCATGCTGATGGTTGATCAGCGAGATGGATTTCAGCATCGCTAAAGCCCATCAGGGATGGCGACGATGTGGGGCCGGGGGGACGGGGTGGGGGGGGGGAGGCCTTCATCCAGCAGTGGATAGATCATGTCTGTTGACGACGATAATAATTTTGCATAACCTTTTGCGGACATTCGTCACGTACAAGGGAGCCGACTCGCTTTCATATCGCTCTTACGGGAGAATGGTTGACGTGTATTATTTACCGTGCGGTTATTGCCCGCGTGGAGATAACCACGCACGGAGTTTTTTTTTATTATGACTAAAGGCGAAGATGAAATGGCTTTTGTCTGTGCCAAGGGACCTTAAGACAAAGAGCTAAAATGTTCCGTTCTAGTTATCCAGCATATTCATAATCACAACAGCAACCCCCTCTACCACCTGTCTCCTCTCGCTAATTGTTTATGAATATTTTCATGATGACCCGACTGAAAATATCCCCGTTAATTGATGCTCCCGACTATTTCACGCCGAGCTGATAATTTATTGCGCTGTGGCTGTTGCAAGAGCTGCGTGGTGGGGTGCAAGGCATTCGACCCAATTCGTATGACGGGTAGAGACGATAATTAACAGTGCTTGTTGTCCCATCGTGGTTTGGATGAGTCGCTGTCATTGCCTTGGCATGTATTATTACAATTGTTGTCACCCAGAAAACGCAATTAAAATTCCAGTTTATTAAACAAAAAATGCTTTCAATTGTTTTACGAGATATTTTAATTGTTTATCAATGCATTTAATGCTGGAATTAAAAAAAATTACAATTTTAAAAATGTAGTGTTTACGCCATTCTTATATATATTGAACTTCTTTCGCACCGTACGTAGCCAACCACTTGAATCGGTTGGCTACGTACGATGCAAGGCTATCACCAAGTCGCTGTGTTCGACTGATGCAGTCTGCAGCAGTTTCACGGTCGGGTGAGACGTGACTGCATGCAATCCCTATTGAGTAATTTTCATGGGTGCCACGGTGGCAAGATCTTAACGACCTCGCCTAGTATGAAGGATGTTATGGGTTCGATGCCAACCCTGACGCCTGTATATTTGGAGTTTGTGTGTTCTCCCCGTGGTCGCATGGATTTTTCTCTGGGTCATACGGTTTTTTCCCTCCACATTTAGAAACATGCGTTGAGAGCATTTGGCTGCTATACATTTCCACGTGATAAGCCACTTCGTTGAGCTATCATTTGTGGCCAGGTATCTTCTGAAAAAGAGCTGCATAGCTTCGTGGGCCTTACCTGGTGAATAGTTTGTGTTTTTTCTAATTTGGAAAATCTGCACCATAACGCTAGCACAGAATGGCCTACTCATTTTGAATGACGTCAGAGGATCTTTAATGTCCACTTTGAAGCAGATGGTCCATATTTTATGGCTAGTACATCTGCAGTAATAACCAGGGCGGCCTGTCGGTAACGAACCATGAACTTTGCGATACCCCTGGGCCATCTAACCATCCCAATATAGCTATTGAGTGGCAATAACAATGTGTTAATTGTATTCAGGATTACTTAGCACATGCTCATCTCAAGTTGTTCATTTTTGCCAACATCTCCATAACCAACATTGGGTTAAATCATCTTAGGAATTCTATTCCTGAAGAAGCTGCCAACACGTGGAGCAAAACGTCGAACATCGTGCCAAACAACACGCGTCACAACCCGAAAATGCATCGGAGGGCTGTACGCGCAATCGCAGAAGCCAACAAAGGAGTGTTGGTGTCAGTGACCCACACGTGCCACTGCTATTTATTCAGTATGTCAATTGGATTCCCAGCGTATTTTATCATCTATTATTTCATCATCTATTATTTATTCTCAACAATTTACCATCATCATCACATCATCGTTATCAATACGTACTCCTTAAATGGCAATATTTACTGCAATGGCCTTTCTCGTCAGCCAAAACGTGGTCAATGCCATGTCTTTTAATCCATATAAAACAAGTCTATTAAGCAAGTCGTCCTTAACAATTACCAACTGTTTGTTTCTCAATACATCTCTGAGACAAATCGATGTTCAGGACTTGAGGCAAAGTGTAGCATCTCTCCCTCTCTCTAACCCACGTGCTAATGCGTCGTCTGATCAGCGAGCATTCTTGCAGCCTGCAGGGAGTCTCTGGTGTGAAAATGCGAGCATGTGCAGACAGAGGAGAGATGTTGGGCATGTTGGAAGAGAAAAACAAGACAATGGACTCGAAGCCAAATATATTTCACACCCCCCCCTCTGTTGTCGTTGATTCCCCCTGGAAGTATCATGACGTGCCACTGTAGATATTCATTTGTTTCATGTCTAGGTTCTTCATTGACACCATCGCATGCATTTGCTGGTAAAACGCGTGCCCCGATCTTTACTGCGGCAGTGCTTGGCTTTTGGCATGAAAACAAAACGGGATAGATGGAAGCCCAGATACCTATATCAGAATACATACGTGCATGCCATTCGCAGCACGTGCACACCAACACAGCCGCACAACTTCCTTTAACCGTATATGACCAGAGCTTAATTTCTCACTGGATTTAAATTTCGATTTAAAGCTTTCGTGACTGCAGGGATTCATCTTCTTGGTTCTTTCGGTAAAGTCACGTAGAATGGAAATAATAAAATAATAATAATAAAAAAAAATAAAACATAATAAAATAATATAATAAATTATTATGTTTTATTTTTATTACTTTATTATTTCCATTCTACGTGATTTTACCGAAAGAACCAAGAAGATGATTCTCACGGGATGTTATCCACTATACTGACGACCTCGATCTGCCGTCCCGACACTCGCGGGGGAGTGGTGGGGCGAGGATGAAGTGGGGGGGGGGGGGTATATTTTCCGGAGCTCAGCCAAGGACGGCTTCGGGTGAAATGAATCCCTCGCTATGACGAACGGCGCCCATTTACGTGCAGTTCGCTACAGTGGATGGTAAGCAGCTTCACTTACAAACAGCGGAGGACGAGACGCACCGGCGGCACGCAATCGAACAGCTCTCGCGTTTACACCGCCAAAGTGTCACGCAGTCCGTACAGAGACCGCCGTGGACTCCCGAGAGCTAAGTGACGTTCTAGATTTGAAGCTTTCGTGACTGCAAGGATTCATACTCTTAGTTTTTTCGGTAAAGTCACGGAGGTAAAAAAAAATTAAATTAAAATTAATAAAAATAAAATAATAATAATAAAATCACGACGTTTCGGAGGCAACACAAGTCTCCGTCATCAGGTGGGACCGTCACAGCCAAATTTGCTGTATCAATATATCATGGGACCTCCTTTGCCAGTACCAAAATATACTAATAGGGTTTTTCCCCTTTTTTCTGGCAACAAAACTGACACCGTTTGCAAGGAATCATGCTTACATTAACCACAATACTTGCAGTCACGTTCCTGCAAAATGTGTCAGTTTTGTTGCCAGAAAAAAGGGGAAAACCCCTATTAGTATAGTTGCTGTATCAAGTGAAGTTCGAAAGCGTCGCCGCGGCATTAGGGGCATGGTGAGGGTGCAGCCTTCGCGGTCCTGATTGCAACACATCGCATCAATTACTCGAGGCTGAGTCGACCCAGGGAGAGGATCGAGGGACAAGGCAATTACTCATTTAAGATCGAGTCGAACCAGGTGAGGACCAGGACAGGCTCAGATAGCGCTTGACAGTGATGTTATCTGTTCCCGGGAATCGAAGCCAGGTCATCGTTGGGTTCATAGCGCAGTGCACTGACCAATGGGGTGGGTTTGATGAGAGCATGCAGCGAATGCATGCGCATGCAATGTTGGTTATCAGCCACGATCAAGCCACTGCTGGATGAAGGCCTCCTCCAGTTACCACCATCTATCACGTTCCTGCAATTTAAGAATACTAATCCATCTAGCACCTGCACGCGAGCTGATTTCATCGCTGCATCTCTTTCGGTTGACATCCTCTCTGACCAACGGACATCATCAGCCCCAAGCCCGCATTGCTTTTCTTAACAGTTTGAATCATACCACTAGCCTGCGCATGTACGTAAGTATGGTGAACTTATTTCACGCCGTGCTAATCGGATGTCTCACAGCCTCAGCGAGCCCCACGCATGTCTCCCTCCACGCTTCTCTGCGCACTTTGCAGCTTTTGTTTCGTTAATGATCGGTGTGTTCACGGCCCATGCCCGAGCAGATAGTGTACATTGATTAAAAAACGATTTCCTAAACGCACATTACGTTGCCATTCGTGATCACATCAGCTTTCTGACATCACTACAACCAGCTCTCGTCTCTCTCTTTGCTTCGTAGTATCAGTGGCCTCGCTATAAAAAAAAAACGAATAACGTCCCCATTGAAGCAGGTATATCCTGCGCCACCAAGCTCTTGTTGATGGTCTCCCGCTATACATCTCCACTCCACTCACTCCACTGACCACAGGCAACCGTCGCATCCCACGGAGCACTTCTAATTATCTACTCACCATCCCCACAACCATCCTGGCTGAGCGGCGTTTCTCTGTAGCTGCACCAACAGCCGTCTGGATCTCTCCCCGATGCACGCACACGCAGCAGCATCCAAACTTCCATCTACTCTCAAGCAGCAGCTCAAGGCTCACCTGTTAAGGCTCATCCATCCAGGAGCTCACCTGTTCCATGCTCTCACCTGGTTCAGGCTCTCACCTGGTTCAGGCTCTCACCTGGTTCAGGCTCTCACCTGGTTCAGGCTCTCACCTGGTTCAGGCTCTCACATGATTCAGGCTCTCACCTGGTTCAGGCTCTCACCTGGTTCAGGCTCTCACATGATTCAGGCTCTCACCTGGTTCAGGTTCTTACCTGGTTCAGGCTCTCACTTTATTAATGCTCTCACCTGGTTCAGGCTCTCACCTGGTTCAGGCTCTCACCTGGTTCAGGCTCTCACCTGGTTCAGGCTCTCACTTTGTTAATGCTCTCACCTGGTTCATGCTCTCACCTGGTTCAGGCTCTCACCTGGTTCAGGCTCTCACCTGGTTCAGGCTCTCACATGATTCAGGCTCTCACCTGGTTCAGGTTCTTACCTGGTTCAGGCTCTCACTTTATTAATGCTCTCACCTGGTTCAGGCTCTCACCTGGTTCAGGCTCTCACCTGGTTCAGGCTCTCACCTGGTTCAGGCTCTCACTTTGTTAATGCTCTCACCTGGTTCATGCTCTCACCTGGTTCAGGCTCTCACCTGGTTCAGGCTCTCACTTTGTTAATGCTCTCACCTGGTTCAGGCTCTCACCTGGTTCAGGCTCTCACCTGGTTCAGGCTCTCACTTTGTTAATGCTCTCACCTGGTTCATGCTCTCACCTGGTTCAGGCTCTCACCTGGTTCAGGCTCTCACTTTGTTAATGCTCTCACCTGGTTAATGCTCTTACCTGGTTCAGGCTCTCACCTGGTACAGGCTCTCACTTTGTTAATGCTCTCACCTGGTTCAGGCTCTTACCTGGTTCAGGCTCTCACTTTGTTAATGCTCTTACCTGGTTCAGGCTCTCACCTGGTTCAGGCTCTCACCTGGTTCAGGCTTTCACCTGGTTCAGGCTCTTACCTGGTTCAAGCTATAACTTTGTTAATGCTCTCACCTGGTTCAGGCTCTCACCTGGTTCAGGCTCTCACCTGGTTCAGGCTCTCACCTGGTTCAGGCTCTTACCTGGTTCAAGCTCTAACTTTGTTAATGCTCTCACCTGGTTCAGGCTCTCACCTGGTTCAGCCTCTCACTTTGTTAATGCTCTTACCTGGTTCAGGCTCTCACCTGGTTCACGCTCTCACTTTGTTAATGCTCTCCCTGGTTCAGGCTCTTACCTGGTTCAAGCTCTAACTTTGTTAATGCTCTCACCTGGTTCAGGCTCTCACCTGGTTCAGGCTCTCACTTTATTAATGCTCTCACCTGGTTCAGGCTCTTACCTGGTTCAGGCTCTCACCTGGTTCAGGCTGGCGTATGAGGCTCTCGATCAAAGTTTCCGTCCGATTCGCGAAATATGCGCGCGTTATAAATTAGAATTTAATTTTATTTTGTTATCTGTTTTCAATCGCTGCCTTCGGTAGGTATACATCTTCTGTGTTTTACAATTGTGTCCCTCCTACGTATTTCTCCAATTGTTTAGCATACACCATCGAGATGCATAAACACAGTAGATAGTGCGAGAAACGATCGTATCCATCGAGTGCTCGCCGCACTCATCACACACAATGTGCTTTCCACGAATTAGTCTAAATACCTTGCTGATCTGGCCACGGAGCATCAACCATCACTCGAACTCCAGTCACCCTGTCAGAAGCGGCTTTTGACGAACTATCAAAGAGGGTGACCGCCTCGCGAACTTTCGGATGCGCTTCTGCGGCCGTCTGGAACGTGCTTCCTACCTACATGAGGAAGCCACTGGAACTATGCAATTTTTAATTTAAGCTTAAAACCCATTTGATTACAACTGCTTTTTTTTCTAGATTTGAAGCTTTCGTGACTGCAATGATTCATATTCTTAGGTTTTTTCGGTAAAGTCACGTAGGTAAAAAATTAAAATTAATAAAAGTAAAATTTAAAAAATTTTAAAAAATCACGACGTTTTGGAGGCAACACAAGCTTCCGTCTTCAGGTGGAACTATCACAGCACGATAGCTGCATCAAGTGAGAGAAATTCCAAGAACACAGTATTTGTATATAAACTGGTTGAGGGTGGGAGGAGCCAAGGTAGGCCCTGACTATTATTCCTGGCAGCGATTTCAGCCGCACCACATCTACATAACAATAGGCTTAGTCAACCATTCTACACAACAAAGACTCATTTCCTGGCAGCGATTTCAGCCGCATCATCTCTACATAACAAAAAGGCTCAGTCCCTTTTACATGCACCTTTACATTATCCGCACCTAGTTTACACCACAAAGGCTAATTCCTAAAAGCGTGCTTCAGCCGTACCGAACCTCACAAAAATAATATTCAGGGCCTACCTTGGCTCCTCCCACCCTCAACGAGTATATATACAAATGCTGTGTTCTTGGAATTTCTCTCACTTGATACAGCTATCGTGCTGTGACAGTTCCACCTGAAGACGGAAGCTTGTGTTGCCTCCGAAACGTCGTGATTTTTATTTTATTTTTATTTTACTTTTATTAATTTTTTACCTACGTGACTTTACCGAAAAAACCTATGAATACAACTGCTTTTGTTGTGTTTAGTTTGTTGTCCTTCCCTCGCAACCTCCGATTCGCACGGTTGGCTACGTCGAGTGCGAAATAAGTTCAACATACATACACAACGGGGATCCATAAACACAGTAGATCATGCAGATAAGTCGATGTTATCACTCGGCAGTCTTTTTGTATTGCTTGCGGGTTCTTGTTTCACACATTATCCCTATGTTCGTCGACCCGTGTATAAAGGACCTTCCCATGGTAGATGCCAACTGATAGCGTCTCAATCGCGAGCATTAGCCCCTCCGCCTCATCCCATTCTGCTCCACACTTTAACCCGGACGGTGAGGTAGGGAGGGGGGGGGGCTCTTCACACAATCACATTGCCGGCAACGCCGAGCACATCGTGCTGGCATTTGCCCGGAACACAACAACAACCGCCATTCGCCACTAAGCAGCGGTGACGTCACCACGTCGCTTGTGCCAGGCTAGGTGCACGTTGAGGTCACGTGAAGTGTCCAACGCCCGCTGGCAAGAGGTCACGGGGCAGAATCAGGTGCCATGGGTCGACTGACTGAGATGACTGGCCGATGCACCACTTGTGCCCCCTACTGCACTCGGATGACGCACACGCAGGCACGGCGCTGCACAGTCTGATTGTCAATCCACCGCTGGATAAGGGCCTCTCCACGACGTAGGGATCTTTGGGGTTTATTTGACCATACTTCACCACGCTGCTCAGTATGGTGATGTGACGGCGGTGGGGTTAGACGAGGTTTTCTTCTTAGTTCTTTCGGTAAAGTCACGTAGAAGAGAAATGATAAAAGAATAAAAATAAAACATAATCAAATAATTCTCACGACGTTTCGGCCACAACGCAAGCAGCCGTCCTCAGGTGAAGAACAGGTCTGTCAGAAAGACGCTGTCTTCTACGTGACTTTACCGAAATAACCAAAAAGATGAATCCCTGCAGTCACGAAAGCTTTAAATCGAAATTAGACCAGGTTAGTATCAAAGTACAGTGCAATGCCGGATTTCGCGACTGCTGCGTGTTTTCCCATCGAGTAATTTGCGGTTACATTTTAACATTATATAAAAAAATTTGGGGCCAGTTTGGACCATGACGCCAAGAACGCAATGGGCTTACTCTTGCGAATCACGTCACGAGATATTTAACATTCGCCGTGAAGCAGACGGCGCGTGGAATTTTTTTCACGGTAAAATGCACCCGGAGGGTTTGATGAGGGGGCCCTGTGCAATGAACGGCGACAGCAGCTAGCTGGAGCTCGGGCACGTCACCCTGGTTGAGTACATTATGTTCTGGGACATGGCTACCAATTCCAACTGTGAACGGCGAACGTCAGCCCGTGTGATTATCCGAGCCTCGGCTCAGCCACGTTTCCGCATTTCGCTCAATACATCTGACGGGAACATGTGACTGACGCAAAGCGAGTTTACACGCTCGCGTTCAGGACCAAGGACAGTGCCCCCTCTGCGATTACTCTTTGGTTCTTTAGGTAAAGTCACGTATAAAGATCAAACAATACATTAAATAATAGCATACGACGTTTCGATTGCAACACATGCAATCATCATCAGGTATAAAAGAAATAGCAACAAAAATCTAACCAGAAAACTATTGACAGACATATAAGCAGACAGATATCACAAAGATACATAGAGAGAGAACACACATCGGCACTGTGTGCCGATGTGTGTTCTGATGATGATTGCTTGTGTTGCAATCGAAACGTCGTATGCTATTATTTAATTTATTATTTTATCTTTATACGTGACTTTACCGAAAGAACCAAAGAGTAATTCCTGCAGTCACGAAAGCTCCAAATTAAGATTCCCCTCTGCGATGTTATTCAGACTACTGCTGCCGCTTGCCGCCTTACAACGTCCAGAGACGCGTCAGTTAATGGACACGGCTTTGGCCGTAGAAACGTTCGTCTGCCGGACCATTCTAGAGCATCAGAATGAACTCGAGTCACTCGGTCAGCGACGGTCTATGCGCATTTGGAAGTGAAGACAATAGGGTGAGCCTACGAAATGTAGAACCAGAGATAATGGTCGAGCAGAGGACAATGTGGTCGAGGTAGCGGTCACGTGAGCTCTCGCTTCGTCTCCCCCGCCCTCTCCCTTGGCCGTGCAGCGCCCATTAGCTGCAAGTGGACCTGGCGTGGAAACGTCAGTTTCCAGGAGAACATCGGCGCAGTGCCCGTTCAATCCAATGTCAAGTTAAAGAAAGAGACCGTCACTTGCCATGGTCGTAAACGCTTGACACAGCTCGCCATCGCTTCCTTTCTCCTGATATATATCAAATTCAGAATCAAAACACTGATTTATTTCCGGAGGAATCCAATGAGCTATAAAAGTTTTTTCCCCCACAGGGTTAGAACGTTACAACAACAAACAATGAAAAAAAACGATAGGAGTGCAAAGTACAGGAAATGTAAGCAAATCACGAAATAAATACAAAGACAATTTTACTTTTTATTTTATTTTATCAGCTAAAGTCCACTGAGCTCTTAGATGTTTTTCAGAAGCGACCCGGCCACAGACGATTAGCTCAACGAATGGCTTGTCGCGTGAAATTCAACACTCATTCTCCAAAAGCCGCTCTCCCGCTATCATCCCCGCCACCGTATTCGTCTTCCCTCTGTTGCACAGCCGAAAGCCATTTGAAGGACGCACTCTGCAGTTGCATTACCACCACCACCAGTGGCGGCTCCTGCAAAATCTCTCAGGGGGGGCAAATGTCTGGATGATTAATAAGGATAAGGTCCACCCATGCAATGGATACATTAACAGCTTAAGCATGTAAAGGCAACTTCACTTCTTTAATATTAATGAAAAATAAAGTGACTCTTACAATACATCTTGTTTGTTTCTATACTAACTATTAAAAAAACCACTCAAGTTTATTTTATTAAAGATTCCACTAGGTGGCGACAAATTATATTATTGGATGAAACGTGCTTACGTATGATGACGTAAGCACGTATGATGACGTAAGCACGTATGATGACGTAAGCACGTTAGGGCGAGCCCTCCCGGAAGCCATAGAGAATGCATTGCAGCGCCCCCGTTCGAAAAAAAACATCTTTGAATGTAAGTCTATGGGACCACTCGGGGCGATTCTCAGCTGGAGGGAAATCGCCCAAAAAGAGGCGGTACTCTACAGAACGTAGCATGACGCTGATTGGACTATATCCAGAGGCACAGTGACGGCTAGCGTGACTCTGTGGTTGAATGACATTGGTGGTGCGTCGCCCAATCGCCCTAATGAAGAAACCGCCCCTGACCACCACTCTCTTGGCTTCAGTTATTGTTAGCCCCCTTTCGCCATAGACCTCTGAGTTCCCCTCCAATGCCGATCTTGGTAACCGACCCTCTGCTCCTCTGCTACAGTTTTGGATTGACTGCATAAACCACTTTGGAAAGGTGAATAGGTAATAATTATGAGTATTAAAACATGGGTATTTTGCGGGAGTTTCTGTACCCCTTCCCTACATCGCCGATTTTTCTCTGTTCCGGGCTCATATTGAAGTATAATCAAAGCATCTTTTAAAATATATTATTGTTTTGTGTTAGGAGTAATATCCGTGCTACTATTTGAATCAGACAGCTGGACTTTTAACAAAGCAATAAAAAGAGATATTGTGAATGTCTCAGAAGTTAAGAGAAAAAAACGTGTTTTTTAATAATAAAACAAAAAATTACTTGCAAGTCCGTTTAGATAATCTATGCAAGCAGAACAGATTGCAATGGGTCACGGATCCAAATCTCAAACCGGGGGTGATTTGGCTCATTGGCACGGATAAAAATAATGGAGCAAACCTATAAACAGCTCCCTGCTTCTTTAGTTACCTTTCTGTCTGCTTCTTATTCTTCTTGTTGTAGAGACGATAGGGCCAAGCGACCACCTATCCACCTGTCCCTTTGACTCGCAGCAGCGTCACAGCTTCACTGACACTTGTTGGCCAACCCCCGTTTTGTGTCTTCTTCTTGGTTCTTTCGGTAAAGTCACGTAGAAGGGAAATAATAAAATAATAAAAATATAACATTAAATAAAAAAATTCTCACGACGTTTCGGCCACAGCCCAAGCAGCCGTCCTCAGGTGAAGAAACAGAGCTGTCGGAAAGACAGCGTTTTTTGTTCGAGAACAGAATGCGAGAGGTGGTTGACTTGTCGGACTGTGACATCGAGAGACGGGGAAGGGGAGCTCGTGGATTTACAGAACAAACGCAAAATCCGACGCAAAGTCAGTGAGAGTGTGGCTTGGGGAGGACGTATCTCTGGAAAACTAAAACTTGTATTTCACCAGGTGAGGCCCCACTAGACTGTATAGCTCGTATTCAGAAGCGACCTGGCCACAAATGATAGCTCAACGAAATGGTGTATCACAATGTGGAAATGTATAGCGGCCAAATACTCTAAACGCGTGTTGATTCGAAATGGAAAATATATGCGACCACGCAGAGAGACACACGTGCGCAGACTCCAAATATACAGCAGCCGGTGTCAGGGTCGGGGTTGAACCCATGACCTCCTGTATACCGGGCGAGGAAGTTAACATCTCGCCATCGCAGCGCCCCAGGGATGAGACTCACGATAGATTGATAACGGAGATTAGAGAGTGTGTCTGAAAGGGCAACAACCGCATAGATCTAGCGTTGAGATCAATTGTTGGTGGCAATTTGGAACCTTGGGCGGGTGCGTGGAGACGACTTGAGGAGGCCTTCGTCCAGCAGTGGATAGACAATGGCTGATGATAATGATGATGATACGGAAGGAAACTATCCGCAAAGTTCCTCCGTAACTGGTGAACTTTATGATAGTGGATCTACCCCAGCCGCTGCATGCACGCGCACATGCTGATCACGTGGAGGGACTGCAGATTTAATGATGACATTTATAAGTCATGAGGAGCGTGTTTAAGCCTCACGTTGGCTTATTTTCGCACTCTGAGGTGAGGGTGTGTGAGGGCGTAGGTGACTAAACCCTGAGCCTAAATGTAAAGGGACACTGCTATGGTCCGCATGCAATATAATTAATTGCTTGTCCCGAAATATATTTTTTTCTATGGATTATCAAAGAATACATATAAAGCAATCGTAGTGTGTTTTTTTTTCTTTTCCGGTAGCGCTTATAAAGCTATTACCCCAATAACGAAGAGTAATTTGATTACACTGGTCTACGAATTTTTTTTAACGGAGTCTGCTTCAGAGATTAAATGTGCTGTTTATTATGGATTTTGATGTGCTGAATTCAAATGTGACAATTAACACAACTGATAGGGTATTGTTCCCAAGATATTTCAGTTTTTACATTTTACATCTATCTATATTGTGTAGATAGGAGGGTCTAACTCTTAAATTGTAAACCTCGGTATTTTCATGCGTTTATGGTTGCTTCACATGATAACATGTCACTTGTCCTGTTCATGTAACACTAAAAAAATCAGCAAAAAGGGTTATATAACTAAAATGTATCATGAAACACAAAGCAAAACACTATTACGTATATGTGTATACGTACCCATAGTTTAGTCCTCGTTCAGTGTCTACTCGGCACTTCTTGGCTTGTCTATTGTGTTCATTAAATGGAGCATCTCTTGTCACTGTCCAGCAATAGTCTCTAAGCATTGATGGGCTCCATTTGCCCTGATAGCGTTTATCCATTGTTGCAATGTCCTGGTGACATCGCTCGCCATGCTCGTCGCTCACTCCTCCGCAGTTCGGTGGGGAAAAATATCGATGAGAGTGCTAAAAAAATATCTTTAGTGACATGTTGCAACCAAGGCTTGACGAGGTTTTCCACCAACTCCCTGTAGTTGCATGCCTTGTTGTTTCCGAGAAAATGTGTTGCCACTAACTGGAAGGCTTTCCATGCCGCCATTTCCTTGCCACGCAGTGCACTGTCAAAAGCATCATTTGGAAGAAGTTCACGAATCTGAGGACCAATAAAGACACCTTCCTTTATCTTAGCTTCACTCAACCTTGGAAATTTTCCACGGAGGTACTTGAAAGCTACTTGTGTTTTGTCCATGGCTTTGACAAAGTTCTTCATCAGACCCAGCTTGATGTGTAAGGGTGGTAACAAAATCTTCCTTGATTCAACAAGTGGTAGATGCTGAACACTTTTCCTCCCAGGCCCCAATGACTGTCGGAGTGGCCAATCTATATTGATGTAGTTGGAATCTCTCGCACGACTTTCCCCTTCGCAGAGAAAACAGCAGTACTTTGTGTAGCCAGTCTGCAAACCAAGCAAGAAAGCAACAACCTTCAAATCGCCACAAAGCTGCCACTAATGTTGGTCATAGTTAATGCACCTCAAAAGTTGTTTCATGTCGTCAAAGGTGTCCTTTATATGAATTGCATGACCAACTGGAATTGAGGGCGAAACATGTCCATTACGCAGCAAAACAGCTTTAAGACTCAACTTCCATTAATCAATTAAAAGTTTCCACTCATCTGGATCATGAACGATGTTGAGGGTTGCCATCACACCAACCATGATATTGCAGGCTACAATATCACCTTCCATGAAGAATAATGGGACAAGATACTTTTAACGAACACGGAACAGGGAAACCCTCACATCACCTGCCAAGAGATTCCACTGCTGCAGTCTGAAGCCCAACAGCTCTGCCTTACTCTTGGGTAGTTCCAAACCCCTAACAAGGTCTTTCAGTTTACCTCGTGCAATTATGTGTGGTTCAGAGGAGGAGGATAGGAGAAAACCTGGGTCATGTGACCTTCATGGTTCAGGACCAAAAGTTTCATCCTCTTCCTCATCTGACTCAAGTGATAATGATTCTGGTGCATCAGGAACCGGCAGACCTTGTCTGTGGGGTACTGGGCTTATAGCTGATGGAATGTTTGGATAATGCACAGTCCACTTTTTCTTCTTTGACACACCTTTCCCAACTGGAGGCGCCATGCAAAAATAACAATTGCTGATATGATCTGTTGGCTCTCTCCAAATCATTGACAATGCAGAAGGCATAGATTTCCTTTTCCTATTCAACCACTGGTGAAGATTTGTTGAAGAGTTGTTGCACAAGTGTTGTAGCATATGTGTGGGGCTCACATCTTGTCCCGATCTCCAATCTTGCAGCCAAAATAAAGGTGATAGGCTTTCTTAACCATAGTGGTTATACTGCGCTTTTGTGATACGAAAGTCACTTCACCACAAACATAGCAGAAGTTATCCGCTTTGTTCACACAACTACGAGACATCTCTGCTCACTTTGGCTAAACAGAAATGTGTCCCTTTGCAAAATCAAACACTGACAAATAAGAGAGCACGACACTGTATGATTTCTAGAGCTGATGTAGGGAAATTTGCTCAGCAGAGGTATGTAATCCTAGTTACGATTACATCATCCATGACTTCTAGGAATAACATGATGCAATTCATATCATGTATAACACAATACCAGGTTCAGATTGCATCATTCATTCTTTAGCTCAAAAAGTAAGTACTATCCAAATCCAGTCATATATTTATTTAGAGATACAGTCAAATATGTATATTAGTCATTTCCGGTTTGAATTGAGATCCCTTCCCTTTATAACTCACTTATCATCCGCCATTCCCAAGTCAAGGGTCATATATACTGACCCAGTAGCATATCTTCAAATCTAGAGCCAATCAACAATTTTAAGCATTTTTATTCTCAGTGACCCAGAATTAGTCAAGTTGGATGACATTTATTTCAGAAGCATTTTGGCTGCAGACCAGTGTTCCATACGGCTTTTACACATCGAATACTGAACTCGATTATCATGCTACCTGTTGCAACGTTTGGTTCATATTTCACAGCATTGGTCGGTGCTGATTGGTATCAGTGGCCATATATACAAGTATAGTACAGCAGCTGATTTATTTTCCTGCGCAACTTTCGCCACGTGTGCTTTTATTACATTTTTGCATGACTGTCACCTCATGCCAGCACTATCCAGACTCAAACATGCTTAGTTTCCGAGATGATGTGACAGTTTCTGGACGCATCCTCTGGGGGTGATTTGGACATCAGCAACACGGGGGGGGGGAGGGAGGTGGGGGGACGTCTATGGGTTAACGATATGCAGGGCTGGATAAAGACCTCCTTTCCAGCGGTGTCCTGTAAGCGCTTGAAAAAGCGTGTCGAGGCTGAGTCTACCTAAAGGATGACCCTTGCCGGGATTATTTCAATGTGACCGAGATAATTGGGACATCATTAGCTGTCGTCCGGTTTGTAGACTCGGCGAGGTGTGACGCTTCTCCGCAAGCTCGTAGCGTAGAATTTAAAGAATCCACTTAATTAGGTGTCCGAGCCCAGATGCAGGCAGTGAACATTCGTTGACGTGCAAGCACGCCACGAAGTAGCGTGAAAAGCATGGGGGGGGGGGGGTGCACCCACCCCCGCCCTGCCCCTAGTGGCCAAAGTTACGAGTTTGGGGCCCTCATTGACAACCACCGTGAGATTGTTTTCATCAACAGTGTAAGAAAACAAAAACACGGTATTTAAAACGGTTCGCCCCTACAGCGTTAAATGTTCGAGACCGTGTGCGTATAGCAAAAGGAGGCCGTGAAATACAATAGCCTCTAGGTACGACCGTGCGAGACAAATCAAACACTGGGGCGCCCATCTAACCGACTGCCGAACGCCTTGAGCTCATAATGGAGTTACGTTACTATGGGTTGTGAAGAAGCGGCGATGCCCAGGTTTGCTATCTGACTCAGATGTGTGCTGTATGTATTTTGAACCTCTTTTGCAGAGTAGGTAGCCAACCGTGATAATTGAAGATGCGACTGAGCATGATAGCAGTGACCATACGGAGCATTGCAAGTGAACGGTAAATTGGAAAGTGGAAAGGGGCTGTTGCCGAAGCACTGGGAGGTGGAGGTAAGGGCGGTGTTAGGGTTAGCTGGATGTAAGGGCGGTGTTAGGGTTAGGTGGAGGTAAGGGCGGTGTTAGGGTTAGGTGGAGGTAAGGGTGGTGTTAGGGTTAGCTGGAGGTAAGGGCGGTGTTAGGGTTAGGTGGAGGTAAGGGTGGTGTTAGGGTTAGCTGGAGGTAAGGGCGGTGTTAGGGTTAGGTGGAGGTAAGGGTGGTTTTTAGGGTTAGGTGGAGGTAAGGGTGGTTTTTAGGGTTAGGTGGAGGTAAGGGTGGTGTTAGGGTTAGGTGGAGGTAAGGGTGGTGTTAGGGTTAGGTGGAGGTAAGGGCGGTGTTAGGGTTAGCTGGAGGTAAGGGCGGTGTTAGGGTTAGGTGGAGGTAAGGGTGGTGTTAGGATTAGGTGGAGGTAAGGGCGGTGTTAGGGTTAGGTGGAGGTAAGGGCGGTGTTAGGGTTAGCTGGAGGTAAGGGCGGTGTTAGGGTTAGGTGGAGGTAAGGGCGGTGTTAGGGTTAGCTTGAGGTAGGGGCGGTGTTAGGGTTAGGTGGAGGTAAGGGCGGTGTTAGGGTTAGCTGGATGTAAGGGCGGTGTTAGGGTTAGGTGGAGGTAAGGGCGGTGTTAGGGTTAGCTGGATGTAAGGGCGGTGTTAGGGTTAGGTGGAGGTAAGGGCGGTGTTAGGGTTAGGTGGAGGTAAGGGCGGTGTTAGGGTTAGGTGGAGGTAAGGGCGGTGTTAGGGTTAGGTGGAGGTAAGGGCGGTGTTAGGGTTAGCTGGATGTAAGGGCGGTGTTAGGGTTAGCTGGAGGTAAGGGCGGTGTTAGGGTTAGGTGGAGGTAAGGGCGGTGTTAGGGTTAGCTGGAGGTAAGGGCGGTGTTAGGGTTAGGTGGAGGTAAGGGCGGTGTTAGGGTTAGCTTGAGGTAGGGGCGGTGTTAGGGTTAGGTGGAGGTAAGGGCGGTGTTAGGGTTAGGTGTAGGTAAGGGCGGTGTTAGGGTTAGCTGGATGTAAGGGCGGTGTTAGGGTTAGCTGGATGTAAGGGCGGTGTTAGGGTTAGGTGGAGGTAAGGGCGGCGTTAGGGTTAGGTGGAGGTAAGGGTGGTTTTAGGGTTAGCTGGAGGTAAGGGTGGTTTTAGGGTTAGCTGGAGGTAAGGGCGGTGTTAGGATTAGGTGGAGATAAGGGTAATGTTAGGGATCGATTATGGAGGTGGAGGTTATGGTGGTGTTAATGTTTAAGAGAGAACTATCATAATAGGGTGGGTTGGCTTATTGGTTACACCGAGTTGATTAGTTAGGAAACTACGAGCTGGTTTGCTTGATTATGATTATGCTCAGCAAGAGGCCTAGTAAAAACGGCTGGTTAACTAGTTGGTTACGGATAGAACCCGTGGGCGGGATAGTATTAGAAATCTGGCAAGCTAGCTTCTTAGAGTCAGTTGAGAGTCAGTCAGATATAACGAATAGCTCTATCTGGCTGGCTAGTTGGTTACGGATATGTGTAGGGCTAGCGTTGGATGATCTCGTATGGATGTTCTCGTATGGATAGTCTCGTATGATCTCGTATGATCTCGTATGCTCATCCTCCCTCAACCTCTTTGCCCGTCCTCCACAATTGCAATGCGTGGTCCTTTCTCAGTTGTTTCGTTTTAGCCAGATATTCGATAGTGTTGCTTGGGCCGTTTTTGACCATGCCACATCGCCCTAGCCGAAAGAGCCCCTCTAATGGTTGAACGATCTCAAACGCCAGCCTATTTTCTGCTGGCGTTATTGTTGGAACATTGTAGTTCAGGTTTTTGTTTTTTTCTAATGGAGCGAGGGGAAGTAAAGCAGCAGCAACAACAACGTTCAGTCGTTGCGTTATTGCGCAGTGCTCGTAGCCAGACAAATACAAAGATCCCCCGTACAGCCTTTAACATATTGTTGGGGCAAGTGCTGTTAGCGAGCCAACACCACGCCCGGCCGCCAGATACACACACACACAAACAACCAGTTTGTTTGTTTAACGCGCACACGGAGCCGCGTCAGATGTGAACGTGACGAGGCAGCGTGCCTCTCGTGATGCCGTAGTATTGCCAATGGGCACACGGCATCCGTGCACGCTGTGGATGCTGTGGATGTACCTGAACGTCCAGGATCAGGCTCAACCCACTCCAACCACATCCCCCCACTCGTGCAACCATCGCTCAATGGACCCCTTTGACTCTCTTTTTTTTTGATGCTCTGATTAATAATAAAAAAATACGCATGCGTCGGTTGAGCCGAAAGTGAGACTTATTACGCAGGTTATAATTAGGTGCGCATACATCATAAATGCAATACAACGCAGCAACAACAACAACAACCCAAGGGATGTGAAATATATTTGTATGTACACGTTTATATAATTCTTCCTAAATCAATCTATGCAAATATTGATCTTCTGCCGCAAGCTGCATGCGATTTTAACTTCGTATTTAATGTCCTTGAGATACATAGGGGGGGGGGGGTCCCCCTCCGTATTGTTCCTGTAGATAGTTTGATGGTATGATGATGGTTTTATTCCGTGAGCTTGTTGGGGTTTTTTGCGGTGCGGTGTGACGCAGGGACGTTCATCCGAGGCGAGATCCGTGCAGCCCACAAGCAGCACACACACACACAGCGGCTCACTCACAACGCAACGCAGCTCCGGTGCAGTTGCTACAGAGAAGAAAGGTGGGGAGTGGGGGGGGAGAGAGATTGTATTCCACACAACCGAAAATAGGGGCAATCTACATACAACAGCAAACAACCTGCAACAGCAGCAGCGAGAATAAAGGACACAGTAGCATCAGCAGTTGAATGATGCGATAAATGTGTGCAGTTATTCGACAGCAGTATGATTACCGTCATCATGAGTGGCTTATAGGGCGTACTTCGAATTCGATTTTTGTTGTTGTTGCGATGTGGTGGTCGTGCGATTAGCGAGCGATGTTGGGTTCGAAAGCGCTCGCAGTCTGAAGCGCAGGACGAATATTTTTTTTTCTTCTTCATATATAGTCCTGGGTGCGTGGAATATTCGGAGCGGGCATAAGTAGGATTATTTTCAATTATCTTACTCGCATGGCTTATGCAATGCAGCACAATGTCATGCCATTAGTTGTTTGCTCGTGCTTATTCCAAAAACATTCGCAATCGTAGATATTTACATAAATAATTGCCGTTCAATATTTAGGCTCTACTTAATTATCGACCTCAAAAATAGGTGACTTTTTTTTACCCCTTCGATGCATAATATATACGTATATAAACCAAGCCATTAACGTAAAGTTATTTTTTTTGTAATCTTCGGAAGTCTTTACTGACGGGAGCGCGCAGCACTTGACGGGATGTACTGAGACGATCGCAACGCTTTGGTGTCTCTCGAAGCCCGTGGCAACTTTGACGACGGAGCCATCCGCTCACCCCCCTATACCACCGAGCACCGGTAAGTGCAGAGCGCATCTAACTCGACGCAGAGCGCGTGCAATTAACGCCTGCTCACGGCCGACGGATAGCTTGCAAACGAAATGTGGTTAGTTGTTGTTGTTTTTTTTCAAACGGACAGCCTAACGTGCGGTACAGCAAATAGGTCAACATTTGAAGTGGGTGGAGGAAATGAGGTTTGGGAACGTTCAGATATGTAAGGTTCTTTCTGGATTGGGGAATACAAAACAAACAAATATTCTTGCAAAGGTAAGATGCTATAATGGACTCTTCATCGTCAACAGCAGCCACGATCAATCCACTGCTGGATAGACGCGTCGCCATACCTTCGATGTTTTGACCCTCCCCATGGTAGCTAACAAAGCGCAGACAAAATGCGTAACGGGAACAGGCGACAGAAAGGGACTTCCCTCTGACGGGAGACGGAGCGATGAGATCAGCTCGAGTGCGCAGGCACGAACGTGGATTAATGCATTTGTGTTGAGCGATGGCGGCGGCTTGGGGAAGCCTTCATCTAGCAGCGGATTCAGCGTGGACTATGGTAATGATAGAGTCCGTACTCTCAGGCTCGTGTGGGGATCTCACAGCAGCTCTAGAATCCCACATTCTTCTCCCCCATCCTCCGTGCGTATCTCTACCACGCGCCCCGTACGCCATCGCATGGAGACGAGTGGCAGCGCTAAGAAGAGCACACACGTCGTGCGCGCCCGCATTACAAGCCACTGAAATAATTGCCAAATTAAAAGGGGGCCCGCTTAACGTGTGGCGAGGTGGCAGTTGAGGTATAGGGTGGCCAATCTAATTTGTGATCTTCGTCCATGTCAGTCGCTTCACAAAGACAATTGACTTTAATGTTGCCGCCGCTGCTGATGACGACGATGATCGGTGAACGGTGTATTATAGAACAGCACGTAATTGTTGTTCATTACACTTCAGACATTCTCGAGTCGGGTTTCCCCATCTCGTGTCGCGACATCCCTTCGGATAAGGAAGAGGCAAGGCAGGGAGAAAGAAAGGGTTGGTGGGTGGGTGGGTGTTTGGTTGTGGGGAGGGTTGGAGGCAACGGGGAGAGAGAGAGGGGAGAGAACGGAGAGAGGGAGAGAGAGAGAGAGAGCCAACAGTTACCATAATACGTATTCAGCTCACGTTCATACTCGATTCACAAACTAAGCTGAGTGGGCCAGGCATCGCGACTCGGCCGACAGTAACGCCTTTCTCTCGTAGTGCGCTTGGGCAACGCTCACAATGGACGCTCATTTAAACTCTCTCTCCCGCGTTTGTTGTAATAGAATTTGCGATGTCCTAGGTCCGCGAATCTGCATAGCGATGCGAGTGTTGTAGACTCTGTTCTCACTGTGATTTTTTTTTACGTGTGTACCGATAGACGGTACGTATGTTTGCGGTCTGTATTCATTACGTATTGTAATATAAGTGTAAAGGAATAACATATTTACAACAAAAAATCCTGAACTTGATTTTTTTTAAGCATCAATTCCTACTTAAATTTGCGCTTTAAGCTTAATTTTTTTGTTCTCCACGCTCTCTTTCCGCAAGTGTTAGAAAACGAATCTTGGTTGGCGGGGCTGGCTATCCCTTACATGGAATACCGTTAGCGGACAATCGCGCGCTGCTTGTGTAGAGCAGTCCTCCTGCGCGCACGGCGGTGCCGGGCTTGCTCTCCGCACGACACTTATCCGCGATTCAAGCTCGGCACTTCTCCAGGGCCTCTTCCGAAGAACAATACCCTCCGTCTTTGGGTTGTTGTTTTTTTTCATCATCCGTGACGAAGAACGGACTTCGTCGTCGTCGTCGTCTTCGTCGCTCTGAGATTTTTGTTTTTAATTCAAAGGACGGGAAAAAAAATTCGCGCAGCCCTCGTCCCGCACCAAACAAAAAAGGAGCAACGTTCGGCAATGCTGCTGGGAGCTTCCAGCACTTAACAAACGAGGTGTGTACGATTGCATCTCAGCGCACCAGCTCGTGCAACAGTATTGAAACACTCGCCGTTTACCTGTGCTCGTGTTTGTATCTGGACATGCGGTGTAGTCGTAGTCGCGTCTGTGTGTGCGCCTGTGTGTGTGTGTATCCGCTTGTGTCTGTCCATGTAGGTTTGTGTGTCGTGTCAGCACTGTTATTCGGAAACTCGAGTTTCGCTTAAGTTGCTATAGCGATGCCTGCGACAATGGCATTGGACTGACCGCGACGTTTTAATTCCATCGTGATCATAATCATCGGCAACATCAACGATAACAGGATTAATATTGTCATCATCAGCAGTAGCCAATGCAGCAACACTATCAGCAGCAGCAGCAGCGCCAGCGTTAATGTTATCAGCACAGCAACAGCAGCACTATCAGCAGCATTAGCAGCACTAATAGTATCACAATTAGCAACAACATCAGTGGCAGCACTAATAATGTCAATGTAATTAACAGCAGTACTTTCATCATCAACACCATGGGCCGATTGCAATCTGAACCTCGCTTAAGCACCGCCTCGGTCAAGTCGGGACTCAAATGACCACGGCAGTCAGTGGTAAAGTCGCCATCGACAGCGGGGAGACAAACACGGCTGGGCGTGAGTTGGTTATGCATGACCCACGCCATCATCTTCATGCTCCGGTCGAGACGACCTCAGTGGGCACTCGCTAACAAGCGTTGTAGCGGATGGAGGGCGAGGGGAGCCGTTACGTTGTCGCGTTCTCACGAGCTCATCTCCTAATATTCATCTCGACTCGTCGCTTATTGTGAATATAAGTGCGCGGATTTCCCACCGTGCCTCGGCTATACAGCCAAGCCACGCATCACCACCACCACCACCAAGAACATCAGCAACAGCAGCTGGTGCCATGATCAATTCACCGCTGGATAGAGGCCTCTCAAAGCCCGTCGCCACCGCCGTTATTGCCGTTATTGATTTGACTTTTGTTGCGTGTGACGCAAACGATCGCACGAGAGGACAATTGTCTCAGCTCCATCTCTCCGCGGCTGCATTTCCTTCGGGGGAGTGGGAATAACAACAGAACATCAGTAGAGTACTCATCACACAGCAGCGCGAGACAGAGACGAACATCTCCCCCTGTTCAGTCGTACTGTGGGCTTGTTTGGGGGCTGGTGGTTAGCGAGCACCTATTAAAGGCTGGCACAGCACAAGATCACAGACTCGTGGTGGTGCAAAGAAGCGCTCATGCCATGCAAACCACATTCGCCTCCCCTTTTGTCGCGAAGTCGTATTACAGGATACAAGATCAAATTAGCACTCGTCACCGACGATGTCCAAGCATCTTAGAATCGAATCCAGGTGGCTGGGATCATTGCGCAGTATGTGAATCATGCCCCCGCATAGCCTTTAACTCACTGTTAGCGAGCACCTATTTAGGCACGCAAGGTGCACTGGGGGGCGGTGGTGTGGTCAGAATCACGCCCGGCAGCCTTTGTCTCCCCAAAACCGATGTTTGCAACACCGCCCTCGGTATTCATTTAAGGCTGAGTTGATCTAGGAGCTGGCCCACGACCTCGTCAGATATCACTCGCTACTGATATCAGCCGTGGCCGGTAATTGAACTCAAGTTGTCACGCAAAGACAAAGATTCACCCCCACTCCTTGTAGCATTTCACAGACTGTTTGGCCAACACGCTATTGGCGAGCACCTATCAAGGCCTGCGCAATGCACGAGGGTTGTCATTTGGCCAGCGCTAGGGTCGATCGGTTTGTAGCGCAGGGCGCAAACCACTGCGCCACCGCTCCCCCATGCACGTAAGCTATGCGCATGCACAAGAGTAGAGCAGCAGCTACGAGATGGAGCCGTGCGTTGGGAGCCGAGGGCTGGCTTTGATTTTGTGCAAGCGCTCGAGTCTCGAATGCGCTTGGGAGCGATGTCATGTCACGTAACGGAACCGCTATCCTTAAAAAAAAAAACTAATCAATCAGTGGATTCCACCACACGACGGGCTATGATGCGTGTTAAAGATAAGGCTAGCAGTGTCTGTTGGTCGGTAATCATTAGAGGAAGTGTTCGTGGCTAATGACAATGGTATTGACGGGGTTAGCGTTAAGGATAGCGTAAAATATTCGAGTGGGGATGGGTGTTATTGGTAGGGTTAGTGTTAAGGATCGCGTAGTATTAAGGTTATAGGAAGGGGATTATGGTTCAGATTAATATTGTCAGGTAGTTTTAGAGATAGAGGTTAAGGATAGGGTTAGTGTGAAGAATAGTGCTATACTGGTAGGGGTTTGATGGTGATCATTGCTGAAGTTACGATGGTTAGAGTTATGGATATGGGCTACAATTAATGTCAGAGGTAGGTTCTATTAAGGAGAGTGTTAGGGAGTAGCAATTAAGTGAAAGGGGTGACGCGAGTGTTAATATCATGGCTTTTGTAGGGGTTGGCGTTAGGGTTGGACCAACCCAAACGTATATGAAGATTCACATTTCTTAAAAAAAAATTTGTATAGATTTCAAATCCTTTGAGAGTCACGGTTTTTTTTTCCTCTGGGGGAGTGAGTCATTTTTTGGTCCAGCCACTTTCTCAATGCTTTGACCGCATAGCAGGACCGCTCATTAAAACGACCAGCGTGGGTTTTTGTCATCATATCGTACAAAGGAGGGGGGGGGCATTCCTACGCTTGTCATTTTCACAAAAGCGTAGCACTGCAGGACCCTCGACACAAAACGGAGTCGATTTTTTTTTCTTTGGAAATTTACGGGAATCACGCGGGGAACTCTTGTTCGATGCCTTTCATTTTTGTGCATTCTCCTAATGTGCGCGGGGCCAGTGTGTGGTGGTTGCTCTGGCCATGAATATAGACTGACCTTGAAAAGGGCACTCACAAAACGACAGAGATGCCCAATAGTAAGCCTAAAACAGACGGCTGAGGGTTGTTTAGTGAGTGACTATGAAAGCTTGCACGGTGCATGCATGATAGGGTGGTGTGGACAAAACCGCACACCTGGGTGCCTTTGTTTCTCTCGTGTTGATGTTTAACGCACTGCGCCAGATAGTCATTTAAGCATTCGCCAACCCAGGTATGAGATTCCAATAACAGATCATATAATCACGACTGATGTTAGCTGTGGCCAGGTATCGAACCCCATGTAACAAGTGTGATAATCACTACACTACAGCTCCATACACGCACCTGAACCCTGTGCTGTGATGATCTACAGGTGAATTCACTACCACATGCCTCCCTTCAGCACCACCACAGTCCGCACCATGCAAAAAAAATGACCTGGACAGATACGGTGCTGAATAGCCATATGGGTCAGCTACAGCTTAGCTGGGACAGATGCACCCATGCGTTCAGCGAGGTCAAACAGCCACCTTCCACTGAATTCATCATTGCTCCTCGCCCAGTCGCGTGTTCACGCACGGAGTCTTTATCGCCGGCGTGATTGATTATGCCCGAACGAATTGCCATTCCTATTCACGTGCATCCGGGAGCAAAGCTGCTGTTGTTCTTTGTAGGTGCTGCTGCTGTTGCTCATGGTGGTAATAATGGTGATCATCATTATCATCGTCGTGGTGTTTTTTATTTTGTAATAGTATTTTTTTGTACAACAAGGCAGCGTTGCCCATCACAGTTTATCCCACGCTTTTAAATCTTTGCTATGAGTTGCATTGTCATCGTCGGCATCATCATCATCAACATCATTGTCGTTCTAATCCCCCGTCAATGGCGATAAATCATCGTCCCGTCCATAAAATGTCACCGTGCGGAATTCCAGAGCCGCTCTCATCGGCAGTAGCAGCAGCAGCAGCAATAGAAGCAAAGCTAAATAACTAAATAAGTGTTTGGATAAATAAATAAGAGCTTGCCAATTGTTTTTGTACATTATTGTACGTGACACATAAATTCCACAGTGTGAAGATAGAGTCTGTGTAAAAGGCTCCTGCAATTTATGTACGGTCGGCTTTGACGTTATTATTTTCTTTCCTCTCCCACCTAGCGATACATGCATGCATGCATACATAATCATGTATGTAAAACAGAAATAGAATCTTGACATCTCGTGTGAAGGATTATGCCAGGCAGGTTTTTATTTCGTTGTTAGACGGATGCTTGGTCCTCCTATTGCATAGTGCCTATTGCCATGCATGGATTACACTTTGCAGAAGATCGTATAACAGGAATATGAGCTTGTCCCAGGACGTTACATATGTTCACAGCACATGTATAATGCAGTATTTCATGCATGACCAATATTGCTTGGCTGCATTTTGGCCAAAGGCTGACGGAAACAAATAGCTCACCACGGCGAGATGACTTTTAAAATAATTATTTTTGTATGAACAGAGTCATTTGCGTTGTAGTGCGGACGTATGCATGCGTAGGTTTGCATTGAGAAATAATTACGGAATTAACAAGTCACTAACCGGTGATGAGCGGGGGGGGGGAGAAATGGACTTGTGATTTTTTTTCACTTGCACTAATGCACTACGTTGTCCACTTGTATGTAGGCTTAACGTCAAATGAAGTGTGTATGGGACGGAGAGGGGGGGAATAATATGATTTATGAGGGTTAAAGAGCGATTACTACAGAAGAGAGAATGCAAGTAATTATGTGTCACGTGGCACAATATTTATACATCGGCGTGTGCATGTTGTTGTTGTGTTTTTTTCTTTACTGTGATATTTTATGGCTTCATGCAACGTCCCACAAGCCACGCGAAGTCAAGTCCCGTTACGCGCCACTCGGCATGTATGAACGTTGAACTTCTTTCGCACCGTGCGTATAGCCAACCGTGCTCTTCGGAGGTGCGGGTGGGGGGCGCAGAACAACAAACTAAACGCACCAACAACAACAAGCAGCCGGCTCGCACGGCCGTCCATAAGCGTCGTTCTCTCTCTCTCTCGACGTAGCCGTGGGGACAAATTCCGCTGTGGGACATTTTTTTGTTTACTGAAAACTTTCGTGACTGCAGGAATTCATACTCTTGGTTCTTTCGGTAAAGTCACGTAGATAGAAAAAATATATATATTAAAAAAATATCAATAAAAAAAGCAAAAAAACACGACGTTTCGATAGCTTGTGTTGCGATCGAAACGTCGTGGTTTTTTGCTTTTATTTAAAATTTTAATGTATTTTTTCTATCTACGTTACTTTACCGAAAGAACCAAGGATATGGACATTGTTTTGCTTGTTATTCCGCACCGGTTTTTTTTTATTGTTTTGTTGAGGTGTTAGAACCTCCTACGGTAATGCAACGTACGGGAAATGGAGGAGGGTGGAGGGCGCATCTAATGGGAGTCAATTGATATTAAGGATGGCGTTAGCTGCTAGCTCCCCAGCCCCGCTGTTTGCAGGCTTTGACACAGCGTGAGCGTTGGAGAGAGGGCTGTGATGGTGGGAGGCGGGCTGGTGGGAGGCGGTGTGCTGCGGGAGGATGCCGTGGTGACTTAAATTCTAAAGCGGAGCTAAGGAAGTGTGGCCTCGCATTACTAAAGAATGGTGGTGGTGGGGGTTGAGGATATTGGGTGTGTGCTGTGGGGTGGGCGGCCTTGGAGACAAGAGAGTGACACGGGTGTTTGTTGATACGAACTCTTTCCGACGTGCGGAGATGGCGCCTGGCTTATTCATTGTCGAGAAACGCGTGGGTTCTTTTTGTTTCAATCGCTTGCGAAGAACACTTACCTGATGGGCGCATCCCTTGTGCGCCCGTGGCTGCATGCCAGAGCGTACAGGCAGCTCGGCATCGGTGGGGGAGGGTGGAGGGGGTGTTCTCACGGAGCGTGCTGCGTCTGTGACACCCGGGGTGCGTAGTCAACATTATCCGTTTAATTTGACAAAGAGTGGGATGTGTGACTCAGCGGTGTGACGGTTAGCACGCTGAACTTGCAATTCGGTGGTCGCTGGATTGATTCGATCTCCCGATTGTGGCGGTTGAAACAAAAGGGGGCAAGTTTCTGAAATATATCTCGCCTGCCTCTGTCCACCCGGCAGTTGCGACGGGCACAACACAGTTAGTAGATCGGTGGGGTTGCGTGTGGTGAGGTTATGTGGCCAGCGTGGGAGAGTTCGGCCCAAAATCTCCTCTAAGAGTGGCTCTGTAACCCTTCTGCTGGCAGTGGAGTGGTGAGAAAGGCATTGCAGAGCTACGCATTAACCTTTTTTTTCCAATCAAAAGCGTTTCTTCGTAACGGCATTCCCAAAGCACCGTGGCGCATGCGTGCACGCGCGCGCACACACACACACACGTGCAGCGCGTTGCACGCGCGCGCACACACACACACGTGCAGCGCGTTGCACGCGCGCGCACACACACACACGTGCAGCGCGTTGCACGCGCGCGCACACACACACACGTGCAGCGCGTTGCACGCGCGCGCGCACACACACACGTGCAGCGCGTTGCACGCGCGCGCACACACACACACGTGCAGCGCGTTGCACGCGCGCGCACACACAAACACGTGCAGCGCGTTGCACGCGCGCGCACACACACACACGTGCAGCGCGTTGCACGCGCGTCGCGATGAGTGACACTCTTTAGGGAGGACGACTTTTTGTGAGGTTGGCTTCGGCGACTGTCTTCTGCCTGATTCACATCCCCCCGAAGCGTCTGCTTCGCGCGGACAGTCCGAAGATGTCGCGCGTTGTCGACCTCCCGATGCCGTGTGTGTCGCAGGGGATTAATTGTCCATGCTTCACCACGCAGGGTTGAAGACTCATTTCTTGAGAATTGCTTTTTGGGTTTAGATTGTTGTCATTCCCCCGCACCTCCGATTAGCACGGTTGGCTACGTACGGTGCAAAAGAAGTTCAACGTACATACAGGGTCAGCGCAAGGTCTGGTGCTGCCCTCTGTCGGCAACAACGCCTATTACAACTGTCTTTAGGGCGAAATTGCCATCCGTGTATTCTGATAAGAAGGCTCAAAGCTTGCTGAGATCGGATGAAATCAGGCGCACACCGGATGATTTGGTTAAGGGCCACTATTAACTCCTTGCTAAGGGTCCCTACAACTCCTTATTGAAACCAACGGTTGGTTTTGCTATGGGTATACTTGACCATACTATAGGTAATTATAATGTACACCATTAGCTAGGGGTTAGGAAGAATGGATGAGTGTCCTTCTATGCAGTTTTTTTTACATATAGAAATCACTTCGAGTTTTGCTATCAATAAATATTGACAGTGATCATCGTGCTAATATATAATGCCCACTGACTGTGTAATGACAGGCAAATAAACGTTACGTCTGTACAAAATGCAACGACGTATTGTTTTAAATAGAGTTCATGTAATAACGTACGTACGTAGACACACCGCGCTAATTGGAGATGTGGGGAAAGGACAACAAACTAAACACACCCTGAAAAACAATTTTCACCAAATCATTACGAATGCCCTTGACCTCTTCATAACTTGGAAGCTAAGCAAAGTTGAGCCTGGAAGAAAACAAATATTGTTTGGGCAAACGCCGCGCACATCAGGTCTGTGTGGTGGCCATGATGGGGGGCAGCGCAGCATACACCAATGGTTGTACTCTACTCCTATGCGACACCTTCACAAACCCAGGACTAACCTGCAGCGTGGCTTTCAACCATGCACGGTACGAGACGGGAACGGGAGGTGGTGTGGGGGGGGGTCTCACATCCAGGAGTGTACAGTATTTGTCTAACAGCTGCACACGTGTTGTATCGAACATTCAGCAAGCATGTACGATACATGCGCAGGGAGACAAGAACAACAACACGCACGCACGCACTCACGCAAAACGTCCCATCCAGTGAGCGCGGTGGCTGGGTAACGGCGACCCGCGAGTGTTTTTGTTGCTTGCGTGGGAAGGCGCGCGGAGTAGGAGGGACCTCAGCGTTGTTTTTGTTGTGTGTGTGTGCTGGTGTCGGCGCAGGGACGGGCGCGCGTGGGAACGAGCGAGATGCGGGGCGGCGTTCTATTGAGGGGGCCGAGCGGCAACATTAATACAAATGAGAGTGCGTCTGTACGGGCGTTGCGGTGTGTGTGTGCGCGCGTCTGTGTGTGTGTGCGCGCGTGTGTTGGTGGAGCGGTGGCGCAGCGGTTAGCGCTGTGCCGCGCTACGAACCCCGGCGACCCGTTTTCGATTCCCGCTCACGGTCCAACACCAGTGACGATTATCTGAACCGGTCGTTTGGTTTTCTCTAGGTCGACTCAGTCTCAAATGAGTACCTGGTGCGGTGTGTAAAATATCGCCACTGGGGAGACAAAGGCGGCCGGGCATGGTGTTGGCCACCCACCCCCTCGTGTACCGTGCCTTCATAGGTGCTCGCTAACAGCACTTGCCCCTACAGTTTGTTGGAGCTATACGGGGATCTTTGTCTTTGTGTGTCGGGGAAGGGAGTTGGGAGCGGTTGAGATGCGGAGGGAGAGAGAGAGAGATGAGAGACAGACGCATGAAGACGCAGAAGAACAGAGACGGATGCGAACATGCAGAGAGAAATCGTCGTATGCATTGGGTTTAAAACAAGTAAACCCGTAAAAACAAAGTTTTTCACTAAAAATCCTTTATATGCGTGGCGGCTAGAGTCTTCTCGTCCTCTGGCTTGAGATGGCTGCCACCTATGGGTCAGATGATTGTCTGCCAGTATTAAGCAATTGGTAATTAAATATTTAATTTGTTTTCCCTAAACAATGTAAAATTTTGGGAATTTTTTTTCACGAACATTAATTGTCTCGCACAACGAGTCTGTGTGGAAAATATCAGCTCGATTGGATCACGGGAAGTGGGTTAAAAAACGACCGAAAGATTTGCACGGTCGTAAGCAAGCAAGCACGCAAGCACGCAAGCAAGCAAGCGAACTTAATATAAAGGATTAAAAAAAAAGAGGCAGCGACTGAGACAAGGGTGGAAAGAGTGTGCACGGAACACAGAGATAGCGGGGGAAGATTTAGAGATGTAGTGAAATAGGCTGGGAGAGGGAGTTTGGGAATAAGGTAGGGGAGATAAGCAAGCACCGGGCAGTTATAGTAGGCTGATTAAAATGCAGCATGCGATTTGCATACAATGAGCGATTACACTTCAAATATTTAAATTACCATCTCTCCTTTTCTCACAATTTGAATCTCATCATTCATGGTCAGCCCTCGCTTTCAGAGCCTGAAACCTGCACCGAATGTGTTTGCATCTGTAATGTTGTTTCATAACCGTCCGGGCGGACTTCCGTGATGTTAACGGTGAGCGCACTGGAGGTCATAGGTTAGATGGCCCGCTAGGGGGCGCGTGGGGGGGGGGGCTCGACAGCACCTGTAGTGACCCTTTCCGCTAGCAGTGGCATGAACCGGTCATTTCAGGGCTGCACCTTTAACTTCACCAGAGTGATTTAAAGCTTTCGTGACGTAGAAGGGAAATAATTAAATGATACAAATTAAACATAATAAAATAATTTTCACGACGTTTCGGCCACAACGCAAGCACCCGTCCTCAGGTGAAGAACTTCTTCTTCACCTGAGGACGGGTGCTTGCGTTGTGGCCGAAACATCGTGAGAATTATTTAATTATGTTTTATTTTATTTATTTTACTATTTCCCTTCTACGTGACTTTACCGAAAGAACCAATAAGATTTACCAGAGTGCTCATATTTTTTTTAAAGAAATCTAAAGTATAACTATTTATATAATTCGGTCCATTTTGTCTCAAATTACATATTTTCAAGGTTGCTATTTTTGTGCTTGTATGTTATACATTTTATTCATAATAAACGCAGACCAAGATCAGTTAGAAATGTTAGTAAGAACGACCAAGCATGGTAATTGCATGTATGTATGTTGAACTTCTCCATAATAGAGGTTTTTGGGTTAGATCGCGTAAATATCTAAATGTGTCGTTAAAACCCGCCACAACCCGACACAGCCAACTCATGAGGGTCGTCACGTAAACAGAACGTGCCAATTCGTCACTAGTACAGCACACCGGTGTGTTGGAAAGCCAAGCCACAGCATTTACAAACTGAGTACGACGTTTCGCCAGTAATTACAACTTGCTTCATCAGGCAACAGCCAGATTTGTGGAGAAGTCCACCTGTTCCGTTTTTTATATAGAGGCGTAGACCACACTTCTGCGCTCTAGCGCAAAGTAGGGGGGGGGGGGTTAATGAGGCAACGTACATTATGCATGCGCATTATGCGAGCCCTTTGATCTTGTCCTTCCTGTCCATTGTGTGTATTAAAAAACCCGTACCAACGGTAATCCGTTATTTTTTAAAGACATTTTAAGTAAACAATTCGGTCAATTTTTTTTATTACATATTTAATGTGTTGCATTGTTGTTGTTGTAAGTTATCGTAAATACATTTTTTAAAAGACATTTCAAGTATATAATCAGGTACATTTATTTATTAATTTAATCTTTTTTAGGTTGAATTTTTTTCGTTGTTGTAAATTATCATGAATCATATGTTCTGAAGACATTTAAAATATAATCAGGTCCATTCTGTCTTAAATATTTTTTATGTTGGATTTTTTTTTAAGTTATAAATAATCATCATAAGCATGATCTTCTTGACCACCACTGCCAGAATGGAAATCTATCTGTATTAAACACTAACATTGCAAATTGACAAACACCTCGTAGTAGTGTTTATATTCACAGAGATTATTAGTCAGCCCTCTTACTTACGAAATGCCTTTGCAGCACCAATGTTAAATTCAAAATCATTTGACCCAGCAACTACCAGACTGTTAAGCTTAAGAGATTGGTCATTTATGTGGCCCTAATTATAAATCATTAAGACCAACACCTCTGTGCTTTTTCAAGCTGGACTGAAATTTGCATGAACAAAAACAACATTAAGTGATTAAATCAAAGTTATGTTTTCAAGAGATTGCGCAATACAGTAGAACCCCTCCGATTAACGCCGGTGATTGGTTCAACGAAACTGGTCGTTATGCGAATATAGGGAATATATTTTAACGGCTTAATTCCTTCCGATAACATTGAATGTTACCCTTTGTCATATTTTAACAATAGATACTAATACATATTCTTGGTTCTTTCGGCAAAGTCACGTAGAAGGGAAATAATATATTTTTATTATTTTATTATTTCCCTTCTATGTGACTTTACCGAAAGAACCATGAATATGAATCCCTGCAGTCACGAAAGCTTTAAATCAAAAGATACTCATGCATTAAGATACTAACAACGTTATAAACACATACTATAAAAAGAAACATGGTTAATCAATGTATTCATGAATATTTACTTACAGTACCTACGGCAGGCCGTCGTTAACTGGGCAATGGTCGGTAAGCGAACACATTGGGCTCTATGGAGGCCTGTCGATAAGCGATTAGTCGTTATACACTACACTATACACTACACTATGACACACTACTATACACTACATTATTGTACACCATACACTACACTATACACGACTATACACTATACACTACACTACCATACCATACACCACTATACACTACAATACTATACACTACACTATACACTACACTATAACACACTACTATACACTACATTATTGTACACCATACACTACACTATACACGACTATACACTACACTATACACTACCATACCATACACCACACCACTATACACTACAATACTATACACTACACTATACACTACACTATAACACACTACTATACACTACATTATTGTACACCATACACTACACTATACACGACTATACACTACACTATGCACTACCATACCATACACCACACCACTATACACTACAATACTATACACTACACTATGCACTACACTATGACACACTACTATACACTACAGTATTGTACACCATACACTACACTATACACGACTATACACTACACTATACACTACCATACCATACACCACACCACTATACACTACAATACTATACACTACACTATACACTACACTATGACACACTACTATACACTACATTATTGTACACCATACACTACACTATACACGACTATACACTACACTATACACTACCATACCATACACCACACCACTATACACTACAATACTATACACTACACTATGCACTACACTACACTATGACACACTAATATACACTACATTATTGTACACCATACACTACACTATACACGACAATACACTACACTATACACTACACTACCATACACTACAATACTATACACTACACTACTATACTATACACTACACTGCTATACACTACACTACAAAACGCTACACGACTATACACTACATTATACACTACACATTGGGCTCTATGCAGCCCCGACGTTTAGCGATTAGTCGTTAACAGGGGTGGTCGTTGAGACGGAGGGGGGGGGGGGTTCAATTTTGTGATAACAATCGGCGATGGTATAGCTCGGACGAACGGTGTGTGGGTGGGTGGCGGGTGGTGATGTCTCCCCGCCTGATATATAAATCACAGACAGCCCTCGGGGGCCACCGAGGCCTCCGTGCCATCTTTTCAAATGCAATTTTCCAGGAACGTAACGATGGGTGGGGTGGTGGTGGTGGGGGGGACAATGCAAAGTGCCCCAATATCGGTTTGACTGCGGTGTCGTCCATCGCTAGCCTCGTGTCGTTGCGAGGCGGCGGTGGTGGAGCGGTGGCGGAGCGGTTAGCGCGCCACGCTATGAGTCAGACGACCCGAGTTTAATTTAAGCTCGCGGATCAACACCAGTGACGATTATTTCAAGCGGTCCTGGGGCCTCTCCCCCTAGGTCGACTCAGCCTCAAATGAGTACCTGGTGCGGTGTAACAAAACAAAAAAGCATCGCCACGGGGAGACAAAGGCGGTCGGGCGTAGTGTTGTCCACCAACCCCCTCGTGTACCGTGCCGGCCTTCATAGGTGCGATTCGCTAACAGCACTTTCCCCAACAATCTGTCGAGGCTAAACGGGGGGGGGATCTGCGTCCTTCCTTTGGCAGGGGCGGCGCCGTTTCATCGCCCTTTTACATTTTGACTTACGACTCTCTTCCACGTGCGTCGCCGTCCATGCACGCGCGCGCGCACGCACGCGCACGCACGCGCACGGCGGCGTGACTCGTGAACGGTGACTCACGCCGCAAAGCCGTCTTGGCTCGGCTACTCGCACTACCACCACCACCACCACCGACAACAACATCGGCAGATCCTCTTCGCGACACATTTCCCGCACGAGACACAGCGCCCCTGTAAGTGGTTGTAAGTCATTAACACACGGGCTCTGTGCGCTGATTGCCGATGACCCACGATGATTGTGCTTTCGCGTTTTTTTGCCCGACCTCATACAAAGCGAGCGGTGTATCAATTCGTGTGTGTTTACGGCGCACGATTGTGTAGTCGCTCCATTTAAAAAAAAATTCGCAAATAGGATTAAGCAGCAGCTCGTTCGTCACCTATCACCAGGAAGGGAACAAACAAAAACGGTGCCGCGGGATGCAGGTAATTGCCTCTTTGTAGGCTAATAATAAACATGCATTCAAATTGCCCCCAAAAAGACCACGGGATTTTCTCTCTCTCTCTCTATTATTTTCAGCATAACCATTACAAACAGACTTGCGCGCGCACACACTCTGAGCTATCAGACGCAGACTGTCGTGATTTGCTCGGCTTCGAATTTGTTTCCACGGGGGGGGGTCCACAAGCTGAGACCATCCCTGCTCGAAGCAAAGAAGATGAGGCTCTGACCACGCTGTATTATCTGGGTGTGGAGAAATCCCTCTTTCAAAAGCTACTTTCCATGAATGATTTACTGAATATCACTGGATGCACCCCCCCCCCCTCTCATTCCACCAGCAGTGACACAACTACGCAATTGCGGGGCTTCACCTTTCATCTAGAGGCTTGCGCACAGTCAGACGTCTGGGTTCTGCAACCCAAGGGGAATCACTTTCCAACGACACGTGTGCTCTTCCAGCAATGTCCTGTTCAATATCAACCAACGATTAGCAACGGTTGGCTACGTACGGTGCGAAATAAGTTCAACAAACAACGAGCTTAAAACTAAATCACTTGTGATGTGCGCTACCTCATCGGAATCTGGGAAGATAAGCAGCATTTTTGAGCGCGGATAGTGCTGCGTTTGGGTCACAATCGTGCATAGCCAGGTTGTTATAGGCTGCCGTGCGGGGGGAGGGGCTACATTTTGTGTTTTCTCCAGTGGAGGCCAACAGTGGCACGAGCAAAACATTGCAAGGCTGTGATCTCTCATTTACTTGATACAGCTGTCGTGGCTTTGACGGTTCCACCTGAAGACGGAGGCTTGTGTTGCTTCCGAAACGTCGTGAATTTTTATATTTTGTTTTATTTTACTTTTATTAATTTATTTATTTTACCTACGTGACTTTACCGAAACAACCTAAGAATATATTGCAAGGCTGCCCCTTTGTCCTCACTACTGAATGTCACGCAGACGTTTTAATGTCAAGGGGAAAATCTCCCGATAGGGCAGCAGTTTACAACCACAAAAAATAATAATCCTCAGAGCGGGAATTGAAGTTCTTCCGTCGTGTCCCAATGTTTTGGTGAATTGAAAAAAATCGAGTAATTTCAATGCACACGGGCACGAGAGCCGTATTTGAATGGCCCTCGTGTCACTGCGGATATATATGTATGAATGCCATAGATTTGTAGGATTTTCTTCGTACATTTTTATTCAATTATTCATGCACGTCTGCGGGACGCATGGACCCAAATCTATAACCAATTCATCATATTTAAATGGCAATGCACTTCCTACGAACATCGTAATTGCACAATTTTTCACTGTCATTTCACGAGCATATTTTATTTTTACTTTCTTTTTTTAAGTTGGCACCTTTGATCGTGAGTCTAAAAAAATCACAAAACGTAACAAAGTAGATTCATTAACACATTCCCTTGTGCTAAATTTTTTTTATTTATATGAATTAATGCCGTCAGAGGAGGCTGTTGTTGTGTAATGGTTAGAACGCTCGCGTTTTAATGCACAAGGAGCTAGTTAAATCTAGTCTATGAACGAAAATATTAAATATGCGTGTATATTTTCCAGGTAAGGCGCACTGAGCTATATCGCTCTTTTTCAGAAGCAACCTGATCACAAACGGCCGCTCAACGAAGTGGCTCATCACGCGTAAATTTGTATCTGCCAAAAAACTCTACAACGCATGTTGATTCTGAATGTGGAGGGGGGAAACCGGAGGACCCGGAGAAAAATACAGCAGGTGTCAGGTTCGGGATCGAACCCACGACCTCCTGCATACCAGGCGAGGGAGTTAACACCTCGCGCGGCTTTTGAAACAATGCTGCAAGTTGGTTAATCCGCCTAGCCGCCCCTGTCCACCCAGCAGTAATATGAATGGGTTCATCAACACGGTTTGTCGACCGACAGGTCGCGTGTGGTGGGGTAAAGTGTGAGTACTCCCAGCTCTTCCAAGATGTTTAGCCAGCATGGAAGGAGTAGGCCAAAGAGCCTCTATCGGGGCTATGTTGAGCTCCCTTTAGTGGAGGTCCTCCCACCAGCGGTGGCAGGAGAAAGGAATTGCAGGGCTGCACCTTTACCCATTTCTGCCTGGAAATACCTCCGAGTAATAAAATTATTCACACCACACCAAACCACCTTTTATGAATAGATAAATTGTCACGATGCGTTTCGATAATGAAACGCTCTCTCTTGTTGCCGCCACCTAGCTTTCATTGTCGCGTATTTATTCCTCCTAATTTATACTGCTTAGTTCACTCTATAAACCTAAATGCAACATTAGCATACCATTCATGCATCACTCTCTACGAATTGTATATAATCGACTCTTGCACGCGCAATTAGATGCACTCGTTATAAGCTCAGAAATCCGTTTTAATTGATGAATTGGTGCATCATCACATGCTTAGCACCAACGTTAGCTCCGCAAGCCTTTGGGCATGCCCGTCTAATCCAAAGCAACGCTGCGGCCGCTTGTGACAAATCGCACGGCGCATTCACACCAGCACATGCAGCTCCACGCTAATTTACCTGTGCCATTGCTGGGAATTATTTTGGCCTCGGCACTACGAAGCCGTACGCTTTCAATTATTCTCTATTAGACTCTCGTGATAGAGCCACCGCCTGCAGCGAGCGCTGTGCGCTGGTGACCCTGCATATCAACATGAAAGCGCACTGGGCAAAACACATATTATAATACAAACCCACGTTAAAACGCTGGGGGGATACTGGCCGCGGTATAATGGTGAGCAACTTGGACGAGACGGGAGGTCGCCACTTCGATTCGGTCTCCCAGCGTGGCAGTTGACGCACCGTCAGTAAATTTAATAAGGCTGTAATACTCTGATGAGCAAATGAAGTTCTTTTTCACAGACGTGCAAATGGATAAGACCACACCACAAGCGAGTCGGACAGCAGGTCCGCGATGTGGTGGGGTACACGTGTGGGCACTTACTCCCACCTCTACCAAAGACCTGGAAAAGTAGGCAAACATCACTCTCGTTCGGGAATCTTCAGCGCTCCCTCTTAGCGGAGGCCCCTCCACCGACAGGGGGAGGGGTGTACATCGACCTGAAGGCTGGCGCAAGTAGCATTACAAAAGGCCCTTTCATTTACATTTTGGAGCCTGGCTTCTGCAATACAGGGGCATCAAAGCAGTTCGCTCTTGCCCAATGCTTGTCCAGCAGTATCCGGTCCAATGAGTTGTGGACCAATTCACTTGTAACGCGCCCGATCTCATCAAGTCGGAGAAGCTAAGCAGGTGTAAGACCGGATCGTGCAAGGTCGGGCAACTACCCTCCAAAAACAGGCTACTGTGGGCCTAGGTTGTTGCAGCAGAGAGCCGTGTAGCTAAATCCATTGTTGTATGTATGTTGAACTTCTTTCGCACCCTACGTTGTACTGTGTGCCATGCTCCACCGCCGATGCTTCACACATTCTGAAACCCATGCTGACCAATACGGTGTGAGGAGCCCCTCATCCAGCAGTGGATAGATAATGGATGATGCTGATGCCTGTGTAGGTAGTAGGGGAGACACAGACTACCGACGTTCAATGGCAGGAAGCAATAACTCTCAACACAGGACTCGTGTGGGAATCGTCAACATTACGCTCATCATCATTGTTGTCGGAGTGATCATGGTCATCAACAGATCCATACAGCCCTCTCCGATTAGACTCGCCCGGACTATGAGCATCAGTCGTGGTTAATCCACTGCTGGATGAGGGCCTCCCCATGCTCTGTGCATCGTGGAGGTTTTTTGCCCAAACTTCAGCGTACTGGTCAGTGCGAATCGGTGAATGCAGTGAGCAGAGAAGTGGAAGGATAGACATATGGTACTGCGTTGGATTTGTATGTACTGCCGTCTTTCGCCGATGTAACATCATACCCCGCAAGCCCTATGCCAACCTGTTTGCACATGTTGATCTGTGATCAAATGGTTACCCAGGCTCAAACCTGTTTAGCTTCCAAGATCCGACAAAGTCACCGTTTGCAATGAGATGTTAGCTGTCACGCGCAGTGTATTGTGACTTCAAAGTAATTTACTCTCTCTCAAAAATGCATTAATTCAATAAACTACTTGTTATTTTAATTGGCGGCACTCGTGTTAATATCACAACGCGAAATGGATGCATTGTAAATAGCACAGGCGAAACAGATAAAGATTCAGCCCTGAAACTGCTTCCTTATGCCACTGCTGGTGGTCTGCCTTTGACTTGAGGTGGCTCCAGAGAGCTCCGCTGAAGGGCGCAACATTTTTGACCGACTCTTTCAGCGCAGGGCCAGACATATGAGAATAAGTGGGACTATCCAGACTTTACCCTACCAGACGCGACTTGCCTATTGACTGACTGCGGCGTAACCGGTAGCGTAACGAGCGAGGGGGCAGGGCGTGCCTTGTCTCCCCCCCCACTCCCCACCCCGTGGCCAAAGCGACCAGCTGGGGCCCCCTTGACAATGTTTTCAGCAACATTGTAAAAAGAGCAACAGCACTATTTTTAAAACGGTTGTTTAAATGTATTTATTTCTCATGAAAATCCTTCCATCAGCGCTCCGCGTTTTATTTTCATTTAATTAGAGCGGTGACGTTTGCCGCCCGCAAATTGTGCAAATTAAATGTTGGGGCCCCTGCCTGGCCAATTACTGCCGCACTCCCTGAGCTGATAAGGAGGCCGTTCCAACGCAACTGTGGCGTGAACCATTTATGATGCTGGGTGGACAGAGGTGGGATGATTTAAAAACGTCCACGCCCGGAGACGAACTCCGATCGAAAGATGGACCTTTCGATCGGAAGTCCAATGTTCTTACCCGTTACGCCAACCATTTACACTGTACAAATGCACAAGTGTGACTTAAACTCCTCACATTAAATACAAACAGAAGGTCTCCCTGCCTCGTCCGTTAAGACCAAATCATTTGCTGCTTCTTTTCACGCAACAGCAGCAGCAACAACAACAAAACCCCAATAGAGAAAACAAAGCTGCTCATTAGGAGAGATATTAAAGGCGACGGTATTTGCTGTCCTTAAATTGGCTGGGTAAGTGAATGGGTAGACGCGGCCAGCGAGCGAAGCAGGCATCTCGGGGAATTCTGGCCTTGTGTCGAGAGCCGTGACGGCGCTGTTTGTGAAACCTCTCATGCAACATCGCCCATAGCACCACCGTCCGTATAACCCCCCCCCCCCGCGCTCAATACAAGACAAAGATCCCCCGTATAGCCTCAACAGACTGTTGGGGCAAGTGTTGTTAGCTAGCACCTATGAAGGCCGGCACGGCACAGGATAAACAATATGCTATTTTCATTTGACCTGGTATGGCCCAATGAGCAATGTAGCCATTATTCAGAAGCGAAGTGGCCACAAATGATAGCTCAACGAAGTGGCTTATCATCACGTGGAAATGTATGGCAGCCAAATCCTCTGAACGCACGTTGAATCTAAATGTAGAGGGGAAAACCGGGGATCCCAGTGAAAAATCCACGCGACCACAGGGAGAGAGGGGCCGTCCATAAATTACGCCACGCACCTGGGGGGGGGGGGTGTCAGACATTTGTGACGATGTGTGACGAGGGGGGGAGTTGAGAAATGTGACGTCACATCAAAATGCGCAACTATAAATAAATATAGACAACACGTTCTATTCAATTAAATAGACGTTTTCTCCTACAACATCAGAGTGCAGCGCCACATTAAATACGCACTACAATGACAATAGTTTAAAGCGATTTAAAGCATGGTTTTTTTTTGGGGGGGGCAGATATTTGTGACGTCATATACGAGGGGGGGTCTGACTTGTGGTGACACCGTGTGATGAAGGAGGGGGGGGTTCAAAAATCGTCCAAAATCGCGTGACGTCATTAATGGACGGCCCCAGAGACATGCAAACTCTAAACATACAGGCATCAGGATTGGGATCGGACCCACAACCTCCTGTATACCAGGCAAGGTAGTTAACATCTCACCACCGTCGTTCCCGAGGGGGTGGGTGGCCAGCACAACACCTGGCCGCACCAGGTACTCATTTGAGGCTGAGTCGACCTAGGGGGAGGCCTAGGACCGGTTCAGATAATCGTCATCGTTATTGGCTGTGAGCGGGAATCAAACTCGGGTGCTCCCAGGTTCGTACGGATTGCCATCCCCTCGCATCACCCCACCCCCATCACCCCCCCATCACCTCACCCCCATCACCCCACCCCCATCACCCCCCCCTCATCACCCCACCCCCATCACCCCCACCTCATACGCACCCGTGAAGAATTCCACGTCCACCGGCTCCTATTTATTTTCTGCTCCGTAAAATAGTGTTGGCCGTGAGCGGGAATATGTTTCGAGCGGGAATATCTTTCGATGTTACAGGGACAGACAATGCAGGTGGTCACAACACAGTACCAGATGATACACACGTAAAACTAGGAGGTGTTTTTGTTGTTGTCCGTGTGTGTGTATGTGATTCTGCTATGGTGTACTGGTTAGCGCACTGGACTTGCAATCCAGAGGTCACCGGTTCGATTCAATCTCCTGGCATGGAAATTGAAACCAATCGGTGCAGGGTTTTTTGTATCCACCCAATCATCTGATCCCACTGAATTGGATTGGTTGGTGGTATTACTCTTAGCTATGTGTGTGTGTGTTTGTTGTGGGAGCGGTAGTGCAGCAGATGGTGCTATGAACCCAGCGACCAGAGTTCAATTCCCGCTCACGGCCAACACTAGTGACGATTTTCTGAACTGGTCTTAGACCTCTCCTCAGTCGACTCAGCCTTCAGTGAGTACGTGATGCGGTGTGTAAGCATCGCTACTAAAAAAACAAAGGTGCTCGGGTGTGGTGCTGGCCACCCACCCCCTCGTGTACCGTTCTGGCCTCAATAGGTGCACGCTCAGAGCACCTGCCCCTACAGTCTATTAAAGGCTATATGGGCGATATTTGTCCTTGGTCTGGTCAGTAGGTGTATTGACCATGCATTGAACACAACGTGACTGCGTCAAAGCTGGGTGATTGACTGATCGGTTTCCTAAATCCTTAAGTAAATATTAGCCACCAATGCTTAGTATCTTCGTGTGGGTCAGATCTTCCTGCTGAGTCACATTGTCCTGCATTTGATATGGGAGTTGCGTTGAAAAAAAGATAGTCAAAACAAGCTTCTTCTCCTCGTATCGAGCGCACGAAGATGATGATGACGTGGCCTGGTCTGCAGCCCTGGTGAGGTCACTACATTGGCGAGATGTTAGCTCCCTCACCTGGTATACAGGAGGTCGTGGGTTCGATCCCGACCCTGACACCTGCTGTATATTTGGAGTTTGCATGTTCTCCCCGTGGTCATGTGGAATTTTCTCCGAGTCCCCCTGCTTTTACCTTCCACACCGAGAAGCAACATGCGTTTTGTTTATTTGGCTGCAATACATTTCTAGCTGAGAAGCCACTCCGTTGAGATGTCCTCTGTGGCCAGGTCGCTTCTAAAAAACAGCCGCAACGCTCAGTGGGCCTTACCTGGTAAAAAAAAAAGTAAAGGTCGTCCCATCACAATGATGTAATACTGTGAGAAATATCGCATAATTAGGATCGCTAATCAGCATTGTAACATAATGAGTGTGAGTGGACACGGTGTTCGAAATGGCACACACCTCCAGGGCTCGCAAGGCAGTCCAGTGTCATGACCCTGGCAGCGTGGCGCCCGAACATAATTGCCCAGCCTTCACATTCGCGTACGCATTCGAACTAACAACATTAATATGGATGCACCTTGATTTATCCGGGGAATCCTTTGGAGTCAGACTTCTATTTTCTGAGTGTTCTACGCGGCGATGGTTAGACGTGTCCAATAACGAGTGGTGGGCATATGGGAGGAAACTGAAGCACCTGCGTACAAGGAACATGGCTTGCCAAGACCGAAGTATTTCTGCAGCAGTGATATAACATGGGCCGGCTAAATCGCTTTTGTGAAACTACTACAACGCACCCCACCCCCCTCGCCGCACGGCACAATAACCGAAAGGAAAGGCGTGTACCGAGCGATTTGAGTGGTATCAATTTCAGCAGATGGCAAACTTGGCACAAGCCGGCGGAGGGCACGCTAGCGTTTTGTGCTGGCTTTGGCGACGTTGCTCGCCCCCAGACATCTCGTGCGGCATTTGGCTTGGCATTTCGGGTCGAATGTCGCATGCGTGCCTACTTTTGCCCTAGGCCCATTGCTCCCTGCGATCGCTTGCCCGCTCGCTTTGCTCGCTGGCTTATTGCCCCCGCGGCCGGTAGATTACGCCAGATGGCAGGCGGACGACCGGTGGTCGAGACGATGTAGCCATTTCAGATTTTTTTTAAATAAATAAACAACAAACATGGGTGCTCCTCTTGGGAAAATGGAGGATTCGGGGTTTTAGTGGCAAGAATGGGTTCGCTGTGTCTTCCTGATCTGATCGTGAACATCTCGTCACAGGAGTTTGCATGCCTCTCTCCCCGTGGTCACGTGGATTTTTCTGATAACTCAGGGTTTCCCCTCCACATTTAGAATCGGCATGTGCTTAGAGTATTTGGTTACGAAAAAATCCCACCTGATAATCCATTTAGGTGAGCAATCATTTGTGGCCAGGTCGCTTCTGAAAAATAGCTATATAACTCAGTGGGCCTTACCTGGTAAAATATAAAGTAGTTTCATGTTTTGTTTAGTTTTAATACACAGACAGTCGATCAATCTATAAATGTATGCTGCCATGGTCTTATAGTAGGTGCTGATGTCTTTCCAGCATGGAAGAGTAGGCAAAATACCCTCTAGAGCGGCTGTCTAGAGCTACCTCTAATGGAGGCACTTCGGCCAGCAGTTTCGTAAGCGAGCTATTGCAGGCCTGCACCAATCCATCTTTAAATAAAGCAATAAGCGACTGTGTGGACTGTACAAAAGCTCACCCACCACCTCGTAATTCACACGGTAAATATAATGTATAAAGCGCTTCAAGCAATGGTCATTCGTCAGAGCGGAGGGAGGGCAGAACGATAGAGTTTGCAGTGTGCGGTGCCTTGCAAAACACCGAGACAATTGAAGGGAGTTGGCGCATTCGCCGTTTTTTTTATTTATACATGAATAGCAGATAATGACAAATGCTTAAATGAGGGGTGGGGGGGACCCTGATACATTAACTGATGAAAGACATATACGTTATTAGTTCGAGATGGAAGCAATGCGGTGGTGCACAACCGCACTAGAGCACGTTTGGAGGAGACGGTGAAGAATTTTGTGAAGCTGGGAAACCCATTTGGGCTCCGAGGTAGCTAGGAGATGGCAGTATGACACGTGGGTTCTTAAAATACATCTGTGCAGAGTGAGTGATACTCCTTCGTGTGCATACAATTCATCTGAGATCTCTGCCATACTCATTGATGAAATTTCCCAAGGATTCCAATGCAGATTCCTCCTCTTCCTGGATATACAAACTATTTTATTATTATTATTATTATTGTTCTTGCATTCCATCAGCAACCTTGACCCACAGACCAACGTCCACAGTTGTTATGTTGAGTAACAAGATGCTTCTCATGACGCGAAAATCAAAATCTTTATTAATCCCGGAGAAATCCGATGAGCCCTGAAGCTCCCTCCACAGATGTATCCACTTGTGCTTGCCGAGTCTGACTGAAGCTTGGCGACCGCGTGACAATGCCGCTGACATCTTGCCTCCCTCGCAGGTGGCCTCCGTCCTCCGCACGGAGACCGCTCCCCCCCCCGGTGCCACCGACCCACCTCCGCCCTGCGTCGGAGGGCACCTCGGACGCCACGTCCACCCCCTCGCCTCCGCCGTGAGCGAGCGCGTCAATGGGGACGTTCATGGCTCCACTGCGACTGCGACCGCCGCTGCCTCCGCCGCCGCTGCTGCCGCTGCTGCCGGCTCTCCTGCTCGCGATCGCCCTCCACGCCGCCGAGCCCACCGAGCTCCGGCAAGCGGCCGCCTACGGCGCAGGGGGAGCCGGAGGGCCCGACCCGTGCCCCGTCATGTGCGGGTGCGAGGAGAAGGACAACGTTCTGCAGGTGTACTGCGACAACCGCGGCTTCTCGGACATGTCCCAGCTGCGTGCGCCGCCCGCCGTCGTGCCGCCGCGGCCCTACAAGCTGTTCCTCAACGGCAACTCCATCGGTGCCCTCTACCTCAATGACTTCGTCGACTACGGAGCAGCGGTCTCGCTCAACGTGGCCAACAACGGCCTGCTCGAGATTCAGGCCGGTGCCATGCTGGGCCTGCAGGACCTGCGCCGCCTCTACCTGTTCAGCAACAAGCTGGAGGTCTTCCGCAACGACACGTTCCTGGGCCTCGACAATCTGGAGTACCTGCAGGCTGACTACAACCTCCTGCGGCACATCGAGGCGGCCGCCTTCTGGGGTCTGACCAAGCTGCGCGTTCTCATACTCAACGACAACCTGCTCCAACACCTGCCCGGCGACATCTTCCGGAATGTGACGCTGCGCCACCTGGACCTGCGCGGCAACCGCCTCAAGACGCTGCCCCACCGGGGCCTGCTGGAGCACCTGGACCGCATCGCCGAGATCCAGCTGGAGGAGAACTTGTGGAACTGCACGTGCGAGCTGGATGCCCTCAGGGCATGGCTCGACCACCTGTCGCACTCGGTGCTCGTGGGCGAGGTGATGTGCGAGACGCCGTTCCGCTTGCGGGGCAAGGACCTCAGCGAGTTCCCACGGCGCGAGCTGTGCTCTGAGCGTGCGGGCGAAGACTTCCCGCCGCCTTCGGAGGCCCTCAACGCTTCGCGCGGGGGCACCAACCTCGGCCCCATCGTGGGCGTCCAGGCCAAGGCGCCCGTCGTCACGAGCTGCCCCACGGTGTGCAGCTGCAACTTTCACACGGGCGACATGGGGCTCACGGTGAACTGCCACAACCGCAGCATCCTGAGCGTGCCGGCGCTGCTGCCGCGACCGCTCTTCCCCAAGAAGCTCTATCTGCCCGAGAACCTTATCAAGACCATCCGCAAGCTCGACTTCAAGGACTTCACCAGTCTCGAGCTGCTGCACCTGGGCAACAACCGCATCTCGTCGATCCACGAGGGCGCCTTCGCCAACCTCACCAACCTGCAGCGGCTCTACCTGAACACCAACTACATCGTGACGCTCTCGCCGGGCATGTTCGCGGGCCTGCGCCGCCTGCAGTACCTCTACCTGGAGTTCAACGAGATCCGCGAGATCCTGGCGGGCACCTTCAATGAGCTGAGCGGCCTCCAGCTGCTGTTCCTCAACAACAACGAGCTGCGCTCGCTGCCGCACGGCGCGTTCGCCGGCATGGCCATCACCCGCCTCAACCTGCGGAGCAACTTCTTCGAGAGGCTGCCCGTGGCCGGCGTGCTGGAGCACCTGCATGCCATCGTGCAGATAGACCTGCAGGAGAACCCGTGGGAGTGCGGCTGCGACGCCGTGACGCTCAAGCAGTGGATCGAGGGCCTGAGCGGCGGCGTGGTGCACAGCGAGGTGACGTGCGAGTCGCCCGCCCGGTTCGCCGCCAAGCGGCTGCGCTCGCTGCCCTTCGAGGCGCTGTGCCCCGACCCGCCGGCCAACGACCACCGATCGCACACGTGGTCGCCCGACTTCGACAAGACCACGTCCGCCAACTCGGGCTTCGGCGTCATCTCGGGCAAGAGCGCCGTGCCGCTCTCCGTGCTCATCCTCAGCCTGCTCATCGTGCTCATCCTCACCGTGTTCGCCACGGCGGGCCTCTTCGTGTTCATCCTGCGGCGGCGAAAGGCCGCCGCCCAGGGCCAGTGCGACACGACGCTCAACCAGGACCTGGCGGCGATCCCCCTCGACTACGGATTCTACGAGCCCAAGGCGGAGCCGGGTCCGCCCGAGCGCCACGCGTCGCGCCACCTCTACGAGTACATCCCGCAGCCGATCGGCACCATGTGCAAGAACCCCATCTACATCCCGCGCGAGGGCGACAGCGAGCACGAGTACAAGGAGGTGCAGGCTGAGCCGGTCGCCTTCCGCGACATCCTCGACAAGACCATCCAGCGGCAGATCCTCAGCATGAGCTACTCGTTCGCGGGCGCGGAGCACGGCCCTGGGACGACGTGCGCCGCTGCCGACGCCTTCTCGAGGATGAGCCTCATGGGCACGCATGCAGAGCAGGGCTCCATCACCCTGCAGCAGCAGCAGCATCATCAGCATCATCAGCAGCAGCAACACCAGCTGCTGCTTCACCACCAGCAGCAGCAGCAGCAGGGGAACCAGCAGCTGCTGCTGAGTGGCGGGGATCAGGCGTACGGATGCGGATACCGTTCGGCGTCCTGCAGGAAAGCGTGCGAGCCGCACCCCGAGGGAGTCATCAGAGAGACAGTGCTCTTTGGTTCACCCAACGGCACGGCTGCTGCTGCTGCTGCCGCTGCCGCCGTCGCCGGAGGCGCAGGCGGCGGGGAGTACCTGGAGATGCGAGCCAGATTGCAGTGCGAGCCGGACTACCTGGAGGTGCTCGAGAAACAGGCCGCGTACAACAAGCTTTAATGAGCAGCGGCTTTTGCTCAGGTGCCCTTACAATGGACCCAATGCACGGGCTGATGATGATGACGATGATGAGGATGGAGGTGAACCGTTATGACGAATATTATGAAGATGGCGATTGTTTAACAAAAAAAAAAAATCAGTATTATAATTATATATATGCACACACATGCTTATATATATAGGCACATATGTGGTGTAATGTAAACGGCTACATATACGTACACGGTATGATGTTTTGTATGTGTATATACACAAACCGTCGGGGGCTGTCGAAACGTTTTGAGAACGAGACGGGCGCCAAGATGACGTCCCGCTGGACAGCAGTTGCTTTTTGAAACTCTTAGGTTCTGATCATATCGTCACACAGCTACAATGTACCGTAGTGAACGGGACGAAACTTAGAATATGATGATAAAGTAAACGTTAGTCCGAGTCTTACATGCATTAAGATCTTTATTTTTCCCCTCTAACCTATTGACCTCTTCCCTATTAATATCCGTTTATCTCTGTGTGTGTGTGTATATAGCATTTTTTTTTTTGCCAAGGTGTTTTTTAAAAAGTGCCTTTATTGATGCACACGGCACTGCAGACACTTTAGTCTATTAAATGGACACGGGCGACGTAATGCAGTTTCGATTTCCTCCCAACTAAACCGACTTGTACAGCATATAAATACGGAACAAACTCACGGTCATGTACATAAATACATTCGGTGCGTACACACATTCGCACGTATATAACCCGTGCTACACTGGGCAGTTGGAAGGGGTGGTGTTGGGAGGGTATAACACGCTAAGCGGACTACGGGACGCGAGCTCTCACAGCATCCAACAGGAGTCCACGCAGCACCGTTGCAGGCTTGTAAAAAAACAAAAAAACGCCAAATGTGCAATTTTTTTGTGCACCCGTTTGTAAACAACGCAGGACTGTGTACAACTCACAGCGCCGTCGATGTACATACGGGATGTAAATATGACACCACGAAGCTGGGTTGTTGTTTTCTGTTGCTTTGCTGGACCACACGTGATTGTTAAGTAACGCTCGAATCAAATTTCGATGACCGTCTCGCCCACCGTCCGTCCCTCACCCCGCAAAACCCAACTCTAAAACAGCCTCCTGGGAAGATCGCAGTGACATTACCGACAGCAAGACGGCTCACCCCCCCCCACCCGACCCCTCTCTCTCTCCCAAATATCCTCTCGCTGCCTGTTCTTTGAGCTTGTTCGCGTCCAGCCCTCGGACGCAGTGCTGCGGAACTCATCCACTTGGGTGCGCTTCGCTTTTTTGGGCAGGAGCTGCGTACCTCCCCCGCCGACTCTTCATTGCCGCAAGCGAGGAGACGCGATATATATAATGTCCCGTGATGAGCGATATTATTTCGGTTATTGCTTGCGTGCGGCGCCGCGTAACGTCGCAGCCCTTCCATACGCGCGAGACGACAACGCAGCATCCGCGGTTTTGATATCGGCACACGACGACGCACACACGACCATCCATCACTGTCCCCCTATCGGCATCCCTGATATAATTACGGCCCGAGATGCACTCTGAGGCCACGGCAATGTTATGAGGGTAATGGTGACGTGTTTTCGGGATGATTGATTGCGCTCCGAGGGGCCGGGAATACCGCGGTGGGGACGGCAGTGTGGGAATTTGAAATTTGGAAATCTGGTCCGTTCAATCCCGTGGCCCTGAGTCGCGCAAAACGGGACTCGGGACCAGAGGAACGCGCGCTCGCTTGGCCAACATTGCAGGGTGAAAGTTTTGCCATATTCAACTCCCCCCCCCCCCACCCCGTTTTGAGATCTTGGTACATCCTGGTATTGAAGGAAAGCTCAGCTCTGACGTGCATGGGATTGTGCCATCTCACGAAAGGGGTGTCACCACCTTTGCGGTGTTTTTAGCCCAAAAATGTGTTTGCGGTTCAAATCGCCCTGGATTCCTCAATTGGAATATATATGTACGTAAATCGATGCCACCTCCCCAACTGTGGAAATGTGACAGAATACACCTGAAAAAATAGTCATGGGACTCAAGGGTGAGGCTTTCCTGGGTTGAAGAAAAAAAAAACGCTGAATCGTAAATAATGTAATGTTTTACCTGCACCAAGGTATACAACGAGGTTGCAATCCTGTTAAACAGAGCTTTTAGGCTCCCAGTATAATTTGTCCGTTTAATTTATGATTGACACATTTAGTCAAAGGCAAGCAGAGAGTGGGAATGCGCTTATCAATCCAGCCAGCAATGGAAATTCCATATTGCTATGGCGGGGCGAGTGATTGTACAGGACAACCAATGTGGACCTCACAAAGCGAAAACTCCTTATTATCATGAATACATAAGAATAGGCTTTACCCTTTCTGGCAATTAAACAGTTGTTAAGATGTTCAAACATCAAATAGATACCGTTTTCAAGGCATCAAGTCTGCATTTACCACACGTACTTGTGGCAAAAACATGCAATAATCTTAACACATGTTTTATTGCCAGAAAAGGTAACCTGTTCTTATTTTTGTTCATAATATTGATACTGCCAAAAAAGGTCCCGGAGATACTCTGAAAAGGTAAAGGATTGAATCAACCCCCCCCCCTCGGCCCAGCATTTGAACTTACAAATTCCCACTTACCGGTCGCACACTCTAACCAACATGCCACCCCTGCCAAACGCACTATGTCAGAGGCAACTCGCCTTGCCTGTTCATTCCTAAGGCTTCTACCCTCCTCCTAATACCACTGCCCTACCACCACCACGTGCGCTCTCGGTCCCAACGGATCTGCCTGACAGCTCTCGCGATGCGTTCTCGGTTCGCACCCGCGCATCGTTCACTGTTTGGGCAACAACGATCGATGGCTTCGCTCCGCGCCGTGGGAGCCGTTTCAGCGTCTGCGTGAGGGCCGAATCGCTCTCCGCTGCCACCCCCACCTCCTTTGCTCCTCTTCCTCCTGCCTGCCCTAATCTGTTCCTGAACAAGATCCGGGCGAAACGTCGGACGTCGCGGTGAACGGCGGGCGGCACAACCAGACGACGCATCGCGGCGCCAGCGTGAAATAAAACTGACGCAGGCAGATCTGCCCGGCGTTCAACAAAAGAATAACACTTCGGAAGGAGAGCTGGAAAAAAAAAACATATAAGGAGCCGCGGTATTTTAACTTAATTGCTGTTATTATTATTGTTATAACTATTGGATTTGTTTTTTCTTCTATATATGTATTGTACATAGACAGCGGTAAATGCTCTCTCGGCTTGCTGGGGATACTCACCGGACCCTGCGTGCAGTAAATGGGTTAAATCATTCCACACCTCGAGCCTCCTTCCTCCGACGGCAACAACTGGATAAAACGAGATGTAAATTGTGCTGCAGTTTATCCAAGGCGACACGAACCGCATCGGTCCAGTCTTGGCTGATCACACCATAATCGTCGGAAGAAGGGCAGAATCAATTCCAGGTAATGTTGCACTTGAGCAAGCTATCCTGTATAGATTACAGGGTATGGTGTACCTTGCTATTTGGTTTGTAATGTCTATCCCCCCCACCCCCACCACCTCTTTCATCCTAATTTACATTCTGGCAATCGATTTCGGAGTTGGAAGAAATGCGGTCTGACCGAGTCATCTCTGCCCACTGTCGCAGTATTAAATTGTAATCGCCCCACCCCACACCCCTGCCCATGAACACGTATAAACCACGTCTGTATGCCAAGCGCGATTGATGTGCAAGTCCGTGAATTCCAAGTGTGGCATTGCGCGGGCGTGAATGAGTGAATTGATGTGTTCCCGGGTCTTCAAGGTTGTCTGTGCATTTTTTTTGCCACAAACTGCATTCATTACATTCTGTCTCTTTTTAACTTAAGGTACAAAAAAGAAGGTGTGAGGCCTATCCAAAAAAAAAACGTCGCGTTATATTTTAACGGTGTATCGGAAGATATCATGGCTACTGTTGAGACATTTATCACTGCGTGGGCTATCATCGGTGGCAAGCAATATTTGAACTTGTCCCTGTGTCTCCCCCTGCGCCCCACCAACCCACGTTAACCGAGACGGTGAAGTATGGTTAAAACAACCCTAGGGTTGTCACCTCTGAGGTAGAAAAAATATGCTACGTATCATCATACAAATGTCTCACGGAAACCAGTAGAGGGGAGAACTGCATGCGAATGCGTTGTCTTTGGGTGGTGTAATAATATTATTACGCAACTGACAAAACACATTACTTGTGATGGCCCAGGAAGACTCGAAAGATTTCCCCAGACAGCTGCCTCAACAAGAGAGCAATACTGGGAAAACCAGGACAGGTGGAAACCCTAAGCAACCCTCTTTGCCCGCACGACATGGGGGAGGCTTCGTCCAGCAGTGGATTGACAAGCTGCTGTAAATTATTCCTCTTTAGATCGATATCACCCACTGTTAATAATATAAAAAAAAAATTGGTAGAGAAGTGGGAGCATAGCAAACATTGAAAAAGATATGTACATTTTAAACAGATATATATTTTATAAGTATACATAAAATATATACATTTTATAAACAATGTTGATATATAGTGTATCAGAATATGCGCAAATCTGCGGCTGCGTAGACATCAATTCGGCAAGCTTACATCTCTTTCGGATGGCGCGCACATATCAATGGCCACGCGCACATACGTGGATCAATTGAAACGCAGAGGATCCGTTGTGTGGTGAACGTGCGGATTAATCTGCGCCACACCTTCAACGGGAACCTGAGCAGTTGGGAGAACGGACGCTCTTCCGCCGGAGCCCGATCCGTCGTGTGTGGTTAACGAGCAAACACAATTGGTGCCGTTACGTACGTAAAAAATAAAAATGACGACATTTATTAGGCATAATTTCAAAATAGCGCATCCATTTTTTCTGCAGTCATCGGTTCTTCCTCACTCCTCCGCCTGGAGTTGAGATCATGTCAGGACGCAAGGCAAACAACATTAACCACAAAGCAGGATAAAGCTGTACTACGCATTAAATGTATTAACTGTATTCCACAATAATTAGCAGCATTGTTATTATGATTGGAGCAATTGATACAGCGACGAAAATTCACGTGACGTTACGAATTCGCAAGACCTTTTTAACATCATATTTATCAATGCAAGTCAAGTGAAAGTGTCTCATTGTTCAGGTCAACAGGCACTCATCTGCTGTCCGTCGACCCTGGACAACTTTTCCACAATTCCACGCAGGATAACTCTCGTTTGCGGTCCTATTAACTGCAAGGAGGACCTTTGGGGGCCCTATTCTCCGCAAGACCTATGGCGTCTGAGAAAACCATGATTATCCGTGCCCCCATTCTTCCTCATTTACCAATATCTACCCCACCTCCCCCATCCTATATTGTGGGTTGGCTTCCTGTTATCTGCAAATTGTTCACAGATGAGTGAAGTCGCGCAGAAAACCATCCTATTATATCTTGGTTGCCCGTGGGATCTTGATCGGCACTTGTTGCTGGCATGCACTTCGTGAAATTACATCAATTGCGCCAATTGTCTGTGACCTTTTTTGCGAATATCTACGCACGTTGAACTTCATTCACACCGTGCGTAGCCAACTCATCGGAGGTGCGGATAACTGGAGCAGCGCAACCATTTAAACCAATTGCGCAACATTGCCTATGCTTTTTCACGGATAAGTGAAGTTTATGTGTGGATAACATTGCGGATTAAAGGATCTGTAATCTTCGTCCAACGCCCACCCTCCCACACATCGCCACAGATGAGAGGAGTTCTACCATACTCATTCGCCCCAGATGAGTCCAACCCTGACTCCGAGATTTTTATTTTTAACCCCACAGTGCCACTCTCAATAGAAATAAAATGAAGCTCATTAATTGTGTGAAAGAAATCTGTGTTGATGTTTGTCCATTGAACAACTGCTGCAATGAAGTTCATGACGTGTTTACAAAGCCACAGCCGCAACCATTGAATCTTTCCAGGAATGGCCAAACCATTTGAGCCCTATGAGTAGTCTTCTGGTTTCTTCATGTAGCCGAGAGCTAAAACAGACTACATTTTATTCAACATTATGACTAAGATATCATAGTCTGTGTTTTACTGATTGGAAAAAATACATTCTATATTACCACTATGATTGGATACCATATGTAAAATGATATCCATAATTGGATATCATACTCTCCTTCTTGGCTTTTTATTATTTCTTCCCTATCTTCGGCTCTTTCGATTGTGGTTCGTGGCCACCCCTAATTTTTATCGAACACTCGGGATGGGGTGCCTAGGGTTGCCACCTATTTCTCCTGCAGACCTCGAGTCAACCTCGGCCCATGATCGCAAACTGTGCAGCGTGCTCTCAAATAAAGTTCAACACAATAAAGGCGTCGGATCTCGGTACGAATTAATTCCTGCCACCCCAACACAGTTGCCAATTTACTCCCAGACTGTTATTGGCCACATTTGATGAACCTAGGTGGCGATGTGTTATCGTCCTCGTCTGATACGCAGGAGGTCGTGGGTGCAATCCCTACCCTGACGATGACTGTATATTCGGAGTTGGAATGTTCTCTCTCCGTGGACTTGCATCCAGTTTTTCCCTCCACATTTAGAAACAGCATGCGTTTTAGATGCTTTGGCTGCTACCTTACATTTCCAGATATCATGAGCCATCATGTTTGGCCAGGCCACCATCTGAAACACAATGAATAGCCCAGTGGGCTTCACCTGGTAAAATAGAATAGTTTAGTTTGAGTTTAGTTCGCGGGAAATTGTAGTCTGCATGAGTTTCACGGTCGTGAGAAATGTTGCTATGTGGATTTTACCCAGATAGATAAGTTGCATTATTATTTGGTAACTGTGAACCGTGATGCCGGTACAATGGTTTAATCGTTTTAAAATAATGCCACGGGATATTTAACGTCCGCTATTAAGCCAACGGGGCATATATATCTTATTTTTGGTTAATATATTCGCAGGATGATCGAGGGTGGCCGCTTGCCTTTCACTGCGAACCTCTGAAACGAGGGGGCAACCACGACTCCATCCGGCCATCCCACAAACCCAATTATTGCAACAAATTCAACAGTAAAATATGTTGGATCAATCGAATAAATATATCTGGTTGCTTTTTTGATAACTAAAAATAAAGCAAATAATGCCCTTTATTTATCCAGAAAAAGCCTCATTGATTTCATGAAGATTTTTCAGGAGAGTCTTGAAAGAGGATGTTTGGACATTTCCATTCACGAATATTTGGCGTATAGTATGAAAGCAGATTACCTGCAGAAAGCCCATGCACAAAAGGGGGGTAACACTCAAAGCTCTGCGCAGATGGATAAAACAAATCCATTGTTGAACTGCCATCTTCTGAGTCACACGGCAGCCCTCATCAGCAACATCCAGATACTCCCAGGCAACGCGTGGCACCGCCAGGCAGTCTCCCATAAAAGCACGAACCTGCTTCAACATCGCTTACCTCCTTTGAACTGGTGAGTTTGGGCACGTATCTCTTTTGTATGTTCCAGCCCTGTCTGCCGCTCTTATATCTCCGTCTAATTGTCCCCCGATCGTCTCCCTTTGTCCCTTCGACTGGAACTCGTGTGTAGTGCTCTTCTGAAATCTCACATCATTCCACCCGTCTGTCTCTCGTGACTAACGTCTCGTCATCTCACCCACACAAATTGTGTGTTCCTCACCGACCTGAAACTCAAAAACACATCGCCCTCCTCCTCCTTCGCCGCCACTTGCTGTGAACTCAACATACTCCTATGCCTTCTCGCACGATTACAATCATCACTTTTTTAAGTATAATCTCACCTACTTACCGCTCTCTCGACCCTGCTTTGCCAATGGTCATTACAGTCGCAAAGTAGAAAAACATTTGTGGCAAGAAATTGCTCTAAATTCTTGATGTAACTTTAAAAAAAAAAAGATAAACTGCAGTTGATCATCCAGGTGAAACCAAAGATTTGCAATTTTTCTGGCATTGTTTAAATCAAGAAAATTGGGATCGGTGAAGTGTTTAATGCACAATTAAATGCATTTTTCGTCAATAAGGCATTTTGATGAGCTCATTTTGCTTGAAGCACTTTAAACGAGACCAACACAACGAAAGACGCTGCAGAAGTGCAGTGATTGTGACGATGGCTACTGATATGTGAGGCATCCAATTAAAGTAAACGTAATATTTATTTTCATTCGTGAATCGATCTGCAGATAGCACCACCACTTGAGTAATTACCACCGTAGCACAGTCAAGAGAGGACTCATTTTGATTGGACTGATCCAGGCAGCCACGCGCAATTTCTGATCAGCTATGCGCGACCTATCCAATTTGACCTCGATCAAAATAAATCTGTTTTAGAGTTGGAAACATAAGAAAAATCCATGTAACTTGCGGGAGATATTTTGTGGCCTTTTGGTGAGAGCTAAACGGTAAAATGTTGAGAACATTGTCTAGTTTCATGATGACACTCCAGCTCAAGGCTCAAGTTCAATAGGCCGGTTTCTCCTGGTGGATCCGTTCCAATTATTCCGTTGAACCACCTGCACACTTAACCAGAGACTAAAACTAAATCCGAGGTGGAGTTTGTTGACTCTGCAAGCTGAAGCCAGAAGCCACCAAGGAAGGCAAGAGAGAGAGAGAATGAGGCTACTGTGGAGGTATTCGTGGTTGTATGTATGTATGTTGAACTTCTTTCACACTGCACGTAACCAACCATGCTAATCCGAGGTGCTGTACGGCTCGCTGTTGCGTGGTTTGTGTGTAGCGCACGGTGTCCAACGGTTCACTCAACGTGCTGGGAGCTTCTTCAGGAACTCAATCGAGCAGCTTACTCTCTCTCCCTTGATGACACAGCGTTGCCGCCCGCTGCTGTTGCTGCTGCTGGCGTTCGTGGTTTTTCACGCTGATTGGCTCAGCTCTCTGGCATAGGATGACCGATGTTTCCCTGTTGACTGGGAGGAAAGCGGAGTGCCCGGAGAAACGTCGGACATCGTGTCGATTAACGTGCGCGGAAAAAGCCGAAAACCCTTCGGGGTGCTCGAGAAAGCGTCTATACGTTTTATTGGTGCTTTCCTGCCAGAACGTTCGCAGCCGCATGCCTGCGACACCAGGACGACAAAGTATGGGCCATGAGTTTTATTATGGCCATTAATAACCCGCAGTTTGGTAATGTGCGTTCTTGCTCAGGCTGCTGGGCGTGTATGGATGGTGTCCAACTTGCAAAATCCGTGTGCAGGGCTGCAATGAGGCCAACTCGGCATTTACTCTTTATCTAATTACACAGTGGAGGTTGTGGACAAAACAGGGGGTAAGTGCATCCTGGAAATTGTGCACACATCTTTGGCACGCTATTTGGCGATGCTGCGTTGGCGGTGGTGCCACAAGCACAAGTAGCAAATGACAAAAAACACTCAACGCATTCGTCAATAGCACTTTTTGAACAAAGAAATTTAACAGGCATAGTTTTGGGCAATGGACATTCTTCATAGCGCATCAGTCTTAAATCATGTAAATCATGTATGCACTATGAAGGAGGGTCATGGCCTCAAACGTTGCCTATTGTACGTGTATTGTTTTAAGGCCACGGTGTATTTGATGGATGTGTTTAGTTAATTTATCTTTAACATCGGTATCTATTCACCATCCAATTACGGGCAGGTTCACCGACCACTTACGAAATTATTTTTTACAAAGTTAAGCATCGCATTTGCTTAGATTCTATTAGTTTTGGGGTTGCCACTTGTACTGGTTATTTTCCAGGATCGTGAAATGGTTGACATAATTGCCCTGGGTAATCTTTAAATCTTCCCAGGTTATTAAACGTCAAGTTATTTTTCGTGTAATTTTCATAATGACACACAACTTCAAGACATTAACTTACATGTAGTTTTCCCCTGTTCCGGTATTGTGAGAACGTCTTCTTATTCTCTTTATTCTTTCCACGATATGTCCTGGTTGTTCTTTTTTGGAGCGCCGCGGTGGCGAGATGTTAACTACCTCGCCTGGTATGCAGGAGGTCGTGGGTTCCATCCCCACCCTGACGCCTGCTGTATATTTGGAGTTTGCGTGTTCTCCCCGTGGTCACGTGGAGTTTTCTCCAGGTTTTCCGGGTTTTCCCTCCGCATGTCGAATCAACATTCGTTTTGAGTATTTAGCTGCTATACATTTCCATGTGATGATAAGCCGCTTCGTCTGGCTATCATACGTGGCCAGGTAGCTTCTGAAAATGAGCGATTTAGCTCAGTAGGCATTACCCAGTAACAATACAAAGAAATTAGTAAAAAAAAAATTGCACTTCAGAGTTGACAACCCTATTATTCTATGTGTACAGTTATATAGGACGCACCGTTCTTTCACGATTACAGGAAATCATTTTCACAATTGATCCTAAAACTCATCCTCGTGTGTTTCCAACAGAATCACTCAATGGTCTGCCCCCGCCCGCCGCACATGTTAAAGTGAAAAACGCAATCCGTGACGCATGTTCGTGTGCGTGTGTGTGTGTGAGCTTCTATTTACGTCCGTATTTTGTACATACGTAATGTATGCGTGCATTATGAACGCCTCCTTGCGTGGAGTACACATTCGGGAATCTGATCAAATGACACCAGGGTTGGGGTGAGTGCCAGCCTGCAAAATCGAGCAACTCTTTTTTCAGTTTTTCCCCGAATAGTTTCGACAACGGATTTAATCTTCGTTATCTCTGTGAACGCAAATATAATTTCATTTTTCCCCGTTCGCCTGGCGAAAACACAGGTTTCCCTTTCCCCGCTACCGCCGCCCCGCCGATGACTCGCCGTCGTGTATATACTCAAATCGCAATCAGTCGCAGATTTTTTGTTTTTTTCGCCTTTTTATGATTTTGTGTTTTGTGGACAAAACAAAAAAAAAGAAGGCCAATGTATTCGTATTGCCATATGAGTAAAATAAATGTTCTTCTGCAGTGCTGAGACACGATGCTACTGGCGTGCGCGCGACGCAACGGTGCGACACAATGGTTTGACACAATGATTTGACGCAACAGCGTGATGCAACGGCGGAACACAATGGCACTACACAACGGTTTGACACAATGTTTTGACGCAACAGCGGAACACAACGGCGTGACGGTGCCTCCCTCCCTAACGCATCGTTGCCCAAGCTCCCCGCGATCCACCACACCGCGCCTTTACAAAGATCACAGATCTGTTTCCGATTAAATGAATGCACGCTTTCTCATGGGGTTGCTGCCACGGTCGCGATGGTTCAACTCGCCACCCCAGCCCCACAGCCCCACGCACTCCGCCCCCACTCCGTCTCTCTGTCCACCCGGCAGAATTTTCTTTTTTTTAACACGCTTTAATGAAATGTACCGTACTAATAATGGAAGAACTCGACGACTCCAGGCAGTGGCCCCGAAGCTTGCCATAACGTAAGGGGCCGTGGTCAATTACAGCCAACGTCAGTTTACCGTGGACAATTAGACCCGAAACATAACATATTAAAAATAATGTTTAAAAACATTTTTTTTATTTTTTTTATGATAGAATATAGTATTGTCATCAGTATGACATAAGTATACCAAGTTTGCAGTCGATACAACATTGGGAAGTGGGTAAAAATTGAGTTACAAGATTTGAGGATACAACAACAACGACAACCACGACAACAACAGACAGAGTGAGTTAAATAAAAGCGTGTAATAAAATGGATATATACCACAACGTTAGTCGGTGTGTACGCAATTCTTTCGCACGCTTCGTGCGGGGTTCTACAATGTCCACCCATGTCAGTCCAGTGCTTGCCAAGCTGCATTGGCTACCGGTTGCCGAATGAATACAATATCAGGTCGCACTCATTACACACAACGTGCTTGCCATAATAAATGCACCGCAATACCTTGCTGATCTCGTCAAGGAATATAAAGCATCACGAGAGCTGCGGTCATCCTGACAGTGGCTTTTGGTTAGCCACCACACAAAGACGGGCACCGCATCGCACGCTTGCAGATGCGCTTCTGCGGCCGTCTTGAACGTTCTTCGTTACGATATTAGGAAGCCACTGGAGCCATGCACTTTCAAAAGTAGATTGAAAACGAATTTCTTTAGAACTGCTTTTCATGTTTAGTTTGTTGTCTTTCCCTTGCACCTCCAATTAGCGTGGTTGGCTACGTACGGTGTGAAAGAAGTTCATCATACATGCACGTGTTAGGATCGCGTGTGGAGAGATAAAATGTGGGTGGCCCCACCTCTTTGAAGACGTCTGTCCAGCATTAGAATAACCTCTAAAGGGGTTATCTAGATCTCCATCTAGTGGAAGCCCTTCTGCCAGCAGTTGCTTGAGCAAATAATTTCAGGGCCGCACCTTTACCATATGCCATCCTCTACTTAAAAGTTGCATGCTGCATGCACCTGATGATTGGTAAACAGATCACGCGTTACAATATCGATTGGCGATTTCGATCGACAGCGATCGCGAGTGTGTGCGCGATTTTGTTTGAAGCGTGTAGCATTACCCCCATGTGGGACATGTTTACCAATCATTAGGCACGTGCAGTGAGTAAACATAATGTGTAATTGAATGGAGAAGAGTCAGCAGACGATATCTACGGGACCTTTTTTTTCCTGAATAAATGTTTTTATGAAAAACAAGAATATATTTGACCTTTTATTGCACTTAAACAGGATGTGTTAAGATGTTCAAACACCACATAGACGCCTTTTTTTGCAAGGCCATTAAGTCTGCATTAACCACACGTACTTGTGCAAAACATGCTAACAAACTTGCTTTGATAATATATGCAATGCCTACGAAACCGATGGGCCTGCACCGGAAACATCCTTCTTCGTGGCCTCGTCAGAAGTCGATTGAATGTGAAGAGGCAGGCCATGGTGGGTTACAAGGACCCTGATGCGGTTAACCCTGCTCTGCAGCACGTACGTATGCTTTATACGAATGCCTGCGCCGTGCACACTTAGTATTCTCCGAAGAACACTCGTCAACTGAAACGTCTCAACTTTCCTTTCAGTGGAGAGAGGAGTCGATATGTTTCCATGTTGCAGGATATCATCCTAAGTGCGTTCAATGGAGCAGCAAGCAAAATAAAATAAAAACATTTTACTCAATGCAGGAGATAGGGTTCAAAATACAACAAAACACAAACGCTCTTATATTATGCGTATTGGCAGAGGACGTTGGCTCGGGCACTGCTGCAAAGAATAGCATGAACCCACCTGTCCACATTCCTACACATGGGCCCTGCCACAAATGGGCCCTGATGCAGTTGCACTGCCTTTACACTCCATAGATATTGTTTTTGCGGCGAGGTTGAATGAATGAAGACGGTATGCGATATATATTTCTTTCGCAGGATTACCGCAAAGAACCTAGAAACATATGGCTCAAACGAATCCAATCTGATGGGCGTCAAATCTATGCTTTTCGTATAGGATGCGCATACGCATATGTACCGTATTGGAGAGCCAATTTTAAAATGAACGAGGCAATGCATTGGCTGGGCGGAACACATGCATTCAAAATGACAAGGGAATCTGCTTTATGAGCATAAGTCATGGCCGTCGCGGTCGCGAGATGTTAACTATCTCGCCTGGTACACAGGAGGTCGTAGATGCCTCTATGTGTGGAGTTTGCGTGTCTCCTTCCCCGTAGTCGCGTGGATTTTTTTTTTGCAGGTGCTCTAGTTCTTGTATCCACATTTAGAATCAACATCACACGTTTAGAGTAATTGGCTGCTCTGGATTTTCACGCCAATTCGTTGAGCTGTCATTTGTGGCCAGGTCGCTTCTGAAAAAAGCTATGTAGCCCAGTGGGCATTACCTGGTAAAATATAATTTTTAAAAAAATGTGGTTATTCTTGGGTGTTTTGAATGTATATCGTCAGACATCGTGACGGATGACAACGGTTTGCGGAGGTCTTCATCCAGCGGTGGATCGACCATGGCTCATGATGACATTCTCTTAAACATTCAATCACAAATTCGATGAAAAAATGCACCAATCACGAGCCATCAAAATTCTTTATAAAATCTTGCTCTGGTGCACGTCTCTAAATAGACCCATATTCGTTTGCGGATATTGCAATTACGATACTGTGACACATTGCCATTGATATCAATTACGATTCATCAGAACCAATTATATTCAGAAACTGCCACAGGCAAGGAAGCAACGATGACCAAAAAAAGCACGTCTGCACGTGTGCGGTAATTTATCCGCGTTGCCAATGCGTACAGAGCCTTCACATCGCAAGGACAAAAGAAGTCGATGCTTTAGAATGACGACCGCACCGCACCCCCCTCCCCCCCCACTTTGTCCAAGTAAAAACTGCTAGAGGTGGCTGGGTGAGTGCTCAGGTCAAAATGCTGAGTTGGCACCGCTGACAATTTTGGCAGCTGACTGATTAAACTGGGCTTCTCAACTGTCGAGAATTAATGGTCTCATCCCAGTAACAGATGACTGCACGAAAAAAAAATCATCGCGCTGAATTAGTTTTTGCACTCAATTTGGTTAAATTCCACCTCTGAGAATTCAGATATTACTGTAGTTTTACCGCCACCGTGGCAAGCATTACTCTCGGAGATTGAAAACGAATTCCTTTAAAACAGCTTTTTTGTGTTTAGTTTGTTGTCCTTCCCCCGCTTCTCCGATTAGCACGATTGGCTACGTACCGTGTGAAAGAAGTTAGACATACATACGTACGTACAAAAGCCATTACTCTGTGGACCAGAAGTCACTTAAATAGATATCAGATCTTATCTCTGTGATATCCACTTCCGCGGGGTCGTTCTGGCACGTGGAGGTTTGCATTATTTTTTTGCGAGACATCCGAGTGTGTGTGGTGTTCGTCACATCACACTCTCATGAGCCATTTGTGGCCTAAATAGGTCCCGCTTTAAAGCCCTTGCCCCAAAAGTGTATAAGGGTTTAATGGGGAATTGTGTATACATGTGTGTATGTTTGTTAGTATGTATGTACAGTGACTCGTGTTTCTAGGACATATCATGAGATAAAGATTATTTTCCAATACTGGAAGAGGGGACAACTCCATTTAAATGTATTGTCTTGAGCGGTTTAGTTTAATTATTCTGCTGACAAAAGGGGGGACTTTTAACTTTCCAAAATGCTGACAGATACCCCCATAGATCGTAAAAAGGACACCCTGGAAACATCTGAACAGGTGTGAATGCTGGATGTTAACAAGTTGCCACCTGCTTTACCAAAAATACGTGAGTCTTCCTAATTGCCTCTTATCAAATAGGCAGGGTGATTACCTGTCTGAGGCTACAAGCTTGTGAGACACTACGAAATGTAAACGACATAGTGTGAACAAAATGCCATATTCAGGTTTTGTTCCTATTGATAATTCGAAAGGCAATTTCACTGCTCACTTTTCACACTTTTTGTCATATCATGAACATAATTGCGGCATATGCACGAAGCATCGGTGCGGCGATGAGTGAACGGAGTCAGGGCCAACGTAAGCGGAGTTTTCATATGTCAACTCTTCTTCCCTGTCACTTTACCAACGCGTTTATAGAGTCTACATAATTGTCTCTCACCATGCTTCAACCACTGCCCTGACAAGCGTGGTGGTCAAATGACCCCCCACCGGCCAATAAGGAATGGTGAGTTCTTCATCTAGCAATGGATTGACAAAGGGCTGTGAATTATGATTATATATATAAAAATATAATTTGTGAATGTGTCTGTTCGAAATGTTTAGCATACTTCCCAACAAGCAACAAACTTTAAATTTGGCATGTAGGTAGCTTCCAGACTATACACAATGCAAAAAGTATTAAAATAGACTTTGCATTTTTCTTTTTTTTGGGGGGGGGGCGCAATAATGGATATATTTTGCACGTGAAGTGAGCGGTGACGTCACATCTGTGATGTCACCCGCATGCTGCAGCGTCACGCAGTGTGCCTGCTGACGTCACGCATCCCCCCCCCCACCCTCCGCGTAGGCCGTCTATTAATCCAAGACAAGAATCCAGGTCTCGGGCGAAGCCGGGTAGTAAAGCTAGTACAATATACAAAACACACATTCACCGTACAGCCCTTAAAGGCTAATAGGGCAAGTGGTGTAAGCCAATGCCGATGAAGGCCAGCAAAGGTGCACAATGGGGTGGTGTGGCCAGCGCCACCCCTGCCGCCTTTGTCTCCGCATTGCTGATGTGCATACATCGCATTAGGTACACATTTCAGGCCGAATTGACCGAGGGGAGACCCAGGACCGGTTCAAATATTTGCCTCTGTTATTGGTAATGAATGGGAATTGGACTCGGATAGCGAGCCACCTTTGCAGTGTAGTGCGTTAAACCACTGCGCCACTTATAGTAAAAGCAAATGCAAAGATCTTCCAATATAGCCTTCACAGACTGTTGGAGCAAGTGCTGTTAGCGATCACCTATGAAGGCCGGCACGGCAGAGGACGGGGGTAGGTGGGCAACAAACACCACGCCCGGTCGCCTTTGTCTGTCCAGTGGCGATATTTACACACCTCACTAGCTATTCATTTGAGGCCGAGTCGACCGAGGGGAGGCCCAGCACCCAGTTCAGATAATCGTCACCGATGCTGGTGGGCATTCGCGGGAATTGAACTCGGGTCCCTGGGTTTGTAATGCAGCACACTAACGCGCTACCCTACCGCTCCCCCACGCACACGCTGCGTAATATTAGCGTGACACTTTAACATGTAACATTTAACATGACACAACTCAGAGAGAAACACGAAAAATGTCAAACGCTTTGCTGTCTACCCGTCAGTTCGTGTGCAGCAACACGAAGAACCTCCTGAGTGTCTCTGCAACTGCCGGTGTTGTTATTTTGGTTGCCGTTTCGCTGAGGGCCCCATTGCGAAAAGGCATAGATTTCCTTTTCCTGCTCAACCCCTGGCAAAGATTTGTTGCACAAGTGTTGCACCATATGTATGGGGCCCACATCTTGTCCTGATCTCCAATTTTGCAGCCGAAATAAAGGTGATAGGCTTTCTTAACCGGCGTGGTTATACTGCGCTTTTTGTGATGCAAAAGTCACTTAATTACAAACATAGCAGAAGTTATCTGCTTTGTTCACACAAGTACGAGGCATCTCTGCTCACTTTGGCTAAACATAAATGTGTCCCTTTGCAAAATCAAACACTGACAAATAAGAGAGCACGACACTGTATGATTCCTAGAGCTGATGTAGGGCAATTTGCTCAGCAGAGGGATGTAAGCCTAGTTATGATTGCATCATCCATGACTTCTAGGAATAGCATGATGCAATTCATATAATGTATGACACAATACCAGGTTCAGGTAGCATCATTCATTGTTTTGCTCAAAAAGCAAGTACTATACAAACCCAGTCATGTATTCATAGATCCAGTCAAAGATGTATTTTAGCTATTTCTGGTTAAAATTTAGTCGTATATTCTGACCCAGTAGCATATCTTGAAATCTAGAGGCAATCAACAATTTTAAGCATCGTTTTTGTTCTCAGTGACCCAGAATTGGTAAATTTGGACTACATTTATTTCGGAAGCATTTGGGCTGTAGACCAGTGTAGTTGGTCTCCCAGTCTTTTACCCATTCCTGGAGTGCAGGGCGTCTTGAAAGTCAGCCAGCTTTTTGAAGGTGCATTGGCACTGAAACTGCGCGGACGTCTTTCACCGACGCTTTACAGAGGTTAATTAAATAGTGCACGATAACAAGATTACCCACAAATAATCCACACCGACACGTGGAGTTATTACGCAAGAACGGGATTTGCATACGGCAGCGTTGAATATCATCATTTGAGTAGTTTTCAAGTGTTTGTGCACACGTATATATGCCGAGTGGGGAGCGGTAGTGTCGCGCTTAGCGTGCTGCGCTATAAACCCGGCGACCCGGGTTCGATTCCTGCTCACGGCCAACACCAGTGACGATTATCTGAACCAGTCCCGGGCATCCCCTAGGTCGACTTAGCCTCAAATAAATACCTGGTGCGGTGTGTAAACATCGCCACTGGGGAGACAAAGGTGGGCGGGCGTGGTGCTGGCCACTCACCCCCTCGTGTACCATTCCAGCCTTCATAGGTGCTCGCTAACAGCACTTGCCCCTACAGTCTGTTAAGGTTATACGGGGAATATTTGTCTTTGTCTTTTATACATGACGAGAAGCGGCATCTGACTAAAAATTCCACGAAGATTTGATTACCTTGCTTTTTGTAAAAACGAAATTACTATTTTAATTGTTTCAAATAACCAGTTTAGTTATTTTGTTTTACTGCAAGATCCGTCTGTGTCCGTCCATGCTCGCTAAGCTGCATTGGCTTCCGGTTGCTGAACCAACACGTTACGAGGTCGCGCTCATTCTACACAAAGTGTTTGCCACGAATGAAGCAGAATACCTTGCTGATCTCGTCAAGGAACATAAACCATCACGCGAACTGCGATCATCCTCGCAGCGGCTTTTGGCAACAAAGACGGTCACTGCATCGCGCGCTTTCAGATGCACTTCTGCGGCCGTCTGGAACGCTCTTCCTTCTGATATTAAGAATTCACTGGGGCTATGCACTTTCAAATAATCTCGATTGGACACTCATTTCTTTTGAACTGCTTTTTGAGTTTGGTTTGTTGTTCTTCCCCCGGCACAACCGATTAGCAAGGTTGGCTACGTACGGTGCGACAGAAGTTCAACACACACATACGTATCATTAACATTGAAGTGACAATGACAGTTTGTTTAGAGGTAAATCTAAATTCCAAATTTACAGTGTAATTCATTTATGTTTTATTTATTTATTATATTTTGTGCATACGCACCCGTACTCATTATGCACCTCGCTGAATGGGTGAATTAGAAATCTCTAATTTTATATTTGCTTCATATTTTGAAAGCAATATTGTCAACTCTGCCAGTAATGATTAGACCGGGCAATCATGTTGGTAAAATCACTATCAATATGGCTCCATTTGTATGTATGTATCAAGCAAACCAGCGTTTCATGGGATATATCTGTAATTTTTATTTACTCTTTTAATTTGTCTTTGTGAGGTCATACGAACAAACCACTTGCTTATATGCATCAAAAATGCACTTATTAAAACGGTTTTCTTTTTGTCCAGCTAAGCATACTTTGTCCACTCTATTTTCAGATAGCTTCTGTAAACCTTCCTGTGGTTCCGCACATCGCAAGGGTGTGTAAGTGAGTACCAATCCCATCACTGCCTCTTGCTTTGATTACAGAGGCCAGCATGGATATACATGGAGTGACTTTCAATGCTGTCAATACAACCCCTGCCGCTCATAGATTTTTTTTTTACCACAGCAATTTTTAAAATGCAACATCCTTTTTTCTCTCTGTCGCTCTCCCTCTCACTTCCCCCCACCCCCTCCCTGCATCTCTCCGCTGTTGGCAAAATACATCTGAGCCATAAGTAACGATGATAGGACGGGGACATTCGGCAACTTTTGACCTGAGATCAGAGTGCAAGCGGGAAAAGTGTCGCAATAGCCAAACGACACCCACTCCTCCCTCCCTCTCCTACCGCCCCTTGCCACCCCACCGAGCAACGCACCTGCGACTCAGCAGGCTCGAGGCATTGACATGATACAGATATCCGGCACTCCAAGGCCGCACGCGTTTGCCGCATGCACTATTCATCGGGACAATTACGCCAGTCCCCGGACAAAAAAAGCCACAGGCCAAAACGTTGACGTGCATTTATTCCCCCAGGGCTTAGCGTTGCTTAAATCCCCAATTGGATTGTTCACTCAAAAAACGCTGACACCGGAATGGGCATTGATGTTTAATCGAGGTGATCAATTACAAGCGAATTAAGCCATGAAGTGCCGTGCCATGCTATTTGCACAGTTTCCCGTGTAGTTTGTGCGTGGGGGGAGCGGTAGCGTAACAGTCAGCGCATTGCAATACAAACCTGGTGAACCAGAGTTCGATTCCCGCTCATGGCCAACATCAGTGACGATTATCTGAACCGGTCCTGGGCCTCACCTAGGTCGACTCAGCCTCAAATGAGTACCTGGTGTGATGTGTAAAACATCGCGACTGGGGATACAAATGCGGCCAGGCGTGGTGCTGGCCACCCACCCCCTCGTGTGCTGTTCCGGCATTCATAGGTAACAGCACTTGTCCCAACAGTCTGTTAAGGCTATACGGGGGATCTTGTCTTTGTCATGTGTGCATTTGTCCGATGATACAGTGCGGATGAAATCCAATACAGTTATTTTAATGCCATCAGAGATAGCGTGCGAGTGAACTTCTGTAGTAAATGGTTGTTTAATTATTAATTGAAAGTGCCTTGCTTCATTAGCCCAATAAACAATCTTATCATGCGACATTGTGTAAGTAAAGCATACCCCCCCCCACCCCCTTTTAATACTGCAGTACGTTTGATAGGTAATAGCTGAGGTTTGGCACGGCAGACGAGACACAGTGGAGTGAGGGGGGTAACTCACAGGGAGGGAGATGGGAGCGTGGCGATGTTGTGGAATTACTTAGATCATTAGGCATGGTAAAATGCGCCCCATAAATTATTCCGAAATTGCTTTGCGGAAGCATCCCTTTGGCAGCTTAAGCATCTTTGTGTTGGAATTTTTTTTTGTACATCGTTAATTACAGCCATAAACATATAAAGTCAAGTCAACATTTACATTACACTCGCCGCCATCATCACAAATGCCACTGTTACACATTACGAACCTTTAAAGTGCCACTATATCATCCGCAAATCCCCCACGTACCGTTTTGCATTTGATAAGCAGCTATCGGCTAATAAGAAAATCAGGTTTGATAACCGCTGCAAAAAATAAAATTATAAACACCTGACCTTCGGGATTTCCAGTGCAATGTTTGTAGCACCAATCTCATCAGCAGAGGCACACACGTGGCTCAAAGGTCAGAAACCTTGAGCCGACACCGCTGAAATCCTGGATTTAAATCCAGGCAGTTAACTGCGATTAAACCGGGTTTCTCAAGTGGCGTGAGTGGATGGTTTCAGCCCAGTCATCTATGACCGCACACAAAATGCATGACATTAAAATTGGTTCTGCCCTTAATTTAGATAAATTGCAGCTCTGATATAATCAAAATAAAATCGAATTGACTGTCATGCGGTGAACATTAACTTAAGAGTCGGTGGGAACGCGCTGACCTGGCCTGTGTGGACCAGAGGTCACTTGAAGGGATCTCAGAGGTAGCTCTGTGGTGTCCACTTCTGTGGGGCCGTTCTCGAACGTGAAGGATTTCAATGCTCTGTGATGAATCTACAATTAATATTTTGTCTCGTGATATGGCAGCGAAGTACCAAGTGGGAAAAAGTTGGGGTGGAGTGAATGACAAAACACAATTTTTTAAATGTCACATTAGCAAGGCATGTCATTACAATCTAATACAATTAAATAGACTCCTGGTAAAGGCAGTACAAGCATCTCCGGTTTGCAAGGTTGGCTACGTGAGGTGTGAATAAAGTTAAATGTACATACGTACAAGCAGCCAATGCAGAGCAAATAAAAAAGCACAAAGCTTTTTATAGTTGTAATAAATACAGTTGGAATTTGAAAAATGTAACAACGTTAAACTTTCACTCGATCTGCCTCAATTGTTTATTTGCCATTGAATCAAATTATTCATAATCTTATAAATGCATTTGTGTGCTGGTGAAAAGCAATATAAAAATTGTCAAATCTAATGCGTTCAACGCAGCAGAAAAAAAATTAACATCTTATTAAAGTTTCTTGCCTCGAAGCATGATTTTAAAGTGGTGCATTTGCGTCCTCATTCGGAGTTTACTCAGCCTCTTTCTCGGATTGATGCAACAATTTGCAGCACTCCGATCGCTTGCTCACAACATTGGTGCCTCCACAATAGGGAGCTCTCAAGAGCCCTCTAGTTGCCATATATAGATCCTATGGTGGCCATTTTGTAAAGTGTGGGAGCACCTCCACTTACACCAAACAGTGTCCTGCCGATTCACTGCGGTTGTGTCCCACCACGCAGCGTCCCACCACGCAGCGTCCCACCACGCAGCGTTCCACCACACAATGTCGTGTCCCACCACGCAGTGTTCCACCACACAGTGCGGCGTCCTACCACGCAGTGTCCCACCACGCAGTGTCCCACCACACAGTGCCGCGTCCCACCACGCAGTGTCCCACCACACAGTGCAGCGTCCCACCACGCAGTGTCCCACCACACAATATCCTGCCGATCCACTCCAGTTGTACCCATTCATACTTCCGGGTTGACAGTTGCAGGCGGAGTTCAGTTGATTTGATTTGATACGCAAAACACATTCCTGCGGAGGGAGCTGGTAGGAACGTTGGGTTGCTCGGTCAATGGCCAGGGTCAACGGCGGCGTAGTGTATTCCGCACAAGCCGGCGTGAGTAGGTTAAACGTTGAGTTTTATAAGGGCACCACGGGGTGACCAGCCCCTCCCCACTCAGCCCCACCCCACCCTCCCCACCCAGCCCCTCCCCACCCTCCCCTCCCCACCCAGCCCCACCCCTCCCATTTTTGGATGCACGACGGACGGACACAATAATACCCTGTGGGCTGGTGGAACCAGTGGGTTCCTACTAGTAAAAGTATGATCCCGTTTAAGCCAGCTTCCCGGCTCTTCTACAATGGAGATCCGTGGTGCACGAGCACAGCAACAACAAAACAACAACAAAAACATTGTCGACATCGCACAGAACGAGCACAGGGCCCTTAAGGAATCTTGCTCAACGAACAAACAAAGTAGTTCATATGAAAAAACAAGAAGAGGGTTTACTTTGATACTGGCAAAGCAAAGTTCCGGTTTTAAAGTAGTCAATAGTCGTAAAAGAAATACGGCACGCAAATCAAAAACAGTGGAAATGGAAAATGGAAAAGTAAAGGTTCATGTGCAAGTAAGCTCTGTGTAATGGTTCAATAGGGAAGTAAAGAGGGGGAACGGAGGGATGGAACTAAGCTGTAGATGAGCGGCAAGGGTATTTCAGAAACGTGGAGTAGCAACGTGGAAAAACTTTTACTTCTTTTGCACCGTACGTAGCCAGCTGCGCTGATCGGAGGTGTGGGGGGAAGGACAACAAGCTACAGACAAAAAAATTGGCAAATGGAATATTTAATTGGAATAAGGAGGGAGTTAGAGGAACGAAATGGTATTTTAGGTAATTGGTGGATTTGTTAAAAACACGTTCCTTAGGAATGGAAAGGTAGGGACTTGGTTGGACAGCGCATTCGTGCACGACAGACAAATATGCACGACAGACAGACAAATAATCCCTGGTGGGCAGTGTGGAACCTTCTTCTTGGTTCTTTCGGTAAAGTCACGTAGAAGGGAAGTAATAAAATAATAAAAATAAAACATAATAAAACAATTCTCACGACGTTTCGGCCACAACGCAAGCAGCCGTCCTCAGGCGAAGAATGAGAACATTATCAAGCTAGGAGCTTATATAGGTGTTGCGAGGAGGAGCGCCTTAACAAAAGAATGTGCATATGAAGAGGGATTTAGCATACCAATGGACAATGCGTAGGAGGTGGGCGGAGGGGTTTCAAAGTACCATTATGCCCATGCATTATGCAGGATCAACAGCACCACGGGGGGGCGCAAGGAACAGCGTTAATAAAGGAAAGGAATGTTAGTGATATGTAGCTGCATTTACCAAACAACCACGTAGAAAACCAAAGTAAAAACTACATAAAAAACTAAAATATAAACTGAAACTTACTATACTCTACAATAAGCTGAGTTACTAACAACAAATAATAAATTACAATTCTACGTCGTAAGAAGTATATAATATACTTCCATCTAAACTTTATTCTCTTAGCATATACAGTACTATATACTGCCATAGATAAACCCAACATTAAATTATATACTGTATTGCTGTAAACCACCCTATACTTTATAAATTTTAATATAACACTATGTATTATTCAACTCACCCTAATGTGTATCGAAATGGTTTATTACGTCCTTCCAATGATTGCTAAGCCTGAATCCATCTTCTCGGTTAAAATTGTCTCTGTGTTTGTATATGTGAATCGCCTCATGAACGAATCTCTCATGATAGCCAGATGGCTTGCAGAGAACCTCCGTCTTGGAGAAGTCAATGTCATGTGAGCCCACTGAGTTGTAACAGTGGTCTGCCACGGCTGAGGTGTTTGTCCTACCGTGTTTTAGATCAGCTTTATGTTCACGAATGCGGTCTGAGACGTGTCGTTTGGTTTCCCCAATGTAACTGCTACCACAGAGGCAACTTAGTTTGTAGACGCCAGGGTACTGTATGTCTGGAATCACATCTTTTACAGATGGTACCAGATCACGGATTTTATGTACTGTGTTGAATCGGACCTGGATCTTGTGTTTAATCAGGATTTTGGAGATCTTTTTTGTGACCCCAGCAATGTAGGGTAAGGTGATGGTCTTGAAAGGCTCCTCAACAGGATCTTTCTTGATGGTTGGAGTGATGGCTTTGCGGATTGTGTAGTCGGAGTAACCATTAGCCTTAAGAGCTTGGCGTACGTGTTTGAGTTCACTGGAAATGTGTTCATGGTCGGAGATGCATTGGGCTCTATGATATAGAGTCTTGATGAGGGAATTCTTCTGGGATGGATGGTGGTGGGAATCCGGTTTTAGATAAGCATCCGTGTGGGTGGCTTTCCTGTAGACAGAGTGGCTCATTGAACCATCAGGTCTCCTTTTGATTAGGACATCCAAAAAGGGTAGCTTACCATCATTTTCGACTTCCATGGTGAATCTGATGGCTGGGTGTATGGAATTGATGTGGTCGAGAAATTGGTCTAGAGCAGGCCGGCCATGTGGCCAGATGACAAAAGTGTCGTCTACGTACCTCTTCCATAAGGTCAGGCGTAGAATGGCAGTCTGGATGGCGTCCGTCTCAAATTTCTCCATGAAGATGTTGGCTACAACCGGAGATAGGGGGGAGCCCATTGGGGTGCCCTCAATTTGCTTGTAGAAGGTTCCATTCCAGGTGAAGTATGTATTGGTTAAGCAGTGTCTCACCAGGGGGGGTACCCCAGCATTTAGTCCTTGATGAACCAAGTCTTCAATGATTGCGATGGTGTCAGGCACAGGCACCTTGGTGAACAAGGAAACCACATCAAAACTGACAAGCAGGTCGTCTGGGGACAGGGCAATCCCCTTGATTGTCGATACCAGGTCAGTAGAGTTTAGTACTGCAGAGGTGGTTTTTCCAGTGAAAGGCCGTAGGATTTCGGACAAAAAACGAGCCAGTTTGTAAGTGGGGGAGTTGATAGTAGAGACAATGGGACGAAGAGGTGTATCTTCTTTATGTATCTTTGGCAAGCCGTACAATCGTGGTGGCCTGGCTGCAGAAGGTTTCAACGAGAACTGTTTGGTCTGATCAATTAATGCGGTTGAAGCAGAAATGATGTTGTTGGTTTTGGAGACGAGGCTGTTGGTGGGGTCTCTTTTTATTTTTGTATAGCTGCCATCGTTGAGTAGTTCTTGAATTTTGTTGTTGTATTCTATTTTGTCCATGATGACAGTGGCATTGCCTTTGTCGGCTGAGAGGATGACAATGTCATCCCTCTTTTTTAATTGAGCTAATTCAAAACGCTCATCTTTGCTGATGTTGCTAGCTGGCATCTTAGCGTTTTTGAGGGTTACAGAGATTTCAGATCTTGCTACGTCTGCAGCGATGTGACTCAAGCCCTTGAGAGCTACATCTACTCGAGCAATTATATCATTAACTGGTATGTGTCTAGGTGTGACTGCAAAGTTTAGTCCTTTAGCTAAAACGGATTTCAAACCTTCAGAAATAGGACTGTTACTGCGATTAATTACGACTTTGTTAACATCTAGCTTTTCAATGTGTGGGTCCGGTTTCTTGTTTGAGAGGCGGTTGAATTTGGAAATCAAGTTGTCCTTACATTTAGTCGACATAGCGGCAGCTGAAGAGGCAGTCATTTTTTCCACGTGTTCCCAATCCGATGTGGACATTGTTGCACTCAAAGATAAGTGTGATTTGTAGAGTGTCTTGTCTAACTGATCTAGTTCGGTGCGCGTAAGTCTGATTTTCTCTGAGATAAGAGCTAAGCTAGTTCTAGACAGAATTCGTTTCGCATTAGAAGAAGTTACAGCAGCAGATGTTAGTGTAAATGCGTTTGGTATTACCTTAGTGTGGAACCTGTTGTTCCTACCTGTAATATACATTTAGGATGAAGACTGCCCAGTGATGGTCTCTCAGGGGGGGGGGGGGGGGTGGGCAGGTTTGAATGTACTGGTTGCGATGATGAGTTCGAGAGAGGGTGTCAAGGGCAAAACGGAGAGTGGAGTGGTAGAATGGAATAAAACAATTCAAGGTAGACTCGACTCGACAGCGAGGCGGTAGATGGTGCCACAATTATTACATATGGGCAGGATGTTGGCTTTAACAGCATTCAATTAGAATCGATGTGGAATACAGCTTTGTTGCCGTATAGGAATCCACTTTCTTGCATCTTATTTGCCATATGGTCGGTCATGTCGAGTCCAAGATAACGCCAAGATATGTAAAGTCGTCAACCTGCTCGATAACGCATGAGTCCAGAGCCACAATATGTATTAGTGGCGAGACAGGTTTGTGGAACACAGAGAATAACAACACTTTGGTAATGTTTAGGGCTACGGACGCAGCTTCATGGCATTACGTTGAAGATCATTGAAGTCATGTTGCAGATATTTTTGTTACTCATCCATGGAATTTACGGAGGCCATCAGGGCAGTGTGTCATCAGCAAAAAGGTTAATGTCAGAGTCATGGCCGGCGTTTGACTTCTATATTTGTGGAGGGGGGTTCGCTTTGTCCCTCACATATAATACATGTATTTCCTTGATTGTAAACTACTGAAAATTAAGTAAATAAAGGTGTACACAATTTTTTGAGGGGCCGTCCATAAATGGCGTCACGCGATTTTGGACGACCCCCCCCCCCTCATCACACGGCGTCACAAAAAGTCAGACCCCCCTCAAATATGACGTCACAAAGCTCTGCCCCCCCCCCCGCCCAAAACCATATTTCCATTTTGAAAATAAAACATGCTTCAAATCGCTTTAAACTATTGTCATTGTAGTGCTTATTTAATGTGGCGCTGCACTCTGATGTTGTAGGAGTGTTGTTATAACAATTAGAATTGTTATAACAATTCTATATGTATTTAAAGTTGCGCATTTTGACGTGACCTCACATTTTTCAACCCCCCCCCCCCCTCGTCACACATCGTCACAAATGTCTGACCCCCCCTCCCCCCCTAGGTGATTTATAGACGGCCCCAAACTCCGCCCATGGTCAGAGTGCAGATTGGAGATGCAGAGATGGTTGACGCACAGAGGAAACTGGACAGGGTCAAGCACAGAGACCTTGCGATCTCCCTTGTATTTTTGACGGAGACAATTTGAAATCTGTCCAATGAGTACCGTCTGTTCTCCTATAACGCGTTAGAAGTTGTGTATCTGAAGATCACTGCATTATGTAAACAATCACGTGATAATGAATACTCTATGAAAGAGGGCATGGCACAGTCCGCGATAGCACGAGATGCGCACGCAGGCTGAACAAATTCTGAGGCACATGGGTAGCATCTAGAAGCATCCAACAGCATCCCGCCTTTGTGTGATGATGCCACGCCGAGATGGCGCAGGACCGCTTACTCCTACCCACGCGACGTGGTCCTGTTCACTCCATCGCATTATGTCCAACTCGCGTTATGCAAACATGAGCTATAGGAGAATAGACTGTGGTTGTGAATCCAGTTGATTGCGCAATCTTCCAAATGTAGAGATTTTTTGCCTTTGCAACATTGCAGCCTGGTCCACAGTGATGTTGAACCCGCCACCACCCGACACAACCAATTACAGATAGTCCCCGAGATACGATGCTCCGACTTACGATATTTCGATCTTACGATAGCGATACGACAAAATTGTAAAATATTTTACATTTTCGCTCTGCAGGCAAACGCAGCAGCGTACGAGGTACGAATCTTGGTGAATACAGTACAATATGATACGTTACGATACGTTCATTGCATGTTAAACTTTTTTTTTTATAGCAGATAGGATTGTTTCCTGAAAAAACTTTGTATTAAATTACAGTTCATATTAGGTAGGCTAAGAATTTACCTTGCTTTTTTTTTACTTTGCATTTTACTGTGCAATAGAGTATTGTAATTAATAAATACATACAGTATATAGTTTATACAGTACGGTACTGTAAATTTGCTCTGTTTTGCTAAATTATCACCATTCTTTAAGACTCCTGGGTAGGCTAGGCCATCTTCGACTTACGATATTTTCGACTTACGATGGGGTCGTCATAACGCATCTCCATCGTAAGTCGAGGACTACCTGTATTACGGTTTGTCAAGTTAGCAAAACATGCCAATTCGTTACTGGTGAAGAACGCCGTGTTGCGTGTTGGAGAGAATTCGAGAGCCGTGACGTTTCGCAATGTCATTACAACAATCAGCATCATCATTGTAACAACCGGCGAAACGAGGTACTCGAATTGTAAATGTTGTGAGTTTACTCTCCAACACATCGGTGTGCTGTGCTAGTAACGAATTGTCACGTTTTGTTTACGTGCAAACCTTACTAATTCGCTGTGTCAGGTGGTGGTGGGTTTAACGACACACTTATATTTAGGCGATCTAACCCAAAAACCTCTATTATGGATAATAATGGTCGCGAAATCCTACGCGTTAAACTGGCCCACAGTGTCACACACTTTAGGTGCATCGAGGATTAGGATGGCGCAATGATTACAAGATTCAAGACTGTTTAGGATAACGTTAAGAGTATTGAGGGAGCACTGCGCTTTCTTACACAACTTGCCTTGTGTGTGCTCATATCATGGCAGTAAAGCTGATTTTTTTTATGCAGCGATCATGGTAGAATCTGATAAATTGAGTACAATTGGGGAAGTTAAGAGCGGTCTTCTTTTTCAGAGGCGTGCCAAAGTCGTCGGAATGTAAAATTCACACCAACGACTCATGACTAAATTAGAGTTGAGCGATTCTTTGTCTCCAAGCAGAATGGATTTCTTCCATTAACACCGCAATCGTTCATTATGTTTATATAATCCTACATTTGTGTTAGCTTGCTGACCATATTCAACATAGCCGCGAAAGCATTTGGTGCAATCTAATGCCTGCCGCACCCATGGAAATGTTATTTTTCAACAGTCGTGGACTATAAATCCTTCCTTTGTCGGCAGAAAGAGCCTTTCTTATGTTGTTTTATGACGGTCTGTACCCACCTCGTTGATGCTTAACCAGCATCATTAGCAGCGTGATTATATTAAACAGTGACTTGCATTTTTTTACGTTTTGTTGTTCACGTACTTTCACCAGTTGCATCGATTTTAAGCTGATCAGAATGTAATCCTTGGATTTTTTACGTATTAATTTTTATTCCAGAGCCCAATATAGAATGCGAATGTCGAGGAAGGAAACACACAAGCGAGCGATAGATAGTTTGTATTATTATGAAGACATTGTTGTAATGTCCTTCAGTTAAATTTGACAAGTGTCACGATGCAATCACCAGGCTCTCCTCCCACATAAGAAGCATTTTTATCCGAATATCCTTGAAGGGTCTATGTTGTAAATTTACTAGATTATGCTGTCTTCAGCTGTGTGGTGAGCAGTTTGTCTTATATTATATCACATATACACTTGACTTTACCTCGACACCCATATAAACTATCTGCTCAATGTGTTGACGACGATTCCAGAACACTCTCTCGTGTCGTCAGTGGCTGTTGATGACCTTAAACTCAACCCCACCCAAATACCCACGGTGAAATAGTGAAAGAAAGTTGCACTCTTAGACTCCTACGTTTTTCTTGACGACGGCCAGAAGGCACTTTGCAGTACGCGTGTATTTTTTGACGTCACCCGTACATGTTTGTGTAGACAAAGCCGTTCATTTGCGTTCGCGTGATCTGTGTGGAACGGGGTGAATCGTGGGTGCAGTGTTTAGTGTGCTGTTGCTATAGAGCTAAAAAAAACAGAGTACGATTCCTGACTGTGTCTAACATCAGTGGCGAGTGATGTTAGAGCCGGTCCTGTCTCCCCTTTCGCCAACCCCGCATTGACTAGAGTGGTGAGGTATGGTGCGAAAAAAAAAACACAATAATGCCTTCATTCGTGTATTTAGAGGGCTGAATTTAGTCCTTGTTTTGCATTTGTATCTGTGCTAATGGACTTACATGGCCCTCACTGTTGTCCTAAGCAAGGCTAATGTGCAATAAAAAATTATTAAAAAATAACACAATGTACATGAGTGGTGTAAGGGGGCGATGGCTATGCTTGAGCACTGAGATGTTAGGTTTTTGATAGAGGCAGTCATCCATGATGAAGCCAAGTTGATGGTCTCAGCCTGAGAAACAATTACTGCAGAAAAAAAACGAACGATCAGCTTTAGTTTGATAGTTTGCATTTATTTGTTTGGTTTAGATGCGCATTTAGAACACTCAGAGCAGTGCATCACCGGCATCAAAGAAGGCACGTGAAAGGCGATATCACAAAACTGCTTCTGAGACACCCTTCAAGTGACCTCTTACCCACTCGTATAGGGAGCGCTGCATTCACACACAACTTGCCGTGCATACAATGACACGATGGAAGGAACGGTGAAGTTTTTTTTATTGAGTGAAAAAACAAATGTAATGTGATGGCGTTATATTTTGCAGCCATTTGAACCCATACGCCACCACGTGACCTTTTGCCTGACCTCTCCAGTGCATCCTGGCTCCTCAACGCCACCTCCTGCAGCCTCTATCGGGGCTGCCCCACAAATCGTTGGTGCTGCCCTGGCTGCCTCCGGAACTTATTAAAACATAATAATACTTTCAAATTTACATCGCGTCATTCGGGGCAACAGCATCCCACAACGCTGCACATTAATTATAGAAACAAGGACCCAATTCCATATACGCGGTTGTCGACGTACGACGCAAAATAAGCCAAACACACACAAAGCAGATACAAACCTCTACTAACAAGCAAAAACTAAAATAAATAAACAAATAAAGAAACGGCACCAAAACAAAAAGCATAAAGGCAACAAAGTTATCTATTTATGTATACATATGTAGTGACTTGTAGCGTAACTACCATGTGGATACATACACACGCGCGTGACGTCACTATGCGGGGGAGCGTCACTACTACGCGGGTCCACACACACACATGACGTCATCACGTCTGGATGCGGGAATGACGTCACGCCGGTTCCGGAGATCTGGAGGCCTTTGCGTCAGGGCCGCAGGGGTTGTGTGAGGCCGTGACACTCTGAATGAACCCAGCTGGACACGTGACCGGATCAAGGGTCGGATCGGGGGCCCCAGAGGCACCTTGGGGGCCACGTGGACAGGAGAGGAGCCTTCTCGAGAGTTCTCGAAGGGGGGCGTGGCGGGGGTGTGGCCCGGACAAGCCGAGGCGCATATAAGCGGCCTCCGCACCGGGCTCGGGGCTGCTCGTGTCCGGGATGAAGATGCCTCATAAAGACGCCTCGTGAAGAAGAGTCAAGCCTCAACTCAGTGTGGCAATCCAGTAGCCTTCCTGGCTTGGCCACGCTAGTTGTATCCGAGAGTCAGTGATAGTGTGTGTTAGCGAGGATAGGTCAGTGGTCACCACCCTATGTTAAGTGTTGCCGTTGTATTAATAATAAATAGTGTTGCCTCCCAAGAAGTTGTGTGCGCCTAATTCGAGCCCACTACACATATATCACCTCTAACTAAGACTGCCATGGGATTCGTTGGCTAATAGGCTCCAGTCCCCAACAGATGCCCTGGGACTCATTGCATCTATGTATGTTGAACTTCTTTCTCACATTATGTAGCCAACCGTGCTAATCGTAGATGCGGGGGGCAAGGACAAACAAACTAAACACAAAAAGCAGTTCAAAAGAAAAGAGTTTTCAATCTAGGTTTAATAGCACACAGCTCACAGTGGCTTCCTCATATCGGAACGAAGAGCATTCCAGACGGGATGGAAGAGCATCCCAGACCACTGAGTGTTTAAAACGTAAGCTGACCACTAGGGCCCCTGGGCCCCGCAGCGCTTGCAATGTGAGGCCCCTCGGTGCTTAAAACGTGAGCTGACCACTAGGGCCCCCAGGCCCCTGGGTGTTTACAGTGTGAGTTGACCACTGGGGCCCCCATACATCAAGCGTAACACCTGGGCCCCTTGGCACATACAGTGCATGCTTAAATCGACAGCCTCTCAGAGAGGACAGTGCTTCTATACAACTCAGCCACTGGTTGGCACGCTACAATATGCTGTGACATGATACAATATTCACCAAAAAGTCAGTTCATTCTGCATTACAGGACAGTTTGAAGGGCGTCATATAATGGCAAGCCGTTTGTTATCTGACTTACCGTAACCAGCTATCCCTTTATTTTAGCTAGCTGCCATTTTTGCCAGCTAGCTGCCCTTACAACCAATTTAGCTGCACTAAAAAGCCATTTAGTGAGACTGAGGGCTCGTCGTTTGTTGAGAGCTTAGTTAGTCATTGACAAATCAATTATTAAAAATACACCGCCGAGGCCTATATAACCACGCACCATGGCAGATCTCTCGCCTACTTCAGCAGTTTATTTCTTGCTGTGGTTGTCCCACCCGATGACGAATGCTTGTGTTGCGATCGAAACGTCGTGATCTATTATTTTTCTACCTACGTGACTTCACCGAAAGAACCAAAGAGTATTGACATCTCTGTAGCAGCACAGCTTTTGTCTTTGTTGAGGGATTTTGCGGTTGGACAGCGCTTGGACGCTTACAAGCATTTTACCAGTCTCTTTGGAGTTCTGTTTATGTCAGATCAGGTGTCTAACAGTGATGCGATAGCGGGAAAGGTACATGCACTCTCCGCAGCATATCCATCAGACCTGGATATGAACTTGGCAAACGAACTCATCCAATTCAAGTATTTCATGTCTGACTGAGGGTGAGAAGTGCCCAACTAAATTGCTTGAGACGTTGCGGGCACTTAATCTCCAGTCAGTGTTCCCCAATATTTTCGTGGTACTTTGGATTTTTCTAAGTTTTGCCAGTGACAAACTGCCAGGGTGAGCGGACATTTTCCCTTTTAGGCAGCATAAAAAATGAGCTGCGGAGTAGCATGTGCCAAACACGTCTCAGCGCATTGTCACTTATGTCAATAGAGTCAGACCTTGTCAGACAGCTAGATTTTGACGATCTAGTGGATGATTTTGTGAGGAGGAAGGCAAGCAAGACACCAATATAGGAAACCGGGGGGAGGGGGGGGCTCCAAAAGACGTGCCAGGGGCCTCATGGGACCATGATCCGGCCCTTACCCTGAGAGCCCGGTTTAATTAATTGTAGTGTTCTTCACGGAGGCACACACTTGACTTGGAGGCAACACGTTTATTACACAGCCCCAACAGAGCTAACCACATAAACGTACACACGCTAACTAGACCCCAACAGGGTAACTACATAACCGGGTCAGTCGGTAACATCCTGACTGACCCACGATGCCGAGGGGAGACCGAAGATCGAAGAGACTTAGCACCGAGGGTTGATTCCAGAGAACAGCTATGAATGCTCCCGGCCTCTGCCCCTTAATGCTACTGAGCGTGGCCTCGCTCCGCCCTTGGCCACTTCCCCTTCGGGGTATTCCCTGAAGGATCCCGACCGAGCATCACATGTCCCTCAAGCCCCCATTCGTTACCCTGTCCCGGTCACGTGCCCTCTCGGGTTCACCCAGACTACCCCGTCCTCACTTGCCATCTCTCAGGCCGTCACCAGGACCATGCCCCCTAGGGTCTGCTCACATGCCGTACTTACTCTGGTTCCAGATGCACAGTAGCACTCTTTTGACAGTGGCTGGCACTAACACCATAGTGACACTATTAGCGTCACTACACATGCGTGAATGAAAACCCGATGTCGAACCCAGGATCTTAACGGTGCCATCTCAGAGCTATGACCCCTGAACCCCTGGGTCACCTATAGGATTAATAATTAATTAAAACTTACATATAGCGTCTGTTACCATGGAACACACTCTTTTTGCAGAGCAACATAGAAAAGTTTAACGGCTACAATAAAAAAAATGTGGCTGTTGAATAAACTTCAGTATTGCTTCTGTTACATCATCTTCCAATGATTTTTTCTCGGAAACAAGGCAGTGCAATGCTCACTATGAGAGTATAGAATTAAGCTGATAACTCAAGCAGAATTAAATGAAACATTGAAAATAACTTCAACACGCTTGTAGGAATAACTCCATGGGAGCCTCGGGTGTTTTGAAGCATTGAACAAAATAACTGGAAGATCAAACCTCCATGTTGTTGGTATTCCTAAAAGATACTGGTTGTAACCATCAACCGCATCAGGACATCAACAGCCCGATGTGCACAGCTTCTTCATGATTGCAAAATTAAACGATGAAACATATCGTAAACCAGTGTAGCCTGCACTCCTTCAATCGAGGAATAACAAAACTATACAAACTCTCCCTCTCTGCTGTCGAGGTCTGCTAGCCACGAGCCCTCTCGTGGCTAGCAGACCTCGACATTGGCATTCAACTCCTGAACATATTCCCATATACAAGCACAAAACTGCAGATCACATTTGTACGTTATATTGATAGTAGTAATGAATACGTTGCTGAGTGCGCAGGAAGTGTTTCCATTAACATCTTTACTGCAGCGGCATTCTTCTCGAATGAATGTTATAGAACAATATTCCAATTGGTATAAACAAGAAAGTGTTAAATAAGTGCATTACTACCTGCTTTAACATATGGTTCAGAATCATTACCTGCTGGCCGAGTCAACCTTGGAAAAGAGCTGTATAGCTCAATGGGTCATTTACTCGGATAATACACTTGTGATTCTGACAACAAAATAGAACATAAACAAAAAATTGTGCACATAAGCACGGAGAGCCAGAAATAGGATTATGTGGCTGAGAAGACACGCACATGTTCTTGATGCAATTCAAATCGTTTAAAAAAAGAGAATGGGGCTTGGCTTATTGGTCAAGAACAATGATGGAGTGGTGGCCACAAAATGAAGGGAACAATTGAACGGTGAAATCAACTCGTGTGCAAGGTGTTCAGTGGATTGTCACATCACATAATTGTGAGAGATGGGACGGCTTGGGGCCGCCTTCATCCAGTAGTCGAATCGACCTCAGGGAATGACGACGATTATGAAAGGCAGTTGTTCTGCACAAAGTTCTTGAAATTTGGTTACAGTTCAATATTACGTAAATTGTATTGCGTGGGCCGCAAATAAATAGAGAGAGGGCCTCTTCCCATTGTGGTCGAGACGATTTGTCCCATGCTTTCCAATTACTCCCTCCCAAGTGGTATCATCATGACTCACTTTGGAATTATGGTCACCTAATGCTCGTTCCCGAAGTGCCACTAGGAAGGGAGATCACGAAAGGTGACTGTCTCTCATCAACTTTGCTTGCGTCCCTCTTTAATGGGGGCATAGTTGGGGAGACTACACCACCAATTTGCTCACCTCTATTTGATAGGGAGGATAAGGTTCCGTTGCTTCCCACACACTTCATTACGTTTCCCAGGCTGACCACGCACAATGTTTTTTACTGATCCACCTGATGTCATCCGTAACGAGTAGGCCATTGTGTGATCCAAATTTGTGCTTGAATAATAATAAAAAAATACCTGAAAATGTCTCTTATTAGCATGAATGTACACATATCAATCATCACCTCCATGCTGCAGACAAATGTCCACTTCCAGGCTGAGTCGCGTTGAACTGCACAGAGACAGCTGCCACTGGGCATGCACTTCGAATGCATTAGAAGAGATGTGATGTCAAGCTCTTTCGATTTGCTGAGGCATTTGAGCGCCGTATCAATGCAAGATGTTTGAATATTTCCCTGTGGCCTACATAGCTGCTACAGCCGTGATGGGTACGCAGACCAGACGAACTCTGGAAACCCTGGACGATAAAGGAGATAATACACCATCTACAAAATCCCATTACTTGGGAATAAGGAAGCTTATTGCAGCCTCAGTTCAAAGATTACATGCCGTGCACAGACGGGTGGTGGTCGTGGGGATGCTGAGGGAGTTGCCTCGTAAATGTTAAATGAGACAATAGCATGTTGTCGCGAATACAATCTTAAATACCATCGTGAAAGGGAACGTATGTATGTTGAACTTCTTTCACACCGTTGCGTAGCCAACCGGGACAATCGGAGGTGTGTGGGGGAAGGACACAAAACTAGACACGAAAGGCAGTTATAAAGGAATTAGTTTCCAATCTAGATTGAAAACTGCATATCTCAAATGGCGTCTTATTGGAAAGAACAGCGTTCCAGATGGCAGTAGAAGCGCATCTTAGATGCGATCTAGTGACCGTCTTTGTTTGATATCAAGCCAAAATCCGCTGCTGCGAGGATGAGAATAATAGTGACCTCATGTCAGACCCCCAAGATCACGTGTGCAAATTTGGTATGGTACAATTTGACAATCAGTGAGTTTGTTCGACAGGCCAAAATAGCTTAAAATGGACAATAGAGAACAGATATGCTAGTGTGGTGGAGAACTGGGTGGACTTGCATGTATATGGTAGCAGTGCTTGACTTAAAGCTTTCGTGACTGCAAGAATTCATATTCTTTGGGTCTTTCGGTAAAGTCATGTAGATAAGTTCAAAGAAAATTACAAAAAATAACAAAAAACTATGACATTTCAATCGCAACACAAGCGTTCGTCATCAGGAATAAAAAAAAAAGAGGGGGGCAGCTGCTGAGGCAGACTGTTTTAAAGGTTTAATATGGGTGTAGCTCAAGGGTCGTAAACGAATTTGGCGGGGCTAGTTATGTTAATGTGAGAAATTATGATGTTAATGTAATATTGGAGAGCGGCCTCCGACCTTACATTGACATGCTAATCTCTCACATTAACATAGCCACTTCCGTGCCCTCATCGTAGAGGTCACCCTCCGATCTTACATTTACGTGCTAATTTCTCACACTAAGGTGAGTACTTTGTGCTACTGCTATACTGCTACAGAGTCAGAATGTACTACTGTAGTGATAGCAGGTACCACCACCGTCGGTATGTACTGCTGTAATCATAGCAGGTACCACCACAGTCAGTATGCACTGCTGTAATCATAGCAGGTACCACCACAGTCAGTATGCACTGCTGTAATCATAGCAGGTACCACCACAGTCAGTATGCACTGCTGTAATCATAGCAGGTACCACCACAGTCAGTATGCACTGCTGTAATCATAGCAGGTACCACCACAGTCAGTATGCACTGCTGTAATCATAGCAGGCACCACCGCAGTATGCACTGCTGTAATCATAGCAGGTACCACCACAGTATGCACTGCTGTAATCATAGCAGGTACCACCACAGTCAGTACGCACTGCTGTTAGATTTTTAAGAGTAGTTTTGAAATATGTTTAAGACCCGGGCAACACCGGGTAACTTCCCACTAGTTAACTCTATTTCAAGATAGTGGCGGCCCGCCGCTCACGATGGTCATTTCTGAAGTTGGGTGGATTCACAATGGTCATGTCTTTGGGTGGGTGGGTTCACGATGGACATGTCTGTTGATATGTGGGTTCATGATGGTCATGTCTGTGGGTGGGTGGGTTTACGATTTTTGTTTCGGTGGGTGGGATCACGATGGCCGTGTCTGCGGCTGGTTGGTTCACAATGGCCGTGTTTGTGGGTGGGTGGGTTCACGATGGCCGTGTCTGTGGGTGAATGGGTTAATGATGGCCGTGTGCCTGAATCAGTGGGTTCACGATGGCCGTGTCTATGTGTGGGTGGGTTCCCGATGGTCGTGTCTGAGTGTGGGTGGGTTCACGATGGCCGTGTTTGTGGGTGGGTTCACGATGGTCATATCTGTGGGTCGTTGGTTCAGGATGGCTGTGTCTTTTGTAGGGTTAGTGGGTTCCAGAAGGCCTTCTCTGTGGGTGGGTTCACGATGGCCATGTCTGCGGGTGGGTGTGCTCACGATGGCGGTTTCTTTGGATGGGTGGACTCACGAATGCTGTGTCTGTGGGTGGATTTACGATGGCCATGCCTGTTGGTGGGTGGGTTCACGATGGCCGTGTCTCTGGGTTGGTGAGTGGGTTCACGATGGCCATGTCTCTGGGTGGGTGGCTGGGTGGGTTCACCATTGCCGTTTCTGTGGGTGGGTTCACGATGGCCGTGTCTGTGAGTGGTTGGTTCACGATGGCCGTGTGTTTGGGTGGGAGGGTGGGAAGGGGGCCACAACTTGACAAGAGAAAATTTGCATGTTTGAATTGACACAATAAATATCATAAAAGTCAATGATTTGAGAAATAATGGGAGGTATTTAGAGATAATGGTTAAGGATTTGAATACAGAAGCCCTGTACATCCACAGCATTTCCCTACCCATTTTATTTAATGGAACACAGTTCTACTGATTGAAGTAATAAAGTAAAATGGCAAATTAAATGTACAATAGTATAGTCTATACACACAATGTGTAGCCACCATTTAATGTCTAGATGTGCAAATGCATGCGTTTGTTAAAATGGATGCATTGCATCTCTTCACTAATGTTACTGAATTAAATGGACGAACCATGGCATTATTCACTTATAATTTCTACTTACTGCCTGTTTACATACGTGCTTGTTTAATTTCAGCATAGGTAAAACCCATTTGAGCTCTACATTATTTTTTTCAATGGGACAATGGTTATAAAACCTACCTACACAGATTTGCATACTTACATAACATACTGCCTAACTAACTTTTTTACGTCAGTGCCAACCAACTTCTTATCTTCCTGTCGACCTACCTATCTCACATAAAACTAAACAATGTTTTTACTAATTTTTTCAGAAGCGACCTGGCCACAAATGATAGCTCAACGAAGTGGTTCATCATGTGGAAGTGTATAGTAGCCAACTACTACAAATGCATGTTTTAAATGTGGAAGGAAACCCGGAGAAAAAAACTATTCGACCACGAGGAGAACATGCAAACTCCACATATACAGGCGTCAGGATTGGGATCGAACCCGCGCCCTCCAGTATATCAGGCGAGACATTTAACATATCGCACCTACCTTCCCCTACTGCCTATCTTCCTGCTTCCATACGCAGTGACCTACCCACCTATTTGCCTAAGTATTCATGGCATGTACAGAGGTGATTGTCAGTTGCTCTTTCCATTGGCTGCTTTGCGATCGTCTGGGTTAAGCATTATGCAAAATCTCTGGGCTTATAATGAACAGCACACACGGGCAAAAAGACAGCCCGGCCAGCAATCTAGTGGCTCCTCACACTTTGCCCCCTTCTCGAGGCGATCAGATTTGCACTCGTCCACACGGTAAGACCTTGCGTTGCTGCAATGCGCAAATATCATTATCGGCAGGCCATTCTGTTCTGCTACAAAGAAGGGAAATTTGAAGGGTCATTGCCTATTATATATAGAAGTGTTTTTCTGTGTTTTCACTTTTAGGGAGCGTTATTGACAAATGTGTTGAATTGTTGTTATTTGTTCTGATAGTGATGTAAAGTATTTATTCGGGACTGCATAACCGAGTCTCAAGACTATTCCACAGAAGGCTGCTGCTACTCACGAAGAAGTGTTTTACATGCGAAATAAAATAAAAAAACTAAGTCATTGGAGACAACTCCCACGTTTGTTAGTGTACTCATATCGACTACACTATACGAGTATAGATGTTTAGGTGCATGTACACAGTTTACAACCACCGTGTATGCTAATCGGCCTTTTGTGCTCATGTTCAAAGGAACATCGAGTTCCGATTGTCTTCCTTGGCGTGGATCTGATGCACATGCAGTTTCGCACATAAGTAAATCAATTGTGATTTGCCAGAACTGGCAAGAACACAGTTTCTGCTGCGCCGTCTAATTGCCAGTGGGGTATACAGCATTGGTTTAATTGCACGTTTGATTCAATATCTGTTTTCCTTTCAGCTTGTTTTCGTTCTTTATTTTAACCGAAAGACGAGGAGAACTTCCCCTCCCCTTCAAAGGCTGGAGGTGCAGTTTTGTTTGCGAGCTCTTGATTTACCTTTCCTATGATTTTCGCTCCTATCGGTATTTTTTTAATGATAAGCCACTTCGTTGAGCTATCGTTTGTGGTCAGGTCGCTTCTGAAAGATAAGTTAATACCTCATTTTGGTTTTACCTGGCGAGATAAAAAAAAATGTTTTAGTTTAATTTGTATATTTTTTTGTGATTTGTTTACCTTTACTTTACTTTGCACTCCAATCGTTTTTTTTTGCATTGTTTTTTTTTACCCACCCCGACTGGACATCTGTAACAAAAAGAGCTTTGCAGCTCATCGGATTTCTCCAGGATAAATAAAGATTATGATTATGATGGGGAGAATGGTGGTGTCTGTGTGTGGACCTAAGCCACCCGTGTAGCACAGACACGGGACTTGCTCACGCAGAGCGCACGTGCGCAGCACACGCACTGCCGTGTGCATCCAGCCGTATATATAATGTATAGGCCTTGCCGTATAGGCCTACGTTATAGTGAAGTGTCGATGATGAATGTGGTTGAGGACTTGTTTTCTCTTTTGTGCTATCTATGCTGGCAAACGTTGCATGAGTATTAAAACTCAACTATTTGTATTTTTCCAGGCAAGCCTCACTGAGCTATTTCGCTCTTTTTCAGAAGCGACCCTGCCACAAATGATGGTTAAACGAAGTGGCTTATTGCGTGGAAATTGACAGAAGCCAAATACTCAAAACTAATGTTTCTAAAGTGGAGGGGGAAAACCCGGAGAACCCGGAGTAAAGTCCACGCGACCACAGGGAGAGAGACGCAAACTCCAAATATACAGGCGTTCAGGGTCAGGCTCGAACCGACGATCTACTGTATACCAGGCGAGATAGTTGACATCTCGGCACCGGGCGGCACTCCTGACATAACCGACACATGAGTATGTGTCTGTTATGTCAGAGTTGTGCAAGTGAGGCAATAACCAGCCATAAACACGCAAGAAGCCTCGTGTTTGCTGCCATCCCAGGTGCCCTGTAGACCACTGCAGAGTAACACGCTCCCCCAGTCACCGATGGATAGTGGGGTTGAAAGGTCAAGCTCTCCCTGGGATGCGAGGTCGTGCATGACCAACGTACTATTATTAGTAGTAGTACAATAACGAGGGTTTATCTCGGAGTGATAGCTCCACTTGTCCACGGGACACAGCGCAGGCGTTGTTACTGGAGCTGAAGGCTGCAAACAAAAGCCATAATCTTGCATCGCATTAATTATTAACAGCGAGTGCGAGATATTTTTTTTTTGCACCTTCTGACAGTTGGGCCATTAACGGAGGTTGAATTGCAACTCGCACAAGTGTCTGTCCGCGTATTTAATTACGCTCGAGCATCGGCGGCCTAACGCCCACGGCCACCTTATTCTAGCTCCTACGGAGGGCTTCTCGTCGCCCCCACTGATGTTCTCCTGCCACCCGTTTTTTTTGCTTTCATTATTTTCCCCCCAAAAAATATATTTAACATTTAAATTTTTTAGTTGTTGTTTTCTCTCTACGTGACCACCCGAAAGAACCAAGAATATGAATACTAATGACTCTCGATTTAAAGCTTTCGTGACTGCAGGGGTTCATCTTCTTGGTTCTTTCGGTAAAGTCACGTAGAAGGGAAATAATAAAATAATAATAAAATAATTCTCACTGTGAGAATTATAAAATAATTCTCACTGTGAGAATTATTTTATTATGTTTTATTTTTATTATTTTATTATTTCCATTCTACGTGACTTTACCGAAAGAACCAAGAATATGAATACTAATGACTCACGATTTAAAGCTTTCGTGACTGCAGGGGTTCATCTTCTTGGTTCTTTCGGTAAAGTCACGTAGAATGGAAATAATAAAATAATAATAAAATAATTCTCACTGTAAGAATAATAAAATAATTCTCACTGTGAGAATTATTTTATTATGTTTTATTTTTATTATTTTATTATTTCCATTCTATGTGACTTTACCGAAAGAACCAAGAAGAATAATGACTCTATTGTATGTAGGGTATCTGGGCATATATGCCTGAAACATATATTTTTTTGGGGGGGAGGGGGGGTCGACAATTGTTGAACACCTGTTGGATCAACTTTTTACCCCCACATCTGGAGGGCGGGGGGTCCACTTTCTATGCCTTTTTTTATTCAAGCCTTCTGAAATGCTCTCTTATCATTTTAGTTGATGGACAAACAGATAAACCAAAACTCCGGGCTTTATTAATAGATAATGAAATGAATAAGTGGTTAAATAACTTTGGATTTATTCAAGTGTTGCCAGTCACACTACCTTCACCACGAGAGCATAACTCAATGCAAAGGGTGGTTGCTCACTCATGGGGATCAATAGGTATGATGCATGTCTTCAGCTCAATGCCGAGTTTATGAGGACTCAGTCTACCAGAGTGGCTGTTCTCTTTCCTAGCACTGCTCCACTTTGGAATCCCTTCCCATCATCTCATTTCCCAAGTTGTTAAAAAAAGAACTGTGCTCAATTCAGCCAAACGTGAATGACATCTGTCAAATCTTCAATAGCTTTGTTTGTTACTGGCTGTTTGGCATATTGGGGCATTTGGGCCTGTGCTCAGCAAGCAACCATGATTAAAATATACTTGATGTTCACCGTGTGTATATCTTACACGCACGCTGTCGCATTCTTGCACTCGCATGCATTTATCCAGATTGCGTTGCGAATTCTGAAACTTCATTACACTTTATTACACGCGGTGCAGGATTTACACTCTTGCCAATCATCCGAATCCTGCAATGTGTCGTGTAATTACTTCATTTCCATTTGAATGGAGAAAGCTGTGGTAGAGTTTAAAGCCGGCCAGTGGAGGGCAATGGTAATGGTGTGTGAGACACATGCTTAGAGACTGCCCTAGAAACCGTTGTGATTCACAAGTACATTACACACATATGCAGCAGTGCAGTGTGGTTGGCATGGGGCATTGGTGCAAAGTACAATAATACTAACCTCTATTTTACATAACGCCTTTCATATTGAAAAATCCCAAAAACGATGTAAATAAACATAAAACTACACTAACAGGTTAAGATGCAATCTAATAATAATATCAATGACTATACTCGAATACAATTAAGAACGATGATGAAACCGAATCATAGTCTAAAAGTAATCCAATCGGACAACATTACATTTTTTTGTTGGTATCTTAAGTTACGGGGAAAGGCTGCAGTATAAATAGGCGAGTTTTATAACGGTAATTTAAAAAAACTGAAACAGTCTCAGAATCCCTCATGGACCGCGCAAAGAATGAAATAAAGTAACCATTCCGTGCCTGTGCAGTTGCACGGCCTTCACACTCAATAGAAATTCCACCAGCTCACGCATACCTTCATCACATTCATGTCTAGCTCTTCTCCGGTATCCGTGTAGCTCTTTGCAAATGAGGTCAGTTCTTTTATAATGGTTTTGCAAATGTTCTGCGACAGAAATCTAAATATAATTGAAGGAAAATTACGATTCACCATTGGAGTTCGTCTTTGGCACGGGTGTAGTTGCCACATTGAACATTATGCTACACATTTGATGTGAGTTCTGTTGCTGACACTAAAAACTGTCGTTTCATGGCAATTGCATTAAGCTGCACCGTACAAAATAAAATAAAAAGTTGTTTTGTCAGGAACATTGCTCTTTATGTGTGTATATATATATGCACATATATGTGGAAAGCAGTAGTGTAGCGGTTAGCACGCCGCACTACGAACCCGGCGACCCGAGTACGATTCCCGCTCATGGCCAGCACCAGTGATGATTATCTGAACCGGTCCTGGGTCTCCCCTAGGTCGACACAGCCTCAAATTAGTACCGAGTGCAGTGTGTAAACATTGCAACTGGGGAGACAAAGGGGGCCGGGTATGGTGTTGGCCACCCACCCCATCGTGTGCCGTGCCGACCTTCATAGGTGCTTGCTTACAGCACTTGCCCCAACAGCCTGTTAAGGCTATACGGGGGATCTTTGTAGAATACTGTATTTTATCTGTGTGTATGTGTACACATCATCATAATAATGTATGTGTGTACACATAACGGAATGCAAATTCATTATCGTCTGCAGTGAGTCGACTTTAGCACTGGGGAGAAATTCATGGTCAGGTGCGTGGGTGTTGGCTATGTGTCTTGCTGATTTTGATTGGCACTAACTAACAGAACTTGGCCCTATTATCATATGACTATCCTGGGGATATTTTCACTTTTCATTCTTTGTAAAATTAATGTTTTTTTTTTCTTTTTACATATGCCATCCTTTTTATCGCATTAATGATCTTTGGGTTACATTTTCACATGACATCTTAGAACATTAATCATTGAAGACAATTTAATTACTATTAAAAAACAAAGAAACATTCTGAGGAAAAATGTAATCTGATAGAATGTCTGAAACCTACATTATGGGTTTGCAGATACATTTTTCGCTAAAAATATGCTTGCCCATATTCTTACAAGATCTGCAATTTGACCCGTAGCTGCCATCCAGCTGAGCTTTTAAAGGGTTTTTTTTCCCTTCAACCAATTATGGCGTTTATCTGAAATGACAATTTAATTCGTAATTCTTTACCCTGGCATCATCTGTATTTGCAGTTTCATGGCCGATGCCACAGGCCAAACCAGGTCAAAACGGCATCGTTAACCGTTTATTGCAAAACTGCAGTGGTTTTTTTGTTTATGTTATTAACGCAATCACTCATGCGTTTACTCAGTCACAATCAGGACAAATTGTCATTCCACTAAAATTCTCGAGGAAGTCGTGGAAATTCCACACTCGCATGGCTGCAGCCAGATTTTCCATAGAAAGATTGCTCTTTCACTCCTCACCATCCTGCAATGCAGCAATCCATGTAGCCTCTTCACCAGTGGTTCTTAACCTGGAGTGTACGCATTCCCTGGGGGTGCGAGATGCCCTTTCTGGGGGTGCGAAACACGGTCGAATTTTTTTCGACGGTAAATCATCAGAACACAAATCGAGCACGGGCATGTAAGTACAACGACTTTGTTTCATCAAACCTACGTATTAACATTCAATATTTTTTTGTTAACGATTAAGAAACAAAGGGGTGAAGGTTAAGAACCACTGCTCCACACACAAGCTCATTTAATCACTCTGTACTTGTAGCGGTCATACTTTAGTTGGCCAAACTCAGTACGAAATAAATATAAAAAATGCTTCCCTCATTTGTTTGCGTGTGCCTCCTAATATTTAGAATTTATGGAGACAGAGCTTCGTGCCCATCTGAAATTATCAAAATGGCACCGAAAGTCCCTCACTCTCGTCATGCATTATTCATTGGCATGGCACTGGAAAGTATGCTAATTACATTTCACACACAAGTACGTTTATATAGTACGGCAGGTTTCTAATTCATAGTTTGAATTCACAAAATTAAGTTGAACGGAAACTTACAGGATAGGTAAAAAAGTGTGTCGTTCGCAAAAGCTTATCTCATGAGCAGAATAAAAATGTACGCGTACTTTTTTATTTTGGCCAATCAATGCATTTCGGTGGGCAGTGATTATGTTATAAATTGAAGGGTGCTACACGTGATTAATTCCATATAATTACGGTTACAGTATAATTGGGGACACTGTAATGGTTATCACACCGGTTCCATAACCCCGTGCAGCAGTTGAAACGATGTCAAAGTTTTAAAAAAATTAAACCTACTCCCACCTCTGTTAACCCAGCAGTGTTAAATGGTTACACCACAGTTAGTTTAATCAGTAGGTCACGTGGGGTGAAAGAAGAGATGGAATTACGTGGTTCGAGAGGATATGGAGCTGAGCGGATTTACCAATAACTGGTTCCAGCAGTGTTAAGGTCGGGCGTAAAGGATGCTTCTGGGCAGTGGGAGGCAATCGCCCTCCAGCAGCAATGGAGGGCAGAGGATCGACGCTCATAACAACGAGCAGAGCGCCGGGCGGCTAATACACAGCAAGTTGGCACAGTAGGGGGCACAGGTGGTGCATCGGCCAGTCATCTCAGTCAGTCAACCCATGGCACCTGGGTCTGTCCTGTGACCTCTTGCCAGCGCGCTTTCGACACTTCACGTGGCCTTAAAGGGCACATAGCCTGGCACAAGCAGCATGGTGACCTGCACATGAAAACCCTCCCTGAGTTTCGGGTTTACTTGTTCAAGAAGGTCCTGCATTATATATCCAATTTCACTCTTAAAAAGTATTATGGACAAAGTTTTTGCTTGCATATGATTTTATATATTGAGAGGCACTCTCGTTATTTCTGGGTCACCCGAGGTGTCCGAGCGTTTATAGAGTGGTGTGGACGCATCAGCAGCATTTATAGTATCTGTATCAGTCAGGCCAAAGGCCCAGAGGACTTTGAAACCAGTAAACAGATATTATTTGCAGCTACGACATTACATAAGCCTCCAGTGCCCTTGGAAAGACTCCAAAACGAGATGCTGCTATACATTTACACGTGATAAGCCACTTTGTTGAGCTATCATCTGTCGCCAGGTGGCATCTGAAAAATAGTTTTCTAGCTCACTGGGGTTTACCTGGTAAAATAAAAAAAGAAATAGATAATAGTTTAACGGTTGTATGTGTAATATTGTAAATTACGATGTGAGCACCCACCCTAGTTGACCAATCACCACGCGCTGCCACACGATCCCTACTGCCAGCGCGTATCACCACTACATATGTATGCTGAACTTCTTTCACATCTGACATCGCCAACCGTGCTAACCAGAGCCTTGCGAACTGCTCAGCATACTTGGCAAGACGATGTGAAATAATACTCACCGGGGACTGTTCGGCCTGAGAGGGATGTCACCCCGTGCGGTCACGTGATTGGATTGCCAGGGTGACATGTCACCGGGAATCACGAGGAGCGACCGTGTTTTTTTTTTTTGGGCTCGGAATTCCTCCCAAGCCATGGCCGACACGGCCTCTTCCCGAAACACAGCGGAGGAAATCACGTTAAGCGTGCCCCGGGCTATGAGGTGAAGAGAAAAAAAAGGACCCCTCTGAGTTATCTGCACGGTCGTTATTAAACCGAGACACGTTTATGCGTCTGATTAGTGTTCATCATCATTCGTTGTTAATATATGCAAGCGCACACATAAATACGCACTCCAAGCTCGTGTCCTGCGATGTACGCAAAGAGGCACCCTATTTAGTCTAATGGACTCAAGGGGCAAATGAGGTTAATGAACGCCTATTAACACATGTACGTACCTGAACTTTGTAATCAGTTGAGAGAGCCCATTTGGCCAACATATTCCTGCACAAGGGGACACCTGGGCACAAACAAAGGATGTAAAGGCTAAAGGAGCGGCCCTGCAATTTCCTGCACACACGACTGCTGGCAGATGGGGCCTCCGCTGGAGCGATTACCCAAACTTTACCCCACGACGCACGACCTGCCGATCGACTAACTACGGCGTTCCCCTTATATAATGCCGGGTGGACAAAAGCCAAGGGTAATTTAAGAAATTTTCCCCATTGATTCAACAGCTGAGCTGAGGGGGATCCAACCGCCCGACGTATAGGTTGTGTGATTTCGGTGTGCTCACCGTTACATAATGGCAGCGTCCGAAATCTCGCGGAGAATGTATGGAACAAAATATATCGGTGTAGAAAGAAAAAAAAAATGGGAAAAATAAATATGAAGACAAAGTTTCCATACTAATTGTTAATAATCCGCACGTAAAAAATCACACACACACACCCAAAAAAAGATAAAATCCCAAGGTGCAAAACATTTCCCACACATGATGAGCGATGACTCAGGGTACTGATATAACACAAATCCCCCGCGAGGCATCCAGCCACCCACAACTATAAGTCAGTGATTATTACATTTCGGATTACTTGTAATTGTTCTCAGTACGAATATCATAAAGATATTCACTATTTGCCTGTAAGTCATTTGATTCACGTGTAAGGGCTAGCACAGCGTTTTGTCTCTCACACCGGACCAGGCAAACAATTGAAGGCAGGCTTGAACCAGGGGAGGCCTGATAGAGTTCCAGATATGACTCGACCCACCAGTGATGTGAATGGCTGGGCATTTAACCTGTGTTGGTGGGATTTCAGCGTAATGTGCGAACATTTATACCGCATTTGTATACTTAATTTTTACAGTATTGTCCATATGTATATACACATTGATTCAAGTTGAGTTCAAGATTTTTTTTCAGATATCAGTTATTTAGGCGAAAGTTAAGATTTGACTTCAAATATTTATAGTTTATATGAAAATTTTTACATTTTTCGATTTTCAGAATTAGCAAAAGTGACGTCACGAGTCATAACTATTACGTCGTGTGGCAGCACTATTAGCGGGGCAATCACGAAAGTGATACCGTATCAGTGATGTCATTAATTGCATTTTCAAATCAATCCCAACCAATTTCGAATCGTCTAAAATTTACACCGAGACCCGATTTAAAACAAATTCTGTCATCGTCAAAAAATTCGGGAGCTCATCCCCGACGTGGACATATGCATTTTTGAACACTCCATATGCATGAACACGTGTTATGTACAACACTTAATGTCAATGATATCTCAATACCAACGAAGCATTAGAAACGAGCAAACGTCGTTATGGATTCATGGGAAATTTTGAATTGCTTCCACGGCCGCCTAAAAAGCTAGAGGTGCAACCACAAACACAGCAGGCCCATGGGCTGGATCAATGTGAAAGCGCTCCACCAGGTGAGACCTGGTTTGCTTTCCTGCTGTGTAATTAGCTCACATGTGCCAGGAGCTGTATGTATGCATAAGATAGTCTTCTCATTTAATAAACATGCTCTCTTTATAACATGTTTTTTTTTCAGGCCCAGCTTGGCCTAGATTTCAACAGTGTTGGTTTTGACCTAACATATTTAACTTCTAACATTTGTCTGATTGTGCTCACCGGTTGGCTCAATTATGAAATGAAGACTATATATACGTGTAAAAATACATAGTCAAATTAAATAACTTCAGCCATTATAAATTCAACGATGAACGAAAGCCTCTCCATGCCGTGGCGGCCATTGCAGATTTTTTTTCCTCACATGCTGGTCACATGGTGGTAAGGGGTGCCATGATGGCCAGATGTAAACTACCTGGCATGCTCTACAGGAGGTCATGGGTTCGATATCGAATCTGACACCAGCTATATATTTGGTGTTTGTGTAGTGTTTTAAGGACGGACTCCTACACTTCTTTATGGCACACACTGTTTATTATCTTAATACACCGTCCCTATCACACTAAGGGGTATATGGTCCCCTCACCCTTTACCCTCAGAAGGTACAAGCCTCCGGACCTTGCAGGCTATCTAATCTCCATGCTCTCCCAGCATCCTCTGGCTGGACCTAGGGGATCTCTCCCCGACCACTGGTTACTCTGAGCCCTAGCCCTGATAAGGGTTGGAGGGCTTGGCCCAGGGTCCTAGACGTCTTCGGCCGACTTGGGTCTTCGTGTAGCAGAACCTCTTCAGAGCTCTCAGCGCTCTGGCTTTTATACCTGTTCGTGGCCGGGTTGTCCAATCCCCGGCCACCTTGTGAGACCCTCTGATTGATCCTTCCCAATCTGGGTTTTGATCCTACCTCACCAAGTTTGACCCTGACCGTTTGATTGAGCGGGGAAACCTTGTTTACGATCTGCTGTCACAGTTTGCGAACAGCGAGTAGTTAACACCACTACATTTGCATGCTGTCCCTGTGGTCGCATGGATTTTTCTCCGTGTGCTCAGGTTTTCCCCTCCACATTTAGAATCAGCATGCGTTTAGAGTTTTCGGCTGCTATACATTTCCACGTGATAAGCCACTTCGTTGAGCTATCATATGTGGTCAGGTGGCTTCTGAAGAAGAGCTATATAGCTCAATGGGCCTTACCTGGTGAAATAAAACAAAATAGTTGAGATTTAGTTTCGTTCAGGTTGGTCACAGGGCTGGGAGAACCACCACCAGTTCTGCTTTCACTCGTCACTGATGTGAGTCGATAATTGAACTCAGTTCACTGGGTTCAGATTGCAGCGCGTTAACCACTTGTACCGCCAGTGGCTCTGCATGAACCACCGTGTTGCCCGACGGGATTACCGTTGAAGTAAATATTAAATTTGAACCCCACTGCACAGCGGTGTCTTGCAAAACATATTCACTGCCTATGCGTCTGACCTCGTGGGAAGAAAGACTGCGACAACTCTACTCCACGGGCCGTCATCGCCGATCCACGGATCGCGGACCATTCATTGCAAACGTCGGCGTCATCGCAGCGATGCGGGCGGATGGAAGTGCCCATGCTGCTCTGTGACAACCCGCATGTGCCGTGCGCCCTGCGCTCTGTTTGGTTGCAGCAGCAGCTGATCCTGCAGAGCAGTCACCATGGGGCGACGCTTCAGCGGCCTCGAGGTCATTCTCATCACGATCAGCATCCTCTTCATGGTGGCCGCCGTGGCGCTCATCGTGGTGATGTTCGTTCAACAGCCGGGTGAGGAACCGTGCGCTCGTGATGGCGACTCTTCGAAGCCACGTGACGAAGGCGTTGCCATAGCGGTGCACGACGTGAGGTGTCGAAGGATCGCTGCTCGCCAGACGTAATGGGACAGACCTCAGGTGGTCCAGGTTGACTGACCGACATGACCTGTGCTCCGACACTGATCCAGCTCACCGTGTGTTATACTCGCCCGGCACTTTGTACGTGCATTCGCACACATAGTACAGGGCATGGATCAAACACTTTCAAGGCTTGTCATAAGTGACAAGAGCTGTTCTCTTTGCTTCAGTATTCTTGTATAAAGAATAGCATTCTATTCGAAGCTTATTTAAACAAAAAAAAACAACGAATCTCTAAATGTATTACAAAGTTAACAGAACATGCCAATTCTGTTTACGTGACAACCCTGACTTGTTGGCTGTGTCGGGTAGTGGTGGGTTTTAATGACACATTTATATATTTACGCGATCTAACCCAAAAAAAACCCTATTATGGATGATATTGGTCGCGAAAGGCTACGTGTTAGACTCATTTCTGAGTTGCCTTAATTTAGGGTCGCCACATATCACGTACAGAAACTGGGCCATATTATGGAATAAAGAATAATTAACCAAACCTCATGAGGGGAGAACAACAATGCAAATGCATTGACTTTGCCTGAAAGTAACAGACACGGGTACATTTTAACACACCAGGAATAACTTCCAGATTTCAAACGATGGCAGCTATGTCACAAAGAGGACTGTCCTCTGTCCTCCAACACAGCGAGGCACCGCTGGGTCACGAGAGTTTCCGAATGGAAATGTCATCATCTCATAACCTGACACAATTAATATATTTGGGGGGGGGGGTGATGCGGGGGGAAAGAAAACGGATGGACAATGATTAGCTTCAGGCAGTATTGGTCCCGAATTGACAGAACCATTGGAAGGTGATGTAACAGAACCATCCCTGCAGTATTTTGAACAACCTAAGTTTGAGTGTAGGTGTTAAAACTTTCTATTTACATGTTTTATTCGGTGCAATTGTGAACAACAGCAATGCCAGACATCTAATCGGCATAACCATTGGTTCACTGCAGCTCAAAGACTCAGTCCCTACAAGGCGTGTGATGAAGTCAGGAGATGTCCATGTTGCCCTGCAAAGACAATTTGTCCCCTGGTGATTAAACTACATATGTTTTTTTTTTAATTACATTTTAAGGCTACAGTTGACGCAGTGGTTCAGGAGTCAGAGCTCTGAGATGGCACAGTTGAGATCCTGGGTCCGAGATCAGGTTTTAGTCACACATGTATACACTGGTTTATCAGGGTACTACAACAATCAACAATTTTAATTCAAAATGAAGGCTATTGGGTTACATCACACACATATTAATGTGTGAATAATAAAACAAACAAATGATCTAACCCAAATACCTTGTTTTCATGAATAATATTGGTCGGCAAAAATCTGACGTGTTGAAATTGACATGACAGACAAGTCAGCCGAGTGGAAAAGCTGGGCAAGAGCGTGAGACAGTGAGCGGTGAAAGGTTGGTGATGACCATGGTGAGGTGAGCTTAACATGGGCCGAGCGAAAGGAGGGTGGAGTTGTTGAGTTAAGTGGGCTTGAAATCGGTGCTGCATCAATGCACTTCCATGCTGCAATTGTGTCCTCTCGTTGACCCAACGTTATGGTAAACGTGCATTGACCCAAGGTGATGGCGAACGTGTGTTGACAAAAAAAATATGTTACGTTGGCCTCGCATTGACCCTACGGGCGTGCCCGCTGGGCTACGGTCCCCCATGAGTCACGTCGCAGATAAGCGAGTCGCTGCACGGGGAGTTGTTGCGCAAGCAATGTGCGTTGGCAGCGGGACATCGCGCAAGTGTAGACCGTGGCTCGTGGATAACGATTGACAAGGCGTGCAAGAACGAGAGCGCTGTTGTGGCACCGCGAGCATAGCGGTAGCTGTCTCCCATTGGCCCCGGAATAACCAACGTGCTCTACAAAAAAAAACACAACGCATTCGTCAAGAATACTGGAGCCCTTCTTCATAGCACTTATGTTTGCGGGCACTGCCCAATGTGGCCTATTGTATATGTTGTTTGTTTCCGTAAACGGCAGTGCACATTGAGCATGTAACGTCTGCGCTCCTTGAACGGATGAATAGCAAAGCTGCACATCGTCTCTGCTGAAGACATCCAGTCGTGGCTAACAGACCCCGACATTGGCATTTAGCTCCTGAACAGAAAACATATTGCCAAATGTAAGGGTAGAATATGCCCCTCGTAGAATAAAACCGAATTGACACGGTTTCACTTTGGAGATGTAAATGCAAGCATTGGTGCGAATTCTCGGTGCGTTCGATGCGGCACTGGTTGTGCGTAGACTTTTATATATATATACAGTGCTGTACATCTATAAAGCTGTTTTCAAAGACTGACACATTTTAATTAAGATAACATCAATGGATACAGCATGCACAACCTCATTTTAATCAGAGGTACCATTAGGTATATTGAATAGGTTATTTTGGTCCTGCCAACCACAACAGCCAGGTACTTTGCCATGCCATAAAGTTCCATTATCTGTATTTGAGCGAAACTTCTAGAATTACCTCCCTTGACCAGAGTCTAAAATGCAAAAGTCTCAATGCAAGTTTATGCCCCACCCTCCAGTTTCAATAAAGCCAAACTTGGGAACAGTTTACCTGTCCAACAACAACAGCAACCGCCATTCGCCACCAAGTGGTGATGACGTCACCACGGCACTTAAGGTCAGGTTATGCGCACTTTATGGCCACTTGAAGTGCCCTCAAACCGTATTATACAGGGCGGAACTTCACCTCATCCACTTTTATCATTCGTCCAGACCCTCTTCTTTTCACACACTCATATAAAGTACGATGTATATTTACCATATCTATTGTACCAGGTAAAGCACACTGCGCTATATAGTTAATTTATCAGAAGCGACCTGAGGCCACCAATGATAGAAGGGTAAAGAACCAATTATCATATTTTTACTGGCAAATGAGGTTCCCATAGTGTAGATGCTTGCCCCGAGCTCTCATACTCTGATGGTGCATTGTCTTTGAGTTGTGCGCCTTTTGGCGTCATCTGGTCCAACCCATATGAGACTAGGCTCTAAGGAAAGCTGTCTCGGGTGTGGATCAATCAACTTTAAGGACAGTGCACATTATCAGAGTTATGTTCTTTTGTTTGTATTATGACTGCAGGTATTGCGGTCTATGCAAACATGACTCCTTGTAAAAAGGTGTCAGTTTTGTTGCCAGATAGAAGGGTAAAGAACCAATTATCATATTTTTACTGGCAAATGAGGTTCCCATAGTGTAGATGCTTGCCCCGAGCTCTCATACTATGATGGTGCATTGGCTTTGAGTTGTGCGCCTTTTGGCGTCATCTGGTCCAACCCATATGAGACTAGGCTCTAAGGAAAGCTGTCTCGGGTGTGGATCAATCAACTTTAAGGACAGTGCACATTATCAGAGTTATGTTCTTTTGTTTGTATTATGACTGCAGGTATTGCGGTCTATGCAAACATGACTCCTTGTAAAAAGGTGTCAGTTTTGTTGCCAGATAGAAGGGTAAAGAACCAATTATCATATTTTTACTGGCAAATGAGGTTCCCATAGTATAGCTCAACAAATTGGCGTCGCTTGTCGCGTGGAAATGTACAGCAGCCAGATACTCTGAATGCGTGATGTCGATTTCAAATGTGGTGGGAAAAACCGGAGGACGCGGACAAAAATCCACGTGATCACGGGGAGGGAGAGAGACACACAAACTTAAAATATTCAGCGGGCATCAGGATCGGGATCGAATTCACGACCTCCCGGATACCAGGCGAGGTAATTAATGTCTCCCAATCGTGGCATCCCTGACCACCATGTGACGAGCATGTGAGAAAAAAGGCGAATGACTGCCACGGCATGGAGAGGTTTTGTCCATCGAAAAATTTAGAATGGCTGAAGTTATTTTATTGTACTATGTATTTGTCCACGTATATATAGTCTGTATTTCATAATTGATTAAACCAGTAAGCATAATTAGACACAATCTCAGAAGTTAAATATGTTACGTCAAAACCCGCACTGCTACAAGCTAGGCCGAATTGGGCCTGGTAAAAAAAAGAATCTGCCAGAAAAAGAGCATATTTATTAAATGAGCATGGTATATTACACATACAGGCGAGGCAGTTAGCATGTTACCACCGTGGCTCCCCCACCGGCCCAGTTGCCGCAGGTGAATGTATGTGTGTATGTATGTATGTAGGCATGTGTAGTGAGTCCAACTGAGTCGCTGACGTTGTTATTTAGAGGCAATACTTTTATTGTAACATCAATCCGTTAACACAAAGAGGTAACTGCTCCTTCACCAGATACAGCGTAGAGTGGTGACCACCCAGCTAACTCCTCTATACGTAGGAGTTACAGCTACGAAGGGTCAGACCCTCACTTGGGTCCCCGACCACGTGTTGATGCCTCGTAGAGCTTCCAGCTTGTAGAACGAAGAACCCCAGTTCCCCCCAGGGACCCACCTTATATCGCCCCGGGTCGGGGCCTGCTCCACCCTCGTCCCCACCCGCCTTCTCGAGCGTTCTAGCTCCCTCTCGATCCCTCTCGAGAGCTCTCTCCGGACACGTGATCACTCCCTAGCCACCCCCCACCTGGGAACCTCTCTGTGGACACTCCAGATCACGTGTCCTAGGGGTCAACCAGAGTGCCATCGCCCGGGGCAACCCTGCCGCTGGGCTGACACTCTCCCACTCTCCCTGGTGGGAGCCCGCACGACACGCGATGCTTGGTGCCTGCGCTATCCCAACGCTCACCAAGCCCCGCTAGGGCTGGTACTACACCCGCCTACGGGGTTTCAATCTAGATTCAAAAGTGCATAGCTCCAGTGGCTCATCTGAAAGCGCGTGATGCAGTGACCGTCTTTGTTCAATGGCTAGGCAAAAGCCTGCTGCTGCAAGAATGACATATGAAGTCAATTCGGTCTGCAGAAACAACATTCCCTCTACCTTCTCACTACCAAATTACATGGTGATGCTGCTCTGGCAGGGGTGCACAAATACCAACAACAAAAACTTAACGCAATCGTCGATAACACTGGCAACAAAAGAATGGCAAATTATAGGTAACGTTTCGGGCAATGGCCCTTCATCAGAGCACATACGTTATGTACTGTTTGTGCTTGTACACCACTGCCAATGCAGTATCAATTATGTATAGTCTGTTCTCCTATAACGCGGTAGTTGCGTCCCTGAAGAACAGAGCATTATGGGAAAAATCGCGTTATAATAAATAATATAATGTAGGCTAAAGCACAGTCCGCGATAATACGTGAGATGCGCACGCAGGCTGAACATAGACTGAGGTGTGTGTGTCTAGCGTCTAGAAGCATCCAGCAACATCCCGCCTTGTGCGATGATGCTACATCAAGGTAGCTGTACGATCGCTTATTCCTACTCACGTGACGTAGTTCTGTTCACTCAATCGCGTTATAAAACATGCGTTCCCTAATACATTCATCATGGCGTTATATCCAATTCGCGTTACGAAAACAATACCCGACATTATATGAGAGCAGCCTGTATATGCTATGAGGAGGGGCCACTTCCTGAAACCTCACCTATATTATACGTTTCCTGACGAATGTGTTGATTTATTTTGCTCTCTTTCTGACAAATCATCGAAGAGTTATCCTTCTATCACGAGCCGCAGGGTATGGTGGCCTTGACCTTGCAGCAGGATTATCATTGTAGAGTACAATATCTTGAAATTATGTTCTTCTGCAAGTACCGTACTTATGGAGATGATATTGGTGAGCATTGTTGCTTCCTTTAGATGGATGAGAAGCTGACACAAACTGGAGTGTGTGCTGATATACAATGGTGACTAGTTATTATGATATTTAGTGCGAAACTGCACAACCAAATTTTTTGGGAAGATTTTACGTGGTCCTATTATATTCTGTTGCCTGACAGCTTAAGATGAGTGCCGTCTATTGTAGGGAAAACAATAGCTGGCTAACATATAATATTTTATGATAATCTACTATTGCCTTGAGCTTAAATATATTTATCTTAAACCACTGCATCATCATATGTAATAGCAAGGCCGTAATTATAATATATATTGAGGGGGGACACATCCCCCCCCAATATTCAAATATGTTCAAAATAATAAATATTATAATATTATTTGTCCCCCCAAATATATTGCTATAAACAATATATATTTTTTAATTCTATGCTATGTAAATAAAAACACAAATTTGCTAAACCTTGGCCACAATATCTGGATTTGTATTTACACAACAATGCATATATTTACGTTCATATTATTGTTGTCATGGTTGTACTTAATAAATGCCTAATCTCTGTCATTACATACAATGGCACTAGAAAAGGTAAAAAAGAAAAAAACAGAGCAATGTAATACAATACAGTATTAGACATTATTGAAAAAATATTAAAAAGTCCATCCAATGTGTTAGTGCATTTTTTATATTTTAGGCAGCAAATGTGTTTTCAGATGTAGATTGTATTTTCTGGGGGAGGACCCCCAGACCCCCTGGAAGATTTGGTCCCCCCCAAAGTTGACTCCATAGCTACGGCCTTGTGTAATAGTATTGGTTTTCTTGCAGTTTCGTGTATTTTCCACGGTAAATTGTATTTTCTAATTATATTTGATTATACACTTCCAACAAATTATCGACAATTAAAAAAAACAATCTCTAAAAAATTTGTATTAAAATTTTCTCATTATGCGCCTGGGCTTTTAAATAAAACTCACCATACGGACGTCTGAGCACAGAGACATTTAAATGCATTGGGCACCGTGCTCCAGTAATATTTTAATTCCTGATGTTCCGTAATAGCAATCGTGCATTGAAGCCATTAGATAACAACATCGGACCGCAATTTAACAGAAATGTAAACGCCGCACTGTGCTATTATTAAATATGACTCAGAAGTTGTATATAGCGCCGGATAAATCAAGGCTTCGCTCTGGCAATCCAATTAATGCAGCAAATGACTTGTTTCTTAACCCGTCCGTCAATAAATACGTTAGCGCGCCAATAAGATGCAATTGCCTAGTGATTTTATGAGGGCTCCCCCCCCCCCCCCTTTATGTGGGCTTGCAATCTGGAGCTATTTGGCAGTTTTACTTTTTGACCGTTTGGAGTCTGAACTTTAAAAAAATCGCGCCGAGCTGCGACGCGAAATAAAAGTCTCCTTGAAATCTCCACCGCGCCCGCTGTAAAAGTCCCCTGGCACGGGCAGAGGTAGCGTGGGCTGGCTATGGCTGCTGGCAGAACGGTTAATAAACCGACGCGTAATAAAACAAATCACCCTCTGCGTCTGTGCGTGGTGACACGGCGATTTTTTTAATTGTTTTGTATGTATATATATTTTTGTAATTATTTTTTGGCACGATTCCAAGTTACCTGCAATGGAATTACTTCCTTATTAAGACTTATTAAGGGATTAAAAGCCGGGTCTTCTAATTATTTTGTATGGATTTATGAGCCCTTGCGTTGCAAAGCTGTAGATCACGGTGTTGCATTAGCACCACCCCTGAATGCTATCGAGCCTATGGATTCGTGTAATGTGGCAGGATTCTTAACAAAAAAGGCTGGGAATTAGTTGGCATCTGAAATATGATTATTAATTCAGCCACTTATTTATTTATTTGCAATACTTATTTACTTTGACGTTTTTAATGGTAACTTTCTTGATTAAAATATGTTTTACGAGTTTAATTTTCCACTTCGCACCAATTTGTAGCTGCGCGGTGACCCCAGCGTGTACATTATTATTATTATATTTTGTTGTTATAAATGAATGAAATCACAGTGGCTTGGTGGCTAACCCAATGTTATTATACTGCCCGTGGCTAATATACAAAGATGGGATAAGTGTCTTTGCAGCTGGGTTAATGTCCTAGATGTTTTTGTCATGCACTTGTTCGTACTTTGTTTCACTTCTGACGCCAGATGTAGTAACGCTCACGACTCGTTCACACCGGAGTTGGAGGCACACTTGTTTATTTAACACCAACGTTGTGACATACACATTTGAGGGGGTATCGGCCCCCTCACCCGTCTATCTGAGGACACACCTCTCTAGCTAACCCTAGCCTGCCTCTGAGTCCTCCACTAATGGGCTAGGGGAGGCTATCTTGGCCCGACACTGGTCAGTCGGGCCCGGTACCCAGAGTCCAGACCAGCACTGGCTCTGGCTCTGGTACCACGCCACTGGCTCGAGCCTGCGCGGTCCTGATAAGGACGGCGTACCAGGGGGAGTCCAGGGCTCTATCTCAGACGTCTTCCGCCTCCTCTTCTTTAGCTAAACATCACTCCCGAGCCCTTCGATACAATCCCCTTTTATACCCAACCCCTCCCTGAGGGGTGGGGCCCCGGGGGATCATAACGACCGAATCGACCCCCCAGGGTGTCTGGCGCGGACGTCGCAGAGGGCACCTGCTTGTGCACACATGTAGCCCCGCCTACTGTGTTTGTTTACCATAGGCTGCCATGCATAACGGGCTCTCTCTCTAACACCCCTACACACTCAAACATGAAATCAGATCCATACTCTTTTGTTTTTTCGGTAAAATCAGGTAAGTTAAAAAAGAAAACATCAATTAAATCACGACGTTTCGGAGGCAATACAAGCTTCCGTCTTCAGGTGGAAACGTCACAGCAAAATGACTGTATCAAGTCATGATACAGTAATTTTGCTGTGACGGAAGCTTGTGTTGCCTCCGAAACGTCGTGATTTAATTTATTTTTATTTTTTAACCGACTTGACTTTACCGACAAAAACAAATATTATGGACCCTTGCAAATCGCGACAACTTCAAATCTAGAATGGAATCAGATAGTTTCAGCATTTTGCGCATCGAAAAAAATGCCGAAAGTGTCATCTCTCAACACGTTCTTAGATTCTTTATTTGGAGATCATGAATGTCGGTGTCTTGTTTTATTCCACTTTGTAAATGTTTATAGCTAAAGGGATTCAACTTTCACGCCGCTAACGTCTAATTGTGCCTACGTACACGATGGTCTTAGTTATCTCTTCTCTTCATTTTTGTCTGTGTTGTAAAATTTAACTGCACTTTAAATTTCATTTCTTTAGGTCAACCTTGTTTTATTTTAAATGCGATCTTTTATATTTTTTTGTCGAACGTTGGTCTTGTAATATGTTTTATGATACCTTTCATTAAAATGTTCTGTTGCTTCCATGAATACTGTAAATTTCGAATACATTTGTACTTGATTAACCCAGGTTGTCGCTTCGTAAATACATTTCAGCGCTTGATCATGTAGACTGGTGTTTCTTTAATGTTTTAGCCTGCGGACCATTTTGCCAATGCAAACATTTATCTGGCATGCATCTCTCTAAATGGCAGTAATACAACGAGATTTATATTACCAAAACATATTTTTTTTACTCAGATATAACATTTTTTATTTATGGGTGGTGGGGCATTTAGATCTTAGGCGTAGCAGTGAGTTTAAACGGGGTAATTTACCTCAACTTTATATATATTGTAAAATATCATAAGTAAAACATTCGTCAATGTACGAAACAAAAGGGATAAACGTTCTCATTATTTCCGGATCAAGTTGTGTCGTGCGGACCGCACTCTGAGAGCCACCGCTCAAGAGGTTTGCGCTGTCACTCTGCCTCGTCGTTCCGGCAGAATAATCGACATTTTTGGCAGAAAAAGTGCCCGTTTTCACAATTTACAAATCACGCGTGGGCAGGTCTTATCGCACCTCCGATTAGCACGGTTGGGCACGTACGGTGCGAAAGAAGTTCAACATGCAAGCATACGTCGTCACCGGCAGGTCCACTCAGTTGCCAGTCCTTTTGTGCCACATCAGCCCATCTCAATTCTGACCTGATCTGTGCCTATTTAGCCAAAGAGAAGATGCTTGGACATGCAGTCACTGATAATGTGGGCTATCTGACCCAGCCAATGCGGGTTGTTTTGTCCTGCCTAACAAGACCCCTCATGGGAATATGTATAGATCTTAAAAAATTTAAAAGCGACTCACACAATCCTGATATTTCTTTTTTTACCCAGGATGCATCGTGGGCAGGCACGCCAGCCTGAATATTTCAAGTTTGTGCGGATGTTCTTTTAAGGGAGTCCACATTTCCGATGTGTAGAGAAGAAATTGAATCATTGTGGGTGAGAAGAACTGCAGTGGCGGGATGTTAACTCCCTCGCCTGGTATACAAGAGGTTGTGGGGTCTATTTTGACCCAGACGCCTAAATATTTTGAGTTTGCATGTTCTCCCCGTGATCGCGTGGATTTTTCTCCATGTCCTGCCATTTTTACTCCACATTTAAAAACACGCGATGAGGGTATTTGTCTGCTATAAATTTCCAAATGATGAGCCACTTTATTGGGCTATCATTTGTGGCCAGGTTGCTTCTGAGAAAGATCTATATAGTTCAGTGGGCTTTACCTGGTAAACTAAAATAAAATAAGTTTTATGATATGGCAATACTATCCATGACAATGGATGGCTTTCGCGAAGATGTTCTTGGCTGGCGATGTAAACCCGATGGACCCTTTTAGATGTTGCTTTTTCCATGCAACAGAAGAAGATGACAATGTACAGTTTATAACATTGTTATGGATACACGCACCAAATATTGGGATAGCAGTTAAAACACGTCAAACTGACGTTAACCTTAGTTTAAGAGTAAAAAAGAAAAGCTAGAATGTGGATGTGATTCATGGTCTGCTATGAATACATTTAATATGCTATTCTCCACATCAACAAAATACTCTCCCACGCCCCGACCCTTCGTTCGTCCTGCCACCCTATGCTGCCGTGGCGTAACGGTTAGGGCGCTGGACTTGCCACCCAGAGGTTGCCCTGTTCATGCTCCCCGGCGTGGCAATTGAAACGATGGTGCAAAGTTTCTGAAATAACTCCCCCCCCCCCCCCCCACCAGCTCTGTCCACCCAGCGGTGTAAAATGAGAAAACGACAGTTGGTTGACCCCGCGGGGGTCATGCGCGGTGGTGGTTTATTCCTCCAGCGTGTGCGCGATCGCCCGAGCCATGTGAGAACCATCCTCGGTGAGCTGCGTGCACTCCTCGTAGACCTCCGCTGGACATAGTTAGCGGAGAGTCATCGCGATATGCGGCATTTTGTTTGTTTGTTTAGCGCCTCAGCTGTAGTTTGGGTTGTCACGAAGACCTCAGCGGTTTAGGTTGGCTGAACAGAGACTAGAATTATGTTCAACGAGGCTCCGCTGACCTGTGGTGGGGTAAAGTGTGAGTATTCCCAACCAGTTTGGAGCTCACTATGGTGGAGCCCCTTCTGCCAGCAGTGGCATGAACAGGCAATTGCATGGCTGCACCTTGAACTTTGGGTATCATCTGAGATGTCACATCAACCCCACCCCCAGGCTACTCTGACTCCCACACCTCCCATGCCCATACCCTAATTCTGTTGTTATTATTATTATTATTTAAAATCATGGACATGCATTTAGAAACCCCTTGTGTCTGTAGTGTTTCCGAGAAGCACTTACAGAAATGCACAATTTGAACATAATCAATTCTTAATTGCATAATTCGATATATGGATGAGCCGTAAGAAAATAATTCACTTTAATCGACGAAAATCTACATGGCGAGCAGTAGCGGTGTCTGTGTTTCTGGTGACAAGGTTTTACAGATCAGCTGCTTATATAAGATAGCCTAGGGACCTGGCCTTTGCATAATTTAGTCCAGAGATCGGTATGATCCCAACATCAATCATTTGCCCAGTAAAGCCTCACAGAGTAACCAGACTTTTTTCAGAATATCTTATCTCATATTTATCTAGCGCCTTTAGCCAAGGCGCTTTGCACGGGTTATACGTGGTACAATGAGGTTTGTTAAGGGCGATATGGTGGATAGGGATGGGTATGGGGAGGGAGGTTAGTGGGGACGGGAATGACGAGGGTACCTAGGGATGGAGGAAACGATGGGCCAGGGAGTGGATGTGGGTGTCTTTAAGGAAGGAGCAGAAACTCGACAAGGAGGGTGCTTCTCGCTTCATGTGGAGGGGAAGTTTGTTGCAGTGCACGGGGATGAGTCGGGAAGAGGAGCGGAGACGGTGGTTGTGCTGGAGGAGAGGGGGAACGGTGAGGCGTAGTGGGCGAGATTGAGAGCGTAGCTGGCGGGCGGGGACATACTAGTGGAGGAGAGAAGCGCGGTACGGTGGGGCAAGGCCATGGAGAGATTTAAATACCAGCGTAAGGAGCTTGAACAGACACCGATAATAGATAGGGAGCCAATGCGTTTCCTTAAGAAGGGCGGAGGTGTGGGAGCAGTGTGGCAGGTTGTAAATAAAGCGTGCAGACGCATTTCATGTCGGTTGTAGTGGAATGAATGCATAGGCTGGGAGACCCGAGTGGGAGGGAGTTGCAATAGTCTAACCGAGGGAAGATTAGTGAGTGTATTAGTAGTTTGGCGGCAGGCTGAGTGATGAGAGGGTGTATTTTGCGAATGTTAATAAGGTGGAATCGACGGTTGCGGGTGATGGCGGAAATGCGAGAGCGAAAAGGACACCAAGTTTGTGGGTGGAAGGGACAGGGGGTGAGTGAGACGGGTGGGAAGGTGATGGTGGGGGTGGGTGCAGGGAAAAGAGCACCCTGGGTTTTAGAGGGAGTGATGGCAAGGAGGTGGAGCGACATCCACGACTGAATGGTCGGTTAGGCAGGCTCAAGCACGAGAAGAGAGGTCCGGAGTGAAGGTGGAGGAAAGGGAAGAATATTTGGATGTCGTCGGCGAAGAAGTGGTGGGAGATGTTAAAGGAGGAGATGTGGGCTTCGAGAGGGGAGATGTAGAGAGAGAAGGGGGCCCACGATAGAGCCTTGGGGAACACCGGCTGTGATTGGGGAAGGAGGGATGAAGGAGTGTTTGAAGGAGACCATGGATGAGCGTGAAGAGAGCTGTGAGTGGAGCCAGTGCCGGATTAAGCTAGTGCCGGGCCTGTAGCATGATGTTATAAAGGGGCTCTACATTTTTAAAAAACACGTAAATATTAAAACACAAATGTTTAACTTGCATAGTAAAGTAAGTGCATGTTTTCATTTTCTATACAGCCAGATAATACGACAAATCGCTAACCTTAAACACCCAGTATAGTACTATAGTAATAGAGCAAGTGCAGAATCACTGAACCGGACTTGATAGCTTTAAAGCATTTAGCGCGGGGCCCTTGAAAGTGCAGGGCCCGTAGCATGGGTAGCTACTTTTGCTACTAGGATAATCCCGCACTGAGTGGAGCCAGGATACAGCAGTGCCGGAAATGCCCGGATCAGAGAGAGGGTAGAGAGAAGGGCGGGATGAAGGACAGTGTCCAAAACCGAGGAGAACGAGGAGTTCGAGGAGCAGTGGGCGATGGAGGAGGAGGCCGTGTGCTCGGTGGCAGATGACGGGGAGCTCTGCATGCTGATATGAGCTACCCGTCGGAGGCTGTCGGACTGCGAGAAGGGCTGCGTGCAGAACGAGAGAGAGAGAGAGAGTGAGCGAGAGAGTGAGCGAGAGAGTGAGCGAGGGAGTGAGCGAGGGAGTGAGCGAGGGAGTGAGCGAGGGAGTGAGCGAGGGAGTGAGCGAGATAGTGAGCGAGAGAGTGAGCGAGGGAGTGAGCGAGAGAGTGAGCGAGGGAGTGAGCGAGAGAGTGAGCGAGAGAGTGAGCGAGGGAGTGAGCGAGGGAGTGAGCGAGAGAGTGAGCGAGAGAGTGAGCGAGAGAGTGAGCGAGGGAGTGAGCGAGAGAGTGAGCGAGAGAGTGACCGAGAGAGTGAGCGAAAGAGTGAGCGAGGGAGTGAGCGAGGGAGTGAGCGAGGGAGTGAGCGAGAGAGTGAGAGAGAGTGAGCGAGAGAGTGACCGAGAGAGTGAGCGAGAGGTGGGGGTTTACATAAAGCAAAGTTTAAAAAATTTACGAAATGATGAACGAAGCAAAGTTACAAATATTTACGAAATGATGATCGAAGCAAAGTGCCGAATACACCGAGCATCTTCTTGTTTCCACTGATCGTAAAAAAAAGGAGTGAGGAGAGAGTTGGTCACGTGGTTCTGGATGGTAATGAGGGCGGTTTCTGTGGAGTGCAGCGGGCGACAACGAGACTGGGTGGGAGTGGGTGTAGGTGACGTTGGTGAGGCGAGGGAGTCGACAAGACGCTCGATAACTTTGGAGCGAAAGGGAAGCAGGGAGATGGGACGGTAGTTGGAGAAGTTAGGCACCTGCATTGAAATATTTGGCCAATTAAATAGTTTTTTTTTTTACGTGGGAGGACTTCGAAGTACATTGAGAAACCCCACACACATACACCGGGGTAACACTCAAATATGCGTCTACGTATGTTGAACTTCTTTTTGCACCGTACGCAGCCAACCGTGATAACTAATCAGAGGTACAGGGGAAAGGACTACAATATTTGCTCAGCCAACCTTCGTAGCAGCAACAAGCCTGCAACCAACCTGATATTCCGAGGCAGTCTCCTATACCCAAGTGCTATCTCAGATGAGACATCCCAGAGGCATGGAGTTCGGGATGACTTGGCACGCAGATAAAAAAAACGGCCCGAAGACCTGGGCTGTGGACGCTGCAAGCCTCGTGCGAGATAGCTCCTTGACGTCTGCCGACTTGGGGCTCTCCGCTGCGGTGTGTCTGCACGCCTGCAGCGCCATCAGTATTCCATCGGCTTGCACAGCGCCCCTCTCGAAGCGTTAACCCTCACAAAGCAACTCGCTCCGTTGGCCAGCTCAACAAAAAAATCAACGCCAATGGTGTAAAACAACAACAGCAAAAATCCACCTTCATAAACGAATTCGCCCGCAAAGCTGTATTGGCATGTGCCACAAAGAAAGGTGAAAACTTTTGTAAGAAAAAAAACTGAAACGAGGTTGTCTGAATAAAGAGTTGGTTGGTTTTGATTTGGGCTTAAGAATGATCAGCCTGCCTTGGTTGCGTTTGACACCCGTAGGTTCTCTCGCAGTATCACGCCAATGAATATTCAAGGGGGCTTCCGGCCTTCGAGCCAAGCCACCTCTCGTTGTTTGCGAATCTTCAGCGGGCACATTTGGTGCCTGTTCTGTGGCCTTGTTGTCTTCAGTGAAGTCTCGGACATGCAATCCCATTGCTTGAGCATCGTTGTTGTTGCTGTTGAAGGGTAAAAAGGCGCAAGCCTAGCAATTTCTTGTTCATGCCACTTGCTGCACGCAATCGAGTTTAGTCGAGGGAGTTCCGGACAGCCCACTCTTTAAAGGGTATTGGGGCCACTTTTCGATGCTAGCCAGACATGTTTTTTTTAGCACGGTCGCACCTATTAGCACAGTTGGCTACGTACGGTGTGAAAGAAGTTCAACATACATACATCTTAGAAGAGGTGGGTGCACCCACACGACCTTCCAATAAACTTGCTGTGGCATACTCCTTTATACTGCTGGGTGGACGGAAGCAGGGGGAATTTAAGATACCAATTATACTATTGCCACGCCGGAATATTGAATCGAAACCGGTTACCTCTGGATTGCGAGTTCAGTGTGCAGACCATTAGGTCACCGCACCTCCGATTAGCACAGTTGGCTACGTACGGAGCGAAAGAAGTTAAACATACACAACCACACAACAAACACACACACTGCAGGATCCCATTGTTGTTGTGATTCTAACATTATTTGAGTAGTCTTATATTGTAGATTATTTTCCTGCCATTGGAATTTTTTCCCCCTATTATTTATTTTAATTTTCTATTCTTAAGCATTGCTTGTTTGTTGGATTTTCCAATTGTGCGACATTGACCTTGGAATATTGCGGTATTGATTAATAAATCACAGCAATCTGTATTACTGTGTGTGTTTGAGACGAGGCGCAGTGGTTTGAACACTGCTTCATGCTCCTGGTGACCCAGTTTACATTATCTGCCGTTCACAACAGTAGCAAGCAGTGGATTGCTACTGTTCTGCTGTGCCTTTAAGAGTACCTGGTGCGGTATCTGAACGTCAGCACCGGGTGGCTACGTAGGGCGGTGCTGTCCACACCAACCACTAATTTGTCACGGTATACGTAATAGGTACTCACGAATAATATTTTCCCGCATCTATAGGCTATAAAAGGCTAAATGGGAGATATTTATATTAAGCGATTCAGATTTTTTTAAAGTAAAAAGTATTGTCTTTCTGCTAAACATATTCATAATTTGCTGTTGGTGTCTTGTCGCAAGACAAATTATCTATTTTTATCTCTCGCAGAGCAGTGCAGCACTCTGTGTAGGAGACCAGTTTGAGGAAGGATACTTTATCATGTCCTACCACAGAGAAAACAATTGTTCAACGCGTGCCCATCAAACCAATCGGGTTTTTTCTGGAATTTTGCCAAATTAATTGAAAGATGAAATGTAAGAATCATCAAAAGTCATTGTGATATTTGGCATTTGAGCCATTCTTATAACACAGGGCTGTTCTGATGGTGCTGTGTTTCGGAGAAGCAGTCTGCAGTAGTTTCACTGTACGTCACAATTTGACTTCCATTGAGTCATAGATACTGTATGTGGGTACATTTTCTAAATTCTGCACATTTGGGTCATGTCACCGGCACACGTGGCCTACTCATTTACAAACAACCTAAGGATTCCTTTCACGTCCACTGTGAAGCAATATGTATAGAATTAATGGTTAAAAACAGCCACGTTACTAAGTCGGGCTGCCATGGGGATTCGAACCAACATGGATGTTGAACGTCTTCCGCACCGTACGTAGCCAACCGTGCTGATTGGAGGTGCGGTGCATGTATGCTGAGCTTCTATCATACCACCGCACGTAGCCATCTCTGCTAATCGGGGTGCGGGAGAAAGACAATGAACTAACATACAACGATCAGTTCTAAAAGATTGAGTTTTTAAACTAGTTTTGAAAGTCCATTGCTCCCACTGGCTTACTAATGACCGCTGCAGCGAGCGGCGAAAGCTCTGCCGATGGACTCTGTTCGCGTTTCCAACTTGGCTTTTCAGCGGTAGCGGATCAGCGGCTCTGACCCCTGAGTCGCAGGAGCACGTCGTCAATTTTAAATTTAAATCTAATCGATTACCCGGTTTCTATGGTCCACGGGAGACAATACTGCTGAAATTTTAACAAACACCCTGAAAATCAGCAAATATAACAAAGCTGTAAATATAAAAGTTTTGTACGAGTCCGACGTGAAATATTTTACTTGTTAAGAAGGTCCTCGGTGCACAACCTTTATTAGCAGTTTTAAATAACGCAACTCTTGCACGGAGCAATAAAATACATATAAGCAGCTAAATTACAAATCAATGTGCAAAACGTACAGAAGAAAATAAATTGCAGTGCCTTATACAGTAATTTAAATTTGAAAATCTATATCGTGCCTCTCGCTAAGCAGGGCTTTATTTTATTATTGACAAACCGTATTGACAAACAGGTGCAGGCATGAGCTATGGACGGATTCTTCGACGAACCATATAGGACATTCATCTCGTTATTCCCTTTTGTCCTTCTCCACTTTCACATGAACTCCCTGTATTTAGGAGACGGGTGTTGCCGTGCTGCGAAGATCAGCACCGCTGGACTTTCAATACAAGGGTCGCCCCGGCTTTGATTTTGATCTCCCGGCACGGCGGTTGAAACTTGAAACAGCGGTGCAGGTTTCCTTTAAATCTTCCCCTCCTGCCCGTCTCTGTCCACCCAGAATGAAACAAAAAAACCTAACTGGTCCTCCACGGTTCGTTGAAGTGTTTGAAAGAGAAAATACACCACGTGAGATCTCCCTTCCTGTGTATTGTCCACAGCCTCCTGTCGAGGTGGAACGCTTTGCGGCTGATGTCTGGTGGCTCAGTCGCCCATGAAAAAAGACAGCTTCATGGCTCAATGGGCTTTACCGGGGAAATAAACTTCTAAGTCTCTCGCAGTCATACTTAAACGGTACTTTCGATTTAAAGCTTTCGTGACTGCAGGGATTCATCTTCTTGGTTCTTTCGGTAAAGTCACGTAGAAGGGAAATAATAAAATTAAAACATAATAAAATAATTCTCATTCAGACGCTGTCTTCCCGACAGACCTGTGCTTCACTTGAGGACGGCTGCTTGCGTTGTGTATATTTTTATTATTTTATTATTTCACTTCTACGTGACTTTACCGAAAGAACCAAGAAGATTAAACGGTACTTGTGAGTCCTCCACACTCCGTTCTCGCGATGAAGCCATTTGCCAACTGTGCAACATCAAGCACACTTCAATAGCTCCGTTGAGACAGATTATTAATTGCGGTTAATTCGAGGTAGTAAAAGACGAAATTTCCGTTGAAGTTATGGGTTGCATGTGAAACAAAAGTTTTCGAGGTTACGCAACATAAAATAATATCGTAGCCCGTGCAATTGTCTGCGATGCATTTTTATTCATTGTAACACATCATGGGGACTTGCCATGTTTTAACGGTCAGCAGAACTGGACTTGCAACCCAGAGGTTGGCGGTTCGATTCGTTACCCCGGCCACAACAATGGCGCAAGTTTAATAAATTATCCCATCCTCCACCGCATCTGTCCACCCAGCCGTATCTAAAAGAGAAACGGGTGGAGATTGGGGTTAGTCGACCGCGCGTGTTGGGGTTAGAGTGCAATAATGCCCACCTCCCCCAAAGAGACTGGCAAGCGTGGAAGAGGAGACCATATACACCCCTAATTCTAGATTTGAAGCTTTCGTGACTGCAAGGATTCATATTCTTAGGTTTTTTCGGTAAAGTCACGTAGATAAAAAATTAAAATTAATACAAGTAAAATAAATAATAATAAAAAAATCACGACGTTTCGGAGGCAACACAAGCTTCCGTCTTCAGGTGGAACCGTATCAAGTGATACTTGATACAGCTATCGTGCTGTGACGGTTCCACCTGAAGACGGAAGCTTGTGTTGCCTCCGAAACGTCGTGATTTTTATTTTATTTTTATTTTACTTTTATTAATTTAAATGTTTTACCTACGTGACTTTACCGAAAAAACCTAAGAATACATATACACCCCCCCTCCACTACCCTCCCCGAGTGGGAAGGCCCTTGTTACCAGCAGTGGCGTGAGCGAAAGAAGTGCGCGAGAAAAAAATAGGCACCTCTTGTGGACACGCACCTCGGACTGTGCGCATTGTGTCCCACATTAGGGTGAAACTTTAGCGGGGACGAAGGGTGTTGCCGCTCTGTAATGATTCGCTGAGTTGACCTTGGAAAGGCCCAGTAGAAGTTTACCCCTCTGCTTGCCCTCTTGTCGTGAACGGCCGTGGGAATTGAAACCAGGTCACCGGGAGCGATGGAGCAGTGCGCAGACAGCCGGGCCTCTTCTCAAACGCACACGCAGGCACAAGGATCGCAATACCACGATGTGTTGATCAATAGCGTAACATTCCAATGTTACACGATTGAAAGTCTAATGAACATACAAGCATGGAGAGAGAGACAAACAGGTGCACACACAAGCATTGAGACACGCTTACGTGTACAAAAAGAAAGATCACCCGTGTAGCTTCAACAGATTGTAGGGGCAAGTGCTGTTAGCGAGCACCGGTGAAGGCCGGCACGGCACACGAGGGGGTGGGTGGCCAACACCACGACTGACCATTTTTGCCTCCCCTGTAGCGATGTTGACACACCACACCAGGTACTCGTTTGAGGCTGAGCCGACCTAGGGAAGGCCCGGGACCGATTCAGATAATCGTCAATGGTGTTGGCCGTGAACGGGAATCAAAACTCGGGCCGCCGGGTTCATAACGCAGCGTGCTAACCATTGCCTAATCACGTCCCACATATGTATTTAGTTATTTACACATATATGCACATCTATATTTATAACAGAACTGAAAAAGCTCAATTTAGTTCCTTCAGGAACTTGAAGAAGTTCCCAGCACATGGAAAAAAACGTCATACATCATGCCGAACAGCACCCCCGATTAGCATGGTTGACTACGTACGGTGCGACAGAAATGTTACGTACATACGAAAGATAATGATTTACTTTTGTTTTGCAACTTTGTTCGAACGTGGTTTTAGTTTTGCACCTAGTTATATAGAACCCACCCACTTACAGATCGTCCCTGCAATGATTATCTGTAGTGCGTTTGCACATCCCCATCACGAGTTGTCGATTAACAGAACTTTTTTTTGTGCCTCCGTATTGTGTCGATTGTAGTTTCAGATTCAGCGGCTGTGGAGCCCTCATGCACCGATGCCATCGTCGATGCCATGCGCTTTGACTGTCACCCGGACGCCAAAGCTTCTCAGGTGCCTCTATTATTCGTGCAGCTCACGTGTCACGTGAGCACCAGTGTCCACGGTGCATTCAAAACCACGCCAACTGAATACCAAAAACCGGCACGTTTGCGTGATCGACTCAGCCTTAAAAAACAAAAAAATAAGAAACCAGTGCAGTCTATAGGCAATAAAACAGGTGTTAAAATGTTAAAACACCAAACAGATGTTTTGCGAGGAATCATGTCTGCATTAACCATACATACTTGTGGTTAACATGCAAGCAAAAACATACTCTGGTAATATATGCATTGTCTTTGAAACTGATTGTTCCACACTAGAGACAGCTTTTTTTGAGCCTCGACTCAAACAGAGAACGCCAAAAGGGGAACAGCACAGAGACAATGCACTATCAGGACAGTCTGTAAACATCTACGAACCTGGCAAACCAGAGATCGATTCCCGCTTATGGCCAACATCAATGACGATGATCTAAACCGGTCCTGGGCCTCCTCAAGGTCGACTCAGCCTTAAATGACTACCTGGTGCGGTGTGTTAACATCGCCACCAGGGAGACAAAGGCGGTCGGGCGTGGTGTTGGCCACCCACCCCCTCGTGTGCTCAGCTGGCGTCCACAGTTGCTTGCTGACGCCACTTGCCCCAACAGTCTATTTGGCTGGAATAAAATATTTGGCTGGTAATAATTTCCAAGGTGATAAGCCACTTTGTCGAGCCATCACTTGTGGCCAGGTCGCTTTTGAAAAAAAAAACAGAGCGCAGTGGCACTTACCTGGCAAAAGGTAAAAAAAAGTAAATTAGTTATAGTTAATAGTTCTATTAAGGCTATGCGGGGGATCTTTGTCTTTGTTTGTCTCCATGTGTTCATGCAGGAATCTTGCGAGGCCCGGGGCTGCTGCTGGAAGGAATCTGGGACTCCCAATGTGCCCTGGTGTTTCTACTTAAAAAACAGCGGCGGCTATGACATTGTCAGCTCGAGCAAAACTCCAGCCGGTACGTCCACCCCCGCCCGCCCCCACGTATAACAGAAATAATAATCAATACTAACAATGACTCAATTGTTCATGTCACCGTAAGCCAGGTCTAACGCCTACCGAGTTGAGCTAACATGGTGTTCTCATCTGAACCAAGCTGTTGCGAGGAGTATATGGCACCACTGATGGAGGTAATCAAATTATAGTTGGGATTAATCCAACATATTGGAAAATTAAGCCGGGTTATGAGGTCTTTAAATTAACCAATTTTATTATTCAGATTTATCCGAAAACGTGACCTCACGTCTGTATGGATATATGTTGAACTTTTATCGCACCGTACATAGACAACCATACTAATCGGATATGTGGTGGAAGGACAACAAATTAAACGCAAAAAAAAAACAGTTCTAAAGAAATTATTTTTTGATACCTGACGTCTCTTTTGTTTAAATTATTAGAATCTAAAAAATAATTACGTCAAAATAATTATCTTACCGTTGGGACGTTATATTCGAATGTGAAATGTCATGAAGAATATTAAAAAATATATATATATAAAATTACGAACATATATATAAAAATCAAAAATCCCATAAAATGATCAGACAGTGCATACACGGTGATCGTTCAAAAATGTAATCATTAAAATCCAAACTTTCATTATTCAAATTGAAATCTGAAGTTGCACGTAAATATCCAGAAAAAAACTAAATAAAGTAATATTAAACTCACTGCTAATACGTACTTAATAAGAAGCTGCTGCTTTATGCAAACAGAAGCAGAACGAGCCACCCTTAAGCATTGAAGACATCTGCCAACACGTTTGGGCTATCGTGGGCTGTGTGAACCATCATCATCATCACCATGATGCAATCCGTAACCCAAGGACAAAGACTTCTCTTGCATTGGAAGAGATTTTCCCATGAATCCACAGGAATTCCACATCTTCATCAGGGGGCTCTTTAATTTCCTGCCCCAGTGCACTGTGACCGCCACTGTATAGTTTGTGTGTGTGTGTGTACGACGTTGACGGCCAATCGCAATGAATCACGAGAATGCGTGTGACAAGAGACGCCCCTTCAGTCGTCCGACTTGTGAAAGGGCGATCCGGCTAGCGTCGGCGACAACGCTTCTTGCCTTGGCCCCCACCTCCGTGTCAGCCAAACAAACGCAGCGCGTCGGGGTCACAGAAGTGAACCATCGGTCAAGATCGATGGTGCACGACTGCCGTTCTGTGGCCAATTATGTCTGCTTTAAATTCCCACGCGATAAGCCACCTGCGTCAAGCTTTCATGTGGCCAGGTCGCTTCCGAAATATAAGCAATTAGTTCAGTGGGGTTTACATGGTAAGATAAAAAAAATGGTTTAGTTGTATTTGAATTTTTTTTTAAGCGGTTTGTTTACCTTTTCTATACTTTACATTCCTATCGTGTTTTTGTGTTGTTTCTTGTTGCAACGTTCTCACCCACCCCTACTCCTCCAGTATAAATAAATATTATGATTGTGATAACACATCTCAAATTATCTCCATCTGTTTATATGGTATGTATGTACGTATGCATACGTACATACAACTTTTGTCAATCTATTGCTGGATGGAGACCCCCTCTGCCTCCCAATGCTTGGCGCCTATTGAGGGGTTATTTGAAAACTCTATGTGAGGAGCATAGATTTGTGAGTGTAAAAGTACAACAAATCACACCACGTAGCCCAAGAGCGGCATAGAGCAACCTGCTGGGCATGGTGGGCGCGCATCTTAGCACTGCCCAGGTGTTGGACCTGCTTAGCTTCCAAGATCTAACAAGATCGAGCACATTGCGAGTAATTTGGCCACAGGCGTATGTCTAATTAAGAGCCCACGTTTGTTTTCTCTTTTGATAATAGACACCCAGGATGCAAACAAAAAAAAGGGCACACAATATCTCTGTGTAAAAAAAATAGAACAAACGACCATGAATAACCAATTATAAGCATATGCACATGTCCCTTTAATTTTTCATGAGAGTGGTATCAATGCGATGATGGATTTACAGGGTGATGAGCTTCAAGCACAGCTGATTTGCGCGTGCGTCGCCTGTGCAATATCAGAGCAAATGTGCCAGCTTTCGAGTGGCATGTGGATTCTCTCTGCGATGAGTCCCACACCACTTGCGTTTGTACGCATTCAAAGACAAAGATCCCCCGTATAGCCTGTGATTGACTATTGGGGCAAGTGCTGTTGGCGATCACCTATGAAGGCCAGAACGCCACACGAGGGGGTGGGTGTCCAACACCACGCCTGGCCGCCTTTGTCTCCCCAGTGGTGATGTTTTTACACACCGCACCAGGTTTTTAGCGCAGCGCCATAACCGCTACTCTACCCCGCTCCTAACGCGTGCACACACACGCGCACGCATAGACACGCACGTGTGCACACACTCCCGATCTCGTGATGCATGGATTAACGCCCTTTCGGGGCCATACAACACATGGTCGCCTTATGTTTCCGGCGCAAAATTATCTCCAGAATGGGAGCCGTGTGTGCAGTTATAATCTGTGCTTAAGGTGTCTGTGCGCTATTTGGTGTGTACCCGGGATGGGTTCAACTTAGATTCACCATTCGTATGAGTACAGGATAACTCCCCTTATCTGTCACCCTATTTCGTTGAACTCCTATTAATTATCCACATGACCTAAAGCGTCCAGAAAAAAAGTTATGCTCTCAGTGGCCCTATTTTGTTCTACGCTCTCCAATCTTCAAAGTTGTTTCCCTTTCATGAGTTGTTTTCCTACAGAACATCTTCCTATCTTTCGTGAACGTTTTCACTGCTAAGTGGAAAATGTGTTCTATTATCTGCAATATTTGACAGATACATGGGGTAAATTGTATCCTATTACGTGCAATATTCAACCCCCATGTATAAGAGGAGATTATATACTCTTTGGTTGTTTTTGTAAAGTGACGTAGATAGAACATTAATAGAGCAGACGTTTCTATCGCAACACAAGCGACCGTCTTCAGGTGATTAACTCAACTAAATGATTTCTCAATTAAATAGTATCAATTTGAGACAGACGCCATCCAGGCATCCACTCTACGTTCGTCCTTGTGGAAGAGGTACGTAGATGACACGTTCATCAATTGGCCATATGGCCGACCAGCTCTGAACCAATTCCTCAACCACATTAATTCCATACACCCAGCCATACAATTCACCATGGAGGTGGAAAAGGATGGCAAGCCACCATTTTTAGATGTTCTAATCGAAAAGAGATGAGATGGCTCAATGGGACATTGTCTACAGGAAAGCAACTCATACGGATGCCTACCTAAAACCTGACTCCCACCACCATGCATCCCAGAAGAATTCCCTCATCGAAAATCTACACCATAGAGCTCGATACATCTCCGACCATCATCACCTAGCCAGTGAACTGAAACACGTGCACCAAGCTCTCAAGATGAATGGATATTCGGACTACACAATCCGTAAAGCTACCACCTCAACCGTTGGGAAAGAACCATCAGAGGACCCTATCAAAACCATCACCTTGCCATACATAATAACGGTCACCTAAAATATTTCCAAAGTCTTGAGCAAACACAAGATCCAGGCTCGATTTAACACAGTACATACAATTCGTGATCTGATCCCATCTGTAAAGGATGTGATCCCTGATATGCAATGCCCTGGCGTTTACAAACTAAGCTGTGTCTGCGGCAGTTGTTACATTGGGGAAACTAAGTGACATGTTTCGGACCGTGTTGGTGAGCATAAGGCAGATTTGAGACACGGTTGGACCAACACGTCGCCTGTGGCTGATCATTGTTTTAATGCGGTTGGCTCACACGAAATGTATTTCTCTAAGACGAAGGTACTCCGTAAGCCCACTGGCTATCAATAAAGATTCGTTTACAAAGCCATCCATATATACAGACACAGACACAATTTCCACTGAGAGGATGGGTACAAACTCAGCAATCATTGGAAAGACGTCATCAACCAGTTTAAGTCATAACTGGCTGTGATGTTCCCATCCTGCCACGTTCCGATGTTAATTTTTATTTTATTTTTCCCCGTGGCTTCGGCTCTCCGATTTCACATTAACAGGTTGAATTTCTCTGGCTCTGCGATCTCACACTAACATGCTAATTTATGATAATTGTTTTTTTACCCTTCTATCTGGCAACAAAACTGACACCTTTTTTTCAAGGAGTCATGTTTACATAGACCACAATACCTGCAGTCATAATTCAAACAAAAAACATAACTCTGATAATGTGCACTGTCCTTGGAGTTGATTGGTCCACACTCGAGACAGCTTTCCTCAGAGCCTAGTCTCACATGGGTTGGACCAGATGACGCCAAAAGGCGCATTTTGGCGTCATCTGGTCCAACCCAACCAATCAACTTCAAGGACAGTGCACATTATCAGAGTTATGTTTTTTGTTTGCGTTATGACTGCAGGTATTTTGGTCTATGTAAACATGACTCCTTGTAAAAAAGGTGTCAGTTTTGTTGCCAGATAGAAGGGTAAAAAACCAATTATCATATTTTTACTGGCAAATGAGGTTCCAATGGTGTAAATGCTAATGTATCACATTAACATCGCCACCCGCGCACTCGTCTTGGAGGCCTCTTTCCGATCTGACATTAACATGCTAATTTATCACATTAACATAACTAGCCCCGCCCACTTCGTTTATGACCCTAGGACTCCACCCATTTTTAACCTATAAAACAGTCTGCATTCAGCAGCTCCCCACCTCTTTTCTCCTGATGACGATAGCTTTTGTTGTGATCGAAACGTCGTGGTTTTTTGTTAATTTTATATTTATTATTTTTATTTACTTGTATCTATCGACATAATTCTACCGAAAGACGCCAAAAACATAAATAGTATTAAATTCTTACGTTTACAGAAAAAAAATCTCGTTATACGGGTGGTATACGTGTAATGCCTTGACATGAAAATAAATAAATGTAAAAATACGTCAACTAGCAGAGAATTTCATTTTTCAGAGAATGACTCTGAACGATGACATCAAGTAATTAACTCTGGAATCACTTAAGTAAACCTATTTTTTACGTCCACAAAAGGGACACATTTTACATACCCTGCAAAAAGTTTTTTTTCTCATGTCAATCAAACTGAAATTGTGAAATGTCAAAGGTGGAACTTTCCGTCTAAATCAATCGAAATCAAATTTAACGTGATCGGGTCTTTCACGTGATCAGCTTGGGACCATCGACTCACGCTGGAGAACTTGGTTTAATTGCGTGTGTCATTATATGGATTAAAACTCGGGTTTTCACTCGTTATAGCTCGTCACCTTGATATGTTATTAACCACCTGAAACACCCAGCCACCTCCAGAAAGAGAGCGCTCCAGTGGCGAGATGTTAACTCCCTTCGTATGATATGCCGGAGGTCGTGGGTTCGATTCCGACCCTATCGCTGATGAATTTGGATTTTGGATGTTCGCTTCGTGGTCACATGGGCTTTTCCCTCCACATTTAAAAACATGCATTTACAAAATTTGGCTGCGACAGATTTCCACATGACAAGCCGTTTTGCTGAGCTATCATTTGTGGCCAGGTCACTTCTGAGAAACGGCTATAATAGCTCAGTGGACCTTATCTGATTAATAAATAAAAAATGCTTTAGTTTATAAATATGCTGATGAAATTAATATATATATCCAAGTTAATAATTATAAAATTGCACAGGGCTCAATTTATGATATACACCAAGGTCTCTTAAACGGGATAATGGTCACCAAAATCGATATAATAATTAGCAAAAAATGGGATTTAGATACGAATTAAAATGTTTCGATTTAAAGCTTTCGTGACTGCAGGGATTCATCTTCTTGGTTCTTTCGGTAAAGTCACGTAGAAGGGAAGTAATAAAATAAGAAAAATACAATAAAACATAATAAAATAATTCTCACTTATTTTATTATGTTTTATTTTTATTATTTTATTACTTCCCTTCTACGTGACTTTACCGAAAGAACCAAGAAGATGAATTTAAATGTGTCAAACTCAGAGTCGACATTCCAATGAGGAAAGCACGCAGATGAGTGTTGCCGTGTGAGCTTTGCGATCATTTACAATTCGTTTTGCGAGGCTGGCTTGTGGTGCATCTTGACTGAGATAAGATCAGAGCCAATTTGTAAGTGGTTTCCCCGTGTACAATAAAACATTACTATAAATAAGGATGGAGCATAATTGTTTCGATTTAAATATTTATTCTCAGATATATTTACGATTGCAGCAAGGTTGTAGATCATGCGGACATATATGGCTGTGAGTCTAAGAAATGGGGATACTTTTCTAACACTTGTGTTTAGCTTCCAAATGAGACTAAGACATTTTAATTTCATACTCTATTCATAATACGTGTTTGTACATTTATCTTTAATCCACCAAGCCTCCACAGAGACTATTAAATGCCTCAATAACCTCAATTTACACATATAACGTTGCAAATTTCACCTTGCCATACGAAATAAAATTTCAAACTCTCACGACCCACAGTGCACACCACCTTATGTCAGAGTATAGCCCTGGAAGTTGATGTCACGCATCTACTTGAAAACTCTGATCAATAGACCCCTTAAATAGACATTGATATGAACACGTACGTTTCATATGCATCAGCAATTCACATGAATATTAGTCATGCGTTCTCGATTTCTGGATTATTCCGAAAAATATGAAAATGGGGCCTAAACACAAGCTTTCGAATGGTCCGAAATTTTTTTTTTCGAATTGGAAGGTTTGACATCACAGGAAATGATGTTACTTATGTTAAGTCACTTTTGGAATGTGCTACTTCTAGCACAAGAAACACGTTTAAGTATTACGTCACTTAGATAATTGTTCTTAAAAAGACTAAAATCTGAATTTCGAAATGTGTTAAGCCGAAATGCATCCATCATATTTTCAAAGCACATCCGTCGTATATACAAAGTGGCTACAGTTTGACCTTTCAAGACGATTAACCAAATTCTACTTAAGCAGTGCCGATGTGCGCTCGGCTAACTCTGAAGAGAGTGGTTGGTGAGTGTGTGCTCCGTGTGTGTGTGTGTGTGCTGTGCACAGGCTTTAAATACGAGCTGAATAGCATCCCGACCCCAGCAAGGTTTGGGGGCGACATCATCAACCGGCTGCTCCTTGAAGTGGAATTGCAGACTAAGACCAAGCTACACTTCAAGGTAGGCAGGCAGACGGGCAGGCAGTCTTTCTCACTACTTAAATGCCTTCACTCGCGAATAAAAAAAGAATGCGTTACCATTTGCTTCTGTGCTTAAAGCCACTTGAACGGCACGGTTTTGGTGCGTTCCATATTTTTGCAAAGTTCCATTTATTACCGTTCGTAGAATTATTTCAGAGTTTTATTGTTGATGTATCATCTAACGCGTGCACAGAATGGTTAACGTATCGATACCCCCACCGAAATAATTACGGAAGAAATGATAGAGACCACAGCTTTTTACTACAAAGCCTCGACACGTCTCTCACCAGTCTAAATACGCTTATTACATATTTTACCACTCTCCCCTGTTACACATGGAGCGATTGCTTTCATAATAGGCAATCACCTTCGAAGCAGATATCGATATAGTCATGAAAATCAGTGGAGTATCTTCAAATTATTTAGTGCATTCGTATGTTTTAATTAATCCCAAGGCCCACTTGATTTGCTTGGAGGTGCTATGCATTCTCTAAAAGTCATGGATGAACTACCACAAAGCCCAGCGGCACACCCCTATCTATCCCTGCTCAACTCGACTCTTCGTCTCGCAGATCACGGATGCCACGGCATCACGCTTCGAGGTGCCACTGGTGCCACGGTTCACCGGCCAGGCCGCCAGCGAGACCCTGTATGGCGTGGAGGTCATCGAGAAGCCGTTCGGCATCCGCGTCATCCGCAAGGCCACCAACATCGTGCTGTGAGTCGCCTCGCCTGGGACCCCACTTGTCACTACCCACCCCTCCCCCCCACTCTCTGCTCGCTCCACTTGTGGACCGTGCAGTATGCCACTGTTTCTGTAAATGTTGTAAATTGTGTGGGTTTACTCTCCAGCACACCGGTGTGCTGAAGCAGTAACGAATTGGCACGTTTTGTTTACACGACTAACCTTGCTAATTGGCTGTGTCGGGTGTTGGTGGATTAAAGGGCACATTTATATTTACACGATGTAACCAATTTCAAAGCTACACGAACTATCTCCTGAAGCCCTCTCGTGGCTATGGGTGCTTCAAAAGAATGTTAACACTTAAATTTCGATTTAAAGCTTTCGTGACTGCACATATTCATCTTCTTGGTTCTTTCGGCAAAGTCACGTAGAAGGGAAATAATAAAATAATAAAAATAAAACATAATTCTCACGACGTTTCGGCCACAACGCAAGCAGCCGTCCTCAGGTGAAGAACAGGTCTGTCGGAAAGACAGCGTCTGAATGACACTTATATGGGACTATCATTCTTAATAGAAAAAACGGATAATACAGTGTAACATGATAACAAATGTATGTTAATAGCTTCAAAAATCAAAGAGTCTCTGCTCATTCGCCATTATTGTCAGCACATGCCTGGAATCTTCTCCAGGTGGTCTCCAGAGATGTGCACTTCTATGAAGCCACATCTATCCGTTTTTAGCAACACCAATCTGGACTGACCACCAGAGTAAATTGTCGTCAGATGAACTTCCTGAGACAAGGTGCGTGGAGGAGCCCTCATGCAGCAGTGCATAATAAGTACATTATATTTTGATTTAAAGCTTTCGTGACTGCAGGGATTTATATTCTTGGTTCTTTTAATAAAGTCACGTAGATGATTGTTTGTGTTGCAATCGAAACGTCGTGACAATTTTATTATTTAATATTTTTTTTCTTTTATTGTTTCCCTTCTACGTGACTTTACCGAAATAACCTAGAATAAGTACATTATACATGTCTCAGATCTATTTGCTCGTCTTGTTATGATTCAATTGGCGATTGTTAAAATGTTATTGTCGTGATTTCAATGTAATTTTACCACACCTCTGAGTAGCACAGTTGGTTATGTACGGCATGAAAGAAGTTCAACATGCGTAAATACATTTGATGACATTTTTTTCACTTTTTTGTCTCGTTTTTGAACATATCATGAGGAATGTTTCTTGTATTTGTTTCCATCTTGTTTGTAAAGTAGTAGGTTTTTACCCTTTCAAACTGGTACAAAACTGACACCTTTATTCAGTGTTGTACCAGTTTAAAAGGGTAAAAACCTACTACTATATTTTGCCACTTGTAAAAGAGATCTCATAGTGTAAATTGTTTGTAAAGCTTGAGCTGCTCCATCTCCCTCTCTCTATTTAAGGCCTCGGCACAGATTCGTTGTCCTTCTGTTTGTCTTGGTGTGTGTCTCGCTCGGTGTGTCTCTGCATGTGTGTCTGACTATGTTGTTTCCGTGTCTGTGTTTTATCATTCATTTTTACCTGATGATGGCTGCTTGTGTTGCAACCGAAACGTCGTATTCTATTATTATTTGATTTGATTTTCTACGTGACTTTACCGAAATAACCAAAGAGTCATTAATGTAATTTAACCATATGAATAATTGTAAATAATTGATCTCCTATGTAGTATGCCATGCATGTATCATGAGTGAACACGTGGATTTGCTAATCAATGATTAACAGAATGAGTTACAGTGCAATACACGTGTGTCTGTCATGCATTCTGCCATAGTTTGCATTATCATGATGCTTGTTCACCCAGGAAAGACTCAATGAGTCTCCCGACGCTTTATCGGGAGGGTCCTGCCAAGTTTTCGCAGTAGGGGAGTGATGATCGCTATGTGTATTCCAATTGAGTCGTTTGCAATGCAAAATAGGCAAATTTTTACCATGACGCTGGCACACAATGGCACACTCTTGCAAATGCTGTCGGGGGATCTTTCACGTCCACTGTGAAGCAGATAGCGCGTAGTGTAATTGTGGATATTACACAACGCGGTATTAACCAGGGCGGCTCTTACTGGATTCGAACCATGGACCTGTGCAACAGATTCAGAATTTGTATTTGTTTATACTGGAGGAATCCGATGAGCTATAAAGCTCTTTTTCGCAGTGGCAAATGCGTTAGCGCTAGGCCGCTTCACTGCCCTCCGCCGTTAAGGGGCTTTCGCCAAACTGGCGAACTTTAATGGAAAATCAGCATTTGCACGAAAATGTTGTTTAATTGTCATCATTTAGAAGGAGGGGGGAGCTGACCGTTCAGCCCACCACTCCTGACACTGCAGGGCCAGCTTTGCCCTTAGTCGCGCAGTAAAATAGTCAGGGACCCTACCGCCCCCTTCCCCAGGGTTCTCTGCACCTCCGATTAACACGGTTGGCTACGTACGATGCCAAAGGACGGCTGCTTGCGTTGTGGCCGAAACGTCGTGATAATTATTTATTTTATTTTATTTATTTTATTTTATTTTTTTCCTTCTACGTGACTTTACCGAAAGAACCAAGAAGATGAATCCCTGCAGTCACAAAAGCTTTAAATCGAAATTTGATGCCAAAGAAGTTCAACATACATACATACATTCAGGGCTAGATCCATCTCCCGCTAACTCTGTGCCATGTCGTTTCTCAAAAACATCAGTGATCGTGGCCTCCCTTCCATTTAGCTCAGTCCATGATATTTACACAATTACTTAGCATTAGACACCCACAGTTGCATCAAATTGCTCAAATTGCTTTTGCGCTTAATTCGCTGTCTTCCCTAGATTCATGTATCTCTAGTTTTTCCAGTCAAAAGAATGTATTCAGTAAAGACCTGTTGTAAAATCAAAACAGTTCAAACCAAAACACCGGGCGCTTGCGTGCTGAACCCGGTGTCACACTGAAGATTTGGTAATAAATTCGAGATTAAATAGCGATTCTGGCTTCTATAATGCTCTGAGATTCTCTCAATCGCTGGGCTGAGTAGTATCGCTCCATTGATTGCATGTTTAACTTGCTGCCAAGGTTTATGCCTGGGGTTTTTTTTGTCATCCCTCCACCCTGTCTTTATGGAGCTCTGTTTGCTCGACTGAAGCAGATTTTAATCATAAAAGGTGCCCGCTAGACCATAGCCAAAATGTAGTTATTTCCAGAGAGTTTTTGGCTCTGTTTTTAAAGAGGTTATTAATGCCGTTTGTGGCCTTTGCTGTTTTGTTCTCTCCCCGAACACCATCCTCGTATAAGCCTCAGGCTATCCTGTATTTTGATCTGTTTTATTATTGTTATTATTATTGTTAGTACTTTATTTATTGTTTTTGGTCACATCGTAGGCTGTGAATAGGCGATTGCTAAGGGGTGCATTTTCTGAATTGGTATGTGAAACATTGTGTTTGTGCCACATCCTAATACTTACGGTATATGTAATGTATGTAAATTAAAAAAATGAAAGTCTTCGTGCAGTTTAATCGTAATGAACGACCTCCAAAGAAGTGAGACAAACCACAGTCGCATGATTGTTATCAGGAATTTATTTCGAAAACTTTACAATTAATATTTCAATAGTTACCGATAGCGGCAACCAGACGAGAGAGTGTATTTTATTAGAATACATTTAAAATGTGAAGGCATGTTAGGAAAAAAAATCATTTCTAATATGTATTCAGACAATATACATGCTCATAACAATCCAAAGCAGTATTTAAACCAGTGTTTATTATAAATTATGTATGAATACAATAACCTCGAACATCAAAACGTGTACTTTATTATTTTAATCAAATAGCCCCACATGTAATTAATATCCACGCTCATAACCCCAAACATAATTTAAACCTGTGTTTATTATATAATATTTGTGAATTACAATAACCTATAACATCAATACATGTATTTTATCATTTATATTAAATTAGCTTCACGTGGAATAAAAAAACAACGAATTTTAGTATTATTGTTAATAAATATAACATAACGTTGAATGTGTGTATTTTCTATCTTAGTTATCATATCTATATATCCATAATAGAGGTTTTTGGATAGATTGCGTAAATATAAATGTGTCATTTAACCCGCCACCACTCGACACAGCCAATTAGTAAAGGGTTTGTCGCGGAAACAGAACATGCCAATTTGTTCCTAGCACAGCACACCAGTGTGTTGGAGCGTAAACCCATAACATTTACAATTTGAGTACGACATTGTCGCCAGTAACTACGACTAGCATCATCAGGTGACAGACAGAGTTGTGGAGAAATCCTCCTGTTTCGGTCTTAAATAGATGGATAAATGCGAGCCAATCAGGTTCGAATGCCAAAGGGAGGGGGGGGGTAAATTTATGCATATCAATTACAATGGATACACATTAGCGGTTAGGTTATTCAGAGGGTAATCAACATACAATATACATACACAGCCTACGTGTTCAACGAATATCTATTTATTGACAATCCGGCCAAGGGCCACTTTGGGTAGAGCACACGTTTGGTTCAGGTCTGCTGTGGTTCGTGACAGGTAATTGGCATGTAAAAGCAGAGCATTGCCAGGCTGACTCAGCCTGACTCAGGCTGCCATTGCTCTGCGGTTTAATGAATGTGGAATTTCCACCGCCGGCTTAGAGACGCCAAAAAGAAACAGGTGCTACCCCATTTGCCTGTGTTTTTTGGAGGGATATACTTTGCCTTACAATTTGTTTTGATCAATCCATAATAGCTGTACAATATATACATATTTTAGAATCAATTCACTTCGTGCCTTTTCTCCCAGCATAGAAATGTCCATCACAATGTAAAATATATATATAATCTATAACCATAACCGTACAAAACAAAAGACCTCAATGTCTTGATGTTGCATATTTTTTTATAATTTAGTCATGACCAGTGACTCGAATAATGATAAAACATCAACATCAAGCCGTGTGGGTTGATGGTATAGACCTATTCTGTATTGCTTTTTTTTCCTTCAAAAATTTATTTTATCATTACCAACGCCCCCCCACACCCCCCAACTTTCAATTTGAGTCCCAGTGAAATGGAACAGGGCTTTCAGTGTTACTTGTGGATAAAATTGTGAGAAAGGATTTATAAAATTGGATTTCACCTTGTAATGTTTGTGAGCAGAGGCCAAACTGCAACGGCACACGTGGAGCTCGGTGCATGCTATCTTTGTTTGGTCCTTCAGCTGGTATTTTTGTGTTAAGGTTGCCTGGTTGTTCAAGATACCAACAACAAAAAACATGCCTCATCATTATCCATACTTCCATTACCCATGCTTTGGGTGGCTGTGTCTGTCCTCATGCACAATGCTCTGGGCGATCATAAACATTCTTTCGTTTCCCCATAGTCTGTCTCATCTTGCTGAGTCCATTTCTCCTCCACCTCTGTGTTGCTGTGTCGTCTCTCTTCTCCCCATCTGCTCCTCAGCTTTGCATGCTCTGGTTGCCCAATATTAATGGCAGGTATATCTGGCTTGTCGTGTTGTACTGCATAAGCCCTGTGTGGCCTTTGTGGTGGATCAGGGAATAATGCGATGGGCTTATAAGCTGTTCACGCCCGAACTTGCAGAGCATCTACACGGATCTGGGCTAAAAAAACGCACTCGGAGGTGAACGTGCAAAAATATGCAGAAACACACACTCCTTCCCATTATCAATGCATCATAATCCATCACTGTCGGCATCCTCGGTTCTGTAGATTAGTTTGTATGAAAGAAGGTGAGGTGGGGGGGGGGGGATGTTGGATTCAAGCTGTTTGTGATCACGTGGCTACTTGCCACTTGAGCAGGTGACACGGTGCTGGGGCCCAATCTTTTTTTTTCCTCTCTAAATTATGACCTCAAATGCCACAAGGGTGAGCCAACTGCCTGTCAATTGGGCCTGCACGGGCAGTCAACCTGAATGCGCTTGGAGAAATTGTGTTCTTCCCTGAAGTTGACTCGGCCTTAAATGTGCTGACTAAAATTACTCTCCCCGCGGGCGCCATGCCTGCCTTTAGGGGTGCTCACCAAACACAACTCAAATCGGTATAGGGAAAGATGCTGAAATATATATTTTAGTTTTTGACTCTCTTGGCATCCGTGCAACATCAGCAAACATACGGCCATGCTACTGGATCTCAAGTCCACTCGTGGGCTGTTTGATGTCAATAACAGGACCTCCATTAGCAATACTTTCCCAAACATTCTAGACCCTTTTTAAAAAAATTATTGCTGTGGATTTCACACCTGATGATGATTGCTTGTGTTGCAGTCGAAACGTCGTGAGAATTTGTATTTTTTATATTTGTATTATTTCCCTTCTACGTGACTTTACCGAAATAACCAAGAATATTCTATACCCAATTATAAGGGTTATTTCAGTTGTTGTACGCCTGAGTGTTACTCGTTTGATGCAAGGATAGCATTGAAATAATTCTTGCCGTGTTGTGTATACACGTGTAAACACACTTAAGCCTATGTGCGCAAGTGTCCAATAAGGCACGTGCGTGTATGACAATGTGGGGAACAGTTGTGGGGAGCGGTGGTGTCGTGGTTAGCACGCTGCGCTACGACCAGGGCGACCCGAGTTCCATTCCACTCATTGGCTCATATTCGAACCCCTCCCCTGGGCATCCCCCCCCCGCGCCCCGCCCTATGTCGACTCAGCCTTAACTGAGTACCTGGTGCGATGTGTAACCAGCACTAGGGAGACAAAGGCGGCCGGGAACGGCGTTAGCCACCCACCCTCTCGTTTGACGGCTTTCAAAGACGCTCGCGCTAACAGCTGTTGCCTCAACACTCAGTTGAAGGCTATACGGGGGCAGGTTTTTTTTCCCTTTGTTTGTCCCTGCGTGAGCATTTCTCATAGACGTCTGGCGTTGCTGAGTACTGTCTAAGCAGGCACGTGTGAGTGCACATTTTGCTGACGAAATGGCTTTGCCAGGCTTTTAATTGGGCGCAGGAAGACTCACGGGTGTGCCCTTGGGACCTGCCTTGCTGCCTTGCAACTGCCATCTTAGCATTTTTTTTTCCTTTTTGTAGCATTTTCTTCCAATTTTTTTTTTACTTATACGGTAAAAACTGCTTTTATTTCTTTAGAACTGCTTTTTTGTTTAGTTTGTTGTCGTTTCCCGCACCTCCGATTTGCACGGCTGGTTACGTATGGTGCGAAAAGAAGTTCAACATACATATATAATTGCAGTAATATTCATGCTCCACATTTAAAATGCACTGCGTGTAACATCGATGCTCTAAAGAGTGTTGAGAATGAGAGGTGCACGGACGCAAAGTTGTCAGACATATCCGCAATTAACAGAAGTCATTTCACGAATGATATACTTAATGTGTGGCCTAATACTTCTTGCTGTTCCCAGTTTAATAAGCACCTCCGTCCAGCTGTGTCCGTCCGACCTCTCCCTCCGTTCGTCCTTTCTGAGGACACACTTCCACGTGTTGTTTTTGCAACACATCAATTTACAAAATCACCAAAACCATTTTGCTACTAAAACTTACCACACACCGCACCAACACCGTCAGACCGGAGATGTGTTGACCGGTTGCGCGTGTGCCATATTATTCATCATATTCCTCCTCCGCAAAGAAAAGAGGCTCTCGCAATAAAGGTGTTTGGGTTAGATCGTGTAAGCATAAATGCGTCGTAACCCTCCACCACCCGACACAGCCAGTAAGGTTTGTCATGTCAACAACGCGCCAATTAGTGACTACTTCAGCCCACCTGTGTGTTGGAGAGTAAATCCACGACGCATATGTAGATATGAAACAATCGCTTATATAACGTGCTTAAAAACATCTGTCTCTCTCTGTTACCCAGGAGCAAGCTGTAAGTTATTTGCAAAAAACCAATAGCCACATGCCACTTATTAATTTAGAAGTTGAAGAGCAGCGGAGATGGTGGAAGCCTTTAATGAAATTCGCGCCGATTTGCTCCTCTCAAAAAGATTCATCTGCAGAATTTAATTCAGGTCAGCGTGGGCAAAAGTGCCCTCATTCAATTCTGTGTTCTATGCAAATTGCCACAAACCAGCACACAGCTTTGAATTATGCTAATATTTTTTTTCTCCACTGTTTAATTAGCCTTAATTATTAATATGCTGTGCCCCATGGCCTCAGACCAATTGCTATGCAGTGCTATTAAAACTTGTATTTTTGTTTGGTGTTTATTTAATTATGCTACAGTACTTAAATATTCATGTGCAGTATTTCTAGATGTGTGTGTATGTACGTGTGCTTATTTACATGCCAAAATAATTGAACAAGACACTAAGAGTCACTATAACCTAACGTTAGACTTATGTCTACTTATCAGTGCACATTTATGGGATGGTGATGATCACATAGATTATTCACAGCTGTCTCCCAACACAATATATGTAGTTCTAGGTTAGCAGCCAGGCCCCTGTCATTGGAATGTTGATTTTCCACCATGAGCTCAATGCTGTTCGATAAGTGTCGCCCGATGCTAGTGTGAATAGGAGAGCAAAAGTGGACTGTTTAATTATTATATAAACACCTGGGGTGTTTTTTTTTTATTATAGGTTAACGCAGACCTTGCAGGGAATTGCGTTCATGTTATCACTGAACTCTGGACAGGCTCCGTGGTAAGCACAGTGACAATGTGTTCACTACAGCTCCACGTCGCGTGTGTGATTTTCAGAGAACATCCAGAATAAAAGAAACATTATTTTCCTTACACAGTTTTTCAATTTTTCACATTTTTTGCATGCAGAGCATGTAGCACACTCAGAACGCCACTTGCGGTGTTGAAGCGAGAGGAAAATAGTGCATGCAGTAGCGATTTAGGAATTTACTTTTGGAATACCTGCTGACACGAAGTAGATCTATTCTTACTCGTTGAGAAATATTTTCAGGAGCTAAATGCCAATGTCGAGGTCTGCGAGCCACGAAATGGCTTCAGCAGAGAGAGAGAGCCGTTTTTAATGTTTCTCTTTCGTTGAAGGAGCGCAGACCACAGCGGGTTTACGATACGGTCCATAGTTTGGGTTGCATGGTCACAATCGCACTGCTGTGGCTTGTTCTTCATTATCCATTCATGAAGGGGATTTCTGTATCGGCCTGTTGGTGTTCTGATGTGGTTGACGGTTACACCCAGTGTCTTCGAGGAATGTCAAAGCCAGGAGGTTGCTATATTTAGGTCTCGAATGAGGTGTTTATTCTGGACGTACAATATCGTAGTCCGTGTGTATTTAGGGGTTCAACAGTGGCGCTGCTTCCTTTTGAACCCGACCACCAGAGTTCAATTCCTGGCCATGGCTAAATATCAGTGTCGATTGAAGTTTGAATCTGTCGTGGCACCCACCTTCACAAATCCGGTGCCTGGCATGGTGGATGGAGTATGCTCAAACATTGCCCATGACCGACACGGGGGTTTCGAAACGCTTTTCATCCAGCAGTGGATATGAGAAAGGAATGAAACTTGTCAATTGTTGTGACGTGCATTTGTGATGCTCGTGGCAGTCAACTTCACTCCACAACCTTCGCGACGCCACGCAGTTTCTTCCTTTTCACTCTCATCTCTCTACGATAACGATCAATGCTATTCACACCTCTGGCACTTTTAATGAAGAATTCTGATGATTCGAATTATTCTGATGATTCATTGACAGTGTTTACCCTCATCCATACGGTATAATCAACCGGCATTATTGTGGGACACAACTACTAAACTAGTTTTTGTTAATTATACTAGGTAAGGCCAACTGAGTTCCATAGTTATTTTTCAGAAGCGACCTGACCATAAATGATAGCTCTATAAAGTGGCTTATCACGTGGAAATTGACAAGCCAAATACTTTAAACGCATGTTTTCTAAATGTGGAGGGAAAAACCGGAAGACCTGGAGAAAAATTACATGCGACCACGGGGAGAACATGCAAATTCCAAATATACAGGCGTCAGGGTCGGTATCGAACCCACGACCTCCTGCATATCTGGCGAGGTAGGTAATAGTCTAGTTTAGTATATATGTGCGTGCGTGTTTAACTTAGATCGCACAGTACATAGCCAACCGTGCTAATCGGAGGTGCGGCGGAAGACTACAAACTAAAGACAAAAGCAGTTCTAAAGAAATGCGTTTTCAATATAGATGTAAAAGTTCATATTAGAAAGAATAGCTTTACAGACAGCCTCAGAAGCGCATCTGAAAGTCCGTGATGCAGTGACCGTCTTTGTTCGATGGCTAGCCAAAAACCGCTGCGAGGATGACCGGAAAAGTTTTAAGTTTATACCTACAGAAAAAAAAAATCTCTAATAGGAATAATTACCTCCCAGACTACGTGCGGTTTTTTTTCTTTCTTCCAAATTCGTTTGGCGCAGGAATAGGAATTGTGGGTAAATATGGCTGCGGATAAGAGGCACCTCACTGCACTTGGACATCTGCCGCGTTCGTGGCTCGTGTGTGCCTCTCTGCGCGGCGGCGGTGTACACGCACATTCGTCTGTGTGGGTGTCAATTAAACGGTGTTGCGCGCCTGCAGGTGCGTGTCTGTTTAATGGCACATTACACACAGTCGGTATTCCCTGTGCATTAAGAGTGAGCAGAGCGAGAAATTAAAAAACCTGCACATTTGACGGCCGATTACTCGAAAATTACTCGAGATAAAAACGGCAAAAAAAGCGACCCAATCTCTCCAACGCAGCGAGCGCTTCGAATGTGAATAGTTTAAACCAATACATTATGCGTATGGTGCCTGATAATCGGAACAATAACGTGAATTGGATTAAGTGTGTGCGGTTGTCAATTTGTATGCATCAGTATCACCATCTGTTATCTGTCCACTGTTTGAGAAAGCCACCTGATACATTATGGTCGAATTCGTATGACCACAACAAGCCACATTATTCTGCGTCTGGATTTCAAACATTTCTTATTTGTTGCGCACGTAATAAATCAAGCACGAGGCCAGAACATTTTTGACTGACTTTAAAAATCCTTCGGGACACTAGGACACCGGGACAACCTTTCTGAAATTGTGACTATCCCGGCCAAAATAGCAAATTTGGCAGCCTAACCGATTCGGCCATCCCTCTCACATCTGACCAGAATATCACCACGGAGGGAGCCATGAGCGCGTGCACACACAGTGCACATGGCAGAAAACCCCACCTTCTCACTCAATCTCACTTACCGTAACTCATTATGCCGCTGTGCCATGCCTATGGGTCAATCATGATTTAACCACGTCCTCACCACGGTTTCGCTGAGAAGCCAGAGGTTATTTGTGCAGGGTTGATTTTTGGATGGGGGTGGGGGTCTCCGTGTAGCGTAGATCCTCTTAAGGCAAGTGCTGATGGCAGACCAGGGGTGCCGCCTTGGGGGGTAATGATGGGTGACAGGGGGAGACAGGCACTGTCATAGCTCTGAAGGTGACATAAAAAAAATCTGAGATAATTCATGACCATATCTGGCCATGAGTGGCACACAATCGGGGCATCCTGTGACATGTATGGGGGGGGGGGGGGGGTCTTTAAAAAACATTAACAAGTGCAGGTGGCTGCGGTGGCTAAGTCATATTTGGGCAGCCACCAGGAATTGATATTTTACAAAAATAGGGTGACAGGAATAGAGGCACAGACATGCATGGATACATTGTTAACCTGAGATTTCCCGATGACTTTTTCAATATAATGGCCAATGGAGTTACTTGCTGGGA